>NC_053156.1:70521416-71170791 GCF_016835505.1 Polypterus senegalus
GGGGGCCCAAAAATTGTAGTAAGTTTTAAAAAAACAAACAAAAAACCTTACAGCAATTCCCTTTTAGTCACAGTCAAAATACTCTACTTGAGATACAAAAGAGTTGTCCCAGCACTTCTCCCATTCCTGCGAACTTAACCTGCACTCATCCTTTGTTATCATATCTAGAGCCTCTGGCATTTATTTTCCTGGATTTCTTCCACAGTAGCAAATCTTATTCCCTTTAGCTTACGTTTTCACTTGAGGAAAAAAATGAAGTCACTGGGAGTGATATCTGGAGAATAAGGGGGTGTGAAGCAACAAGCACATTATTTTTGGTGATAGACTCTTTGACTGATAACACTGTGTGTCCAGGTGTGCTCTCATGGTGCAAAATCCAGTTTTGGGCTCTGGGCATTTTTCCCTGAGGTTTTTCTACAGATGTCTCAGTAGTTCAATGTCATGTTGCAGATTAACATTCCATCCATGGGAACCAAATGCTTAATGAACATGTCTGTCATTGTTGAAAAATGCAGTCATCTTAAAAATCCACTGTGGAAGCTTGGAGGAAAAAAAATCACCCAACTCATGTGCACAACTATAGAATAAACGCCAGAAATACATACCTTATCAACTCAGCATGATGCCACTTGACAGTCTGACCTGTAGGTAGGTATACAATACATAGCAGCATATTTGATAACTACACCCAGCTCCCATGCTATTGACTAATTTTGGGAATTTTTGGGTCCTGAGTTCTTTCCACAGATGAAAGTTGTGGAGATGAGAACATTTCTTACATTCTTATATTTCTTACAAAATGTGGCAACTAACACCTTTTGAGTAAATGCTCAAGAGTGGATTTGAGTGAAAATGTAGAAAATTAGTATTTCTCGGAGTTGTAATATAACTCTTGAAATCTAGCCAACCATCTCTGTTAGGTATCATGTGGTTCACCTTCTTTTAAACTTTTTGAGCCGTCTTTTTCAACTTTAAAATTTAAGCTTATACTATAACATCATCATCAGCTATGAAATAGAGTTTGTAGTCCTTACACCTAACAACATAATTCCAACATCAAGAATAACCCTTTTGGATTGTTTATGCTGCATATGAAATAGACAGATAGATAGATAGATAGATAGATAGATAGATAGATAGATAGATAGATAGATAGATAGATAGATAGATAGATAGATAGATAGATTAGTGTAACTATAAAATATGCATAATTTCAGCAAAATGTATTATTTTAAATTACAATAACTTTAGATAAAGTGAACAACCCTGTTTATTTTTTAGAATGATGTACAGTATGTGTTTGATTGCACCCTTTAATGGACTGGCATGGATGGCACTCTATCTTGAGTTACTGCTATTAGCATAACCTCTAATGAGACTAACTGCAGTAGGGAGCTTGATTTAGATTTTTTTAACATAATTTTAACAAAAGAAGTCTTACTCACATGCAGGTAAGTTTCTTTAAAATATAAATTCATAAATCTTATTGCATTAAGAGTAAATGTAGTAACAGTTTCATGCAACAAAACTCATAAAATGAACAAATAATGTATCCATGTTACAGCATGTTGAACTCTTCTTGAAGGTATGATGTTGCAGCAGCATGCTTACAGGATTGATTAGGGATCAGCTAATTTTTGAGGGGTGTATTTCTGGACAGTTTTATTTTTTGTATATTTTGGGTCCTGGAGGAATACATTGTCATTATTTTTATTATTTTATACCCACCCATTTCTTAAAATACAGACAAGACCTCCAATACAGGTATGCAGGAGGAAATCACAATGCACACCATGCAATAAGCACAGGCCACTTTAGGGCCACCAGTTAGCTCTAACATGTACATTTGTAGCATGTAGGATGAAAACACGTGAACCTGTAAGAACTCATTTTGCTAAATCCATATAGTCAATGTGTTTGTAGTGCTTACATCTAACAACATAATTCCAACATATTTCCAACATCAAGAATAACCCTTTGGATTGTTTATATGATAGATAGATAGATAGATAGATAGATAGATAGATAGATAGATAGATAGATAGATAGATAGATAGATAGATAGATAGATAGATAGATACTTTATTACTCCCAAGGGGAAATTCACATACTCTAGCAGCAGCATACTGATAAATATTTTACTTATTTCAAAGAAATATGAAAGCTCTAAGCCATTGCTGTTAAAAACTTTTCCCTGCACAACTCTTGGCAAATGTTCAATCAGATTTACTTTTAATTGTCTACTTTAAGGATATTTTTTTTTTTTCTGAAGACACGGCCCTTCCATATTGAGAAGTGATACTTTCCCACTTTGTATTATCCTGTTTACCAGGTATACTGTGTGAAAGATGTCTGCTACAAAGCACACACTCTTTAATGCGAATTTCTTTATAAAACTGCTTTGTGTCTTTGTATATAGTGATTTTCTCATGATGAAAAGCACTATGTACTGTAAGGGAATGCTTAATGGATTTATAAACAAAGACTGATAGATATATTGGTTTTCATGCCTTTGTAAATGAATACAAGCTATCTGACGTATTTTCCTGACCGTTGTACTTAAGCATTTATAACAATGGTTTTAAGCTAGGGAATCTGTATACCCAAACTAGAAGTGTAAAATTGTTCAAAAGGAAAAGTTTAGACAGTTTGGGCAAACATTTTGGATAAACAGTTCATCAAGGGCATAATGACATTATGACATCCAACCTACGACATACGGGTGACTGTGAGGTGAGTTGGTGATGAACCACCCGTCGATTCCCCCATTCATTCTCAATAGCAAGCCTGCTTGTATTGTTACGCACATAGCAGGAAGTGGTCTCTTGTCAGTACATCAGATGTGCTGATGAGGGGTGCCTTCCTGCTGTGATAGCGTGTACAGTGCTGTGCAGAAGAACTCATCTTAATCTTTTGTCTTCACCCTTCAAGAATGTCTCTGAAACATAAATCTGATGCAAGTGCTGGTGATACAGTAAAGAAGAGAAAAACCATCACCATTGAAAATAAAGTAGAAATAATTAAACGGTCAGAGAGAGGTGAAACTCCATCATTCATTGGCAGAGCACTTGGTTACAGTTGGTCAACAATAGCATTTATTAAATTTATGTGCCTGTTCCAACTTACATACAAATTCAACTTAAGTACAAACCTACAGTCCCTATCTCGTACGTAAACCGGGGACTGCCTGTGCTTGAGGGACACAAACACACACACACAATTTATTTTTCTTTTTGGAATCCACAAACTTAGAAATCAGGAAATGCAAAGGGCTGACCTTTATACTCCTTGAACTGTGCTGTCACACCATCTGTGACCCCAGATGTCAACTCTAATAACCACAGAGCAGCAGGTACCGAAATTTGCACAAAAATTAACACCCACAGAAAAGAAAATGACATCATGGATGGACACAAATTTATTTTGAAGACCATAATATACCAAAATATCAAAGAGGTAATGTCAAAATTATATTGAGCAATGCCAAAAACATACCTTGCATCCACTGATGATATCATGACCCCAATAATTTGGAGCACATCTATCACAGTTTTCGCCAACTGTATTTGGAGGACAAATGCATTGTCCTGTATTTGCATCACAGTGATTTCCAATGTGGGAACATCTGCATGCTGGGGAAAAAAGACAAATTTTGAGAGAGACAGACAGACAGACAGACAGACAGACAGACAGACAGACAGACAGATAGATAGATAGATAGATAGATAGATAGATAGATAGATAGATAGATAGATAGATAGATAGATAGATAGATAGGATATCACTAGATTGTGTACATTTTTCTAAATTCGGTGTATAATAACAAGTCAAAGCTATATTGTGTTAGCATTCACCTGTGAAAGAAATAAATAACTTTAAGGTAATTCAATGCTGAGCTAATGTATACTATTGAGTTGCTCAGCTGACAAAAGATATCTACTGGCAAGTTTTCCAAAAACATGGCACATGACAGAAGACGGGGCCATCTGGTATGAAAAAAATGCACACTGGCAGACAGAGCACACTTCTGCATACCAAACTGAAAATACAGACAGAGGCTTCTAGTAGGTGGTATAACCATTAACAGAAAGACAGAGTGTCTATCCATTGACAGATGTCATTATTTGAAACAAATCATTTGCATGAGTATCAACTGCAAGCAGGAATTTAAACACTGGGAGTAAGCTTTACAAACTGTAGGATAAATTGTAGCATCTATGCATAAGGCATGTTAGTGTAGGATTTTAATTAAGCACACTTCAGATGAGAATATTCAGCAATAATAATAATATCAAAGTGTCATACGTGTGCAACCTCCTTCCTGAAAATTGTAGTACCCAACAGCACAATGGTCACACTTCTGTCCAGTTACTCCAGGTTGGCATATGCACTGTCCATTTTCATCACAATCAAAAGACTTCGAACCAAAGGAGTTGCAGTTGCAAGGCACACATCCTCTGGAAGGTTGAAGATTATACGTTCCCACCTGATAAAAATTTTAAAAAAGAAAGAAAAAATCAACAGTCTAAAAAAGCTTGTAATTCTTGATGAGGTACAAATTCTGTCGAGCATGAAGGAAATCTGCTGCTCAATCAAAAAGACGGTGATCCTAGATGAATGTGAGCTGTCATTTTCATATTAGAGTGGTCATGCTTCAATATTTTATTTCATTCATGTTACACAGGGTGATTCTACAAACAAATTTAAAAATGTACTACCTTGGTAAACTGAATCTTTTACAGTATATTGATCAAATCTTTGGAACAATGGCGTAGTTGAGTATTGGTTTAGAACAAAAACTTCAAGAGACACTTCAGCTCTTGAGAAACAGAGAACGCCAATCACAAAACACCTAGATGGAGAGGAATGGTTACTAGCCATTTAACCTGAAAAGAAGGGAAAGATCACTTGAAAACTGTCAAACTTAACTTGGTGAGTCTTTACCGGGACCAGTTTCTGTAGACATAAGAGGGTAGGAAGAAAAGGGTTACACATCCACCATATTAACATTTACAATCTGCTCTAAAGAAAGCTGATGAACCTTTATATCACTACAGCACCTTCTAGACTCCTCACCTTCTGATTCTACCTCTACAGAACACCCCTGCACAGGTCATTCAGTGTTTTTCGACTGTAAGATGCTCAAGAAAGAACTAAAATTGCGACAAATGCCTAACTATACATATGAAAAGCATTATCCTTCCATTTTTGGCCAAAGCCTTTCATTACTAAAAAACTTAAACTAAACAGGGTACTCTGCCTAGAATGTAAATACTTTTTCACGTTTCTCCGTACTTTATGCACCAAACGTTATATGACATGTTATTTTATGTACCAATAAAGTAATTTGCATAGCATAACTTTGATAAATTCACATACACAAGAACGTTTGATTTCACATTCAATCCCTCAGTGACATATCATTATTATTCACTTTGGTATTTAATGTCTGAGCAGTGAGCTATGCAAATTACATGTGTCTTAAAAGAAAAAAATTGCTATGTATGTGCTTAATTTTTATTAATATTTAATTAATTACAGTTTGCCTCTAAACCTTTATAGTATATGCAAACAGTTATAAATAATTACAGAATGATTTGATTAAAATACTCAGATTTCCTGAAAGGTTTGATATAAAAGAGAAAAGGTTAAAAAGTTAACTCTGATTTGAATCAGTTAATTCTCATCCTTTGTCAGCAGGGACTAAATTGACAATTGGAAAATGCCAGGACTGTTTGTTCTTTGCCCATTTGTGCCTTGAAATTTCATTGACATAGTGGAAGCTATAGTCAAGCAGCATGATCTCCGGCCTTTGCTGTCAAAATTGCTGCTGATGTGGTGGTGGTGGTGGTGGTTGGGGGTTGAATGTTGGTTTTCTCACAATCACTTTTTATTAGGAACTTTAACTGCTTGTAACATTCTGCAGCAGTATTGTTTGTCAATATATAAGAGCAGAAAAAGTACATTTTGAACTACTCTTCATATGAATTTGATTGCAAAATGTATTTAACAACAGTGAAAAAATTGCATTAGTAAACAGAAGTTTAAAAATGAAACAAAGATTAAAAGAAGATCAGGGCACTCTCACGCAAACATCTTCATGTATTCATACCGAGCTATTAAAGCAACCATTTAACTTATCTAACATGTCTAGTTAATATTAAATATGAGGCATCTCCCAGGAGTACTCTACGTGAGATGGTTTATTTGCGTTCTACTACATTGTGCCTTGTAAACTGTCTTCACATCTCTTGAATTCATGTACCTTCTTCTATACATTTTCGCAACAATATGTTTGTACCGCTGAGATTTGCTTTCAGAACAGGCAGTGTGATAGAGCCGGCCTTAAACCTTCACATAGTATCATAGTGATGAATAAAACTTTTCAAAAAGAAAAGAAAATGAGGGGGTTATCTAGTAACAATACACGGTAGAAAAGCAAATAATGGAAATAAATAAAACCAAATTCGTCCAACTGGGAAAAGTTTTATCCTTCTGGTTGGGTAACCTTAAAACCAAAGCATCTGAGCAATTCCAACTCTTCCACTCCTCTTCCAGTCTGGATCCTTTAAACATATCTCTGATGTCATTATCTTACCCAAATTCACCTTCCAACTCTAGACTTAAAGGGAGGTTTAAGTCGACTTTAAATTCTATCCAGGGGTTGCTTGCTGTAGGCAATGAGCTCGCAATCTAAAGGCTTTCAGGTCAGATCATCATCTACTTGTTTCTAGACCCATTGTACTCCTTAGCCCAGTTTCTTCCAGGCCGCCCCCTGCCTTGTAATAGGCAACATAGTCTCATCTGTCTAATACTGTCATGATCTAGAGAAGTTTGAAACCACTTTTATTTATGTTTCATGTTGCCAACTGTAGTTTCTTGGCACAATTTCCTGTGTTAATAATGCTACTGAGCAGAACGGCTAAACGGTGATGTAGACTCAATAGGGTTTTTAGGACTGATTAGTTGAGAATAATCTCCTCTAGTTAGTTTAAATACTAATGTTTGAACAATAAGATAACTCATCACTAAATAGAAATATCTCATATATTTAATTGCAGCCAAAAATATATCAATGAGGTATATATTATATGATTTTAATACATGTTGATAGTGTGTGTGAGTGTGACCTGTGATGGAACAATACCCCATCTGGTGTTGGTTGCTATCTTGGATCTGATCCTCTCAGGATATGCTGAAGTTTTGTGTGAATGTGAACCCTGAGAAGTGGAGTCAGCAAACTAAGGGAAAATGATCATTTTCTGGAAAAAAGTATCACTCTTTAAAAGTCAGGTGCCACATGGAGTACAGTACGATTTCTTTATCACCCACAAATAAAAAAGACAAGGCACTAAGGAAAAACAGAATGAAAAGAAAGATTAAACACTCACACTACAGACTCTCGTTCATTTCATTAACAACTGTTGTCTTATGTTAAATACATTTTTGTGGTTGCCATGCAACCGCCTTCTCCAGGATGATTGCCAAAAAGAGGAAAAGGCAGATGGATTTGTAATGTTGCTGAATGTGACATTGGAAATCTTTGGAAAGCACATATTCCTAAAAGCTCTTTAAACCTGTTTTCTTTTCAAGATGAGGCTGTACTTAAAGAAGCCTAAGATGAATACTACAGGACGTATTAAGTAAATGACTAACTTCTTGATCTTTAGGAAAAATACATTTAAAGAAATTTATTACAAATATCACAATAGAAGATCAACACAAGAAAAGCACAGGGAACAAGGATAGTACTCAATATATTCCTGTCAGCTGTAAGACTATAAAGGGAACAGGCACTTTATTTATACCAGAGTGTTCTCCCATTCTCTCTCTGTCACTCTTTTTATATACTATATATTTACAAATACAATTGAGTATGGAAAAATTAAAGGATCACTTAAATCACACATTAGATCTCGATGTGTAATATACTCAAGTGGAAAATCTTTACTGAGTAATACTCTGTAAATCATTCAGAGCAAAATGATGTCACAACAGTCAACCAAAACCTTTAAAATGCACCAAAAGCATCAATCCATTGAGGCCTTGATTCAACATCACAGAGAAAATCAAAGTCAATAACTGAAATCACAGGCTGAGCCAAACTGAGCAAAATTCATCATGGCTACTCATAATGTTGTTCAGTAGTGTGTATGGCCCACATGTGCCTGTAAGCACTCCCAACAATATCTGGTCATGCTAATGAAATGTTGGATGATGTCCTTTCCTCCCATACCAGTATCAGGGCACCAGTGAGCTACTGGACAGTCTGTGGCACTACTTGGCAGTGTCGGATACACCGATACATTACATTCCAGAAGTTCTCAATTGGATTTAGGTCTGGAGAATGTGTGGGTTAGTCAATGGCATCAATGCCTTCATCATCCAGGAACTGCATACACACTCTGACCACGAGGCACGTCATTGTCCTGCACCAGGATTAACCCAGGGTCAAATGCATCAGTACAAGCCCTGAAAATCGCTCTGAGGATTTCATTCCAGTACCCAACAGCAGATAATACTGTAGCCTAGCATGTGGAGGTATGTGCAACTGTCCAAAGTACGTTCATCACTGGCCCACTGCCAAAACAGGTCATGCTGGATAATGTTGCAGGCTGCATAACATTCACGGTGGTGTCTCCAGACTCTTTTACATCTGTGCTTGGTGTGAACCTACTCTAATCTACATGCTCTCAATGATGGAATTGCCAATTGTGTATTTTCTGGCGAATGCCAATTCAGCTGTGTGATGATGGGCTTTGAGCACAGGTTCTACTAGAGGACATCGGGCCCTCATACCACCCTAATCAAGTCTGTTTCTGACAGTCTTGTTAGAAACTTACACATCAGTAACCAGGTAGCCAGTAGGAGGTAATTTTGTATGAGTCTGGCAGTACTCCTTCAGTTTCTAATCACACAAAGGAGCAGATAGCAGTCCTGCTACTAGGCTAATGCCCTCTATGGCCCTCTCTGGCTCTCCTTGTGTAATGGCCCATCTCCTGGAATCTCCTACATGCTCTTGAGACTGTGCTGGGAAACACAGTAAAACTTCCTATGACAGCACATATGGATGTGCCTTTCTGGAGGAGGTAGACTACCTGTGCAACCTGAACCGTGTGCAGGTGCAACCTCATGCTATCAGTAGTGACAAGGACAGTAGCAAAATGCAAAATTAGAGAAGAATCAGTCAGGAAGGATAAGGAGAGAGTCTGTGGCCACTACCTGCAAAATCATTCCCTTTTTGGTGAGATGTCTTGCTGTTGCCTCTCCAGTGCACCTGTTGTCACCTGATGTTTCAAGAAGATTCAAGAAGTTTCAACAGTTTCAAAAGATTCACAATTGCTTATGCTTTTTAACTGGGCAGATTGATGTCCTTGTAGCTTAACTGACTTGGTGTATTGTACTGCTAAAATATTTTATTTTTGTTACAGATATACAGGACATATATTTATCACCAAACTAGACAAAAACACCCTTCAGAACTGCCCTTATTTGCCATATTCCAAGTGATATACTATAAATCCTTAAAGGACCAAATGGCCAAATAAAAGTTCAACAGTGATCTTAACGTATTTCTTGCTCTGGAGTTGAGTGATCATTTAAACACCTAAGAGGGGCCATCGAAAAGAGACAAGAAGACACATATGCATGACAAAAAAAATCTGGAGGATCTAGTAGGAGCACCACATTGTTGCCCAAGAGTAATATCTCCACCAAGCAATGCTGTGCCTTAGTCATTTTATTTAATTTACAGAACACCACTAGCATGGGATGTTCCATTGTACTCTTTGTGATATAAATTACAGAATATAAATGACATTTTTTGCATATCTAATATATATATATATATATATATATATATATATATATATATATATATATATATATATATAAAATGTTCATATTTATGTATTTTTGAAATGATTAAATTTGAACCTGTATAAAATAGTGTAGCAGATTGTTACCTAATGGGTACAAACAGGGATGTGCAATTCTGTGCTCCTTCTCTCATCTTCCCTTGTATCCTGAGGCAAGCTTGAATACTCTAAAATGAATTTAGTTCTGCTTTGGATTTTGGAGCTAAAGTCTTTCTTTGTGTTGTTTAGGCAAATCAATGTTGTAGAGGTGAGCAATTAGAATAGGTGTGCCAGTAAAATAGTTAAGGTTGTTCTTTTGTTCATACAATATTACAAGGATTAGTTCTTTCATTTTCTACTTATTATTTACTAGCCCTTTGAACTGTCAAAGATAGGTAATCGAGTAAACTTAAAAATATTTGATTTGTCTTACCCTACATGTACCTTTATCACGTTTTCCCCCGGGTGTGTCTGGAACTCTCTCGACCCATGCTCCATCTGTTAAGCTATTCTGTCATTATTTTCAAGGTTCCTTGCTCGCCTCCTGTCCATTTTTATACTTCCCTTTTGAAGGTGACTCTCAGAGCGTGTCATTACACTATTTGCGCTACATGATAGTGACACGTGCCTCTTACGCCTTTACTTCTCCTTAAATGTTTCAAATGTGCAGTTGCTCTTTTGATCGCATGATCAAAGACAAACTGACCAATCAGATTACTTGCAAGGACTGGACACACCCACAAACCTTAGTATTTTATACAGGGTGAGCCAAAAAGAAGTTCTACATTTCAAATAAAACAAATTTCATTATGACAGAAAAAAAGGTATACAAAACAGATTTTTTTCATTGTGTTTTAATATTGATGTCTTCCAGATGGTTGACAAAATTAGTAATACACTCTTCGAGATCATTTCTGAATGCATGACTCGTTTGGCCATTTCAAGGGGAATAGCAGAGATTTAGTGTCAAATAGCGTCCTTAAGGGCTTCAAGATTTTCAGGTTGTTGTGTGTATACCTTCGACTTGAGATAGCCCCACAAGAAGAAATCGCACAGGGCAAGATCAGGCGAATGTGAAGGCCACCCGAAATCGCCGCGGAGTAAGATCAGCTTCCATTTTTTCCAGTTGGGCTACAAAAAGTTCTCTAGCATTTCAATGTAACATTCTGAAGTGATGGTGACCGTTGCTTCCCCCTCCGTAAAAAAGTAAGGGCCTACAATGCCAAATTCTGCAATGGCACACCAAACTGTAACACGCTCAGTGTGCAGGGATCTCTGATGGGAAGTTCGAGAGTTGGTTTCAGCCCAATAGGGAAAGCTTTGCTTATTTATGCAACCATTCAAATAGCAACTGATGATGGAACTAACTGGATTAATGGTTGCAGAATGTTCACAGACAACTCTCTACGGTTTTCACAGTCTCTCTCAGTGTGTTTTTGCAATATCATAATTTTTTTATGATTAAGGTCCTCATGCAAAATCCTCCTCAAAAACGTGTTGAAAATGCATGCTGAACGTCTAGAAGAATGCAAAACTGATGCTATTACAGCTTGGATGTTTTCAGGCGTATGTACAGTCTGAGGATGGCAAAGAGATTTTCTGTTCAATTTTGTACCTAACTGTCTAAATTTAGCCACCCACTGAGGTATTGTTTTCCGATTCAGGACTTCATCGTTAGGAGGAATGCTGATGTACATTCAGAAGGTGCATTGTGTAGGCATGATGTTTTTACTGTTTTTGAAGAACACTTCAACAGCGAAAGCACGGTGCGCACTGGACCAAGGCATGTTGCTGAATGAAAACTGCAAGGGACTGCCGATCAAAGGATCCCCACCCCAACCTACTCAGCTGCCTCTACCTCGCACAATGACCTTGAGAAATGTGGTACTTCATTTTAGCTCACCCAGTAGTAGATTTATCTGTTAGTTTCCATGTTATATTTATCATGGATGCCTAATATAAAAAGTAAAACTTCTGTCCCTTGTTTGACCTGTCATTGATAATGCATTCCTTGGGCCATCTATGTAAACCTGGCTGGCTGTGAACCTGGAGCATTCGAGTCAGTATGCAGCAGTGGGGCTAAAGGGACTTCCCTGTGCTTACCTGAGCAAGTGGGCTTCAGTCTCCTAAACTGCAACTGCAAGGGAATCATATTACCAGCATGCTCACTCTCTCCCTTTATCTTTTTAGTCTCTTTCATTACACAACTTATTTTAACAGCACAGATAGAAATTAGCCTTGCAAAAGATAACACTCCTCTGATGACACTTGGATGAACACCCACATTCACTTTCACACATGCCAGGCTAACTTAGAGTCAATGTTTAACTTAACATGAATGTTTTTTGGATGAGAAAAAGAATTGGAGCAACTGGAGAAATATGGGGTTAATGTGCAAACTCCATATTCAGAGCAATAAACCGAAAAGTGATTATATTTGTTTTTACAGCAGCAAGTGTAAAATACCAGGATATCCTTGGTTTTTCCAAGTATATGATTGTAAAGCCATCATAAAATGAAATAATTAAATGTGACTCATCTGCTGACAAGCTAGACACCTATATGGGGCTGAGGAACACTAGCAAATACTCCATCCCACTGAAAAATACGGTGTGTACTGTTTCCACTGCATAGCTACTATATTAATAACAAAGCAGACAATGATTTACATTTTGCTGAATGAATTCACTAAATAATGAACAAATGTTTACAGTATTACACAAGATCTGTTTTAATAATTTTTTCTAACCTACTTTTTAAAATGCACCCCATCTGCTATGTCAGCACTTTTTAAACACCATGTGCTTTTCTGCTTTGTACTGCTGCAATACTTGTTAAAATGTATAATGCAATATTAACCCTGCTTGGAATGTGGTTTTACGTAAAAAAATGAACCATGATTAATTATGCCGTTAGCCAAATCTGAATTTGTGTTATGACAGACAATTCACTTGAAGTGAAGATCTTTGTGCGTGATTACTGTAACTTCATTTCATTTAAAGCATATTAAGTGCTGCCATTTGGTGGCATAGAGGATAGCGCTGATGCCTTACATTTTTTACTTGGTTCAGATTCTGGTCTGATTACTGTATGTGCAGAATTTCCACATTCTCTCTCCTCCTCCATGGATTTCTCCAAGTTGGGCAGTTTATTCACACATACAAGTTAGGCTACCCGGTGACATTAAATAAGTGTGGACGGTGTTAGTGAATGTTTGAGAGTGCCATATGATAAACAAGTGGCCATAAGGGATTAATGGTCTTGTGCATGAGGCTGCTGTTCAAGGCTCTTATTCCAAGTAACCTCTAAAAATGAAGAGGTTCATAAAATGGATGGATTTAAAAAAACAGTTTCAGATTTTTTTCAGACTTATACCATTTAAAAAAGTAAGCCAACAGATTTTTGTTGAAATGTGGTGTGTTTATTGAAAAGACCTGTTTCACCCTAAGATTGCTCAGACTGTGCACAGTTCAGTGATGTGCAGCAAGCAGGACATTTTATACTAATACTAGTCAAAAGTCAGTGTAACAATCCAAAAGCCACTATGACATTGTGAAGGAGGAATAACATCAGATTACATTAGGTGAAGAGATGAAAGGAAAAACCCAGTATTACTGACGAGAAATCAAAACTGAGTTATGGGCTCTGTGAAAGCAAAAGTGAAATCAAATTAAATCTGTGTGTGAAACACAGCTACCAATTTAATTATTCATTTATGTTAAATTGTATAACACTCACATCCTGGTAAGTCTTAATGTGGTCTTCTTCTTCAGGTGTTTTACAGAAAACAGTTGATAAATCTTGCTGCTCACATAAATTCTTATTAGAAAAAGCTCACTAACCCCACTCCAAACCAACTTGTCATGTGTATTGATCTGTCTGTGCCACTTTCCGGATCAAAAATATATAAAATAAGAAATAATTTGCCTAGTTGCCGCCTCACTAGTAAAGGTCAAAAGTCAGCAATTTATTTGATGCAAGCCCTGTCATTGTGAAGGATCACAACAAAAAGACTCCAATTACAAAAACATCACACCACTAAAACCAAGATATTAGAAACATAAAACTATAGTTGATGAAAGACAACAGAAAGTAGCAAAAGAAGAAGTGTGATAGTTCACAGCTTCAGAGGTGTAATCTGTTATTCACATTTGTTTGATGTCAAGCACATGGTTCTTGTTTGAAATTTCAAATGGAGAATTCTTAGAATTAGACAAATGATTGTACATCATAGTACTTAAAATACTTTAAAGCCAGGGCATTAGTTTCTAAATTGGGATGCATTTTTTCATGACAGATAGATAGATAGATAGATAGATAGATAGATAGATAGATAGATAGATAGATAGATAGATAGATAGATAGATAGATAGATAGATAGATAGATAGATAGATAGATAGATAGATATTATTACACTAAAGAATGAATGATTATCTTAGAGTGACATGGGAGGAATCATCAGGGTTATGAGCTAAAGGCAAGAAAGGCAGACCTCAATGCCTCTATTTGAATCAGACTCAACATAACAAAGTGTCCACTTCAACAGTCCAGTCCAGACGGGTCTAATAGGCTGTGTAGAAGCTCCAAAACATTTATTAAGGCAACCAAGTAATGCTAAGGGGCTTGTTTGTGCTAAGCATATACAAGAACTTCACTACTGCTGAAGGAACAAAGATTTTGAGGACTGATGAATCCAACTCTTTAATTTAGTTCACATATATCACAGAACACCGAGAGAATTAATTCATAGTGCATAAACACAGTTAAGCATGAATGAGGTTATGCTAAAATTTAAGAGGTGTTTTGCTGTCTCTAGAGTAGGAGACCAGCATTGAGTGCCTGGACTTTAGAACCAACGGACCACCCACAGTATTCTCCAAAGGCATGCTCTACCCTCTGGGGTTAGACATGTTAGACAGCAGTGTAGTAGGATAATGACCAGAAGCATGCATCAAAGCTTAAAGAAGGAGGAAGTAAAAGGGAAGTTGAAAGTGATGACACGGCCTATATAACCCATTTACCTATATAACCCCGTTTAACACCATTGGTATGAATTGGGATCAGTTGCATAAAAAGGCCTAAACAGCCTGCTATTGCAGAACTTTTGTATCGACTTCTACAGCACTGCTGGAGTAAACATTCTCTCGAATATCCACAGCTCACAGTACAGCTCTAATCACTATTATAGATGGTCACATGGATTTGGTTTGTTCTTCATTATAAATGTGCTGTTAGACATTTGTTTAATATTTGCCCGTAATTAACTGCCATTCTTCTTGTTTTGTATGTTCTGACTGTAGAGCTTAAACTGTAATAAAACTTAAACTGTATAATAAAACGTGTATATATAGACAGACAAAAGACACAAACAAACAAAACAAAACATAAAATTAAAAAAAGTTTAATTTTCTTTTTCATCTTTTTAGGAAACGATACATAACTTATGAATTCTGATTTTTCTATTCATGAGGTTAAGATGGATACGTTCTCTAGCTGGTAAAAAGGTTTCTGTTGTGTGAGTAATGTTCATTTGCTAACAGCAGCTACCTTCTACTCTGGCTTATCATCAAATATCTCCCATATGGGGCATTCCCAACACCTCCGTCTGTGAGAGCATATGTGCCTGTGAAATGCTGCTGCACTGGGTTTGGGAAGTAAAGTACAACACAGTGCCATAATGTATTCTTCAGAACATTATTATTTTTCAGTTACATGCAAAAATACCAAAATACTTTAGCTGGCTTTCTCCCATCTATTAAATTACAATTAATATTTTTTGGAATCAAGGCAATTTATGCTTATGGCTTGAGGTGAGAGATGCTCTGTTCTTTTTCTGGTCGGCTTTCTCCAGACACGTTGAAGAATTCTCAGTGTGCTTTCTTTCTCTGCTCAGGAGGTCTCATTCTATGCCTTTGGTTGCACCTTATGGTTGTGGGCGAAACTACAGTTTTCTCTTTCAAGGTTTTACACAAAGTGTTCACAGATGCTAGCAAAAGTAGAGCTGCTAGGGCAGCTGGTGACCAGCTAGTGACCGTTGCTAGAAAGGCTAATGCATGGTTTATGTACAGTCTCCTTCTATTGCTCATGTCCTTGCAGTCCCTCAGCAAGGAGGGACTAATGGCAACCTCATCCTTACTCCAATTAAGGCGAGTATTCCACCCTGTTGCAGCCACATCCTATCAGCTATGGATTCTGGCAATGGGAAGCAAATTTATGACCAGGTCAAGCTGTAGTGCAGTGAGAAAAGGACAGTTACTTAGGGTGTACAAGGGTTTTTATAGGAAAGAAACAGAAGTCTTGTCATTGCGTCTTGGGTGCACATAAGTCCAACCTCTTGGTTGACCACTGGTGCAAATTTCTGTCCATCAATGTTACTTATCCTTGATTTATAGTCTTTTTTTAGAATTTGAGTCTATTTTGTGTCTTACAGAGAGATGTCCCTGGCTGTTACATGGGATGGTCTTGATCATCTTATCAGAAAAGGCTGCAGATGCTGCATTCAAAAGGAGGCCTAGTGAAGTAAACAGAAACTTTTTAAGAATGTCTGGCAGCAGTTCACTAAGCCGGGATTTGGGTTCTGGCCTGGCAAAATGGATAATGCCAGTCTGTACTACACTCCCAGGCACTCATATGCCATTTAGTTAGCAATGGGGTTATTTGTCTTGTACAAATGATTGAGTTATTATATTCTTTTAAATCTGCTCCATTTTATTGACCATCCCCAAACTTAGATTTTGATGCTTTTTGTGAAAATTGGTCCCAATCAAGGTAAATTTCACATTTTTTATTTCTGTAAAGATGCTCTGCCGAACACTGTTAAATGTACTATTATTATGATCTCTAGATCTTAATGGTTCCATTACTTCTGCCCCCTGAATTCTGAATATTACAGAAGGATAAATCTACCAGATATATGCTTCACCTTTTGTCGGTGCTTTACCATTATAATGTGTTAAAAAAGTATTCCTGATTACATCTGTAGAATCCTGCTGTTGTGATATATGTTTGATAAGGTTGTTAGTACATTTTTGGTAAGTAAAGTGTCCCATTGCATGCTGAGCAGGGCTGTTTTGTGGTATATGATCACACAAATAATTGAATCCAGCAGTCCTGTATGTGTGTCATGCGTTATTCGTCTAATCCAAAGATACCATATGTCTCTCTTTGAATTTTAATTGAATTTTAAACCTACCTCAACAAATCAAAAATGTGTTGCTCCATTAACTCATGAAATATTGAGGTGTTTTAGCAGAGTTCAAGAAAAAATGTAAACAACATTATTGTTCATTTTATTTGAAGGCTAAATGTAGTCCTTAACTAATTTTAACATTTATAATTCCAAATGTAACATCTAACAATTCAAAATTGAAGGTGATTTAAGGGAAACAAATATGTTATTGTTATTGCTATCAAGTAAAGCACACGTAAGCAAAAGGCAGAAAATTAAAGTTGAAATAGATACGACTTGGGTTTACATGGATGCATTAGACATAAACCGTTAAACGGAATATGATTTTGTTCTTCATTAAAATGCCAATATGCAGTATTTGGATTTTTAATGAATAAACTGAGCAATGCTCCTGAGACTGTAAACAATATATTAATCTACTAGAGATCATTGCAATTGTTGCAGGCTGTGTTCATGAATCATCACTAGATTTCATAATACCATGATTAATGAAAGTTGTCCAAACAGAGTATTTGGGTTTTTTTTTTTAAGTATATTTTTATTGCCTTATGTAGTCTTGATAAATGTAAATTGTTCACATATGTTTAAATGATTCATATAAAATGAAAAAAGGAAAATTTCATTAAATGCTGTATTACATTTTTTTTAATGTTTGATTCATTCATTTGTACTTAAGAGTGCACTAGAATTTAAAAGCAGAAAGCATAAAACGCCAAGACTCCAGAGAACGCATTTTAGAAGGCCCACACTTTTCATTCATATTAATGATACACATATTGATGGATGTGCAAGCCAGCTAGCTCCAGTTGGTAAGTGTAACAGCACACCATGGAGTGTCTGGCAGCTAAAATATTCTATGTGTAACATTTATCATGTGTCAAATATATATTATTCAAGTGGTAGCTCATTAAATCTAAATTGAATGAGTTGTGAAAAGCAACTCCAGGAAATGGAAGATCGTGTGTTGCAGCCACAATATTAACTTTCAATACTTTTTAAAAATCAGGTATTTCTAATTTGTTTGATTTAAATATGAACATTTTTCATTGCAATTTCTCAGCATGAAATTTCTTACAGATGTCAGGCTTAGATGGAACCTTGCTTAAAGAACAAACTGTTTAAACAGTATGTTTGCTTTTTCATTGTCAACAGATCTGGAAATTGTGGTGAGAGCTAGGTGACAGGCAGGTGATGCTGGTCTTTTTCTTTATCTCAATACTGTGTGGATGAAATGCTAAACTGACAGCCTCCTTTCAGTGCACTCTGCTAATTTTCACAGTGCCCAACTGATAGCTGTTCAAGTTTTCATTAGGAAAAGAAGCAATCTAAGGTATGGCTGAGTTAATCCACAATGCCTTTCATATGCATCTGAATTACAAATTATAAATACACATATTTTACATCTCTGCATTTTCTTTCATATTTATAAGCTGAGTTTAAAAAGTATCTAAACTACAACATTTAACAATTCAAAAAAGACTAAATATAAAATTGGCTGCTCAGATAATGTATGTGTTATGACCTCTCTTTGATATATCATCTGTCTGACACGAAAATGGCTTGAAGTCTTTTGGAGTTAGTGTCTGGCAGCTCTGTAACTGGTGAAGATTTACAGTACTTTAGTCAATCCTGTTAGCAGATTTGCTCAAGCTCATTCAGGTTTGGTCTACCATGTTCTAACTGGGCATCAGACTCTTGATATAGATGAGGTCTATACTTTGATTTGGGACCTCTTTACATTGTTAACTGTAAAACCACTCCAGTGTTTGGCCCTGATGAGTATCCTCGTCTGAAATCCCATGTTGTTTCTTAAATCTCTAGCCTTCAATAAGACTCCAAAGATAGCACCCTGTCCATTACCCCTGAGACCAGGGTATAACTTTAGACATCTCTCCCCTGTTTATTTATGTACTCAGAACGTACTATACACTATAAAAGCACTGTGTATTTAAGTCCAGAGTAACAAAAAACAATAATAAAAATGTAGATATTATTTCTTTTATTATTTATCAGCAGCAGAATGTATGCTATCCAAAAACAAGTAAATAAATAAATAAATAAATAAATAAATAAATAAAAGTAAAAGCATATATTAGTGCTATGGAAAGTGTTTAAGCGGTTAATGCTTCACAGGCAAATTAATGGAAGTAATTATAAAAGCAAGAGAGTGGTGACAGTAACAGTTCCCAGACGAAGAACCTTTGTTTTCCTGTGAACTAACCATTATCATTTCAGAAGTAGCACCATTAATTAGCTGCAAAATAAAACAGCAATCATATCAAAGCTGGCACTTACACTCCCTTTCACTAACTACCAAATAATCTTTTACTCTGCTTTTTAAAGTTAATTTTACACTTTATGACCCCCTGTATTGTGCTGAAAGGAAAAAAAAAGACTGTGAATGGGTGCTTCTTCTGTCTCCTGTTCCTGCAACTTGTACATACTGTGTGTGTCAGTATTCCTGCAGGGTGTACACATATCACTATGTCCGCTGAGTTGTTTATATGGCCGTTATCTCTTGGTGACAGCTGCATCTTATTTTAGGTGCAATAGGTGAAGTAGTGGAGATTCAGTGTTTTCCCAGGTGGCCAGATTTTTTAAAATGAAGCAGTTTACTACATATTAAAAGGCAAAAGGTTGAAGAATCTGATCTTCTCTCATGTTACTCTACTGTCATGCTTCTATACTGCAATTTACTTTTAAAATCAACAGACTGGGGACAAAAGAAGTGAAATAAAATTATTAACAGAAAATACTATAATAGTGTTTTTGCCACTTAGTAGAAAATAGCTTAGCACCTTGTAAAATAGTTGAAGCATGAAATTATTTGAAAAAGACACATCCAGTAGTGTAAATTAACACTGGATGACGATGTAGGGTGCATTAAAGACTGTACAACATTTAATGGTTTTAACTAATGAAGTATCTTCCATCAGTGTTTAAAAATAAGGTTTCACACTTTAATGTAACACATTTGTATCATGAATGTGACATAAAACCTGTAACAAGAAATAAAGAAATAAAACATTTGCTGTTGTCACACACATAGGTATGGTCTCCTTCAGGAAACATCTTAAGGGTACACCCTGGTGCTTGTGAAGTGTTGGAAGATTTGTTCACTCAGTTTCTGTTCCCTCCGTAGAATAAACATGTATAAACAGGAGGAAAACTGGCATCACATCTGCCTCACTGTCAGCTCCAAACTTTCCATCAGGGAAGAATGAAAACACACGTGATGTGGTGGATTGCCGGCATTTTACTCCGGCGCTCACCCCCCTGGCCGCTAGGAGGAGCTCTCCCGAGGGCATATACAGGCTCCGAATTCCAGCAGGGCCTCATGGACTATGTAGTTTTTATACACAGCCCTGCTGGATACCTTGGGGGCCACTGGGAGTCGCTGTCGGGAGGCCAATGGACTCATTTGGGCACCATGACCCGGAAGTTCGTCACAGGAAGAGCGACAGGCTTCCGGGGTGAAGAAAAGTACTGTTTACCCTGACCCGGAAGGAATAAGGACTTGTGGAACTGTTGGGCAGAAAGACTTCTGGGTCAGGAGGAATAAAAGGACTCTGGGAACTATCAGACAACGAGCTGAGCTGGGTGGTAGGAGGGCAACGCGTCTGGGAGTGGAGGATTGTGATTATTATTGGTTATTTGTTGTTATTGTGATTTATGAATATAGTGGAGTGGAGGGTGCTTGGTGCACATTATTATAATAAATATAATTATTGTGGCAATTTTACCAGGTGTTTGGCGTGGTACCTGAGGGTTCAAGGGAGCACTACTGCCCCCTACTGCGACAGTGACGATGCAGGGGTTTGTCATTTGACCAGAGACAGAGGCAGACAGTGGATGGACTTCCTACCTTTGATGCCAGAGGGTGCTAAAACACTGTAAAATGTCTTTTTTTTTGGTTGATTGATTGGCTAGCTTGCAAATTAAATGGGGTCGTGCCAATAAAATGTATGTCTAGTCTTCTTCCTTTTTAAACGGTATATTAATGCATTAAACTATTAACTGACAACAGAATGTAAAGAAAACAAATGCATTATTCCACCTATAGTATGGCATGATATAAAATGTTGATAAATGCATTGCATCTGAATACACAGCAGGATAAAAAAAATATAATTGAAACGGTAATGTACAGAATAGTGAACAAAAGTAAATAACTTTCATAAAGTGTGATTAATTAAAGTCTAAAAAAGGCTGATAAATAACAAATGATGTGCATATTCTTGTCAGGACTTCTTTTTATAATAATAGTCAACAGAAATGAAGCGTTACACTTAATGCAGTAGCTAAACATCCATCCAACCCGCTATATCCTAACTACTGGGTCATGGGGGTCTGCTGGAGCCAATCCCAGCCAACACAGTGGGAGGAAACTGGAGCACCCAGAGGAAATCCACGCAGACAAGGGGAGAACATGCATACTTCATGTGGGGAGGACCCGGGAAGCAAACCCAGGTCTCCTAATTGCGAAATTCAAGAAATATCAACAGATAGAAAAGTGTGTTTTTTAGTATATGGGTTTTAACCTAAGAGTTCAAATGGCATATTATCACATAAAAACGGTTTTGGATAAAAGTGTTTACTTTGTAAATTATGCAAAGAAAACAAGGCATGTTGATGGAAATGTACTCTTCATTATATCCTTAAGGAGCAAATATATCTTACAATATATGAACTGATTGTTCAAGTTATTTTTCAGTACACTTCAAATCCCTTATAACCATACTTGAAAATACCATAATGAAAAGGTGGTGATAAGCTGGTTCTACAATGGATAAACAACATCTTAGACAAAGGCCTGTCCAGATTATGCTTCATGTTCACATAATTCAGGATAGTCAGACAAATATCTCTAAGTGGCTTGGGAGATGTCTGTCACAAAACAATCTGCTCTGTACACATACTTATCAGCTAGTACTGCACAATTAATGCTTGCAGTATCTGAAGGTAGGGCAAGGACTTCAAGCTTATTTTGAAAGGCAAATATAAAACAAAAAAAGAGTCTTAATACACTAATAAATGTGAATGGTCTAATAAGTGGTTTTTTTTTCTTTTTTTGTTACATTATTTCAAATTTAAACCTAAAGTGATCTGGTTTCAGACTGTAACCTGGTTATGCCCTGTTTCTGAATTTGTACATCCTGCCTGTAGACTTTAGGTTTAATGGTGCCTTTCCACAATGTTACATATATCTGTATTTCATAACTTACAGCTGTTATTTGGCCTGTTTTGAGTGAGTGTGAGTTTGGGGTTAAATATGGCCCTACAGTAGGCAATGATTTGCATCCTATATGGCACTGGCTCCCTTTGACCCTGTAATGCTGGGTTACCAGGTTTGCCTTCCTGCCACTTTCTTGACTTCTTTTCCATTCTTTTTACTTGTCTTGTTTTTAAGATTTCGTTCTCTGAATTGCTTCTTCTTTTCTTAAATGGCAGCCAAACAAAACGTGAACTTAAACAAAAATAACCAGCTAAGTTGGGGTTCACACTCTAACCAGTTTCTCTTTAACCAGTTTCTTAATTTGAAGCTGATTCTCTTTGTTATTTAAAACAGTTATTTAATTCCATGGCTTGTTGGTGTTCTCATTCTTCTAGAGCAAACATTTCCAAAACTGTTTATTTTCCTTTTGCTAAAAACACCATTGAAATGACCTGAACAGATCAACATTACTGAGACCCTAACCTTTGTTTGTTTTCAGACATTTTTTTTTTCTTCTTTATTTCACCTTATACAATTTTCTTGCATTAGGAATTTGTTAGTTTTCGCATAACCCTTGGGGTCAGAGCGTAGGGTCAGCCATCGTACAGCGCCCCTGGAGGAATTACAGGTTAAGGGTCTTGCTCAAGGGCCCAGCAGAGTAGGATCTCTTTTGGCAGTGATGGGGATTCAAACCGGCAACCTTCTGGATACCAGCACAGATCCTTAGCCTCAGAGCCACCACTCCGCCCAACATTACACTGTATAATGGACACAGTTTGGCTGGTCATGTGTTTTCTCGTTTTGTATCTCATTATTGTTTTGCTAATTAAGGAAAAAAGAAACAATTAAGGAGTCTGTGTCTGAAGAAGTAAGCCAAATAAAATAAAGGCAACTTAACAGTTAAACACTGGCCATTAATTAAGAAACCAGAATGAAAACCTGAAGCCTCTGTGGCCTTCAAGGATCAGAGTTGAACAAAAATACTGTAATGAAAGAGAACAATTGGAAAATTAATGGACGGATAGATGTAAAGATGGTTATTTGCTCAAAATACAATTTCATAATGATAGACAACCCAGACACATTTAAGAGTGCCTCCCTATATTTTATATTGTTATGCATTTGTTTTCAAATATAAAATGTTTATTAATGATTAATTGTTTTGCTTAAAATGAAAATGAAACAATGCTGTTGTTGAACTTCTACTCAATATTCTTTTCAGTTATAGCACACAACATATTTCTGGTGTTACTTACAACAAGCTAAAATAAGAATTAACCATCTCAATCTCTACAAACCATTGATCTAAAAGTAAATATATACATTTGGCCAAGACTTCATCCTCTGATCTCTATGTGTTAACTAAACGTAGTATCCATAGCGTCTGCTTTGCCTTGCTGAACACATTACAGAATAATGAAAATAAAAAATTATGCAACTGTGGTGTATTTTTCATGTTTGACTACACTGGCAGACTATGGCAGCAGTGGGCAAACATTTCTCTCCTAGGGCCACATAGACACCTGTAAGGTCTCTAGCAGGCAACATGTGACAAAAATCAAACAAACGTTATTTTCACACAAAAATACATTTACTAGTCATCTGATTGTATAACTTTGGTACACAAAGAAAGCAGCAAATAAAATTAGCTTTGTACTGTATTTCACTTTCAGATAAATTACTACCAAACTTATTGTGCTTAGTCTGAAAAAGTCTTTTCAAATTGAACTCCTTAAGAACTACAAGACAGACATGGCATATAAAGGCAAAGCATTTATAAAAACACAGCATTCATCTTCAATTTTACGTTTTTTCGCAGTAGCATTCATTGTTAGGGATAATAATATTTGAAATATAACATAGTGCTCAGATGACAACGGCCAAATTAATCTGAACAATCTAAACACATGCACGCGAATGCAAGTGCGTACATAGCAACTGGTCTTCTGACAACGTACGATCGAAACATCAGTGTATGCTTACGGTTACATGCAATACAAAGTCCACTTTCATAAATACAAGCTTCCGTATGTACACATGGAACATTATAAACGAACTTGCTGATTTGTTCACACATTCCAAAACACGCACTGATTATGTATTTAATTTGTCATTTTTGTTAATAAAATCACAAAAGTTTGTGTGCGGGCCACACAAATTGACATCAGGGCTGTGTTTTGCCCACCCTTGATCTATGGCATAAGCAGTTCATAATGTAATACATTTTCCACGTTTCCAAGATCTTTCCCTACAAATAATGTAAGTAAGAGACCATGAAGAAAATTAAAATACGCTTAGTTCAAGCCATTTCACACAAACTAACTGCACTTATTTACCATTGTTAGAATATTTTTAAGGACATCTTTCGGTTAGTACACTTATGTGACATTTCTTTAAAAACTCACACCAAGGGCTTTACTCATTAAAAATAACTAAAGTAAGCTGACTTCTAAATATAAAATGAGAGACAAGTGTAGAAGAATCTTTTAATGAATATAGCCCAATGATTCAGCAGGCAGGTAAATACACACACACATGCATGATATTACCATGCCTTGGGGTGTGGAAGGCCGATATGCCCCTCGGGGGCAGCCTCCTGTCCCACTTATACCCCAGCGTCGAGGTACTGGTAGTGGAATTTGATGGACAGGCCGTCGGGTCTCTCTTCTTTCATAAGACTGTCTACGTAGGTCACAATGCTTTCCAGTGTAACCAGGCTTACAGATACATCTCCCCATGAGATCACAACGAGGGGACATGGAACCAGCAGAGTTGCAACTGCATGGCATACAAATCCTTCTTTCTGGATCCCACCAGCAATTAGGCTTCAGGAATAGAGGAGGAAAAAAAATCATTAAATGGACAGAGACGTGGAAGATATTGCATCACAGAAAAACAGCAAGCTGTTTAAATTTTCTACCAGTAAATATACTTTAGTAGTAACAACTATGTTTCTTAGGTTAAGTAAACTTTATTAAAAATACCTAACACATGTTCTTCAATAAAAATGACTTGTTATTGTAGAAGTAAAAAGCTGTAGGAAGAACTTGCAAAAGAATTGAGTACATCTAGGATAACCATACATAAGGAGAGTATTTTAGACATTATACTGTAAATGTGACCCTCCATTAGCTGACATATCCATTGTTCTCCATTAATTCACATACCATTCAAGGAAAGGATCAGTTTGTAGAATAAATGATCACTCCTTGACACTAGCAGACAATCTGTTCTGGACCAAAATACAGTCTCTGAAAAACACCACTGCTTGTTTGAGATTCTTTGAAAAAATTTGGTGATAACTGTAATTTTAGGTTGCTATTTTAAAGAGAAAAACAATCAGAAGAACGATATGATTTCATTTTATTAAGCTTAATGATCAATTAATAATTTGTTTGGCATATTATAAGTTAAATGGCACGGCACCAGGGGACATAGGGCATGCCCAGCAATCTCTGCAATCATTTGACAAGGTAAAATTTTCATGAGGCTAGGCTGAAAATTAAAGGAGTACAGCCCTTACTGTCATCATCCTATGCTTTTCTATGGTAACATTCCTTATTTTTCTTGGCTTTAGAAGTACAGTTTTTTGCTATTTCAAGGTTGCTGATCACAAATGATATTTTTGATATTTGATTCTTTATTAGTGGTCCTAGACCTCTAAGAACCCTCCCCAGAAGGCTACAAATAACACATTTTAGAAGTATGTAGGCATATTTTTTAGATTATTTCAAGGTCAGTGATTATGAATATGGTATTATTTTTGATTTTTATCTATTACAAGAATATTTAGACTTTAAACATTTAAATTGATGCACACATTGCATTTCAATTACTCTTGTTTATTATGTACTTCTGTCTCATGAAGTGAATAATTTCTTATGAATGTCCAGATATGGCCAGCTTATCCTAATTTAGACATTTTTTATGATTCAAGACATGACAAGATTCATTAAAAAGGGTGATTAATGTTGTAGAATAATTTGATACTTTTCATTTCAAAGAGCAAACTTCCATAGCCAGACAACGTACGATATTTATAATCATGTCAAATGAACTGCATGACCATTGTTGCCTATATGTGTTTCAATTTCAAAGATGTTTTTTCCAACTTGTAACAGTAAATGTTCTGTAGAATCTACAATAGAATTTCTTGAAGAAATTATTGTTTATCACCATAATGTGAAATGCAAGTGGCATTATATCAGGAATGTTTTTTTCTGTGCTCATTTTGTAGAATTACTATATAATGGCCAGTTTAGTACTGATAAATATTTACTTTTATTATATTTTAGGAAATATGCAGTGAATTAAGTTTGGGCTAACCTTAGTCTTTAATTCTAAAGTACTTTTAGTCATGATTCTTGACATGTTTAGGTTTACTACAATTGTCTGCCTAAACAACAACACAGCTGATTCTTAAATAAAGGCAAATTCAAAATGCATTGTCTGTTTCTTTTTTAAGCCACTGCTACATTCAAAAACTGTACACATTAATTTCCTGCAGCTGTGCCACATTTTAAAGAATTTTAGCACACTGAGTTGCATTTGCTTGCTTTGCTGAAGGTTGGTTCCTTTGTTTCTAAATGATGGACAGGAATAACATTTATGAATAATAAAATATTCAATCAATGAGCAATTAATGCTTTTTCATTTGCACATGCATCTCTTCTTTGTACGCTGTTAACCTTGTGAATAAGAGTAATCCTAACAGCATCAGACCTTCAACCACTTAGAGATCTGAGTCTGTGACAAGACGAAAAGAAATTTGAATCCAAACAAATTTTATGAAAAAGGCACATTCTTTGTGCTGGTAATATCTATGTTGGCTAATTCATTTACAGTAAAACAATGACTTTCCATAATTGCAGATATTGATACTCACCATGCATTCATCACACTGTCTGCCCACAACGTGTTCTCGACACTGACATTGGCCTGTCTGAACATTACATACTTCTGACATAGAGCCATTGTGATTGCATTGGCATGCTGCATGAAAAAAAGAAAGCAAATACTTAATATTTAACTATTATTTCCAGACATTTATTTTTAAAAAAATATGCAAGGTCTCGTAATTAAAAAGTAATGGGGCAAATACAGTACTGTATACAATCAGCTATGGAATAAAAGTGAGAAGTGCTATCTGACTCACTCATCCAGTCTGATTAGACAATAAACACTTTACAGGTCTGCTACTGACTTATAAGGCTATCGATTTCAAAACTCCACAATACTTGTCTATGCTGATTAGAACATTGAAGTTTATTAAACAAAAATAATTTTTTCCAAAACTCTATTGCATAATTGCTCATTTTCTGAAGAGCTGTGGCTCCTACTCTCTGGAATTCTCTTCCAAGTTCTGTTTTGGAGGCTCCATCTGTCTCAACACTCAAGTCCAAACTGAACACACAAGTGTTCTCATTTGTTTTACAAAGATATGATAACAGTACAGTAAACAAATAAGTGGTTTGTATTTTTAATTGTTGTCCTTTTATTTCTACATTTCAAAAGCCACTGCACTGTATGCTATACCAACCTGATCGACTTTCTTTGTAAGCTCTATATAGAATTAAACAAATTATTCCTCTCTTTTACTTTGCCTATTAATGTAAAGTAGTTATGATTTTAGATAGATATGATAACCAAGAAAGCCTCTTAGACAACACTGTTTTTATAGTAAGCAAAACAGTTTTTTTTTGAAAGGACTTAGTTTATGTCATTAAAATGTTTTCACCAAATGTTCAAAGCAACTCATTGGAATGGAAGTGAGCACTACTAGCTTGTACATACTCAGACTGCTTGGCCTGGAAACCTTGGGAACTGGAATATTATTGACAGTTTACACAGTTCAGGTACAATATAATATATCAGGGACCAGTTACAAAGCAAACTAAAAACTGGTAAGAGTTGCTTGAAATTAGACAGAAGAAGCTGACCTGATATGTCATTTTGGTTTTGAGTTGGTACAAAAATGTATCCACTTCAGTCATGGTGACATCCATCCTAGTAACACTTCTATCATTTTTACAAAGCATTTCCATTTGTTTTTTATTTTGGATAAGAAAGTAATTGATTGCAAATCTTGTTAAAAAATTAAATAAAAAAAATAAAGTTGTTTCCTTCATCAGTTAAGAGCCTGTAATCCTTGTCTACTGGAATGTGTACACTTTTTAGTACTGTTTTTTTGTAATTGTACAAATGATTGCCTGACTGGTGTTGAAATGGTGCAGTGGTAAGTGTTGCTGCTTCACAACTATAAATAAAGTACATTTAAATTACCAAGTGGAGTTATATGCATGTCCATGCAGGTTTTGTCCGGCTATTCTGATTTTCAACCAACATCCCAAATGCATGCATGCCAATGTGAGACTGAAGCACTAAACTAGCCTGGGAAAGATGAGTGTGGCCGTGTGCTTGAATGTGCTCTGTAATGGATCTATGGCCTTTCCAGGTATGTCCAGTTATGGTGTCAGTATTGTAGACTGTTAGGATAGGCTCTGGTACCATGACTCTGACTAGAACATTTGTAAAATAATGAAAGTGTAGAAAAGGAATACTTATTCTTTAGATTCACAGAAATTTTCTCAGTTATTACTATGCATGTAGAGCAGAATTATTTAATACGCAAATTAAAATATCACCAAATGTGATATATATGCATTAACAATAATAATTTAGGAGAGTAAACATTGAATTATGAAATCAAGATGAAACATAGCTTTTACTCATGCTATTACACAACAAAATGAACAATTAGCAATAACTATTCACAATCACTGCCCCAGTACATTATATAGTTATTAAGATATATATTCAGCAAGCAGAAATATACAGTATATGAAAAAGGAAAACACAATCTCAGTTACAGTATTTGATAGGATTTATGCCACTTTGTCACTTCAAAAGCAGATGTCATAGCAGCCTCTTTCTGAGTGGAATTGTGCAAAAAAAGTCTGCCATTAAGGGTTAAGATTCTCATAACAACACTGTACAGACTCAAAGTGCCGGGCAGAAGCACGTTATCAAACTGTTACAAATTGCAGATATCAGAGGAGTTTCATTCTGGCTTCTGCATCAGGGTGGTTGCAACTAGTGGTCTCAGCTAGTTATTTAGTACTCTCCAGCACTGAACACCAGTGTAATTCATAAGCCTATGGCAATTCTCTCTTAATTAATAACACATCACACATCATACTTCAGCCTAGAAACTCTTTATTTATGGGTGCTGCAGCTCCACAAGTTTTGACTAGGAAATTCTTGGCTTCTCTGCATCTATTAAGGTCATTCATGATTGGGAGGATGGTAGGCGGTTGTTTCAATTTATTTTTAAAAACACATATTCCAGTAGACAAGCTTGTAGTAATGGATACATTCGGAAATACAATGCAGTTAAAATTATTCAAAGACATACAACATACACTTAAAAATATACCAATGGTACATTGTTCAACTGTCTCTGCATATACTATGTCTACCCATTGTTCTTTGGTTCAAACAAAACAATATATTTGCAACCCATTGATGAATGTTGGCCAGCATACTGTAATGACTAAGGTAACCCCCTGTGCATGCACTGTGAACACCTGTCCGTAATATCTTGTGCCATGGGCTGGTTGAGTTTATACAGATGAACCCATTTACCTGAAGTTAATTAGTGTGAATCAGAAAGTGATGGAAGCATGGGTGCTGATTAGCTCTAAAGGTTCAAAAGATAGCTGGAGAGATGGAAGGGTGGAATATGTGAAGCATTAGCACCAAGAAAGAGCAGAGAGAGGATTTTTGGTATTGTCAATTTCAGAAGATGGACATCTGAGACAGAACTCCACTAGCAGTGGTGTTATTTTTCCTTTTTTTTTTTTAATTACCCCGAGGCATCCTGTGTTTACTCAACCTGAGGGGCTTCAATTGCAGCATATGCAAATATATATAAACAGAGTTGAGTTGCAGAAAAAAGGTTCAGAAAGAAACAGAAAAGACAACTAAAGCTTCATCCAATCTTAACCAGGCCTCAAAAGTTCAATTTCAAGGTACAGCCTTTTAGAGACTGACCTAGAACAGATAGGCAAAAGCACAGATCTCCTGTGACCTGATGCTGCAGCATCACGCCTGGCCGAGAGCGAAGTAGGAGTGAAAGTGCAAGTGAGTTGGGCTAGGAGAACTTGTTGATTCCAGAAGGTTCAATCAAACTGAAAATGGCCTTACTTTCTGTGCTGTCAACTACCCATCTGTGGAGTATGGACAAGACTGAAATGAACTGTTTGAGCTAAAGGTAACAATCACTGCAATTACCACCACAATAACTACCGCACTCAGGGGAGACATAAATGAGATACAGAGAAATATAAAGAAGATTACAAAGGATACAAGGAAAGATATATAAGAACATATACCTGAAAAATGAGAAGCAACTTCAGGATATTAAAGACTAATGTTTAAGTAATCGCTTTGAAACAACGTATAAAGGTATGCCAGAAAAAATTGAGGAAAAATACAGGAAAATGCAAGTAAGTTTTAAAATAAATTTAGAGCAATTGGTGCTCAGCTTGAAGATGCCAAGCAAATGTTTGTGACTTGTATTGAAATAGCTACAAAATTGGCTTCCGCCACTGACGAAAAAGAAATGGCTACAAAATACAAATGCAAAGTGCTTAGAGAAAGACTATCTATGCTGGAAGATGGATTTAGAAGAAATAATATCAAAATCGAAGGTCTCCCTGAAAACTGTGAAAGCCCAAACCCAGTAAAATTCATCACTGAACTATTCTCTCAAATAAGTGTAGAGGCCTTCAAATCAGACACCGGGATATCAGCATATTACCGCATATGTGGATTGAATGTCTCAAAACCTAGAAGCCTCATTGTATGTTTCAAAGAATTACAATTTAAACTAAATCTGATGTCACTACTCAGATTGAAACAAGAGATTATATTTGAAAATAACCTCATTCGCATTTTTCCTGATTTTTTTACCTTCAACAACTACTAAATGTGCCACATTTTATGACATTAAACAGCACTTATGAAAAGTCAAAATCAGATACAGCCTCTGTTATCCTGATAGACTGAGAGTGGATATTCAAAGCAAGTCCTACATTTTTAGTTCTGTGGATGAAGCAGAAAAAGAGCTAAAAAAATTGATACAGACACTTTTTGAAATATGATCATAAGTCACATTGTGTCATGGCAAGGCAAAGAAAATTTTACACAAATTTTGGCCTATCTACAATGCCGCAATTATATATTCTATTTCCTTCCCTGCTACTTTAATGTTTCAAGTATGATTATAATTATACTTATATGTTTAAAATCACACCCTTGGTTTATTGTATTAGGATTGATTTTTTTAACATCAAACCCTGGATTTATTCTTTCAGGCCGGTTGAAGATTATATTCTAGGTTTATAGTATTTGGACTATATTGCCAATAGATATCTCTGCTTTATTCCTTCTACATCGCTGCTTGGGGGCTTGTTTTGTTCTGGATGTGCTCTGTCTCTAGACATGTCAGAGGAGTGGGACTTCATGAAATGTGGTCTAGCCTCACTTGGGGAGGCAACATGGGAGGGGGGGCTGGAGACTTTAACTGTAATTTAAATTTAGACCTGGATAGGTCTTCAACTACAGGGGCGATAATGTCTAATACTACAAAAATTATCGCACAGTTTTTTACTGATCATAACTCATCAGAACCATGGAGATTTCTAAACTCATACTTAATACCAGTACATTATTGCTCCTTAAGAATTGATTATTTCTTTATAGATAACAATTTCTTGCCCAAGATCAAATCTTGCAAGTACAATGCTATTGTTATCTCCGACCATGCCCCTCTGATCATAGAGCTCAAATCACTATGCCCTACATATACATCTTGCAGCTGGCGTCTCAACTCCTGTTATTAGCTGACAAGAAATGTACAGAATTTATATATCCAATCAATCAATCAATCAACATTTATTTATATAGCACATATTCATACAAAAAAATGTAGCTCAAAGTGCTTTACAAAATGAATAGAAAAATAGAAGACACAATAAAAAATAAACATAAGTCAACATTAATTAACATAGAATAAGAGTAAGGTCCGATGGCCAGGGTGGACAGAAAAAACAAAAAAAACTCCAAAGGCTGGAGAAAAAAATAATTAAGTAAATAAATAAGCAAATTGATTCATTTTTAGAGACAAATGCATCCTCAGAGGTTTCTGCTGGAATACTCTGGGAAATTCTGAAGACATTTTAAGAGGACAGATTATCTCATATCTCTTCTATAAAAATAAATAGGAAACCAAGAAGGCCTCAGAGTTAATCAGTGAAATTACCAGAATAGATCAGCAACATGCCAGGTCTCCAAATTAAGCACTTTTTAGGAAAAGACAGTCTTTGCAATCAACTTAAACTCTTGCCAAAAAAAGAAACAGAACAACTCATTTTTAAATCACAGCATCATTTCTATGAACACAGAGAAATTACTAATAAGATTTTAGCTCAACAAATCCACAAGCAGGAAGTTTACAATGCAATATCAGTAATCACCAAAAAAGACGGAGATAAAATCACTGACAATAAATATATAATGCACACATTTAGAGACTACTATATGTCCTTATATTCTACTCTGTTTAATGAATACAAGACAAAATCTAATGCATTTTTTGATACATTGCGGATACTATAGCTAGATGTTCTCAGTGCAAAGGAATTGGATATACCTCTGAAACTATCAGAATTACTCAATGCTATAAACTCCCTTCAGAGTGGGAAAGCACCATGTCCTGATCCACCCTGCTGAATTTTATAAAAAAATTTCAATTAGGTTAGCTCCCCTTTTATTAACAACATTTATAGAAGCCAGAGAGAATAAAATTCTACCTCAAACTTTTCGCCAAACTTTAATTTCTTTTTTTCCTAAGAAAAGTAAGGACTTATTACAATGTGCATCAACAACAACAACAACAACATTTATTTATATAGCACATTTTCATACAAACAGTAGCTCAAAGTGCTTTACATAATAAAGAATAGAAAAAAGACACAATAAGAAAACAAAATAAATCAACATTAATTAACATCGAATAAGAGTAAGGTTCAATGGCCAGGGGGGACAGAAAAAACAAAAAAACTCCAGACGGTTGGAGAAAAAATACAGACCAATCTCACTTCTGAATAATGATGTCAAGATACTCTCCAAAGTTCTAGATGGAAGGATTGACAAAAGTGTTGCCTTCAGTAATATCACAAGACTAAACCAGATTTATTAAAGGCAGGCACTTGGTTTCCAATCTGTGATGCCTATTTAATGCAATATACTGTATTCACCCATAAAGTTAAACACTCTGGAGATCTTACTCTTTGGATCAGAAAAAACATTTGATATGGTTGAATGGGACTACCTATTCACTGCATTTCACAAATTTGGGTTTGGTCCAAACATATGCGTATGGATCAAACTACTGTATACCAGGCCAGAAGCTTCAGTTTGTATTAACATTATTTCAGACAAGTTTAAACTAGAATGCAGTATTAAACAAAGATGCCCCTTGTCACCACTATTTGCAATCGCCATTAAGCTATTGGCCATTCACTTCAAAATGCATCAGAAAATTAAGGGGATTATCAGAGAAGGACTTGAACAGAAAATATCACTAGATGATATGGTACTGTATATATCAGACACACAAAATTATATGCCTGCAGCCCTAACTGCACTAGCACAATTTCAAAAGATATCTGGACTCAAAATTAATTTGAACAAAAGTGTGCTTTTTCTACTAAATTCTCTAGCAAACAACATTAGATTGGACACCTTCCCTTTTATCACTGCAGATACTATAGCTAGGGATACAAATCACAAGTAAATATAAAACTCTTTTTCAACAAAATTTTGCTGTCTGCTTGAAAAAAACTTAAATAAGACATGTGTAGATGGTCTACCCTACATGTTAATTAAACAGGGAGAATTGATATTATCAAGATGAATATCTTCCATAAGCTTCTGTTTCTATTTCAAAATATCCCCATATACAGTACATTAACAATTTTTTTTTTAAGAAATTAGATTTAATCATAATTCCATTTATTTGGAATTCAAAATATCCATGCATCCAAAAGGCAACCCTACAACTACCTAAATCAGAAGGTGGCATGGCTCTACCTAATTTTCAATTTTATTACTGGCAGAAAATATACAAGCTATTAAAACATAGACATTAACACAAATAGACAGAAATGAAATCCTGCAGTACGTCTTTATATTCCTTGTTTTGTACACCAGTAAATAAAAGGTATTGTCAATATACTAACAACCCTATTGTCCTTCAGTCACTCAGAATATGGAACCAATGTTGGAAGCACTTTCAGTTAGAGAATATTTTATCTGTGGCATATCTACAGGATAAACACTTTTTTCCACCCGCTCAAACTTACACAGTTTTTAATGTTTGGAAAACATATGGGATTAAGTCATTTACAGATTTGTATAAAAATAATGTCTTTGCATCCTACAAACAATTACACTCCAAATTTAGCTTCCCATCAACACAATTTTTCCACTATCTCCAAATTATAAACTTTGCTAAACAAAATTTACCCAATTTTTCTCACCTTCCAACTATTTCTATTTCAGAAGAAATATTGATCAGTTTTGAATACTCAGACAACATTTCTATAATATATAAACCATTTGAAAGTCCCTTCCCATTAAAGATCCCAGAGTACAGTGGGAAAAGGGTCTCTCGCACATCATTTTAGAAAAGGAGTGGAAGGCAGCCATGCACAGAATTCACTCTAGCTTCATATGTACAAAGCATTGCAGACGTTGCAATCAAGCTCCAGCCTCACTAGGCCACATGCTTTGGGTGTGTACTAAATTAACATCATTCTGGACAAAAATTTTTAAATGCCTATCAGACAGCCTTGGTGTCACAATCCCTCCTAATCCATTAATAGTTGTGTTTGGTGTACTCTCAGAAGGGCTTAAAGTGGAGAAGGACAAACTGCAATTGCCTTTACTTCACTATTAGCATGTAGACTTATCTTACTAAACTGGAATAATCATAGCCCACCTCTTTTAAGTCAGTGGGTAACCTATGTTATATACTTTTTGATATTGGAAAAAAGCTAATTCTCACTTAGAGGACCTGTTCAAAATGTTTTAAAAACATGGCAGGATATCATCAATAACATTTTACAATAAATATTTATATTGGGGAGAAGGACTTCTTTCCCTCTTTACCACTCTGGCTGTTGGACTTTCTCTTTTTCTCATGGGTGGGTGGGCATTACATTGAATTTAGTTTTGTTAAGTTTGACTTGATTATATGGAATGTGTCTGGGATGCCAGGGGCAATGACCCGGCCGGGACGCCGTGAGGGACCGGAAGAGGGTCAAAGCCCACCCTGGATCACGTGGGGGCCGCCTTCCTGGTTGTTCTGGGGGCCACGGGTTGAGGGCATGGAAGCCCTACCCTGTAGGGGCCTGTGGTTACCGCCAGGAGGCGCCCCAATGCCTTGGGGACCTGTTGCCCCAGCACTTCCGCCACACCAGAAAGTGCTAGGGGGAAGATTTAGGGTGACACCCGGAGAGCTGCCGGGAGGACAGCTGGCACTTCAGCCACGCTGGGGCGTGGCCAAGGGAGGAATGCCGGGAACACCTGGTGCTCATCCGGGTACTATATAAAAAGGGCCGTCTCTATTCATTCAGCACTGGAGTCGGGAGGAGGAAGGACGAAGCACAGAGGAGGTGTGGAGGCGGCCCGAAGAGAGGCATTGTTGCCAGGACTGAGTATTTTGGGGCGTTTCTGTGCACGTGACTGGGTCTTACTGACCATTGGCTGGGGTCTTTGTGACCAGTTTATTTATTGTAAATAGTGTAAATAAAACGTGTGGTGGTGATTACAACATGTCCGCCTGTCTGTGTCAGGACCAAGATCACAAATGTTACATGCTTTTAATAAATTCCATAAAAGATCAAAAGAACAGAGAGAGGAGGATGGAGAGCAGAGCACAAAACATGGTGCATCACAAACATTTTGAACAATAAAATGCATTGCATTCATCATTCCAATAGATGCTGCATTACAAGAGTTAACACTGCTTTTACGAATCCCATATCAAATGGCATATAATAGAGACACACTGTATACATTGTGTTGTGCACTGCAAATGCATAGGTCCACATTGTTTACTTAGACAGCTAGCATACCTATTCATACAAACATTAGGGTGCATAATTTCTTTTTATATTGCAAGCACTAGTTTTCTCCTTTAAATATGTTGGGTAAAAAAGTTTTCAAACCTATTCCATTCAATTCATAGCTATCCCAAGAGCATGAGGCTCAGGCCAGGAGCAAACCATGAATGGAGCAGAAGTCCATCACAAAGACCTCTTATGTGTATTCACTCTTACACAAGGCCAATTTAGGTTCACATACATGTTTTTTTACCCCGAGTATCCAGATAAAAAACTCATGCTGACACAAAAAATATGCTAACTTTAGAGAAATGATTTGATTCCTGGATCACTGAGGCAACAGTGCCAACCACTCTCCAACTATGTTGCTTTTTCGATCATCACCACCATTCCCCCACCACAACATTATAAAAGTTAATACAATTCTACTTCTATAAAGCTCCATGCCAAGCAGAACAACCCAGGAACCAGAGGTTGGGTTTTCTTTTCACAAATAAGGGACAACATCTCAGACAACAAATAACGAAATTCAAATAAAAAAAATCAAGTGAAGTTATGATTAAGCTATATACCATATATACTCGCGGATAAGTTCTCCCATGGAAAAGTCGGGACTTGATTTTACAGTTTAATTTCTGGTCCAAAAGATTACGATATGCTAATGGCCACCTGAGAGAGTAACCACAGAGCACACTGCCTTTTTTTCTTTGTACTGTGCCTACGTGACCATACGGTAATACCCAAACTATTCCAAAACAACGTTTGCACTGATTTGTGTTTTTTGTACTCAGGTCCTCATACACCTTTATCGTAAGAGCATCCCTTATCTACGATGAAGTGTTCGATCAGAAGAAAAGATTAAGCTGGTTTAAAATAAAACGTTGAAGTAGTAAAAGAAATTGGTAACTGCGCTGCTGCAACAAAATTCAATGCATCTGAGACACTGATGTGAGATTGAAGGAAGCAAGAAGATGTGAAAACAAATAAATTTAAGTGAACAGGCGTATAAGTTGGGGTCTCATTTTATGAACGATTTTTCAGGTTTCAAGACCCAATTTATACGTGAGTATATACATTATATATTTGTACTATGTGCTGGGTTTTTATATTACAAAAACACATAACTTCATTAGATAATGTAAAGAGAAAAGTAGCTGCAAGGTATGGATTATGAGGAAAGATTGACCGATTAAAACCTTATAAGCGAGCAAAGTTTAAGAGGTGACATGACTGGCATGTTCAAAATGAAGATGGAAATTAGTACAGCAGTTCCAAGCTGCTATTTTGTTTTTCTTCAACAAGAACACAAAGGCAAAGATGGAAAATTGATAAAAGTAGATTTCGCATAAACAATAAATGGTTTTCTGAAACATGAAGTAGGTTTACAATTAGTGTGGAAAACAGCAGGGACCTTCAATACTCAATTCAATGTAATTTTGGAAATATTAAGGATGTGCTTTAGTGGGCTGAATGGCGTGTTCTTGTTAAAACAATTCTAATGTTCCAATAACATGCTATTCTGTAGTGATATTGAGTCCCATGAGGAATATGTTTGAGTTTCATTATAAAAATTATCACAAACAATTATTGTGATGGGTAGCCAACGAAATGGAAAGACCGGGGGAGAGAGCATCACTGAGGCAATACCTCCCCTGGGATGCTAGAGGGCAGCCCTCCTGGGTGGCTGTGACACCATGGACTCCCACAGGGCATCCTGGAAGCTGGAGTTTCATACAGCCCTGCTGGGTTCCATTGGAACTGCCAGGGAGAGCTGCAGAGCCCTATAATAGACTTCCACCACACCTGGGAGTGATTCCAGGTAATACCAATGAGTCACCTGGAGCACTCCCAGGAGAAGAATAAAAGGAGCCGCCTCACTCCATTCAAGGAGCCAAAATCAGGATAGGGTGGACGAAGCTTGCCTGAGAGGGAGTGGAGGCGGAAGGCCTGAGTCAAGAGGAAGAGGACAAAGCCTGTGTGGAGGACTGTGCTTACTTTGCTGTGTTGTGGCTATTGTGTTGCGTACTTTGCTCCCCCACGTGTAAATAAACCGTGTGCTGTGTGACAAACTTGTGTCTCAGCTTGTCTGTGTCAGGGTTAGTGTGGCTGCATGTGCCCCGATGGTTCACATAGTATAAAAAATAAAAATTCATTACTTTAGTTTATTATGTGCTGTGTTCACAACTGTATAGGTTTTGTATCTTTTAAGAAAATATTTAGGATCATTGTTAGTTTGAGGGAAGCTGTCCATGGCTGAGGTACAATAAATGACGTAGTCACCTACACACTATTTTCTCAGGTTGCAAGTGTAGCTTCTATAATTTTTCAAAAGTAGCATGCTTGTTTTAAGTTTTCCATGTGTCACAAACATTTAGTCAGTAGCAGGCACTGGAAGTGTTTCTGTGTATGACTGATTTAATAATGTGTCTTAAAGGAGATCCCAAGAAACAAAGCCCCAGCTTTAGAACAGATTCACGTTTTTAAATTACTTCATTCTTGTATATCATCAATTAAAGATTATTTCCCAGCATACTCCTTATGCTGCTACTGAAAAAGGATGTATAGACATCAATAGCTTACTTCAGGTGCTTTCAATTAAACCCAATAAATTCTACTACGTTCTTTCCAACTTTAGCAGATTTATTAATCTGCTTACTTTTGCACAAGGCCACTGAAAACCAGTTCCTATCCCTGGAGTAATTGCCTTAAGGCAGTAATCAGTGAAGGAGTGCCAGTCCAACACAGCTACTCACATATAAACAGTTTGGGGCATCCAATCAATCAAACAGCTTGTCTTCAGGCTCTGGGAGGAAATCCGGGTCCCAGGAGGAAATGCACACAAACAGAACATGCAAACTCTACACAGAATAGACCCCAGGCGACGACAAACCAGATGCCAACATTGAACCAATTTGTACTAAATTGTTTTTTTACAAAATATATGGATTACATTTCTTACTTGTACATATTTTTTATTGATAAACTATCCTTTGGAGCTCTGACAGGTGCAATCTGGGGTAATTTAGCAGTTCTATCTGTAGTGGTAAATTCATACAAATTCTAATAAATTATGCAAACAAAATCAAAAGCTTAAGGCATTATGTCTGCATCAAACAGTTGGCCCTAGGCTATAAAAAATGTAGCTAACGGCCTAAACAGTCTACAAGCTGTCCCAAAGAAATAATCATTGCAGAGAGTGATTGTGAACCTTGATACTTTTACTTTTGTCGGTTTATAAAAACTATCATGAAGCATTCAAATGTCCGAGTCTCATTAAATAATTTTATGATTAAAGATATAAAACAGCTCAAAATAAAATAGTTAATTTAAACAACTTCTTTTTAAGTGTGAATCACATTGGTATACTGGAAAGCAGACCTGTCTTCAAAGCTCAAGCAAACTCTATGTGAATTGGCCTAGGTAATGAGTATGTTGAGTTAGTAACATGGACTTGTGTCTCTAAAATGACTTGGAATGACTAATTGTGCATATGTTTTTATTTGTGTGCATGTGTGTGTAATAGACTGGTGCCCAGTCCAAGGTTTGCCCTAGCTCATGACCTAAAATTGGGTTGATTGGACTTGAGAAAGACTGGTTTATCTTTCATAGTAAATACCATAGCAATATTTTTCATGTACAAAACCTCTTAATTTATATGAATATTGACACTATGAGGATAAAGTGATTGTCCAAAATAAATAGTGAGCCAGTGGAGGATACTTAACCATTGACTTACTAACCTACACTGCTACTTAGAATAGTAACTGGTTAAATTTTAGGCAGTGCAGGCGGGCCACTGACTGCATGGTTGTTGTTTCATAAGGCTTTACAATTAACCTGCCTGCCTACATTGGGATAAAAAGGTTAAAGATGCTATCATTACCACAACTCCATAAGGATTAATCATGACTACTGAACTTTTATGTAGCTTGTGTGCTTGACGTATCTCATAAATGGTGGTCATTTTTGTAATTGCTTTAGTTTCATTTTATATAATGGTGGCCTAATTTATTTTTTGGACAAGGCCCATCACATCCTTTTTTCCAACCATACTGTAGTTACACGATGTGATTGTAAAACATAACAATAAATCAAAGTGTTTGCCACTTTCCCTTATCAGCTATCTCAGCCTTCTGTTTTTATATTGTAACTAGGGGGTTCCTCCCTGTTCACTTTGCTCGCCAACCACTTTGCGTCTCTGCCACTTGCGTTGTGAAGAGGGGGGCTGAACGCACCTCAAGGAGACCTCCAAAACCCCCTCTTAAATGGTGATACAATGGGAAACAAATACATTTTTTTTAGCCTCCACTTTGCTACATCAGCGGCTGGCTTGCAGCTGCTGCCGTGCTGCATGATCTGCATCTTGTGCAGTGCTTCGAATATTTAAAAGCCTGTACAGCAGCTGTTCTACTGCTTGTGTTTTATTTCCAGCCCCGGGCATGGTTAAATCTTTTGGCACCAAGTCCCGTCTTGTGAGACGTGAGTTCTTGATATTTTTTAGTTTATAATTTAAAAACAGAATACGAATCTGAAAATCTAACAACATCACATTAAAGTTCGATAAATTCTTAAAGAATGATTCCAAACATATACGTAGATTTTAAAAATATGCCTGATTTAAAGAATAACAAAAAATGTGAGATTAAAAACATCACTGTTGCACTTTTAGGCTTAGGATTTTATATATATATATATATATATAGAGTAGATTATGCAGAGCTGGAGGACCAGCATTATCTTGTGGAAATACAAAACCAGCAGTGGAGATCTGATGTTCTTTTTTGTGTGACTTACTGTGAGTCAAATAATAAATATGATAGACTGTTTTCTTTAAATATGCAATAAACCTTAAACAGAAAGTAAAAAATGAATCTTTCCTCTTAGTGGCAAAGTTACTAGATACTGTAGATAGATAGATAGATAGATAGATAGATAGATAGATAGATAGATAGATAGATAGATAGATAGATAGATAGATAGATAGATAGATAGATAGATAGATAGAATAATACAGTAAAATACTGGCCAAACATACCATACTGGCTACCACAGTGCTATAGCACATGTAGAGGATGTCACTGCTGACATCAAACTAATGCAGTTTCCTAAGAAAGAAGAGTCTGCTGTGCCATTTCTATATTGTTCCTCTTTGTTACTAAACTAATCCAGCATGTCACTGATGTGGACCTCCAAGCATCTATAGCACTGCACCACCGCCACATCCACTCCCTGAATAGTGACTGGGTGTAGAGACTCCGCGGTGTGTCGAATCGAAAACCAGTTGCTTGATTTTTCTGATGGTGAGATCCATAAAATTCTCTTTACCCCAGAAAACAGTGGTCTTCCTCTGAGTCCTATATGCCAGACAATTTCTGTAATTGATGTGGAGTTATATTTGTAGTTTGATGTATACAAGCTGAACAGGACTGACTCCTTGTGGTGCTCCAGCATTGCTCACATCCACATCCATACAGTTCAGTACTTGAGCATCACAAACTGCAGCCTACTGGACAGATGGTCCATTATCCATGAAACCACAGGCTTATTCATGTAAGCCTTACCCCTTAACAGGCATAGCTGGATGGTATTGAAGGCACTTGAGAAATCAAAAAACAAAATCTAAGCAGTGCTGCCAGCCTTTTCTGAGGTTAATACTGTAAGCCTTGAAAAGCAGATAGGTCACTGCATCTTCAACTTTAATCTATGTCTGACAGGCAAAATGCAGTGGGTCCAAATGGTATTTTACAAGAGGACCCACATAGTCCAAGACCAGGTAGATTTATTCAAGATAAGACACTGTGAGGAGGTACACTGTGGGTAAAAATGTGCCTGTCCCCGAATAATAGATTGTGTTTGCTGATAAATTGTGCCATTTATACTTCAGAGTTGGCTCACATTTTTTATTTTTAGAACTAGAGTCTTATAATGTTAAGTCAGGTCAAATAATTTTATATAGTGAACTTCACTCGGTACAGTCTCTGAAGTCTGAACACTATAACAAGTTTAGATAGCGTACAAATTACATGACACAGACAAAAATACAGATTAGCATGAATAGACAGTAACACTAGGTGCAATAGCAACATGAGGAAGCTCCAGGCATTATCAGGTACCCCTGAAGCCGACAATGAGAATTAGCTTAGAAAGAGAGTAGTGTTTCCTGAAGCCAACTGAAGGAGTTAGCCAAGCTGCATGTGACAAAAGGCCTAATAATGGGACCTTAAAGGGCCATTAACTGTGATGTCTGTGTGTCAGTCCTTCCTCCTCTAAACTGAACGTGTACAACAATAAATTGTGGGAGCCTGCTTCATATATTTGATTACAGCTGAGTACACAGAGAGTGTCAGGCAGTAAATGAATGACAGAAAAAAATAAACTAAAATGTGTTTCTTTTCAAGTCTACTTTTTGAGTTTTATACCAACACAGAGTAGTGATTTGTAGCAATTTTAAATCAGCTTTCAATTAGTTTTAATAATCTGGCTGTAAGTAAAATGGTATAGGGTCAAGTTCCACATAAATGTTTTTTATCATCATGGGCAATATATCTGTTCAGCTTCATGAATAAATTTATAAATTGTATGTACACTTTAACAAATACATAAATAAATACCATAATAGGTAAATTATATTGCATAATAGTAAGAAGCATTCACAAGGAAATGCAACTAAAAATTTTGGCTCATACCATGTGAGTCCCTAGAGTTAACACTGGTTGTCATGCAGTTTAAAATAAGTGATAAATAATTCAAAAGTGAGTGCTTACTGCGCAGAACATACACGGTTTTCCTATGACTAAGTATTTAAGTTGCTCCAAACTTTGATTTGTACATTTTTACAGTTTGTCTGTATGTTTCAGCTGTCCACTTTTTTAAACTGGTGCCTCATTTCAATAATTAAACACAAATGAAAGTCATGTTCTGTCTAAGCTAACAATGTCCATATATAAAATCCAGAAAGCACAATCCTTTAAACTGTGCAAAAAAAGTCCAGAAAAATCCAGTGAAATTAACAATGCAGTGTTACCCCCTCAACCGCAAATTCTCCATCTGTGATTTCATTTGCCCATGGAAAATATTAACCAAAAAAAAAAAAAATTCAAAAATTAAAAATTCACTAAATTAAATTAACTGTGCCTGCCAACAGCATCCAACATGAATGATTCCATTGGCCACTGTTTTTATGTCACCCACTCCAGCCACCTGGCCAATTAGTCATGGTATGGCATGCCTACGGCATGGCTATAAATAATACTTTTGATTTGCTTAACACAGTAAAACCTTACTATAGATTCTCTTATTCATGTGTACAAAATTGCAAACTATTTTGAGACCCTCTGAATTTTCAAGCTCCTATTTGTAGCCATGCACAGCAGAAAAAAAAATTATGAGATGCTTCTCATGCAGCAGCAATAACAGGTCTGTGATGACCATTGATGCCCTGGGTGGATCAACACATGTCTAACCGGCATATGGGTAAGCCACTGAGCCTCATTTGTGATGGAGGCAAGGGCTTACAATTGATCCCCATGAACACGGAATTCCCAGTTAGTGCTGACTATAAGTTCACACTGATTAAACCCCTGCTCTTTGTACACACCACCCATCACTACTACCAATTGGATGGTTTAGTGAAATCCTCAGATCGGCACTGCCGCAATTGCTCATGGCCTTTGGCAGGGTGGCTACATGATGATTGAACTTGACTGTATAGGAAGTAAAAGCTGTAACTTGTTTTCCGTAGGTAAACCAGTGGAAGGATTATTACCAAGTTTCAAATGACAAGAGCAGAGAGCCAGTGCATCTGCCTGATTGTGTCTCCCTAAGCTGGTCTGCCACTGATCTGCAGTGGGACAAGGAATGTAGATCCTGCAGATATGGGGGGACCCTTGTATCCACAAAACAGATTAATAAAAACACACAACAATGATCTCCTGAACTGAACTTATTCAGCTGTGGCTTTAAATAACAAACAAAAGGGCTCAGAATGAGTGTTACGGTGGCCCAGCCCCTTGTGGCTTCAGCCACAAAGCACAAGGAACATCAGGACATTTATATTAATAGTACATAGCTACAATCATCACAGAAAATACAATACATAAACATAATAATACTTCAAAAACATCAATAAAACATATAAAGACACTATAATACATAACAGTAAACATCCATCCATCCATCCATCCATCTATCCATCCATCTATTATACAACCCGCTATATACAAACTACAGGATCACGGGGGTCTGCTGGAGCCAATCCCAGCCAACACAGGGCGCAAGGCAGGAAACAAACCCTGGGCAGGGTGCCAGCCTACCACAATAACAGTAAACAAACCAAAAATAAAAATAACAATGTAACATACAAAAAATATTTGAAAAACAATAAAAAAAATTAAATAGACAAAAAACACAGGGATGCCAAGGATGCAACACTGGCCAGAAACATAACACTAACCTCCCATAATTGTTTTATCAAACAAACAATTTCTTCAAAACAATGTTCAATTAAAATCTACTTTTTTGGAGCTGCTCTTGTATTGTTTCTTAAAGCATCACAATTTCTCATTTCAGCTGATTACGAACAGTCACAAAATATTCCGGGGCAGCTTTATTATAAATACTGTTATCTCCTGTTTAATTCAATTGTTATGTTATGGAGGCAAGTAAGACTATACAAAGCAAGATGAATTATCTCACAAGAAAAAAAGGAAAAGGATAGGTCAAATTGTGCCTAAAGATATTTCTGACTTTACTCACCATTGACCAGTCATGCTTTCACCAGAGGAGTTAACCAAACATTTTAGTACTGTTTGATTCAAAAAGTGGTTAATGAAAACTGGCATTCTGTTGGTAGGTAGAGAAAATGGCTACAGGGTTACTTTTGGGCAACAATAATAATTAAATCCTAATTAAAGCAGCATTGAAATTTCTGCTACTCAATCATACGTACTACACAACATAAGAAGTTTCTCTAAAGGAATGCCTATGAGGTAAGGAAAAACTTTTGTTTTTGTTTAAGCAGTCATGCAAAATTAGAGTGCAGAGTGATAATGTTTGCCTTTTTTCCAAGATATGAGCTGCATGTTTAAATACTGCATTTGTGCAGCATCTGGTATTGTAATCATCAGCCGTTGAAAATGAATCACCAAACAGCTTGTACAGAGTGCTAGCAGCTGGGAGGCAGGGACTACAGTACTTCTGTATTACATCAGGATTTGAAAGCATGAACAATTTTCCTATTGGCGTTTTTTAAAGTTACAAGTATTTCACTTGTACTGGAAGTATATTAATATTAAACATAAACACTGTTATTCCTATTTTAGGAATCCTCACAATTACTATCAATCTACCTTAAGACACTGATTTAAACAAGATGAAGCTGCACTGAGAAAAGCCTAAACTTTATAACAAATGTCTCATAGCACTCAGGTGAGTCCTTAGTTTGATTCTAAGCCCAGTCACTTTTTGTGTGGTTCTTGCTTTCTTCTCCCTGTGTGTGCATGTTTCTTTAGTCTTCCTCGCACATTTCACAGATCTGTATATTTGGTTAAGTGAGGAAGACTAAATTGGTTCTGTGTGTGACAGCTCCGCTCTTCTCTAGTAATTTTTACACAGAATATATTTGAAGACAAGCAGTAACATTTTAAATAACATATGCCGTAATTCTAGTACTTGGATTACACTGGGCTCTTTCGGGGCACATTGTAAATAACAGCTCTGCTTTTACCATGTAAGGAAATAATTACTTAAAACTTCATGGGGTATTGGGTCTTTCGAGTTTTGAGTCATGAACCCTTCTGATAGCCTTGCATCCAACAGCATAATTTTCCTTTGTTTATTTGAGATATCTTATACTATTAATATGCCTGGTAAGGTTTCCTGCAATGCAGGACTCAAAATATTTGCTAAACAACCAGCTGCAGGGTACAAAAAGGGCATAAGAAAAAAAATCAAATTTGGAAATGTCAGAACCAATTACATGTGGTTAATGGAAATTGCATGGCACTCCCAAATATATCCCTGGGATGTCTTCTTCTTCTTCATCATCTTTCCCCACTTCTATGTGAAGTTGATGATCTTGGTCAACCTTCTCCAATCAGCTCAGTCGTGCACATCCTCAGCAGTTAATCACTTTACCTTCAGATTTTCTTTTACTTTATCCATCCACCTCGGCTTTGGCCTCCCTCGCTTTCTCATCCCCTCTTCCCCTGTACTTCCATTCCCACCACACTTTTGCCCACATATTTATTGTCTTTCCTCATCATATGTCCATACCACTTTAACCTTGTTTCCTGCACTTTTTTAGATATCTATCCTACTTTTGTTGTGCCTTTGATTGTCTAATTTCTTATTATGTCCTTCTTTGTACCCCAATACATCCATCTCAACATTCTCATTTCTGCTGTATAGATTATCTAATAGCATTATTCAAAATAACACCTGATAGTGCAAAAGCTTTTATGAAAAAAATATTGTAATACCTTACTCTTCATTGCATGTTTGTTCTCTTATGTTACTTACGTGGAAGAATCCAAAACTACCAGGATGTCTTACTTCACTTTAAACAAATAACAATGTTCTTTTCGAGGAATGGTCTAAAGCATTTTTAAAATAGTCTGTTTTAAAATAAAGTTTTGTTAATCACTCTGATATCTCAATACCTGTGATGGACTATTGTATATTGGGCTCTCTGATCACATAGTTCGTCTGGGGGTTGAAATATTAATGCATGAGATATAGTACTGAAGGTATTTTTCACTGATCTGTGTATTATTCATTGTAATGTGATAATAAATCCGTCCATCCATCCATTTTAAAATTCAATAGAAAACTTTATGTGCTAATCCATCACAATGCAGGTACACCCTGCTTCCCTTCTTTTCAACTTCTATTGTATTTGACTCTGCTGTTTTCATAAGTTATTGTTCTTTCTCACGGAATGGGAATTTAGGATTCAGCAGTTATTAACGGAAAAGGCCATTCTTGATCTCCTTTATTTTATACAATTCTGAACTGAAATGTTTGCTAATAAAATGATAAAGTGTCCTGGGAGAAGCAGGATAGTCAGTTGGCCTATGTCAGTAACATTGTGCTTTTGCCTTAAATTCTTTAGTTAGTGGTTATTTACACTCAGGCCTCCATTGAAGCCTGAATTCTTAAAGGTATGGGTTCAACAAGTTGCTAGAAACAGCTTTTTCAGTATTTCAGCATATACTAAAAAATAGCATTGCACAGTCATTACAGATATTATGGCTACAAATCTATCTTTAATTGTACCCCAAAGGATCCATCTGGGGATATTTATCAGATATTCATAAAAACTTCTTGAGATGATACAAGATTTGTGCCATTGTCTATTACCCCCCGGTAGTACTATTTGATAAAAAACTAACAATGATTAGATATGCATCCACACGGTAATCAATATGTTTAGTGCTAAAAAATAAAAATAATCACTCCACTAAACTACCAGCATCACCCTGGTATGCTGACCCAAGAAATAAACAGTGCTTGAAATGAATAAGAATATGTTGATAGTTAGGGTTTTGGAGTAAAGAGGGATACTTTTACTAATAGAATTTTAGGATAAGATGTTCCAGAATGGAAGACCATACTGTAAGACTAAATGTATAGATGACAGATTTTAATCAGCTTTATTCAGTGCCACATATTATGAGGTGAGTGTTTTTTTTATGGAGAGTAAGTCAGAAAGCAAACAAAAAGAAGAAAAGGAGTGTGAGGGGAAGGAAAGAGAGAAGATGATGTAACTCCACATGTCTTTAAAACTGACATCAGATAAAAAGAAAGAAGTAAAAATAGAAACCTTGAAAATTTGAAGACACACACATTTGAAATATCACCATGGTTCTTTATTGGTTGGTAAAACTGAAAGAGGGTGATATGTCTATCAGTTTGAGGGGCATCATTGTGGAAGGGTGGGATGTGAGAATGCCATTTAAGGTTGGAGCCCAGAATTCTTTCAATTTGATGCCACTTCCCAAGAGATAAGATAACCAGTTTGGGCATTTACCTTCAGAGAGGCAAAGGGGACAAAAATAATAGAACAAGGGTAAACAAGTCAATATTCAGTACAGAACAACAGTGATGGATTAGCAGGATGGTCAATCCAACTGCAGATCAGCCAGAGGATGCAAACCCAAGTTCTAGAATTGGTGCCAACACACCACTTGGTTTAGAGAATGAAGGTATTTAACATTCCAAAGAAAGTGGGGAAAAGGGATTTGAACAAATACTTGACTGGTGGGGAAGACAGAGTATGGCACTGATGCAATGAATGGTACAATGCTCATTGTATTAATGGTGACAATGTAAAGATAGAACCAAAAGAGACCAGGCAGAAAAGGATTCTTTAATGTCTTGTAAGATTCAGTGATAGGTAGAGGCCATGACATCCTGAATCATGTTAATGATAGCTATGCCAAAGAATTTAAATAAGTTTGACAAGAGGATGGATAGTTCAACTGTGCCAAAGTGTCATGTTATTGGTAGGACTTCATCCCTGGCTCTAGTTTCTTTTGTTTTTATTGCCCTTTGCAAATTCTTTTGTGATTACACTTTTAATATCATTTTCTTTTCTTTCTTATTGTATTTTATTTAGTAGTTTTGTTTATAAATAATTGAGCATTTGTTAAGCATGCTTTCTTTATTACTGGTTTTGCTTTTGCTCGGGGTGCCTCTTAGGAGAAAACATTTTATAGTTTGCTGATTATTTTTTAATATTTTGTAAATAAGCTTTACAATTATTAAGCAAATCTGTTGTGTTCATGGGTCAAAGGTTTCACGCTTTCCCAGTCCTTTTTGAGATTCATAATCCTGACCGTTTTCTTGATTGTAGAACTTACCTTTTTTTGTTTCTATGCAAGGCTCGCTTGTCCTTTGAGGCCTTATGAAGTTTTGAGGTATTGTTTTGACTTTAAAGTCTATTTTTGAGTTTCTTGAGCTTGGCGCTCATAACAGAAATAAGTAATTTACAGGAAACAGAACCATTATTAACCAAATTAAGGATATGAAGGAACGCTGTGGGTCCTTTATCAAGAAAGAGGCTTAAGTCATTGGCTAATAAAGAACTTTTTCAAGGAATGCCACATTTATCAATAAAGGTTGGCAAATTCAATTTACAAAGAGAACAGGCAAGAAGTTAAATGGAAAGATTCAAGAAGAGATAAGATAGTGAACATCCTTGTCTGTCATCTGTGCAAATTTAAAAGGGCTGGAAGATATCAGCATTAGTAAATATGACCGTTGATGGGGAAGAATACAGGTGCGTGACTATAATAATAAAATCTTCCATAAACCCCATTAAACTTTAAACCCAACAAAAATGGTCCAGTTTACTTGGTCAAATGTCTTCCCTGTATCTAGTGAGAGAAGAGCAGCTGGAGATATTAAAGTAGGATATGCATTAATTACATGAAGAAGGTAGCAGATGCTCTCTGCAACATAATACACATGAAAGTGCTAGTCTTATCTGGGTGTACTGACTTGTGGATGACAATTTGTAGGTAAGATGTATTGCCAGAAGCTGAGCACTGGAATCAATGAAACATAATGGGCTGTTATTTGAACATTCACGAAATTCACTACCTTATTTAATTAAAAGTGTAATTATAGCCATATTAGTAGGGAAATCAATATTTGTGGCAGAATTTAACCAAAAAGCCATTAGGGCCAGATAAGGGCGCTTTGATCACAGAGTCCAAATCCACTTGAAGTTCTAGATTTGAAGGTTTTGAGTCCAGTAGGATATGTATCCTTCTCACTAACCTTTTACAAATAATAATAAATAATTTATATTAAGGAGAGTAGGGATTGAGCTTTCTAAAAAAATACTGTAAATAGAATTTACAGCAGCATTTATTAATTTAAGTGGGATTGTTGGTAGTATTTTTGATTCCTATAATGAAAGCAAAAAAGTCACATTTCTGAAGCCTAAAAGTTAATCATTTGCAGGGTTTGGTCCCATAAACACTGTATATGACCTATATATGAAGGACCTCAAGTTTGCATATTAACCAAAGCTCTGAATTTTCTGGAACAATACCATTAAGTTAGCAATGAAACTGAAAGAGGAGAAACATAAATGAAAAAATCAGGATTATGTAAATAGCTAAACCAGTACCCAGACATGTCACTGCAGCTCTTGAGACTTACTCCGTTGGTTCCCTCCCACAATTAAACATAAGTGGACTGCAGTGTCCGATGAGCAAAAATGTCACACTGTAAATCAGATAATGAACCTCCATCCTTATGGCTCAAAGTCCAGGGTTATATCAAATATATCGCATTGCCTGCTTATTTTTGCAGTCTGGTTATATTTTTTTAGGATGTACTGTCATAAAAAATTCCTCAGTTAAGCTTTGTATTATATTTCTTTGGTGTGGGCACAGAAAACCTTGGACATTGTGAATGCTTCTTTCTCACACTGTCAATTTCCTTTTCATTCTTTACTGATCCTAAAGACTAATGTTGGATTGATAAAGACTCATGAGGATATATTTATAGAACCTGAAACTCTTTAAATTACTTTAAAGCTTTAGAGTACTGTTTTTTTCTGAGAATGAATGCAACCTGACACAGAGTTAACCTTCACCCATACATTTACTTTCACTCCACATCCATAAAAGCAGTCATTTAAGTGTAAAAATGCAAAAAGCAAACTACAAGAAATATCACAAATGTTATAATGGTTGGGGGGGAAAAACTACTACAATATAAAGTGCTCATAATTTGATCAAATTGAAATGCATTTTTTCTTACCAAGGTTACACACTGGAACTTTTACTATAAAAAAAAAAATCTAGGGATCACGGTAAGAATAGAAATAAAAGTGTACTCACGCTGACAGGACTTGGCTATAATAGCATCTCCAAAATATCCGTCTGAGCAGCTCTCACAATACTGGCCGCTAAATCCGTCCTTGCATTTCAGGCAGGCGCCCGTGACAGGGTCACAGCTCGCAGGGGATGACAAGTCGAGATTGCCATTACACTCGCATGGTTGGCAGGAGCCTCCTGGCTCTGCAGGGCGGCCATAGTACCCATCAGCACACCTGCAGTTTTAAAAAATTGAAAGTGCACATTATGTACATGATCAGAAATGAACTCAAATCTCAAAATGATCCTGCTTTTTATGAAGACAATTAGGCGCCTTTGTGCAGCACCTTATTTCAGATGGAAAGAAAAGAGTTTTGACAGCCGTACTCTGTGATTAGGCCCAACAATTAATTCATTTTTTTCTTGAGTTCCTTGTCTTCTCATTATTAATTAGATTTAAAATGTGATGTATCTATTATAGTGTGGACACTCTTTGTATAAACTTCAGATTTGACTTGACAAAAGAGAAAAAAAAAATACTTTTGTTTTATTTTTCCATGTTTAGTAAATGCAGAAATGAGTGATTTAATATAGTGCAATACTATGTGTGTCAGTGACAGAGTTTAATTAATTGAACAGTTTATTGGTTTGGACAGTCTGATGTGAAAATGAACCATTCAATTGGAACACTGCATACGTGAAAATTATATTAACCTCTTCCAATAAACAGCAGCATTCCTGAGGGAATGAACATGGCTATCACATATTGCTGCTTCCATTTCTAAAGATATACAAATAGATGAAATCATTTTGGAAGACCAATATCTTTTGACTTAAATACATCCCTTTAGGAATATAACTTATTCAAAAACAACCTGTTTTACAATGGTTTAACTAAGCTGCTGTATGGGTGTCAAAAAAGTGCTTTTTCAGATTAATGATTACATTGATGACAATAATATTCATGTTAAATAGATTACCAATATGCAATATATTTACAATTAAATTATGTAGATTTTTATGGAAATGAGTGTCATCCTCAAAAAAGTTATTGTTTTTTTTTCTAGGAGTAGCGTTTCTCATACTGAGCAGAGTAGCAAAGCAGTATATCCATCCATTTTCAAGCTCTCTTAGTATACATCAGTGTCATGGAGGTGAAGCCTATCCCAACAACATCTGGAACATGGTAGGAACCAAACATCTATCATATACAGAAATAAAATATAACTAAATAATAAATAGGGTAAGGTGTACACTCTTTTGCATTTAAACGACAATTAATCAGAAACCAAATTCATGTTAGCAAGCATGACTGCAAAACACCTGTGGAGTTGTAGTATGCAAATCATCTACTATGTGATATTTTTATGGAGAAATATCATGATCGGGCCTTAAAAGAGGACATTTTAAGGAATATTGTCAGGCAGCTACAAATTAATGGTAGCAGTGCAAGTTTGTATTTTCTACAGATCAACATAGTGCTTTCCATGTGTAATGCAAGCTGCAAATGAATGTCTAGCATGTAGGTATCATGCGTGTGCACAAAAGGGACCGCTGAAGAGATGTAGTGACTGCAATTCTTACTGCCCCTCCAGGGTTGGCGCTGTGTCCTAACGCCCTTCTCTCTTTTACCCTCTGCAGACCAGATGATAGACAGCTATGACACCTCTGATATCACTTCCAGTATTTATCCACCTGAACCTGTCTCTTCCTGTCAGAAGAATTTAAAGCCATTTCTGTTCTGAATTTACATCTGCAATGACGACTGCACAATAATTGCATGCATTTTTTTATTCTTTACAACCAGTTATACCAGGTGACCAGACTGGTACTGGCAACTCTTTATCATTGTCATCTCTTTCTCTTAAAGTTGGACACTTCTTCCTCCCCCTGTTTCCACTGATGCACACACGCCCATTGTAGGCGAACAGCCATGTCATATGTGTTTTCAGTCATTTTACTGTGGGCAGTGATACTTTTGTAAACAATGTAAAAATGCTAGTTTTTAAATGAAGACTAAGTAGTGTGGACCTAAAGACCCAAGAAAACAACAATAAAACAGATCAACAAGGCTGTAAGAAATGCCTTTAAATAATATTTATTTTCTGCGGTAAGTCATATATTATCCAAAGAGAAACAGGCTTAAACTGGGCCATGCATTGGTTTGCTCCAAGTAAAATATATAGATCCAAGTAATTATTGTACAGATTTTCATTCATTTACACTTTTTTTATGAACCTGATTATTGCAATAGAATGGAGTACCACATCACATGGCATAATTGTCTACACAAGCACAATCATTCAGATTCACCAGATTTATGGCCATTAATCAATCTAACATATATGCTTTTGGAAGGGAAAGGAAAATAGAGAACCAAGAAAGAAAACACTGAAACACAAAGAGAATGTCAAAACTCTATGCAGACATTGATATGAACTAGGGTTGCATGAGCATGGAAACAGCAACACTAAAAAATGCACACCCACACTGTCCTTATTTAATACTAGATATTTTTCAAAGCCAAGATGTTTGGTGGTTACTGCTGCTGACTGAAAGGTACTGGGACTTGGGTTTCATTTCTGTCAAGATCACTGCCTTTGTGATGTTTGCATATTCTTCCTGTGTCCAAATGGTATTCTTCTAGGCGTTCCAATTTCAGTCACTCTAAGATATGTTCGCTACTTGAATCAATGACTCTAACACTAATTTGGTTTGTACCTTCAATAGTCTGGTTGGTCCCTGCCTTGTACCCATTGCTGTCATATAGGCTTCAGCTCCTTGCAAGAGATAATATATGTTCACATCAATAAATATTATTTTTTCAAATTATATTACATCTTTCCTCATACTACAGATTGCATTAATTTGTACGCAGATGGAACATTTTACTATGAAAGCAAAGAAAATAACATCTGTTGATAAGGAAAAATCACAGGAACTCTTAAGAAATTGTATAAGGGATCTCAGGAGATGGATAGCTAACCATGCATTAAATTGAAATATCAGACCATTTGGAAACAAGGAATTTACAGTCTGCTTCTGGGGAACAGCTTCATCCCACTGGTATGCAATTTCCTCAGACTAATTGCGCAACCAAGTCATATAAAAATTACCATCTAAAATCCATCACACTAATTTCTTATGGAAGCATAATTTGTTGCCCCACAGCTTCTATGGTGTGGTAAATAATACCCAAGTGTTACTTTGTGTTTGCTGATTGCTTTTGCAAAGTTCTTAGTGCAGAAGTAATGTAAAAATGATAAACTGGCCTTCACAAAATGCATTTGTATTTTTGATTTGGTTCAATGGTTTATTTTTTTTAAAGATTATTACCTTGAGAAACAGTGGTACTTGTCCACTGAAAAAGACAAAAATAAGTCTGTTTAAAATAGAACTTAGCCGCAGTGATGTTTACAGCCAGGTGCCGCCAAGCAATATCACTGTCAGATTCCCAAGGGAGCTCCTGCATTGCAGCTCCAAATTAAAGAGCCAATACTGTAATCCTAAATGGTGTTTTAAATGAGAACGCTGGCTGATTATTGTTTGCACACTTGTGCTGCAATTTCTTAAATATACACCAGCACAGTGAGATCAAGTAATTTCTCATTAACCATTAATAAATAAGAATAATTTACCCATAAAAAAGACAGACAGACAGACAGACAGACAGACAGACAGACAGACAGACAGATAGATAGATAGATAGATAGATAGATAGATAGATAGATAGATAGATAGATAGATAGATAGATAGATATCTTCAGCAATTTCTCCATGTACTGCAGTTCTTTCATACATCTCAGGTTATGCCCGCTAGCATTTAAATAATGTAAAAGTAGGTGTGTGTTGCTATTAACCTGTAGAATGTTTATTGACTTGTACATAGACATACACAGAGGATCTGGTGCCCTGTTAGCCTATGGTAGATCAGACAGTGATCTAAAAATGAATGGATTGAATTATTAATAATTGGATAACCTCATGCAAAATAATGTAAAATACTGTAACTCTTTTAAGGTATAACAGTGAATAATGGTCATTCAAATTGGGTTCCAGCAGGTAAGGAAACCTGAACTCATTTTGTATATCCTACTGTTAGTTCCTTGTCAAATGCCCTGTTGACACCTTCTAGCTGAAGGAAACACATGTCCATCACTAGAAAAAAGATAACAGATAATTCCAACATAAAGCTCATCCAAAGCTCACCCTGTATGAGAACACTACTAGATCATTTAAATAGGCCGAAGTCCTAGGAAGATTTGAAAAATAGGAATATGGAAAATTAGTCTAAGCGGATTAGACTACACAGGAAATTTGCTAGCGATAGAAGAATTATACAAATCAATGATATTAAAATAGTCTTTCAAAGAAACACTCTAAAGAACTGCATAGTTTATTTTAAGATAAATAGTTTCATTTTGTATTTGTCTAGCACTTAGTTTTGGTAAGGACTGCAGTATATTAAAGAGAAGGCATTTCTTGAATGGTAGATGTTTCAGGTGAGAGGAGATGATTCAAAGTTATTTCAGATTGTCATAAATGTACTCTGGGAGGGATTCTCAAGAGCTGTCTTGTCTTGGAATTCAAATTTTAAATACAACATGTAATGTTAATATACTCCAACTCATTCCCAATTACCACTGTATTATTTTTTACTTTATCTTCTTAAGCACACTCAGCTGCTAGTTTTTTATGCTTTAAATGTGTGGGCTGTTTCTCATCACTTATACATTATAAATTCATTAGATAGCTATACATTTGCCATCATATACAATCTTGTAATAAGCCCACACAGTTTCTTAATGATAAAAAGAGATGATGTGGCAAATTATCAGTGTTACTATGATGAGGACAGATGTGAGATGAATAGTATTATTTCTTTTATGTGTAAATGGATTAAAATGAAAACATTTTCCAAGCTTCTAATTCGTGTGCCCCCACATTTAATGGAACTATACAATAGAAACAAATAAAACAACTATTTTACTATTATTTTATTAATTTTGTTTATTTTACACCTGGCAAAGCTGTACTGGACAAAGCAAGTTCAGAAAAATGAAAGAACTGATGGATATGTTGTATAATACATGTCACACAATAAAATCTAAATAGTGCTGTACACACATGAAGAAAAAGGCTAAAGAAGAAACATCTATCAAAAACATCTTTACCTAAAATTTTATTTTTTTCACCATTTAATTGTAAAAAAAATGTGCTTGAAACCAGACTTATTTTCATTTGTTATATTATTATTTCTTGTTATTTGACTGATGACTTTATTGAAGCAAATAACAACATTTCTTTTGTTTTTCCAATTGGACAACAGGCAGGTGATGTGACTTGCTCATGGTTGCAGAGTGTTAGTAGCGGGATCTGAACGGACAACCACTACCTCACACCAACTTCTTTAGTTTTTAAGTTCTTATATCTAACCATTTCATTATTAATATAGACAGACAAATTATATTTCTCAACAAATAACATTATACAGCAAATAGATGCATAATAGTGGTAAATGGATTGTAAAACAGTTTAAGCTAAGGTAACAAATAGAATAAAAAGAAAAAACTAATTGATCCAGACACGGCAATGCTTAGGGTAAGGAAAACACAAACAGACTTACCTCTCACAGCGTGGCCCAGTATATCCAGGTAGACACTGATCGCATATTAATTCTCCTTTCTTGTCGAGGTGGCATGTGGGGCTAAAGCTGTTCAGTTGATTTTGGGTAAAAGTAGGTGTAAAGAAAATAAGAAAAACATATATTATTAACTTCATAGTCCACAGTCAGAAATGAACAGCTTTAATGCAGGGAAAAGGGTAAGTGCAGTGTGTAGGACTACAAAGATAGAGAAGGGATCCTGTTCCACCCAACAGACTCAGGACAGGCTTTCAGCTATTTCTGACGACACTGGATATAGCCCAGTGGATGGCAGCATCCCAATGGAATGCAGGACTGAGACTTTCTTTAGCTTGTCTCCCTGTGCCCTTACTAAAAACTGGAATGCTCAGCTGCTAGCATGCCACCCTGAGGGCCTGATCACAAGCTTTATCTGCCGGGGTTTAGTTGCTGTCTCAGCGGAGCAATTGTGTTTGGAGCTTTAGAAGTTACCGACTGTCCAGTTAAAGGGTTTATGGCAGTTACAGTATGATATGGAAATCTAATATCACACATTACAAAACCAAAGGAGACAAACTTTGTATAATATATATTATGTTGTAAAGCAGAGAATTTGCTTTTTTTTGTTTTTTTAATTTTCATGGTTCCATATACTGTTTAGCATTGCTTCCTCACAGCTCCAGTAATCTGGATTTTAATCTTGACCTGGTCACTGTTTGTGCACTGTTACATGTTTTCCTCATGTCTTCACAGCTTTTTAAGTGGTACTTTGGTTTTATTCACAAATTCTAAAAATGTGTCTTAAAGTGAATTAGTGACTGTAAGCTAGTCAGTTTGGACCAAGTGTGAGTATGTGCCTAAGTATGCCTTGTGGATGACTTGCACTTGATCTTTCTTTTTGCTAGATAAATTCACTGCATCGAGCCTGATATGGAGTCATAAATAGAAAAATTTAGTTCAGATCCTTGAATGAACTCAAACATTTTTCATTTTCAACTGCATAAAGTTACACCAAAATATTCATGGGACTGTTTTTTTTTTATTATTAAAAGACTTGAAAATAATTCAGATAAAAACTCTCTTGAAGCCCAGTAGCCAGTAGATACTGGGTAAATCACATTTGGCTAGAGGGGAGTATTTTTGGTCAAAACTGAGCTGGTGGGGTGGACAGCCTGGCAGGTCTCTATATGTCATATTGTATAGTGGTCAGGGCTTCTGAAGAGCATTCATGACTTGGAAGTGATTCCTGGGCATACTGGACCTAGTCATTTGTCAGAGCTTTAAAGTCTTTTCTAGCTGTAAGGCTGGTGAGCTTTGAGTCAGAGGTAAGTTATTGGCATTATATCATCTTCCGGGAAAAAATGAGGACAGAGTATGGGGAAGGTGTTTAAGGAGGTACATAGAAGATGTTGAGCGGGGTTTGTTTTTGGAAGTACTTTTGGGTAAATGGATCTGCAATGCCATGTGCTAGTCTTGGTCAAATGCTTATACAGGTTGGCCATATAGGGAAATAAGTATTTTGTTATTAACATTTTATGTTGTACTATGTGTTATATTAACATTTTTTTAAATAAAAAAATCATTTTTTGCTTTGCAATTTTGGCCTTTTTGATTAGTCATTATTTGGGTTTGGAGTTGGATCTAGAGCAGGGGTGGGCAATGGCGGTCCTGGAGAGCCCCAGTAGCTGCAAATTTTTCTTCCAACCCACTTTCTTAATGAGAAGTCAATTATTGCTGATGAAGCACTTATTGCTTAAGTGACATTTTGATTCTTTATTTTAGTGGTCTTGATCGTTAAGGGTCCCCAACCATAATTGCTTATTTCAATCTTAAACAGCTGCATTCGCTGTTTTAATGGCTCCTTGTTAGCAATAAGATGTAAATGACAAAGCAGCCTGCAGTTTTCCATCTAGCTTGTTTCCATTTACATCTGGGTGTGTTCATCATGCACTGTTTGATTTAATAAACACTTAACAAAAAATGTGACAAACTGAAAATTATACATTTAAGGCTTCAAATCATTTGGATGATATCTTTGGAAAGGAAAAAATCTACGATACAAGAACCTTGCATTGCAGACTAACAAGCCATAAAATTAAATAAGGTTTGAGATTGGCAAGGATTGGTTTCTAATTAAGCAATTGGGTTAGAATGAAAACCTGTAGCCACTGCGGCTCTCCAGTACCAACATTGCCCACCCCTGATCTAAAGCATCCTCTATTGTCCAGTGAGGGAATTTTTGGAACACGTTATGGGTATATGGATTTCAAAATTATATTAGCAAAACAAATTCAGACAATTCAAGATTTAGCTTTAAATTACACAAACCCTGATCTAAATAATTGCCTAAACAAAACCAATATCAATAACCATCAACTTAGTTGGATTCAGGATTGTAGGAGCCAAAGTCTGTCCCATGCAACATTACGTACAGACTGGAAACTGTCTTGAAGAGGGCACCTGACTATTATAAGGCTTACACACATACACCCTAACCTAACAATAATGTGTTAAGGGAATGTGAGAGGAAATGACTATACACGCAATGCTCGGGTATAGGATTCATACCCAAGACACTGGCTCTATAAGGATTTAACAGCTGTTCTTTTCAGTTTCCATAATTTACTGTGTGTAAGTGATTTTATAGTAATTGTCACCCTGAATTTGTGTCATGTCTAAGTATTTCTAAAGTATTACACTCAGTCATCAACTTCCATGCAGTTTAAAAACGAGACAAAAATTGATAAAATAATCAGAGAACATCCACTCTCATTCATTTGGGGCATATTTAATAACTGATATACTGAATATGGGGAGGCACAGGGAAAATGTGCAAATACCCATAAAAGACACTTAAGCTTTGTCCGAGATAAGCATAAACTCTGTTTGGTATAAGTAGTTTGACCAGACATGACTTATTGCATGTGGTGTATCACATTGAGCCAAATGACCAATGTCAATGTGAATGTTACTTGTCACTTGTGACTTCACAACAAAGTGCTTCTTATATACAGTTAGTAAAAAAGTTGGGGAAGTAATTTCAGTGTGCTACAGATGACAAACATGGATACACTTCAAGAGCAGCATAAATTGTAAGTGCATGAACAGGTGGTGCTGAACTACTTTAAAGAATACATCCCTAAGATATTTTATTTTTAGATTTAATATTTTATTTTGTGGTGATGACAGAGAAAACAAAAATATTGTCATGTTTTCAAGGAGAATGCAGATAAAAACATTTATGATATAATACAAGCCACAGGTTTATTACAAATATTAAGGGTGGTCCAGATCTAATTATGCAACTTTTAATCCAAAGCACCTCAGAAATATTTCCCATTATCGAGAAAAAGCGAACACATCGCACCCGCTGTTCGACTGACAACCGTCTCCCCGTCATTGTGGAATGCAGGGCAGGTGCTGCCATCTATCGGCAAAAAAAAAGAATTTTTTGTGAATTCTCTATGTAATAAACTTAATAAGTTGTAGAGTAACTGAAAATTACATAATTATATCTGGACCATCCTATATTATTAAATAGATGCTTTCATAAAATCCCTTGCCATTAATAAATAAGATCTGTCCCTCCCCTCTGTCTTTTGTCAAGAGTCCTGTCTTCAATTAAAAAAATTCATATGATTGCATTTCCTGTTTTTTTCATAAGTTTTTGAAATGTATGTGCTGTACATTGTGATTACTTTAAGCTGAAATTAAAAAATAACTGTTGGCTGCTGAAATCCATGGATTCCTCTTTGGCCCTTGACTGCACTGGCAGGACATAGACATGTCGGGCTGTTATTTATGGTTTCAAATTATTTTTATTGTTGTGATTATGATATTAATGCATTGCCTTTCAGGGTTTCTGTTTTTTGTTTTAGCGGGGCAAAGTCATTTTGTGTAGTTTGTCATGGATTCTGCTTCTTGTTTACTAATGGTATGGCCACCAATGGGCACAGTGTCCTGGCTTTGATTAAAAAAGTACAAAAAACAATTTAACTTTTCTAGTAAACTTAGGAGCATGAAAAACAAAGTTAGAGATATAATTTTTAACAATTTTCTTTTGACTTCAATGATGGTTTGCCCTTTGGATTTGACATTTGATTTAATGGTTTCCTGGCTAGTCTGATTTTTGAATACATTTCTACATTGCTTTTTTATACATTTATCCTTTTCTTTGTTTATCTTGTGTGTGTCTTGTTTTTTCTCTGTGTCTTTCTAATAATCCAAACATCAATTCAGTTCTGGCTCATTGCCACCCACCATCTACTAGAAGAAAGACATCTTTCTGTGAGAAAACTGAGGGATGAACATGCATGCCATAGCCAGCTGTGGTAATGACAATAATTGCTGCTCAACATTTATTTGGTTTTAAATGTTTTTATATGGTTTTGAATGTGCTGTCAGATTATTTTTAAAATGCAAAATAAGTGAGAAAAAATATATTTTTTTTAACTGTAATATTAATTACACTCCCAAAATCTAAAATTTATGGAGCCAGTGCTTTTTTTTTCTAAAACAAAAATTAACCCTGCTCTATCTGGTGAAATTTACAAGTGGATTAAATCATCCTTCATATTTTCCTTTATGTATTATAATGCTTCATATCTTTTATTTTGGACCCTGACAGTTCTTAAACGCAAAACTGCTCCAGGAAATAAGTCAATGACACAATTAAAATCTATAGGGCGACAAAGACAGCATATGTTTTGCTTCCAAAAAAAATCAATATAATACATTTTTGGCAATAATTACTGAAATCAGCAATATCCATGCTACTCTGAGAACTGGGTTGTGGTATTTTAGTCAAAATTGACCTAAATGAATTGATTCACTAAAGATTCAACCACCATAAAAGAATTAAAAGAGTATTGAATTAATTTGGTAATCTTCTCAGTCCATTCCAAGTAGGATGCCAGTCAGTGGTCAGTGGTTTAACCTTTACTCATTTCTGGCCACATCTGTAATGTTTTCTTAGATTAAATAAGAGATAATAATAAACTTTGTTTAGGTTCATAAATCAATACAATTTTCTGGAATTAACTTGATATAACAGTGATAGTGTTGTCAGATGTAATAAATTTTGTGTTTTATTCATTACTAGTCGTCCCACTCAGCTCCGTCCACATCGTAGTAAAACAGGACAAAGTTTAAAAATCAATAAACAAAAAGGTATCGTTAGCTAAGCAAAGGCAAGGTACACTCAAAAACGCAGAGGTAGATCGACTCCCCACTCCTGATGTCACACTTCCCTCTCCCCTCGGCCCGCAGCCTTTGTCTCAGATTCAGGAAAATATATGTTGTTGCTGCAAGTGAACTATGATTCTTAGCACGATGAGAGAAGTCACAAAATCAACCACAATGTTCAAGCAAATGACAGTAAAAACCCCATCTAAATCTGTTAAGTAGTTCTCTCGTGAAAAGCATACAGACAGATGTTGGATTTTATATAATTTTTATCCAGTTTGTGTTGTTCTATTTTGTATGGCTATTTTTGTTTAAATGTACTGTTATTTTGCTTCTGGTAGATGCCATCATTTTTTGGTTTGTTGGCCATGCTGTTGTTGTTTTTTCTTTTCATTTCATGGTTTTCTACACTTGTATCCGTTTCTCATTTTTTTGTGCATGCCCTTTTGTTTCTCTGTGTCTTTTTAGTGAACCTGACATTGAGTTAGTTCTTTCTCATTGCCACCTCCATCTATAAGAAGAAAGACATCTTTCTGTAACAAAGGTGAGGGAGGAATGTGCATGCTATGGCTAGTTCATTAATTTGTCTGACTGTCTAGGGGCAAACAATCAGACATGAAGTCGGATTGTTTTACTCAATAATCAGATCCCATTGGTTAATAATTGTGTAGGTTGAGCTGCAAATTTTCAAAACTTGATTGATGATGATTAAAATCTCTACAACAACAGCCAAAACCCTACTTTATTCTTATTTGCTTCTCCCCAAACTCACCAAAAATTGCTTAAATTCCTAAGCTTCCTAGAAGAACTTAAAAATGTTGCTATTTGAGTTTTTGTCTCCTCTTTTCTTCCAGTTAAAGAACATATGCTTTTCATAGTCAGATGTATTTTTCATAATGTGATAATACCCTAGCACTTTGGTTATGAAACATGACACTATTGTAGAAAGTACTTTTTTGATAATAAATGCCAAGGATGGTCATTGCTCTGTTATTTTTTAATGTCTCAAACAAAAAAAAAATCTGTGAATGTAAATTCCCTGACCAGATACAACTCTTTCTTTACTCTGAGGGAACTTTACTTTTTTACAAATAGAAACCCATAAGACTGTAGCCCCATCCACTGGGTTATTATGTAATAATATTGGGTTAACGTGGACCTGTCATCTTTGAGGCAAAAAAACCTCAAAGAGTTCTAAAGTGGCTACATTTTACTTAAGTAATTTGGGTTCTTGTCTATCATAAAAAGTTGTGTATCCCATATAAATAAATGAAGCCACAATTTACAGCAATATAAGCAGCAATTTTCCCTATTAAAAACTCACCAGTGACCTACTAATGGATTCTGAAAATTTATCAGATACCTCAGTGTAAACAAATTACAAATATTTCACTCATTCTTTCAATTCATTAAGTAACTATTGTTTCAGCACATAATAAAGTACACATAAAGGTCCAATGAACAATATTCCAGGAAATGAGAATGCAAATGTAATCTCAATTTTGGTAAGAAATTTTTAAAATTGTAACCTACTTGTTTGATGGATTCAGAAGTGGGCAGGCACAGGGCTGGCAGTCTGTGGGTGTCCCCGTTTTTGGATCACCATAGAAGCCAGGGGTGCATATGTCACAATGTGGTCCAGCAGTATGATGCCTGCAACCCTGAAGACAAATGTTACTAAGGATGATTGCATCAAACTATGTAGAAATTCACAAATTTGTACATTCAAGAGGAGGCTAAAAGTCAGCAGCAGTCTTTTTGGGTATAATGGCATGACAGAAATTAATACTTTGTAATAAATCAAGAATGTTAGGTTATTTGCAAAAAAGGGCAAATATCTATAACAAATAAAGCCATAGGGTGTGCTTTGCACTTGTATTGATTCACTGATTGAGTGGTTTCCCTGGTAAACAGATGTTAAGAAAACAGAGAACATGTGTTTGGTTTGAAGGCTGCAAATTTGACAGGATAGTGGTACTGTACATCCAAGGTTCTAGATTCCCATTAACTTAGTTTTAATTGCCAGAATAAAACAAAAAAGAGAATGAGCATTTCAATTAGTTTTTGCAATAAACAATATATTTGTGCTGATTTTAAAACAATTAAGAGCAGTAAGAACTGAGTAGACAAACCATTTTGATGTGAGAACACGCTCAGAATTAATATCACGATGATAGTTAAGTAAACATTTCCACTAGTTATCAAAGTCCATAATCTTTACAGTATTTTCAGTGTACTCTCATGAAAATAACAGTATAAAAAATATTTAACAATCCGCCTCCATTGCCTATCCCAACAATTTGTAATTCATATCTTTGCGAAAAGTATTGCTAAATGTTACACTCATAGAACACTGCTCTAGAGAATATGCAGGTATTTATAACAGTCAGTCAGGAGAATGAACATTACATTACATGTTTACAACACTTCCAGGTAAGAAAAAAAGAGCAAGATTTCAACCTGTATTGCTCACTACACAGACGTCCACCTATCTATTTCTAATGTCCCCTGAGTTGCCTCAGAAGCTTGCATATTGTAATCTTTTTATTTAGCCAATAAAAGGTGTCATTTATCTTGACTTCTTACTACATTCATAATGGCTAACACGGTACAACACCCTAGTACTAATGTCCCCTTAGTTATTTACAGGCTTGAAAACAAAGCAGAGGCAAAAACACTGAACTGAAAGGTAATGTATAATGGATCAAAAAATTTTAAGCATGTTTCTAGTAGTACTAGGGTGTTGTACCATGTTAGCCATTATGAATTTAGTGAGAAATCAAGCAAAATGACACCTTGTATTGGCTAACTAAAAAGATTACAATATGCAAGCTTTTGATGCAACTCAGGCCCCTACTTCAGGCAAGAAGCGTGTTTCTGAAAGAAGTAATAAAGGTCCTAAATTTGTAAGAGGTCACAGATTAGTACCCATGTATTGTGTAAGCAATTCACAAACACAACAAAAAGGTGTGTGAGGCATCCAAAATACACATAAAGCAAGGCAGGATCTTTACTAGCTAGCCCAGAAGAAGCTTGTGTCAATCCAGCTAGTTAACCCAACTACTACCTACAGGCTTTGGCCTAAGGAGGTCTTAAATGAGGACCTGGTAATAAATGTTGAAAATACAAAAAAAAAAACACCCTTAGAGAAAACAAAATACAACAGCATAAACCTCTGTCTTGTCAACAAAAAGGCAAGGAAGAATCCTTATAAAAATGAAGATTTATTAACAAAATATTAATAAATACTCAGAATGGCAAAAAAGAAATTCCTTAAACAAGGCATTCCAAAGAAAACAAATCCCTGTACACAATTCAAAGGCTGAAATCCAGAAAATTGAGTAAATAAATCACAATAGCCAAAAAACCTAAGAATAGGAACACTTGTAAATGTTGACTTCCCAGTTCAAATGGAACACAGCATTGCACTAGTAGTTGTTTATTATCTTCAACAAGAATACACTGACACAAGAAAACCATTAAGGGTAAATTTTGCACAATTGTTCATTTTGAACATCAGACTCTGGAACATAATTCAGTTCTGTTTGCTTACTTTGCCGATGAAACCTAAAAAGGTTGTTTCTAGAGACATTTTGTAAGCTTATTTACTGGTCTTGTTCATGTTTCTCTCCAAAAGGACAAACATACATAATGGTTGCATTTAGTAAGTTACTAGTTCATAGCATTCAGTTAATGTCAGATGCGCTAAGTGACTGTGAATGGTAAACTTTAAAGTCAAATCTTAGTTTGCAAAATTTGCTAGGTGGTCATGCACAGTAAAATCACTATCAATATATACACATTCTATATATTTTAACAGGTTGTTTACCACTATAAAAGTTAATTTAACACTGCCACTTTTTCTGAGTAGGTTTATATTTGACTGATGTTCTAATCATGGGGGATATATATTAAAATACAGGTATATAGATTAATTTGTGTTTGTAAACAAAATGATAATAATAAGCCACAAAACAGAGAAGGTATTGGAGCCGCACCTGCTGGAAGGGAACAATAACTGAATTTTCCTGCAAAGTCAGGCAAATAATAAGATTGAAAGAAAGGTACAAAGATTGTTCATCTAGTGACCTGACCAAAAAGAAACTTGAAAAAGGCAAGTGTGAGAATCAATGAAGTATTGATGATTCCTACCGTGAGACTTGACAGTCTATCTGACTAGCTAATTACTATTTCTAAGAGAATACACCCCACTTTATTACTTGGAGACCTGGGATATTTACAGCACTTAATTTGCCAACTTGAGGTGTGTTTACTTGATAGTTTTCATTCTGTTAACTGGGAAAAATGACTACTAAAATATCTGAATTTAAAAATCAAATTAACTGCCTTACCAAGCATCCGCTTCTCAGTCCCAATTAACATACTGTATACCCCACATCAAAAAACCATTCACAAAATAATAAAACACTAATGTTCTCAGTGTGCCAAGTGCTAATTCTCCCTGAAGTGTCACCTCCATTCTCTTCTTTTTATTTTTTTATCTCTTTGTCTCTCATATCCAGTAACAGATGATGGAATGTGCATAGCCACAACTATATAGATAAAATTAACTAACAATACTGCTACTGAAATAACAAGAGGAGTGAAACCCCATAGCAAAGATTTGTGAATAGCAGAAAAAGATAAAAACTAACCTTTTCATTGGAACAAACCTTTTGTGTCATTTTCTTGGAAAAGAGTTTCTGGTGTTCATAATTCACTTTTATTCTTCTGTAACTAGGACTCAATATGTTACAGTGCAATTATTTTTGCTGTCTTCTTTAGAAAGCTGATCATCTTATTGTGAGTAATCACTTAAAGAAAAACGAAGACTAAGTGCTTTAAATTAGCCACTCTATTGATGTTTTACAGCCCTCAGAAATGAAGTGTCCATGCAAATGCATTTTACCATAATACAAGGTGAAAGAGATACCATGGAATTAGTGATTCCAGATAACACACAGAGGTGACAGTGACTTGTCCTTACATACTCACAGCCAAAGTGTCACAGAGATCTTTAATAAGGTATAGTCAGTGGCTCTTTTCTTGACTATTAGCTGTATTTTACTTAGCAGGAGGGTGGAAACTGTTGCTCTGCTAAATCACACATGTTTATTACCTGAGAATCTCATTTTATCAGGCTCAAAGAAATTGCCATTTGAGAAGCTGCTGGGGGAGGCAGGTTTCCTTTCTTGCCTTTGTCATTTAGCACTGCCTGTTAGGACCACCTTGCCAGCCTGGTCAACAGTCATATCAGATGTGTTATCAATTCAGTTTTTCAGCATGTTATTTTTCTTCCCCAGTAAGTTTCAGGAGAACAGAGATCCTATAATATAAACAATGGGTACAAAGCAGGACCAAGTCCTTCACGGCACAAATCGGTTTATTTATCAGTATGCACTTTTCATGTCAGAACAATTTGATTAGCACTAAATAGATGATGTATAAATAAAACGGTTGATAAACAATAGATATTTTTTGGTTGATTATTATATTTTGATTTCAGCTTTGTTCGTGTTGTGTAAGTGAAAACAATTATACTGAATATTGTATTATGGAGGGTAATTTTTTTTCAGCCAGAATCTCTTGAACCCTAGGTCAATGCTAAGCTAGTTGTTTATTAGAGGTCCTACTGTTAGCAAGGGATCTATCCTACAGACCAAAAACATTCTGTAATGATGACTGATTTCTTGCTAGCTTTCATTTTCATTTAATTGATACTGAATAAATACACTTGCAATACTGGACAAAACTGTCATTTCATGTGTCCATATTCATCTAGAAGAATAAAAAAAATACAGACGGTTTGATCTTTTATTGAAAAAATGTTGTTCAGACATGCTGGAAATGTGATAAATGTATATTTGCAAGCAATGAAATGTTTGTCTTGTTGAATGTAGAATAGTTAATAATAATTCAACGTATTACTTCAACATTTATGAAAATGTTTATCTAAATTAGCTGCATTGCAGGGTTTTAGTTTCTTCAGAAAAATTCTGATTTGCTGGTGTTATTTTGTCATTTATATTAGACTCCGTTTTGACGTAATAAAAGAAATTCAAAATTATCTATCTATATCTCCTTTTCCTTCCTTTATAATGAAAGCAATGGCACAGTAATTGATTTGCCTGTAAGCTGATGAAATATTTCACTTCAGTTCTTTTGAACCATTCTATCAGTTTAAGGGTAATATTGACTGATTAATATATGCAAAAATGTCCTCAACCCAAGGGGGATTTTCCTAAAGTGGAAACCTCGTAAATAATTCTGCATGTTATAAAAACGTATTTCTTTGCAATGAAAGCAATGACACATTAGTTGATTTGCTTGTAATTTGTGGATTATACATATTAAAAGTTGAATCAGCTAAACAGCACTATCAGTTAATGGTCCTGAATGTTTCCATTCATTCTGAATAACACATTCTAAAATAGTCCTGAACTCAAAGTGGAGCATCCTAAAGTGAAACTCTCATAAATAAGTCAGTGTATTATAGAAGCTTTGATGGAAAAGTGATGTAAAAGTTAATACCTGAAACAGCTATATCTACCACATCCATAGGAGGGAGCTACTGAAAAATTGCTAGAAATGTTATGTGAAGCTTAAAGGTTTTAAGGCCTAACTCTCAAGATCCTCAACAGAGTGTTTAACATGTATCCTTATGTTTGCAGTTAGTTAATTGTTTTAGTCCTTTAGTGTGGTGTTAGAGAGTTCTTTAATAAAGTAGTGCAATGGTTGTTTTCTTGACAATTGGCAGTGTTTTAGTTAGCAGGAGGTTGGAGACTGTTACTGTGCTGAATCAAGTGTTTATTACCTGAGTGTCACATTTTATTAAGCTCAAAGCAATTAAGATTAAACGAAATGTTTAATATCAGGAAAATGGCTTCAGCAATATAGAATCAAATACAATTTGCTCCATCATGGATGGCAATATGCTCAGCTTATTTTTAACCTTTCATGCAGTAAGGTACAACCCTAAATATTTATATAGGCTATTGGAAGCTTTAAGATTGGGGTGTGCAAAGTCAGTCCTGGATGGTCATAGTGACTGCTGGTTTTTGCTCCAACCCATTTGCTTAATTAGAAAACAATTGCTAATAACAGACCTTACTCATTTCATGGCTTGTTAGTGTTTTCATTCTGCCACATCAGGTCACTCTTATATTGTAGATTTTTTTTAATGTCATCCAAAAGATTTGTAGCCTGAAGAAATTGATTAATTTTCCGCCCTTCACTTTTTCCTATTCATTTTCTTTGCATAGATTTTATTAAATCAGACGGTTCATGATGAATATACACAGGTGTGAATGGAAACAAGTTTGTCTGAAGCATCTTAATTCTAATAAGGAGCAATTAAAATGATAAATGCAGCTTTTCAAGACTTAAAAAAATTAAGAGTGGAGAACCTTAACAAGTGAGACACTGAAATGAAGCATAAAATGTTGCCTGACAATAAGTGCTTAAATAGCAATAACTGACTTCTCATTAAGAAACTGGGTTGGAGTAAACACCAGCAACCACAACAGCCTTCAAGAGTGACTTTACATACCTCTGATTTAGATTAAAAAATCTATATTAAATTCAAATATTATTACTATATACTGTATTTTACTGGAATGACACAGTTGTTAGCACTACAACCTAGCAAATCCAGAACCTGTCTTTAGTTACTTGCCCAGCTAGTGTTTACATGGAGTTTGCATTTTTTCTCCACACTTACATGGATTTCTCTAGGTACTCTGGTTACCTCCCACTTGTCACTGATAGCTACTTTCTCCAAATCACCCTATTATTAGCAAGTGTCATAGTATAATATGTTTCAAATTGATGGCTTGTGTTCAGAACTGCTGTGACAGACTCCAGTCTTCCAGTCATAAAAACCTTCCACACATACAGGCTGTCCAATGAATTTACAAGGTCGAGACCCGGCATAATCCCTGGGAATTTCCACGATTGGCAAATGTGTGAACAAATGCAGAAAACTGTTGGGTAAAGCATGCAAAACCTCATGACCTCTAGATTTATGTACACTGACATTTACGTGAGTGAACAAATCACAAGAGACACAGAAGATTAGCTTAGTTCAAAGAAGGTTTAGGTACGATATTTGGAAAGTGTCTTTGAATTCAATCTGTACAGCCCACTCACAGCTGCTGTTTTCCACCAGCACAGAAGCATCATGTGCCCATGGAAAAAAGACAGGAGAATCTGTGGGGAGTCGGGCATTTCTCTGGTTGAGGTTCATTAAGTTTTCTGAAATTGTAGAAATATAGTGACATATGCAAGTGGATCAATGCAGTTTTATTTATCAATGTTCTTTCGATATTGTTTTTTCTGTAAATGTGTTGTGATTCAAGTGCACCATATTTTGTGCTTTGGATAACTGTTTTTTGGTTCATAAGATTTTTTATATTTTAAAACCTTAATTTTCAAGATTTGTTAATATTTTATTTAGTGCTTGAAAATGTTTTTTTTTTTCATTTAAATTTTAAGTTCATCACATTGCCATTTGAGAAGCATCTTCGGGTGGCTGGTTTCCTTTCTCGCCTATGCTGCTTACCACCACCTTGATATGTCACCCACTGAATTTCTCAGCCATTTTTTTCAATACATGTTGGGAGAACCAAAATCCTACCATCCAAACAATGGGCATAAGGCAAGATAGCATCTCGGATAGGTCACTGGTCCATCACTGGACACATAATGTTCAGTATATGTAAAATGATCTAACTTAGAAAAATTTGTGTAAGAACAATAAATTTTATTTACCATTGACTTTTTCTTGATCTACGCCTTGTTCATGTTATGTAAGGGAAAACAACTGGTCTGGTCCAGCCACTCGGGTCCTCAACACATGGCCGTAGTGCTGTAAATGACGCTCCCTAACAATGCAGGTAATGTGCCTCATTCGGGTCTCAATGAGCAGCCGCTTATTCAACACAAAGGTACCCAAGAATTCTCCAAAGAGACACAATTTCGAAGGATAATGTACATATCTCAAAACCACATAGCATGACAGAAAGCACCGGAACTCTAAAAACTTGGACCATTGTCCTTTTGCATAGATATCGGGAGCACCACACACCCCTTTCCAGTGACCTCATGAATGCTCTCCCAAGTTTGTCTACTGACTTCACAGGAAGAGTCACCAGAGGCATGAATTTCGCTGCGAAGGTAAGCAAACCTCTTGACTAGGACAACACTCTCTCAGCAGACAGACACACTACTGATGGCTCATATCTATCTATCCATCTATCTATCTATCTATTATATAGTGCCTTTCACATCTATGAATCTATTTAGTCATTCCAGTTGCTGCCATGGTACTCGTCATAGTGTTAATGCACATTTTGGCCTGTTCAGTATCAGACCCATAGGACAAATCCAGGCTAAACTGTATTATACCCTTTCCACCATGCTGCCCAATCTGATGCCAGCTTTCCCATTTTTACTGGGCTCCAAAACTTCAGTCTGTGGCATCCGCAGTCCCCTTATTCTTCCCATAACTTGCCTGATGGATGTAGAAAGGAAAAGGTGCACCTGCCAAACAAATTTTATACTACACCTGTCTCTCAATTACTCAGTCCTCTGCCAACTTTCCCCATTCCCCATTCTGCCAAAACTCACAAAATAATGTCTGCACCCTACCTCCGCAATCATCCAATAACACGCACTTCCATCTGTTCTATAACAAATCCACAGGATAAGTACAATCCAAATCTTATTCTGCTTCTGCTAAAAGAGTGCCCAGTCCTTGGTCATTTCCACTGTATTCCATAAATCCATATCATGCAATCAGTAGTCCTCTGATTTTTCTCAAGTCTTGCATCCCAGTTTATCATTTAGCATACCCATAGAGCCATTCCCACATCCCCTATTTAGTAGGTCGACCACCTGTGGAACTTGTCCCTGTTTGGTTCAGATCCAGGTGTGCTACACTATTATTTCCATGGCACACCTGAATAACTCTCATGGCGTGCCACTGTGCTGCAGCAAGCTGATTGAAAAACTCTGGTCTAGATGACTGTGGCTACTTTCCTGCAACATGCATTTTTCAAAAAGGTGTTTTAGGTCTCGTACCATAGTCGTTGTCCACAACGCCGTATAGACGCTTTCAAGCGCAAAAGGGAAAGCAAAAAGGTATTACTTACACCACATCCAGTTAGACAACTCTGTTTGTCATAACAAGCTTGAGAAAGTCCGTGTAAGCTCCTCTGCTTTTCTTCTCCAAGTGAATAATTTATGAAGGGTGTTTCCTTAAAGAAATAACTGAATTTTTTGAATTCTAAACTTCCACTTGAAGTTACCACCTCCCTAAAATCACCCTCACTCATCTGTAGTTACATTAATGGCGGTGTGAACTGTGAACCATGGATATGAGCATGAAATAGTGGGGTGGAACCCTGTGCCCTTGAATGCCTGGCACGTCCTTAATAATGGAGTCCCTAGTAATTCATAACTGAGATGAAACCATATTTATTTGAGACAAAGGCAACATAGACTCATATCAAAAATGTCCTTTATTACATCAAAAATATTTATCTTTCAAGTGCAGAACTACCAAATACTTAAAAATTGGGTGTCTTGCAAAATCCAATCAAACTCGTGTCCACACCCATTTGGTTGGAAAAAACAATTACTTTGAGATGGTAAAACTGTGATACTCTTTACACTATTTACACATTCAGAAGTCTGTAAGATTGAAAAAATATGCAAAAACACACAAAAGTTTTCTTCAATAATCCACTGCAAGAAAAACCTTTTGAAAGTGTAAACACAGGTATGATAATATTTACAAAGTTCTTTGTCAAGTTCACCGGCTTTCTGGTTATCACCCTCCACTCTCTATGCGCTTGGAGGCTCTCCCCGTGTGTCTTCTCTTTATCAGTATTGCCATCGACTAAACCGTATAATACTGATTTGCCCTGAACACAGACCATTCTCTAGCATTCACTCCCCTTTTTTTAACGGCCATAGGCTCTATGGTATTCCCTATTCTGATTCACGTAGCTTGCTATCTGCGTCTACATCCTGTTGACCTTCCCAAAAACTACTGTAAAGTATGCTAAATTTTGCATGCGTACATGTGCTTCCTCCCTTGCCACCTGCAGCACTACCCCTGTTACGTGCATCTCAGCTTCATGACGGCTTCTGATGAGGCGACTGCCACACACCTCCCATTTCACGTTAAGGTTGGATGGGCTGTTGGCAACACTTTTACTGCCGCCCTCAGATGCTGGTGACGCTGCTTCCAGTGTGTTTCATGCACTTACCTATGTACAGTACTGTATTGGAAAAACAAACAAAGGATAGGGCACTGTTTAACTATTTACAAATGAATATGCTGGCAAAAAATAGTTACACTTTGCTTGACTTCTTCTATATTTGTGTAGTGCATATACCAAAGTACGCTAACAATTGTCCAATCGCATTAGATTAAAAAAACCTAATTTGCTGCCAATAAATGTGGGAGTGTCCAGGGCACACAGAGCTGTGTCTCCAGAAAAATCTGAAAGCAACCAATTAAAGGGGAGCCACAGGTCACCTGCTTGACAAAATATCAAGGACTTAAATAGAGTCTCATTTGGCTGGCGTCCTTCACTCTGGAAATATAGGTGTTCACACAGATTTTTTTTTTTTTAAATTCACACAGAAGTTAAACAAATACAAGTTGGAACCAATTTTTAATGGATGTTGACATAGTGCAAATAAACAAATTTATTTCATTATTATTTCAAATTACCTAATTGAATTAAGGTTTTCAAATTTTTGTTTGTGGCACTCCAGCACCCCTCATTAGAATCCACCATTGACTGCATGTATTATTTCTTGATTTCAGCCTTGTTCCTCTTGTGTAAGTAAAACCAATTACACTGAATATTGCATTATGGAGGTAATTTATTTCAGCAAGAATTTCTTGAACCCTAGGTCAGTACTAAGCTAGTTGTTTGTTAGTGGTCCTGTTGTAGGCATGGGATTTATGCTACAAACCAAAAACATTCTGCAATGATGATTGGTTTCTCTCTAGTCTCCATTTTCATCTCATTGATAATGGATAAATACAGCCACAATACTGGGCAAAAGTATTGTTTGAAGTGCTCATACTAATCTAGAATAACAAAAATACAGGCAACTTGATCTTTTATTTATAATACATGCTGTTCAGGTATGCTAGAAATGTGATAAATGTGTATTTGGAAATAATGAATTTAGATTATTGAATGACGAACAGTTATCAATGTAGCTAAAATTATGTAAATTCAACTTATTCATATATCAGCATTTATGAAAATGTTTATCTAAATCGGCTGTATTACAGGATTTTAATTTCTTCACAAATTTTCTGATTTGCTGGTGTCATTTTCCTATGTATTTACTATTTATAAGCCTCTAGTAGAAAAGTTTGAGGTGAAAACAAAATTTAAAATTATCTATCTTTCTGTCTTCAATTAAAGCAATAGCACATTACTTGATTTGCTTGTAACTTGGGGATTTTACATATGAAAAGTTGAATCAGTTAAGCGATGCTATCAGTTAAAGGTCCTTAATGTTTCCAGTGATTCTGAATATCATATGCCAGAAAAATCCTCAACCCAAGGTGGAGCATCTTAAACAGGAAATTTCATAAATAATTCTGAGTATCATAGAAACCTTGAGGGAGAAGTGATGTAGAAGGTAATGTCTTAAACAGCTTATACCTGACTCTTCCACAGGAGGGGGCTGTTGCAGAATCGATAAGGGCTCTGTGTGAAGCTGCAGTTATTAAGACCCTCAACAGAGTGTTAAACATGCATCCTCATGTTTGCAGTTAATTAATTGTTTCAGTACTTCAGCTATCTACATCTGTAGCAGACTTTTTGTCATTAAGGAAATTTGCGTTTCATTCTTAATTTAATTTTTATATCTTGAATCCTCTTAACAGTTGTTGCTGGGAAACTAAGCTGTTTTATGCTGGTCATATGCAGAGAGAAATAAGATTGATTCCTCTTTTTTAATCCATCAGAAAAAGTTAATAGATTACTACTACTACTACTAATAATAATAATAATAACAATATTTATATTAAATGTTTTTGTAGGAAAACACCACTTGGGGCTTTTTCCTGCTGTGAACCTTTTGATTCTTTAATTGGCTGTGGATTAGACTCGTGATTCCAATCAAGATAAACCTGTTAACACATAAAATGGCAGTAAATCAATCTAATAATGACACTGTCCATCCATTTGACCATCTCTGTCACTTTCTCCTGCATGTATATTGGTGGGAGAGCAGGCCAATCTAGGAAAGGCAGACGAGGGGGCACAATGGGCAAGGGAACTGCCTCCCAGGCACAGTAGATTGATTTCATTGGTGATATCTTAACATTCTCTTCTCCTCTTGTTGAAGGGTCTATTGTTATTCGATGTGATGGACTCTTTTTTCTATCATGATCTGTCTCCAAAGTGTGTAAACCCCAGTAAGTGTTTGAAGCTACATGTACACAATGAAGAAGGCCTTGAGAGAATGCTTCTTTCATTTCTTCAGTCCACCTTGAGCTTGGGATCCTTCAGCGTGTTCACCATACAGGACCATCAAGTAGAAGCCAAGACTCATCCATACAGATAACATGCCCGATCCAGCAAAACACATGGCTAAGCCGAATGGCCACAATGCTGGTTGATAAGCAGCATTTCCAAATTTTAAGTTTGTGGAATTCTGTCCTCCTAAGTGATGCCCAGGATCTTCTGTAGGGGATGTGGAATGCTTTAAGTGTACAGATTGCTTGCAGTAGGGAGTCTAAGACTCGGATCCATAAAGAAGTGTTGATATACATACCATGTGATAAACCACAACCTTGGTTGGCATGCAGAGGTTTTGGTTACAGAAGACAAGCTTGCATAGGTGGCCAAATGCAGAGGAGACTAGTTGGAGGTGGTTTGCAATCTCTTCTGTTACAAAGGCAACGCCTGACATTATGCTTTTGAGGTAATGAAAGGATTATGTTTTCCCCAGTTTTTGTTGACAATCCTGATGTCCATTGGAGAATCTGTGTGCTGGAAGGTAGTCTGAAGGGTCAGTGTAGCATGAGTGTAAGGACTCAACAGTGATTTCAAAGGGAGCAAATGTTTCCCCGCCAACAAGGACATTGGCCTTCATTTCATAATAGAAGAGATGGAGCATATTGAGGAATTTTTGGGGGCATTCAAGAGTACTTCCCAAGGTATTACACAGTTGATGGTGTCAAATGCTTTCCATAGGTGTCTGTCTTGCTGGTGTTCCCAAGCCTTCTGCAGAAGTTGGCAGATGACGAAGATCATATCAATCGTGCTGCATTTGGGACGAAAGCTTGCAACTCTGGAAGTACTCTGTCTGCAATGTGAACCATGACACGGGCAAGGACTTTCACAGCAACATCTAGCAGTGAAATACCATTGCTGTTTTCACAGTCCAGTCTTTTCCCCTGCTTCTTGTAGATGGCAATGGTGGTAGCATGTTTCCATGAGTCGGGAGTTTCGCCAAATTTCCAACACAGAGAAATTGGTTCAACTTGAAAAGAAGATTAAGTTCCCCATATTTGTATATTTCATCAGGTACAGTGTCTTCATTGGGAGCTTTCTTGTTCTTCAGGGCTTGGATGACAGTTTGTGGACAGTGGAATACTCTAGTTAAGGGCCTGAAGGAGTGTGGGGATCTTCTCAAGGACTTAATGATTCACTAGGTTCATTTGGTTCCAAAAGTGCTCTGTCTCATGATTCAAGATCTGTTGCTTGCCTTTGAGGAGAATTGCACCATAAGTAATCCAGGCTGGAGCTACGTTATGTTGAGAAGGACCATAAATGCCTTTGATGACATTGTAGAACTCTCTACAACTCTCTAGAGGTCTTGTTCTCATCTGTGTGGTGTTGAATTTCAGCAGCTTGGTTGATCCACCAGTCATCTTGGATTTCACAGAGCCTACATTGTATAGTTGATCTAGTTTTCTTCCAGCTCTGCAGGAGGGAAACTGATGACATATTTAGAGATGAGCTTGAAATGCTGTGTTCCTGGCCTCCAGGATGGGGACAATCTTGTTTGTGACCTGCTCGAACCAGTCTGGATTCTTCCTCTTGGAGAATCCAAGGTCATAAGGACTGGAGGGCTGTGAGCAGCAAGAACTGCAGTTCACCAACATCAGGACTGTCATCATATAATTCGTGATAAAAAATATATCATAACCATCCATCCATCCATTAGTCAACCCGCTATATCCTAACTACACGGTCACTGGTGTCTGCTGGAGCCAATCCCAGCCAACACAGGGTGCAAGACAGGAAACAAACCCCGGGCAGGGAGCCAACCTACCGCAGATATATAATAACAATAATTATTATTTCCAGTTCTTTGGATTTTACAGTTTTTTCAGCTAGTATTAAAACTATGACTGCTCAAGAAACTTCTTGAGGGACAGCATAGCTAAAGGTCTTGGGCAGGAGAACATTTCAGGATTTAGGTCAATTCATAGTTAGGAGGGACTGGTCAATGGCAGTGGAAAGAAAATGCTTTGTAGAAACTTGAAGGATTTAGCGATAACCCCAGTAGCATCTATGATGATAGAAATTACTTAGAGTATTTTAATGTCATTCTTGAGCTGATGGTAGTGCTCCTGTTTTATATTCTTCTTTTCAACCAATGTTACAGTATAGTCTGACAGCATTGAAATATCTATTAGATAGACTTTTTATTGGTAGGTAGGTACAAATGGATGATGTCTATTTGGAAGATTGGCATTAACAGTGACATTGGTTGCACAGAGAGAGCTCCCAGAGTATAGTGTTCTTTAAAGTATTTTCTGAGATAGTCTTATTGTTATTTAAAGTATTTTCTGAGATAGTCTTATTGTTATTGTTTTATGTTGTGTGTTATGTGTGTGCGAGTCTTAAGAGATTGTGCTTGTGTCAAGGAATTTCCTCACTATGTGACATGAATTATAAATGGATGGTTTCTGTTGCTTTATGTGTGAGAATTGTTTATATGTAATATCAATAGCTTTAATATTATTATGATGATAACGATGATGATATATGGCACTGTGTTTAGCACCGTTGTTTCATATTTCCAGGTATCATGGGTTGAAGAGCCAGGCTAGACATTATCTTTATGTGGAGTTTACTCCAGTTTTCTCTTATAGTAAGTATGTTTATGAGCGGGCTCTGCAATGCATTGCCCCATTTCATTTCTTTAAATTGCCAAGCACTTGCAAATAGCAGACATTTTGAAGGGTCTGCTCTCTGCCACCAAGTCCTGCCCTTCTGGGAACCAGCATTCTAAATCCACCTGGCACCAGAAGGAGGCAGTCAGTTTGACTCAACCAATGCACCTGAGTTGAACAATCCAGACCGCTACTTTCTTTTTATACTTTAGCATCTTTACGTGCTTGTCCTCACCATTAAATACAAGCCAGTAGGTTACCCACTAGCTCACTGATGTTTCTATCTGTCTATCTATTGTGGCAGGCGGCTGGCGTCCTTACCCATCCGGGACACCCCTGCACACTATATTCACGGGGTGCAGCAGTGCCTCGGGTTCCCGCAGGGCACCCTGGGAGTTGGAGTTGAATACAGCCCTATTGGGTTCTGCAGGCACCGCCAGGGGGTGCTGTGTTTGGGACTCCTGAGCCCGTAGGAGCAACATATTCGTCAAACCTGGAAGTGCAGCCAGAACTCAGGGATCAAACACCTGGAACACTTCTGAGTGAACTATAAAAGGAGCCAGCGACCACCACTCAGTGGCCAGAGTCGGACAAAGCTTGGTGAGGATTGGTGGTGGAGGAAGAAGAGAGTGTGTTGTTTATATTAAGTGCTTGTGGGACTGCGATGTGGCTGGGGGGGTCATGGGGAAGATGTGACCTCCAGCTGAAGAAAAATAAAAGTTTATTTAATTTTACACGTGCCTCCCAGGTCCAATCTTTGTCGGGTCAGGCGCTATATAGCGTCTTTCTTACACTATCTATTACACTATCTATCTATCTATCTATCTATCTATCTATCTATCTATCTATCATGTCTGTGACATCACTGACATTAGAGAGATTGTTACAGTATATGATGTTTGTAAAATTTAGCTGTAATTTTAGAGTAATTACTTTGCAGACACTTACAGTAGCAATAATTGCAAACTTAAAAAAACCTTATGACACAAAATTACAGATTAAAATGTATATTCATAAAGACTGGCTTTATCCCAAACTCTTCTGATAGAATGCTAATGAAATAAGATATGTTTTTCTTAAACTACACGCCTCGTCAGTCCTAATAAAACCTAAATGCTCTTGAGTTAATTGCAGATGTCTACTCAGCATAATTATTTACATGCAAAAGATTCTTTGATTAAAAGGAGGATGGCTTTTCATTAAGTGGAGAACAGGGACTGGTTGTAACTGCAGAAACCTGCTCTGTAATGGTTACACATTAGTACATTCATGTATATTCTGTAAAATTGTTTTCTATCCCTCATAAAAGATAATTAATGGTTGTAGTTGCACTAATCTTACCTGTTATACTGCAATGATATCATGTTTTCTTTTTAGAAAATTATCTGTTCATCTCTTTTCTCTACCTAGGTATTTCTAATACTTGGTCACAAGAGCCTGTCTTCGTAGCATAAGGGGCAGAGCGGGATTAGTCCAGCATAGGGTGCCATTCTTTTGTAGCACACATGTATACATACACCATGATATTTAGAGCTGTGTGTCATTGGAATGAAAGCAGAGCACCCAAAGACACTCTAAGCAAGCACCCTGAAAATGTTCAAAATCCACACTACTGTAAGGACTGGTCCAGGATTACGACCTTGGACTCTGTAAATTTGAAAAATTATAGCTTTTCAGATAAATAAAATGATTACACTTAATATACGGTATCTTCAGTAAGAGGATCAAATTAAAAGAACCCATAAAAATGCCAATGAAATTAAAGTTTTTATAAATTTCAGAAGCTATAAACAAATGACATCATTATGTGCATCACTCCTGTATATAAATATTAAAACAAAGATCATATTTTACTGGCTATGAGGTTTGAGGTTAATTAAAAATGTACTGGGGACTATGTGATGAAGATAGTGGCAAAAAATGGGCATACATTCTGCCTGCATCATCAGACAGAAACAGAAAGCAGGACTGACTGACACTTTTAATCTTGTTATAGTTGGTCACATATTGTAGACAAAAGGCAAGACAGAAATGGTATCTGGCTACGTATTCCACTGCCGCAAACACTATCTGAGACATACTGTATCTGTATTGTTTTCATCAATCAATATCAGCATTCCTACATTTGTGCTATTTCTGTTTACTATTGCATCAATCGCTTTTTAAAAATAATCTGTACTTGGTGACCAACTGGTGTCTTATCCAGAATAATTTCATGTAGAGTTTGTATCTTAGCCCGGTCACTACCTGAATTCTGTGTCTTCTCCATATATCAATATAGGCTTTTTTACATTGGTGTTATTTGATGACTCTAAACTGTTCGATTGTGAATATGTGTGTGAATGTTTCATATGCCCTTTCCATGGTTTCTTGCCTTGTGTCTGATAGTGTCTGGATATTATTGTCCCCTAACAAGAATAAGTAAGTTAGAAAATGCATGGAATAATTGGAAGTAATAAATAGATGAGTTAAACTTTTTTAATTTGGCTGAACAGATAAAAAATAAATCATTTAAAATAAGGAACAAGCTAAAGAACTACAGTAGTTTCAATCAAATTTTAATACATTTGCAATAGGGCACAAAAATGGTATTAGTGTACTGTATAACGTTAAAAGACAATAACAGTTACCTTACAATTTCCGGTGATGTCATCACAGTCATCTGAATGACCAAAGCATAAGCACTTTTCACAAATCCCTTGCAATAAAGTCCCATTAATTCTTCGATACCCAGTACCACAAACCTGTAAGATAATAAGTGAAGAACACGTGATAATATAGCATAAATGTTGTGTGTTTTACAAGACATACAGTTCATTTGAATTATAATACAAATCAATCAAACAAGAGTATCATTTGGGAGAATGCTCCCCCCAAAAAAGTAAACACATACCCATGTTCATGATGTTTTTATATTTCAGCCATCTTTAAGTGCATTTTAGATTTCTTCATACTCACACAGATGGTGCTCCACTGAGGGTGTTACCTCCCACAAAGATATGTAAATAGCTACACAAAAAAGCTGCAGGGCAATACTATAATGGAAGGCTGTTGATAATATGAAATGTTCAAGTTTGGCTTCAAAGAGGGGACCCGAACAGCATATTAGCTATCGACCAAACAAATCATCTTTTTGAGAAGAAAATTCTAGTTTTGGAGCTTGTTTCTGTATTTCACCTTAGAATTTGGTTTTGTACTTGAATAATAAAACAACTCATGTGTGTCAAATTCTGATGAGTATTTGTCAGTTCTTCTGATGGGCCTTTAAAATCTCTGCTACTCACAAATAAGCTAAAACATCTGTTCTTTGTGTATTCAGCTTTTCCTGTTGAATACTGCAACTGTGCACATCAGTAAAGGAATTTCAAATTTTTTGAAAGGTGGGTAAGGAACCAGAGTGGCTTATCTAATATGCTAGCAATGCTATCTTCAGGAGTAATTTTGTTATAGCACCCTAACAAGTTTACATGTGGACTGGAATTCCATCCAGGGCAGGTTTTCACCTTGTGTAAATTGCTGCTGATAAAGGCTCTCATTTAACATCAATAAGAGAGTAAGATTGTCAGCTATAGCATTTATTGTATGCTCAGCAGGACTAGTAAACACACTGCAGTATAACTCATTATCATCTTTAACCTAGATGATCTTGTGAAACCACATTAAGTGCCTCAGTCACACATAGTTGGGGCTAGTGTCCCAAGCAGCAACAGGTTACAGCAATCACCTTACATTATCTCAACTCACTTGACTTTATACCCTTTTGTTAACCACTTTGCCACAGGAGTTACATGTTCAACAGGGAATACGATCCATATAATGGTAATCTGAACGTGATCATATAAACAGGTCTAGAACGGCAAAATAAATCCTTAAAGAATGTAGTGGGGCAAAATGTTGACATCATGGGGTGAAGCAAGCCAGGTAAGTAGAACAAAGACAGTAGAATATCTTCACTGTACTTAATGAGGAAGAATTTTGGAAGATTGATATGGATCCACTCGTGGTCCTCCTCCATTAAGATTACAGCCAGGTTCTTAGATGGCTTGTACCGCCACCTATTTTGTATTGAGCATGGCAGTTCAACCAATCACCACATTTATCAATGTTTCTACTCACAACAGGTCATTGAGTATTTAGTGGTGACCTTTAGGAAAGAAGAATGGCTAGTAGTAAAAAGCAAAGAATAAAAAGAGTAACCATTGACTATTGAGCATGCTTATGCTATTGACACTCTTTTTTGCTAAAGAGAAATCCATGGTTTCTAATAGGAAAGAAAGAGGTCTTGTGGTAGGAAGGCCCATTTGAGCATACTAAGATTTTTAAAGTGAGACCAATGCAACTCTAGTGAGACTGCAGTTATACCTTCATTTGTGTCTTTTATTTTTTGAGATAAAGACCTCAAATAGTATAATTACATCATGGAGGAATTAGAAAACTGGGTCTGAATTTTGAATGCTAATCACTCTTTCATCTGTTTGCATTAATACTTGTTAAAAAATTCCCATAAGCTTCTCTTTATTCATGAGTCTCCCTATAGATTTATTTAAGATTGTTTATTAATTGCCTTTTTGATTTCTTACTAATGTAGTTTGTTTGTATTGTGGTGCTTGTACATGGAATACTATTATGTGATACTTATATCCAACTATCCATTTTTTTATACAAGGTTTACTAATATGGTGACAAGAGAAGATAGAATCCAGCCAGGTAGAATCAGTATGTACAGTAACTATTCAGCCATGTAGTTCTCATTACCTAGCAGCACACTTCTTATCTACTGAGAGCTATAATAACCGGATCATCCTCTATGTGTATAGGTCTTGTCTTTAAAGATGTCTCTGTTATCCAGCCTACCATCCCGGCATTTTCTTGTAGTGCTGTGGCTTGTTATGTTATTTCCACTAACTGAGCAGAAGGTGGTGAAACAGTTGTTCACTAAAACTGCAAAAAATAAAATGAGATGCTGCAACCCACAGAGCCTCACCTGTTATTATGAAAATAAAAAAAAACTAATAATGATAATACAGTAATCCCTCGCTATATCGCGCTTCGACTTTCGCGGCTTAACTCTATCGCGATTTTTTTCTCATACACGCTTACGTCACTATGCATGCGCTTTCTGAGAATTTTTATCTAAGCCCTATGATGGTTCCTAAACGTGCTGCTTTTTCTAAGCCTTCTGAGAATAAAACTAAGCGCCGGAGGAAGATGCTTACTATCCAGAAGAAGGTGAAACTCTTGTATATGATTAAAGATGGCAATACCCTACAAAAGCCTCCTCACGCATGTGAAAAAACAGCGCCAGCAACTGCCTATCAAGATGTTCTTCAGCCGCGCACCCAGACACCCACTGCCTACTCCTAGTACTTCTTTAGCGGAAGAAGACAACAACGCACCTGCTGAAGATACTGCACCACCTCTGAAGACTCTCCTACTGAGGACGTGCCTTCATAGGTTAGTGGTTGTGTGCAATTAAATGTACAGTACAATAATCTACTATAGAAAAGCGTTCAGGATTGTCCTTCCGTCCTGTGAGTGCAAAGCCTAGTGGTATTCCGCTTATTACAGACTTACTACTTGCAGCTTGAGGTACGAAGCGACGCGATGTGAGCAGAGTTCTGGTGCTCTCATTGTTCCCTTGCTTGTGTTGGAGTACACATGCCTCACCGCGTAGTAAATATCAGGGGAGATGGTGCTTGCATATTCTCATCAATAGCTTATTTAGTGCATGAAACTCCGTCTTTAGCGGTACAGATTCGGGCTGACATTGTACGACTTTGGACAGGCACTCGAGGGGATAAAAAAAAAAAGATGTTATGAATGGACACTTTGATGTTCTCATTCTCTAAACTTACATGCCTGATGTACACATGGAGCGCACAATAATTGAAGATAAAAGTCGGTCGCCTTAAAAGGCGAGTGCACCTAGTAATATGATGTTTGTAACGTCTAATATGTCTTATTTTCTCTTATTTTGTCTAATATATTGAGTAATACGAGTGTAATGGTGACTAAAGGGTGTTGTTTCATGTCTAGAGGGCTCTAATAATGTTAAAAAACGTATTTAGAAGGTTGTAAACAGGTTTTCTATACTCTAACTGCGAAAATATTTGATTTATAAATAAAGAATCCTACTTCGCGAAAATTCATTTATCGCGGCAGAGTCTGGAACGGATTAACCGCGATAAACGAGGGTTCACTGTTTAAAATAAATGTGTCCACTGATCTGTGCTATTAATTTGTTTTCTGTATGATTCCAATAATTTTGATCATTTTTATAGTAAAAATTGCTGAAATGGCTCATTTCCAAATACTAGGGAGAAACGTGACATGCGGCCGCGACAAGCCTCACCTCAGACTGCACTCTCCCTCACACACTGGGTGTATGCATGAAATTGGTGCATGCCTGTTGCTGTCGCTCTGTATGTCGCCAATATAATGTTTGCAGAGACGTTTATTATACACCCTGACTTTTCACAGTCTGGATAATATCTTTAATGAATGTGTGTGACATATTTAGTCTTGCTGATCGGACATAAAACTGCAGTGAAAACACACAAGGTGAGGCAGACAGTACCGTGCAGCTCCGAAGGGGGCGCATGTGAGCCCAACAGGTGCTTGTTGCTGCTGTGGTGGAGATTTTCGTGAAGAAGGATAGGCGCATGGACTTCATTTACAAATAAAGGTAAGACCATAAATTGTTTATAATTTTAGAAAAAAATGGGATCAGACTAAGAAAAAAAAAAAATCCAATATTTAAAAACTAAATCTGACCTTAAGTAAAATATTCTTTTGTTTTTCTTATTATCCTTTTGTTAAACAGTCTGTATTAAAATTGATTAAAGCATCAGCATTTTAGAAAAGCTTGTAAAAACAAGCAAATATTTCAACTAAGGTTAAAATTGAAATGTGTTTTTTTTTTTGTACTCAATGAGTATGAATTGTGGAATTGCAACGGCAAATTTAGAACACATGGCAAATGCGCTCTTCACTGCTCTCTCACCGCTACAAATGTAACGTTCTTTCTTAGCCAAATTTGTACCTTACCTATGTGTGTGTGTGTAAAGAATGCTGATGAGGTATGAAACATAACCAGTAGTCAATGTGCATGTTTCCAATTGAATAGTGAATAAGCTGCTCTTTTGGGTTCATGTATTTGTAAATCTGACTCTGAAGGTGTCCGTGCCTAACCAGCCCTGAACCTCACCGCACGTCACTGTCAGACTGTCAGAAAAGAGAAATGTGTATTGAATTATTGACATATGGATGAATGTATCCTGTGCCCATAAAAGGTTGAACATATAAAGGCAAGGTTGGAAATTATACATATTTATTATTTGGTTTTACACATCTTGTAATCCTGTGAACTGTACTACAGTGTTAACTGATTATTCATGTTTTCCACATCCTTTCTTTCTGCTTCTGATTTACACAATTATATATGACGGCTAGCTGTCAGTTTTCATTGTTTACAAAATAACACAAATAGTTTTCGACATTGCATATTTACGAGTTATAAATGAACACTTTTATGGAAAAAAATCTGGAAAACCTCCAATCAGTTTATTCATTCTTTTATAATTGATGCATCTTGTGATAAACAGATAATCAACAGAGAAATGGCAGTTTGTGTGCTTTCTTGATCCTTTGTTAAGCCATGCGTAAACACTGATTTCTTAAAAGAAATTAAATGCTGATGTTTGTCTTCAGCATAGTTTTCAGATCAGAGTGAGGAAATCCACATTTGTTTTACTGTTTCCATATCCCATCCTGCATTGTTTCCAGAAGAATCTTATTACCCTCTTAAAATCCAATTTAGTCCTGGTTTACACAAAACCAGTATTTCTTTGAGGTGACACTGAAATTAAATCATACTTTAATAAAATTATATTTAATATTATTATATTTTATCATCTATATGCAACATGGACCTTGGTAGCATCAAATGTGGATTTGCTTCCTCTGAATTTAAAAATGTTACTGAAAATGACCATCAGCATTTTTTACATTTTACAGTGAGTGGCACAGTGGTGTGGTGGGTATTGCTGCTGCTTCACAGTTCAAGCATCCATGTAGACTTTGCACAATCACCCAGTGTCTGTGTTGGCTTTCTGGATTTACTCTCACGTCTTGAAGGTTTAGATTAACTGGTAATTGCAAATTGCCACTCTTGAATGTAGCTGTGTGAGAAACAGTGGGTCCTGTAATGGACTGGCACCCTCTCCAAGTCTGTTTCCTGCCGTGAACACAGTGCTGAGTGGATTCGGCTCCAAGCCACCTTCCAATCCTATATTGGGCTAAACTGATTCAGTAAACTGTTTTGTTGCATTTCATATTGGGCTCACTTAAGAAGTGGTTAAATGGATAAGTAACCCTGTAATGTCAAAAGAAGGCTCTAAAGATGGATGACTGGATGCATAATTTCCAGGAGGCTGTCAAACTAAAAAAGAATGGCAAGGACTCAATTTGCCTCTGTTCTGTCAGGTGTAAATTACTTTAATGTTTTATCACAAGTAGAACTGTCACGATACCAAAATTTCAACATTACAAAATTAAGAAAAGTATTGAAATTCAATACCATTTTTGGTACCCAATACAATATAAAACGTAACTCAATAAAATTTTATTTAAATAAATAGCAGTTCTGTTTCTATTATAATCTTAACATTGATGAAAATATAACTTTTAGTCATTAAATGCAAATACTTCAAGTAGTGTAATCTTTTATAAAATGTAATTGTAAAGTTCTGTAAATAATAAAAAGTAAAGATGTTTTATTCCTCTTACCAGTTTTTTACACTGTTGACAACAGATGCTGTTACTGAGGTCGTAAAATGAAATGTTTCATTATGAGTTAATTGAATAAGGATAGCAATGTTTTGTAAACAGTATACATAAACATATTAAAACAAACATTAAATAAACATTAAAGTAAAAAGAAAATGAATGTGGTCTTTTGTAAACAATTGTCCAGAAACGTAACACACAAACAGATCACAAACCCATTAAAATCCTTTGCATAATTGCAAGCAGTGCACATCTGTGTCCATAAATTATTATGTCTCTGTAGTTTCCAAACTGTTTGCAAGAAAGACTAGCAAGTCAAAGTGTTCATCTGTGAGGCGGTGGCATGCTTTTGTTGGGCTGCACTCGAGACATATGAGCATACAGAGGAGTAGCACCAACATTGAGCACCAACGTTAAGCATTGAAAAGTTATAGCATCTTACATTATATAGAATTCCACTTTTGTGGCAAAGGTTAAGAAATTTAAAGAGTGATGGAGCTCTAGCACTAAAGATTGTTGCCTCTAAATGAACAGTAAAGAATAAAATTGACCGGTAAGGTGAACTGGAAATGCATTTGTAATGTAGGCTGTAGAATTGATACCATCAAAAAATAGTATTGAAGTAAATTTAAAATTTTAAAATCAATGCATACTGATGCTTCAATACTTTTCACAACCCCTTTTCAGATAAGGAAGACAGAAGTTTCAAGGTATGGTAAGAGTGGTGACATGTTGCACATTCATTAGCACATGCAAATGAGTATTTCAGTTTATTCTGTACATATTCTGGACCCTATAAACCAATAAACATATAATATATAAAAACATTGTTTATTATATGCAGTATATATGTACAAAATACACAAAAAGCAGGAAATGAGATGCAATTAGTTTAAATAGTATGTTTTTAAAACAGTACTGATTCAGGTCTGCATTGCATTCATATTACAGAGAACTATTTATTTAAAAGTTTTTAAACTTTTAAATAGGTACATAGCACAAAACAAGAAACAAAAGCCAGTTTTGACTTCTTTGACATTATGTATGATAATAACAAGGTTTATCTCTATTTAAGCTTTCAGTATAAAAACAGGACAGTAATACTGACCTCATGTTATTTCAAAGGATTCTGAAATACAGGCTTCTGCAGAGAAAAGTGGAGCAACATGACAAAGAAGGGAAAGAGAAAAACAACATAATAAAAGCAGCAGCATAAAATGATCAGAGAAAAGGTAGAAAAAGTATCAATTGCAAGCAATTTGCAAAGGATGAGGAGAAATTATTTTACACTGTATGGTCTAGGGTTTCAGCTGTTTTGATTAACAGCACTTTACTTTGTCCAACATACACCTAGCCTGAATGAGAGAGAATGGCTTTTCTGTGACTGAACAACTGTTGATCATATTACAAATTATGGACACTGCTCTGTAGTACAGTGTGGAATGCCTGGGGCAGGGATCAACAGAATTGTGGTTTATGCTTTTTCTTGTTTCAATAATTGTAGTCCCATATATTATTTATTCTTAAATGTATACAAATGAGAGCTTATCTTACCTCTTCTTCATTACTAGTCGATTTTAGCTTACCACTTTTCAGTATATTTAAAATCCACTCACTGTTTTTTAGGCTAAAACTGGGTACAAACATACAGTAACAGAAAAATACATAACCATAACGATTTTACATGCAATGCTTAAGCACACATAAATAGTATTATTCATAATCTTTGGCTAAGATATAATAGGATCATGCTAAAACAAAATATTTATGCAGTTACCAACAGCAAAGTGTAGTTTGAAGAAGGTGGTTAAGCAAGGTGCAGGAGTTGAGCTAGGACAAAAGGCTACCCTTTTCCTTCTGAACTTCTTCAGCTTTATACAGCACAGACAGGAGTCCATATCTATAGTATAAAATGACGGTCTGCTGTGTTTGTTATTGTTTATGCTAAAGGTTCCTGATAACACTTAGTGTAGAACTCATTCCACAGCTGTGTTAGCACACACAGGATACCAAAAAGTTGATACCCAGTTATGATTATTACTTCAGTTTTTCTTATCTTATTTCTCATTCTACTCTCATTTTCCATCACTTATACAAGACTAGGTAAGGGGGGAACAGTTCTACCAGTGTAGCTCAGATGTCCTTTTCCCTACCCACACTTGCCAGCTCACACTGTACGATGCCAAGGTGTCTCCAGGCCATCTGAGAGGTAGGGAAGTCTACTCTGGAGATTCCTACAAGGTGATTGTGTGTGTGTGTTTCTCCTGCCTGATGCCTTTTCCTCTCGGAAACTGCAGAGTAATGAAGAGTCCACTTTCTTTCAAAAGGTTTGGCTCCAGATCCAAGTGAATGGGTGGACATGAGCGCAAATATGTCTAGTTGGTAGAGCTCCGCCTCTCCAACCAACTCCTTCTTCCCAAGAGAGGTGACATTCTACATCCCAAGAGTCTTTGTGTGTATCTGGATTCCAGTCTGCCAAGACCTCTGCCTTTGACTATTACCCAGATCACATTGCATCTGGACACTATTCCTCCTGCAGGTGATGACTTTAGCTGGTGGTGGAAGCTCCAGTCACACCCTACGCAACTGTGTTTGATCTTATTCAAGAAAAGATCCCCGTCGCCCCATGGGAGAAAGATTTTCCGAGACTAAGGTCATATATCTTATGAAACCATTTCTCGACAAATGCAGAACCATAACAACAGTTGCGAGGAGCTTCCACCTGCAGCTAAAGTCACCTCAGTACACATTTTTGAGCATGCCCGTGTTTTCTTGTGACTTTACACTGTAGGAAGATAAATAAATGAATCAAGGTAAATACCATTCGATCTGACTTTTATATAAGTAACACATAATCTTTTTTTTATATACAGTAAAGACCATCACAAAAAAGAATAATAACAAACAGGACTTTGCATGATACCTTGGCGAGCTCTGTAAGCCCTGCTTTTTCTATGAAGAACAGGTATGGGGCAGACTGGCTGGTAGGATGACGCCAGACCTGTTGCTGCATCCAAACAGTGTCATCTTTTGCCTTTATGCCTGGTGCAGCTGCGTGTTGTTCTTATATGTGAGTTGACGTTTCTTGTGGGGAGGGCTTCTGTTCTCTTTCTCCGATGTAGTACCCTCGTCCTCATCTGAGTTCACCTCTGCTATAGCACGTCTTTATTTGAAAACAGCAGTGTCAGATTGGGGAGAGTGTGAACGTCACTGAGAGAATTAAACTGAATAATAAAAAAAAATTGCTGACCTTTTATACACCGGCTGTTACAGAATCAATTCAAATGTATGTTTCTATTCTATAATAGTAAGCATAGCAGCAGCTCACTTCTCAAAATGGAGGTGTCCGGGGTTGAACCGCGATCATCTTGATTATGAGTCAGCAGGTCCTACCACTGCACCACAAAAGTGTTCATATTAAGGGCGTGTCAATGTCACACCCTATCGCGAGTTCTTTATCTGCAGTTATATTCTTGAATAAATGCACACTTGCTTTTTTATACTTGTATGTTTTGTGAAAGTGTTTATTTGATATTTGGACTTCAGGCTTCACACATTATACACTTCATGTCTACATTTTGTCAATTATTACTAAGACATGAAAAACGTTTCATCTGTTTTAATAATGCGCTTACCTAGGTTGTTGTAGAGACGGAACACACATGAAATTCATGTATTCTAAATAAGGATATATTATTTACCCTATACAACTCCAGGCAACTCACACACAGGTAAACAGACTTGAGCTGAGAGACATGGCAAAGATCTTACCTGCTGTTTGATTTGCTGGCAATGATACTGGTACCATAATTATACATCCTACTTTCTTCTCGGCCACTTTTTATTTAATTTTAATTATATGTGTGTATGTATGTACCCTGTATATATGTGTAATTTTTTTTCTTCCCACAAAGAGAACTGTTTAACATGGTTTATTGTATTAGGACTTACTATCAAACTCTATCTGCTTATCCAGGGCTACTGCTTAACATCATTCCCTAGGTTTACTCTCTCAAGACTGTTTTAGATTACATTTCATGTTTATAGCATTTGGTCTTTACTGTCAATAGATATCTCTATTTTAATCCTTATATGCCGCTGCTGGGAGGCTTGTTTTGTTTTGGACGTGCTCTGTCTCTAGGTATGTTAGAGGACTGGGACCTTGTGAAGTGTTGTCTAGCCTCACGTGGGGAAGCAAAATAGGGGGGCAGGGGGACTAAGGGGAAGAGAAAGACAGCAAGCTATTTCTAAACTATCCTTTTAATCTTTATAATTGTAAGATCCAATGTAAGAACAGGCTTTATGGTAATAACTCCTGTAAAAAATGAAAATTATGGTCAAAGCTGTCTTATTGAGTAATGTACTATCTTAAATTAAGACTAAAAAATGTCAACAAAAGTTCAGAGCCAATATCTCCATGACCAAACAGTTAACTTTGTGAGCTGGAATGTTAAAGGTCTCAATTCCAAATTAAAAAGAAATAAAGTATTCTCTCACCTAACAGATCTAAACACTAAAATTATATTTTTACAGGAGATCCACTTATAAAGCAAGGATCAGTTTCAACTGCACAGAGACTGGATTGGCCAAATCTTCCATTTCTGCTTTACAAGGAAAACTAGAGGTGTGGGAATTCTTAAGGCTTTTGGTAAATTTTGCTACCTTCTAAACTAAGTTTGGTACCCATTCTAAGGTGGAGACAGAGATATAAAACATTCAGGTTTCAGGATTGCTTCTGTTTTAGCATTGTCACATTGCTATTTGAGGTAGGAAATTGCCACATTTAAACTAAATTTAAACAACTAAAAAACATGGACCACGGAGCTTGCTCGATACTTGTTTTAATGATTTTAAATGCATTACAAGTTATGAATGGATGTTCCGACCTCTTCAGTCAGTGTCTCCACTCATCCAAGGCTAATCTAACTGCTAATAATTCCCAATCGTTAACATCATAATTCTGATTTTTGAATAAAGGTTTCTTAGAAAAGAAAGCAAAAGGAAAAAGATTGTCAGTATCAGAAAATCTCTGAGAAATGAGAGATTACTAAAAAAAGGATGGTTTTATGAAATTTACATTTCTTCAAATTAATAATAACTTCTGTCATAAACTGGTGAGAACTTTAGTAACATTATTTATGTGAGACTCTAAATTTAGAGAAAAATAAGCACTTATATATACTGAAAATATATATGCTGCGGCACGGTGGCGCAGTGGTAGCGCTCCTGCCTCGCAGTTAGGAGACCTGGGTTTGCTTCCCGGGTCCTTTTGCATGTTCTCCCCGTGTCTGCGTGAGTTTCCTCTGGGCGCTCTGGTTTCCTCCCAAAGTCCAAAGACATGCAGGTTAGGTGGATTGGCGAAATTGGGGTTTGTGTGTGTCCTGTGGTGAGTTGGCACCCTACCCAGAATTGGTTCCTGCCTTGTGCCCTGGGATTGGCTCCAGCAGATCCCTGTGTTCAGATTCAGCAGGTTGGAAAATGGATGGAAATATATATGCTGAAACATACACGTCCAAGAAATCTCTAAATATGTCATTGACAATTAAATGAAATGCTTCAGGGTTCTTGGCTAATCCATAAGGCATTACTAAGTAGTCATATTGTCCAAGTGAGGTATTAAAATTATCTTCCTTTCATCATCCAATCAAGTTATCAGCACTGGCTAGTGTTAAGAATTGGGAAACCTATTTTCCCAGGTTAAAAATGTTTTGTGCTTTAGATACTTGTTTTTGGTTTACAAGAACTTTATATTTTGAAAGCTTTATTTCCAAGCTTTGTTTATATGTGCGAATTTCAATTTTATTTATTTCAGAGTTTTTTCAGTTAAATTTTAAATGTGTCACATTGCTAAAGTCACTATGATTGGATGGTTGCTATGGGACCGCCTACTTGACTTGTACCACGAAGATTCGCTATAAATTAGGGTGCAGCACAGTACCCCCTTGTCCAAGAGAGGTTGGGGGCATGCATTGCTTTTGCAGCATGCTGCTGCGCCCAGCACACAATGAACCACACAGATTGGGACTCAAATGCAGCCGTACAACGGGTGACACCTCAGCACCACACTGGGACAGTGTCAGGTTTTTTACGGTGGCTGGAGTGCCAATCTTACCACCAATCCCCAAGTTTTCCCAGCAGGTTGGAGGACCCGCTTGCAGATTAACATCATACCCAGGACGAAGCAATTGCAGGTTAAGGACTTTGCTCAAGGGACCAACGGAGCAGTCACTTCTGGCATTTACAGGATTCAAATCAGCAACCTTCTGATTGCCAACGCAGATCCCTAACTTCAGAGCCACCACTCCACCCCTCCCTTGTCCAACTTTTGGATTTAATTATTGAACAAGTATAGTTAAATATAGTTGACTTCACTACTCTGATTTTGACTGGTAGCTCTCATTTTTTCAACATATTTTTGCATACAGTGTTTTGGCTCTAGTAATATAATAGAATTTTCGTGAATAACTCTTTGCAGTTCTTGTTTGACTCACAGCCCTTACAAAAGTCTTCCCATTGTTTTCAGCTTTATTTCCAGTCTCTTAAGTCCCAAAAGAAACATGCATCACCTGGTAGATGCCTTAAACATCATGGTAATTGATCTTAAAAACTTATTTCTGGAAGATTACCTGGTGTGGTCAGTTTAGTGAAAAGATGGGCAGCGGGAATTCATAATTTAGAGCTGTTGGGCCACAACTGCAATAACACCTAAGAGTCTAGCATCATAAAAATTAAGGGACAGGTTATTTGATTTAACAGAGGCAATATGAGATGGGAGGGGACAATTGTAATTGACAATAATATAATCACACACAAAAATAGTCAATGCATATAACAGATTGGAGAATAAAATTACCTGGCAACATTTCATTTAATATGATAATAATAATAATAATAATAATAATAATAATAATAATAATAATAATAATAATAATAATAATAATAATATAGATTTCCTTTAATATATAAAATTTCCTTTAATATCCATTGTCTTACTTTGTGACTAAGACAGAACATGCATTTTTTTTAATTAGGATAGGAGTGCCTGGTAGCAGATCAGTAATCATATGGGTGAAGTGTAAGTAGGGGGAGGACAGAAAATTTCTGTCTTGTAAACACATCCATAAATTGTTGGTATTCTACAGGTATCGTTCCTGCTGAGCAACAAGTTATGATTAGACATTGGTTAAAACTGTACTTCAGCCAAATCTTGATTTCCCAGGTGCCCAACTTAAAGGATAATTTTCAAGTTCAAGGTATTTCTTCACAAATATGCTGTATATGCATTTGCCACATGAATTTGTGTTCTCAATTTAAACTTTTTCTATAGATTTTAAAATATACATAGCTAGCTCTGATTTTTTACATTGAACCCTTTGGGTCAAATGACATAAAGCATTAAAACTTTATGAATACATCCATTGTTCAAGACAGGACATTTGTTGAGTATTGATCTGTGACTTACAATAACACACACATTATAAAAGAGCTAATATGTGTACATTTTTTTTAACAAAAACACAAATATTATGAGATTCTGCTGTTTTAAAAGAAGACCAGCTGTGCATGGTACTTTCATGTTTGTCTTCTTCCACAATAACCTTTCATCCCCCCTAATGCCATGGTTTCCTCTTGAAATACAAAATCACAGTAAACCGTTCATACCACATGGTTGCTTTTCCTTTTGTTTGCTTATCTGGGACGCCTTCTTAAAGGAAAGACCAGGGGAAGGAGCTTGCATAGAGCAATACCTCCCCCGGGATGACAGAGGACAGCCACCACTTATTACTATACCACAGGTTTGGAGCATGGAAGCTCAACACTGCTGAGGCCCATTGCCACCATCAGGAGGGGCAGGTGGAATGCAGGTGGAATGCCATCACACATGGAAGTACGCCCGGAAGGAAATTACAGGACACCTGGGAAACTTCTGGGTGCTCTAAAAAAGAATTCACCTCACTCCATTCAGGAAGCCAGAGTTGTGAAGACAAGGAATGAAACTTGCCAGGACGAGTGAGGGCAGAAGGAGACAGAGACAGAAGTGTGTAGTGTGTACTGTGCACTGAAGGTGGGAAACGTTTGAATAGTGTTTCCCACTGAAATAATAAAGCCTTGTGTTATGCTGCACTTGGGTCTGTGCCTGTTGTGTTTGTGCGCCCCCTGGTGGTCTCAGTGAGAACTTGCACAAGTGAAAAAGAAAACATATCCTTTGCGTGTATGTATGTATGATCCAGCATCACTTCCGAACGGCTGGAGCGTTTTTCAAGAAACTTGCTCCATGTTTCTCATTGGTTGAGTAAAAATACTGTAGGGTCAACTCAGCCCTAACCCACCCCCTTCTGGGTAGGGTGGGGGATGAACATGTGTCTTGTATGCATATTATCATCCAGCTGACACTCAGAACGACCACCAGAGGGCGAACTGGAGGCGACGGCCAGCATTCTTAATGTTTCAGCACATTACAAACAGCATTCAGAGAGATGTACAGTAGATTCAATTGCCTTAACACACAACTCTGATATCTCATAGTAATAAATGACATTAAAGATGTCTCTCTCACTGATGTCTTTTCTTTTCCCTGGCTTTGGAGCTTCTTTCTGCTTCTGCTTAAAAATGTTTCCTAATCCCTGTCTAGCGAGGCAACTCGGAGAGGGTACTTTTAAATTTTATTAAGTCTGAGAACACTTCAAGTCGGGTTTCATTGAAGATTAGTTAAGTTTTCTTTTGTGTTTTATTTGTTACTTCTTCAAAAATAAAATGTGCTCCTATAAAAAACTGTTTACTCATTTAATCTGTGCAACTCAGGACCCAAAATGCAACAATATATTATAATATACAGTCATGTGAAAAGGTAAGAATGCCCCATGGGAATGTAGATTTTTTTAACATATTTGAACAGGCAAACTTAGATCTTTATGCAAAGAGTGCCTACAGATAAAGTGGTATATTTAAATAAAACCACAAGGAAAATTTGCATTTTCAAACATTTATTCAAGATAAATACCAATATGTGTTATGGTCTTTTGAGGAAAAAATAAGTAAACCCTTGGCCTTCGAAGCTGGCATTGTCTCCATTAGCAGAAATGTCTCCTTGTAGTTGTTTTGTACAACAGCCCACCGGTCTCTGACATCATCAACTCAATGAAGTTTTTGGCCACTTCTTCAAGAAAAATTCCTTTACTCACAAGATATTTATAGATGTTCTTGCATGTATTGCCTGTTTTAAATGCCCCACAAAATTTCAGTGGGATTCACATCAGGAATTTGACCATAACCCACTATTTCTTCATCCTGAGCTATTTGCTGGTGGGTTTTCTAATACACTTTGGATCATTATTGTGTTAAAAGGTCCATTTCCAGTTCAACTTCAGCTTTCAGACAGATGGCCTCATGTTCTCTTCAAGCACGCAATGATATGATTCAGAATTCATACTTGACTTGATGACTGCTAACTGCCCAGGCCCTGAAGCAGCAAATCATCCCCAAACCATAACATTTCCACCACCATGTTGGTATGAGGTTTTCTTTTTTTAAATGATGTCTTTGGTATGCATCAGACATACTGTATCTATTGTTATGTCGCAGTAGGGAGCGCTAGTGCTCCCTTGAACCCTCAGGTACCACGCTAGACACTGGATAAAAGTGCTACAATTAATATATTTATTATAATAATATGCACTAAGCACCCTCAACTCCACACTATTCATAAATCAACCACAATACAATACAATAATAATAATACCAATAACCAATCCTCCACTCCCAGACGCGTTGCCCTCCTACCACCCAGCTCAGCTCATTGTCTGGGAGTTCCCATGGTCCTTTTATACTGCCTGACCCGGAGGTGTTCCTGCCCAACAGTCCACAAGTCCTTATTCCTTCCGGGTCAGGGTAAATAGTCCTTTTCTTCCACCCGGGAGCACGTCGTTTCTTCCTGTAACGTGACCGTGACGCACTCCCGGGTCATAGGGCACATAAGAGCCTACGAGCCCCCCTACAGCGATGCCTGGTGGCCCCCAAGGTATCCAGCAGGGCTGTGTATAAACACTATATAGTCCATGATGCCCTGCTGGAACTCGGGGCATGATCATGCTGTCGGGAGAGCTCCTCCTGGTGGCCTGGGGGTGAGGGCCCGAGTAAAATGCCGGCAATCCACCACAGTTACTATGGCCAAACATCTCTATCTCTGAGTCATCTGTTCAGAGCACAATATTGCAGAAGGCCTGGTCTTTGTGTGTATGTTCAATGGCAAACTGCAGTCTTGCTTTTATGTTCCTTTTGGACAGTGAAGGCTTTTTCCCTTTAGAAGAATAACTGCAGGTTAAATCTGTGCCATATCTTCCTCATTTGCAGATGCATGCACTTTGTCACCAACATTTGCAAGTGTTACCAGGTGATGAAATGTTAGGGTTTGTAGAGACAATCATTTGAAATCTACGCAATTTGAGAATGATTTTCCTTACAGTGTAATAAATTATTTCAGATAAGTCTGCAATATTTTAAATCCCTTGTCAGAATCATAGGCATCCACAACCTTCTTTCTGAGCACCTTAAAGAGCTTATTGTTGTTGGCATGATGATATCACACACATCAATAACAAAGAGAACACCAGACCTTAGATATCTGCAGTTTAAATAAGACAGGCTTCAACTACATCCACCTTAAAAGTCGTTCTGATCGTTGCCCAATGCCACCTAATCTGGAACACCTGATTCTAATTTTACTCATTTCAAATGGTGATAAACTTACTTTTTCCACATGATAAATCTGCCAGATATACATGTCATTTGTTCAAGTATATCACCTTTGCCTGTAGGCACTGTTTGCATGCAGATGTGATGTTTGCCTGTTCAAATATGTTAAAGTCAACAGATTTCACAGACTGTGCTTTCTTTCCACGTGACTGTATACTGCACCTTGGTACGGCTTATGCTGTTAATATTGCCAAATAGTATAATGACTTAATGAATGAGTGGAAATATTTAATAATTGTTTGCTTGACTAAATGTTGAAGCAGAAGATATACAGTGGAAGAATAACATGATTAAGTCCACCTCAAACGTGATACATAGAACCATTTCACAGAAAAACCTGTTTAAAACTGACTCCAAATAATTCTGTTCTATGTTAAAAACTCATACACTTTACTTGCTATAAATTGCATTCATAGATATCTAATTGGTGCTATTATTAATGTTTTTACACACTCATTTTATTAACTAAAAAGCATCAATATTGGGTGTCTTGTTTTCATTGTATTTGTAATTACTACTGTATTTAAATTTCAAGATTGATTATTGCAGAAACTGAAAGATTATGCAAATACGAGTTGTGTATACAGTGGAAATTACCACAGATCACATTGGATTGGAGAGCAGCAATTAATTAACATGCTTGATGGCTTCAAGTGGGCACTGTGGGCAACCACTACAACAGCACTTCTACATGTCTGAAAACAAGTGGTGGTTATAACTTGAAGGGACAAAAACTGAGCAAAAAAAAAAATTACCAAGCATTTTCAGGTGCATCTCTGTGTTTCTTTTTGTTTTATTTTGTTTATTTTTTTAATTTTCCTTTGTTTTTTAGTACATAATGATCAGCAACCCATTAGAATTTAAATTTTGATGCTTTTTTTAGTTTATATGTGGTATTCATTTTTTTTCTTATTGTTATCATTTTTTTAGCGTTCTTAATATTTTTCAAAGGCCACTGCCATTTTACTGTTAATACCTTGAGCTGCTGGGAAATATAGTGTGCATCTGTACCAGAATGACTGAACTACAAAAGAAAAGCAACACATATATTAAAACTTCTAAGCTTTAACAAATCAAAGAAAAGACCAACAACAACCAAAACAAAATGAATTGTAGGGAAAGACAATCTTTTTTTGATTTGTTTTATTAATGTCAAGAACAATCTAGTAATATAAATAACATATGTGACCTGTAGGCAGTGTTGCTGGACCCCAAACCCCAAGACACAACTACATAACACAGTCCTGGGTTCAAATACAAGCCGTTTATATCACATAATACCTTCACAGGATTTCAGCTTCCTTCTTCCTAGACTTTACAGCAAGCGACAAGTTTCTCCTCCTATACCTCCCATTGTCCTACCTCCTAAGTGAGTAAATTATCCAAAGTCAGACCACAGCTCAATGCTGAAAGGGTAATTAGCCAGGGCAATGTTTAGAGAGGGCGGCACGGTGGCACAGTAGGTAGTGTTGCCGCCTCGCAGTTAGGAGACTCGGGTTTGCTTCCCAGGTCCTCCCTGCGTGGAGTTTGCATGTTCTCCCCGTGTCTGTGTGGGTTTCCTCCGGGTACTCCAGTTTCCTCCCACAATCCAAAGACATGCAGGTTAGATGGATTGGCGATTCTAAATTAGCCCTAGTGTGTGCTTGGTGTGTGGGTGTGTTTGTGTGTGTCCTGCGGTGGGTTGGCACCCTGCCCAGGATTGGTTCCTGCCTTGTGCCCTGTGTTGGCTGGGATTGGCTCCAGCAGACCCCCGTGACCCTGTATTCGGATTCAGCGGGTTAGAAAATGGATGGATGGATGTCCTACCTCCTAAGTGAGTAAATTATCCAAAGTCAGACCACAGCTCAATGCTGAAAGGGAAATTAGCCAGGGCAATGTTTAGAGAGGGCAGCACGGTGGCACAGTAGGTAGCATTGCCGCCTCGCAGTTAGGAGACTCGGGTTTGCTTCCCGGGTCCTCCCTGCATGGAGTTTGCATGTTCTCCCGTGTCTGCGTGGGTTTCCTCCGGGTACCCGGTTTCCTCCCACAGTCCAAAGACATGCACGTTAGGTGCATTGGCTATCCTAAATTGTCCCTAGTGTGTGCTTGGTGTGTGTGTGTGTGTGTGTGTGCTGGCGCCCTGCCCGGGGTTTGTTTCCTGCCTTGCGCCCTGTGTTGGCTGGGATTGGCTCCAGCAGACCCCGTGACCCTGTAGTTAGAATATAGCGGGTTGGATAATGGATGGATGGATGGATTGGAATGTTTAGAGAAAGATCTGTGGATAGAAAAATTAATGGCAAATTTAGGATGTTAGATGGGTTAAGATTTAATTGTTTTATGAGGAATCCAATTGCATCGTCTATCATAGAAGGAGAAATAATTAATTATTTTTTGTGAGAAACTGCATATCAATGTGGAGTCCTATGGTTTTAAGAAAAGCTAAGGCAATAAAAAACTAATTTCCTGTGAAATTATACATGCATTTTTGAATGGCTACACATTATATCTGAACAATATAAATAAATATTTGGTTTTGTATTTATTACCAAATTAACATTTCGCAGAACATTTGTCCTAACTTAGAAAGATCTTAAATATTATTGTTCATCTTCAAGGGATTTTTTTTTTTCAAAAATTATTTTTCACCTAACAGTAGTTTTTAGCTAATTAAACCCCAAGTGTGTAACCACTTCCAGTCTCTTTAACTAAGATAACTTCCTCAGCGGTGTCTGAGATTGCTGGTCCCAAATCACAACTTAAAAAAGAGATGTAGATGAATGGATGCTGTTCAAGGCAGATGGATTAAGAGTTGGCTTTGCCTTTCTCCTTGGTACTCCACCTCCCGATTCAACAAGTCATTATTGAGCATGCAATGTTACCCTGACAGAATGAAGTCAGTAGCCTTTTGCCCACTGATGTAAACTATGCATTCCTTGCAAACTTAGAGTGAATCACCATTCCACTGCTCTTATTTCAAGGACAAAGACAGGGAGTTATACTGAAGCTGCAGTGAGGCCGGTGGATTTGACACAGCTCCTGATGTTGTTTCTGGCTCCTCAGATGGGGGCATTGTTGACACGCTTGATATTAGGGTCTTTCACATCCTGAAGTAGGTCTCCTTGTATTGGGTAGCCACAAAGTTACCTGCCCTTTTGCATAATGGGGAATCACCTTTGGGATGGTGGGGTACCATCCTGACCCAGATTCTACTCTTCCTCCCATTGATACAGTGGGTCCACTTTGCCTTTACTCTATTACCATTCTCCGCTCAGGAAACAACCATGGATGGACACACATGCACAAACATCCAAACTTACATCAAGCAGGGGAATGCAGCCTGCAGTTTTGACAGACAAAGGATGCCATTTTGTCAGATAGAGAAGAATGTTCTAAAATGGACACCATACATATGCAAAAAATCAACACAAAAATTAAGGGAGGAAATTTAAAAAAAAGTTTTGGTGAAACTGTGACAAACAATAATTCTGAAAACTCTGAAAATTGAAGAATGTACACTAATCCCTCGCTATATCGAGCTTCGACTTTCGCGGCTTCACTTTATCGTGGATTTTAAATGTAAGCACATCTAAATATATATCACGGATTTATCGCTGGTTTGCGGCTTTCTGTGGACAACGGGTCTTTAAATTTATGGTACATGCTTCCTCAGTTTGTTTGCCCAGTTGATTTCATACAAGGGACACTATTGGCGGATGGCTTAGAAGCTACCCAATCAGAGCATGTATTACATATTAACTAAAACTCCTCAATGATATAAGATATGCTTCCCGCGCGGTGCTTGATTGTTTGCTTTTCTCTGTCTCTCTCACTCTCTCTGCCTGACGGAGGGGGTGTGAGTAGAGGGGCTGTTTGCAGAGAGGCTGTTTGCCTAGAAGATACGGACGCTCCTCTACAAAATGCCGCTTTATCTCGGTGCTTCTGCATACTTAAAAGCACGTATTGATTTTTTGATTGTTTGCTTTTCTTTGCGAGCGCTCTCTCTGACATTCTCTGCTCCTGACACGTATTCTTTGAAGAGGAAGATATGTTTGCATTCTTTTAATTGTGAGAAAGAACTGTCATCTCTGTCTTGTCATGGAGCACAGTTTAAACTTTTGACTAAAAGGTGTTATTTCATGTCTAGAGGGCTCTAATAATGTGAACAGTGTGGGAGAGTTTATAAGGGCTTAAAATATATAAAAATAACCATACAAACATATGGTTTCTACTTCGCGGATTTTCACCTATCGTGGGGGGGTCTGGAACACAACCCCCGCGATTGAGGAGGGATTACTGTATATCAGATTTTAGAAAAGATCAAAAATACTGATGAAAAGGCTGACAACTTACTTGATCTGGCCCATTTAAGCACTGATTGCTGCAATGACACAACAGAACAAGTACACTAAAACCACCACAGCAGTTGCACTTGCGTATGTATGTTTTCAAAGTGCACATGCAAGCCTTGCAGCAGGTATATCATGTGTACTGTATAATAATGGAAGGCAGCAAGCAAGCACTGGCAGAGTACCTTGAGTAATAAAACAAGTAAATAAAGCACTGAATAAATGCCACCCATCATGAAATCTCATAACAAGAATAATACAAAATTAGGAAATATGAGTTGCACAGATGCAGCAGAATGACAGTAGGAGGATTTTCTATCCTTTTATACATTATTAGTCTGTATGGCAGAACTTGTAATTGTGTGCTGAAATGAATACAATAGAGCCTGTAGGATATTGACGCAATGGCTTTTGGGAGAAGTTGGAATCAATTAAGAATCAAAAAAGACACAGAAGAAAAGAAAAATAATCACAAAATTGAAACGAACACTTGAGAGATTGTGTATCTTACAGCAAATATCCAAAAGGTATTTGATATTTTATCTCTCTGATACCCCATGGTCCTGTAATAGGAAAAGTGGCATCACAAAATTGATAAATAGACTGATCTTTCTAACACACAGGGTAGCAAGGCCTGCAAGTGATGGTCTATAAGCTGACTTATTCTAGAATCAATAAAGGCTTATAAGATTTTTTTCCAAGAGTTTTTTAATAGTCTGTCTTCACCAAAGAGCCTTGCCTAAGAAAGAATCTACCCACAATTCTCTATGAAATGTTGATAAACCCACTTTGGGTGCTTGAATTTAATGGAGATAAATACTGTTTCTCACAGAGGAAGCTGAAGTGACTCATCTTGTCTCAAAACTGATTTCACAATCACTAAAAATAACAATAATAAAATATCTGTCAAAAATGTTAGATAAATGTTATCAGTTGGGACATTATTAATTTGGAGTTACTGCTCTAATCTCTTCATTTAGCAAACATCTAGTGTCATAAGGAATGCATCTCTGTATTCAGGTATTTGAGTCTAACAAAACACAGTGCCTGCTTTCTTAACACTTTAACACTTTTTAATCAGGTAACAAATTATGATTATTGAAATTTGAACAGGGTTGATTCAGACTCAGTTTTTGTCATCACTAATCATGTTTTATTTCCACTAGCATTACAAGGGGTAATCAAAAGTTTTGAGACCTATTCTACAGGAGTTACTTTGTAAATTTCCAAAGATTTGCTATTCAAATTAAAACTTTGTTTCTCATTTCAGAGCAAATGCAATGCGGATAACAAACACAATTAAATCAAGTGTCGCTCTATTACTGAATTTCTAATGCTAGGGAATCTATGCCTTCATAGATTCATTCACAGGTACCAGAACAAAGTACATTCATATGTCAACATTAAGAGTTGAGTTTCCAAAAGAGGTGGGACCACCTGCCTACTACCGCCATTGGGTTCCCAAAGTTAATTTGAATGTGCTGGGGATTTGGTGAGTTTACTTGTTATTTTTTTCTGTGCTCCTGCTTTGTGATACCTCTTTAACCTTTTTGATCAATCTCTGGATTACTGAATCGGGACTTTTTTGACATTGGGTTGCCTTATTGTCTTGGGCAAATCCCTTTTTCTTTTCAGCACCCAAACTGAAGAAAATTTGGAAGATATACCAGGCCATTGTAACAACATTTCGGAATGTAGACTGTCATGGATACAGTACATCATGTCAAAAGAGCAAGATTTGGCAAGTTTTACAAGCTTAGTAAATCTAAAACAGGATACATTTGGAATTTGGTTCTGTACACAGGGATAGCGGCAATGTTTGATCAGATATACAAATCAATATGGCATTGCTACGTCGCCAGTGCTGACTTTGATAGATGCTCTGCTGGATCAAGATTACCATATAACCATGGACAATTTTTATACTTCACAAGAGATATTTGACATCGTGCTGCAAAGAAAGACTGACACATATGGAACAGTACGTCCCAACCATCGTGGCATGCTTGAAGACTTTGGCAGAGCTAAATTACAGTGAGGTGTGCTAGTAACTTGGCAAAAAGGTAAAGTGCCTCTGCTGAAATGGTAAGACAAGAAAGATGTTTGTCTTCTTAGCACTATACATAATGCAGCTACAGTCACTGTACAAGCAAAAGGCAACAAGCAGGTTATGAAGCCTTGTGCTGTGGTCAACAATGGGCAATGTAAATTGTCCAGATCAAGAATTGACTTTCTATGCAAAGTCAACAAAAGAAATACTATAAAAAGATATTTTGTCATTGTGTGGAACAGTGCATTTAGAATGCATTATATCTTATACAAACAAAAGTTGCCGAAACTGTATTTCATGCCAACTTGTAGAACTAATCATTGCTGCACATCCACCATCCATAGTACTGCTAAAGAGATGTGGTCAACCCAGCACATCGCAGATCAATCCAGAGTGTCTTATTGGTAGACACTTTATTGATTATGTACCTCCAACAACAACAACAAAAAAAAAAAACAGAATCCACGCTGTACCTGTGCAGTGTGCTGTTCAATACTGTTCAAACTGATAAATCTGGGAAGAAAATCCATAAAGAGACTCCCTATTATTGTCCCGACTATGATGTTGGATTGTGTTTTTCACCGTGCTTTTAAATTTACCACACAAAGGACTCATTTTGAGATTATATATTGTTTTGGCATCATCAGTAATATTATTATTTCTGATATCATTATTTTTGTTATTAGTGTTCATTTCATATTATTATTTTTTAATCATCATTACTCTTATTATTTGTAATCATTATTATACTTTTGAGATTTAATAAAAATGTAATTTTACATGCCAAAAAAGTGCAACACTTTTTATGTTTTTTTGGAATAAAATGTTTTTTGGAATAAGGATGTTAAGAAGCAACAAACAAGTCATGTTGTTGTGAATAGGCTGTGGGACATGAGATTTATAGCTTCCTGTACACAGTTAGTGAAACACAACATGTATTACTTAACATATTTATTGGTAGCAAGTGATGGCATTGGTTTCGAATCCTGAGAGGTGACATCAGATAGCTGATAAAAACTGAGAAAACCCCAATTAAAGTACTTCAGTCCAAATACGCACATTTGCCTTTTACTAACTAACACTTTGGAGGTTTAATATATTGCTCAAGTCAATACACATAACAATAGCAGTTCAGTGATATGAATTATTACACAAATAAGGCATCATGTTGCTGGTTAGGCTCTATTATTCGAACTTGATTAAGGGTGTGATGATTTCCCTGTTAGTCTGAAGTCTTGCATACAGATGGCTCAAAGTTGCGGCAAATACACAAATGTTCCTCCATCAAGTTTTCTTTATAAATTCTGATGTTTATATAGAAAGTTGTGCATGCACACTTTGAGTCTTATTTTGTACACATGCAAGCTTTAGAGTTGAGGCCCCTGGTGTTTTACCCATGTGGGTGCTGAAGTCACCCTGCAGAACTATGGAGTTGCCAACTGGGACCCCTTACAGGATCCTCTTCACGCACTCCAAGAAGGCCTGGGTTGGAATGGGTTAGAATTTTATTGACCAAAAAGAATAATACAAAAATTTGCAATAGCTATCATACAACACTAGACCTTGTGGAAGAAAGCACAGGTAAATATAAGATGCACCCTTTAGTGTATGTGTTATGCAGAAAGGTCAAAATCAGTATACCAAAAGCTTCATTTCATAGTAACTTAAACCAGAAAGAGAATATTAAGCATATATTTTTAGAATTTTACTAGCCTAGAAGTGAATTACATGAATTAACAAGCCTAAACATTCGAACATTATGATATTCAAAACATTTTGGTGAGAACAGGTCATATAGCCAAACAAAGCTTCCCTATCTTACCTGCTAAATTCTTCCAAAATACTGTAACACCAAGTCAAGTTTTCAAAGTACAACTCTTTACCACACTAGTAATTTATTCTATGTGTCCAAGGTTCCCTGTGTGAGGAAAGATGATAGGTTCAACCTTTCTAGAATTAGAAATAGAAATAAAACTTAAAAAAATACAAAAAAATTTAAATAATTTCCAGGAGAGAGAGGCTTCTGCAGTATATGCTTGAAACCCCCCCCAAAAAAATGACATATATGTCCTGTTGCTCTCCTTGCAAAGGCATGATTTCCAGAGACATTAACTTCCAAGCAAAATCACTAAACTACCATTTTTTTTAGGAGTCTAACTGGCACATTTTTAACAGTTGTCATTTATTAAAGCTTTAATGATGGTTATGATAACATAATAAAAATTACTGTGTAGTAAATTAATTTGCTCTTTGATAATGGGTGTGTCCAGAAACAGCCTCTATTGCTAAAAGGATCTTAAAAGTAAGCCTTTACTTCTTCTCCTTTAGATATAAACGCTACCCACAAACGGACTTAATACGGATGAAATATGCAATATGTGTATGAATATTTTAAAACAAAAATATTTTGCATGATTAAGATAAAGCCACAATCCAGAAAGTTGAATATGAAAAGACTTTTCAGCCCATAGACATTGTGTATTATTTTATTCAACATTATGATAAGATTTAGGTAGGAATTCTTGAAAAGGTAACAACACAAGGAATGACAGGGCATGTGGCAGCATTTATCCATAAGCAAGTTGAATTAAATATTGCACCATGTGGTATGGGAGTCCCATATGTTGCTGGCTTGTCATTTAATGAATAAAAGCTCTGTCCTTCATGTGCCTTTTCATGTGGTAGCTGATATGGAACGGCTTACACATGGTAATATAAAATGCATGAACAACACTCACAGAAATAGTCTCAGTGAGCTGCTGGGCTCCATATGACCCAGCTGATTAGAAAACAAAATCTGTTGTAATAGGGAGAGCTAGACACATGCTTGTTTTCCAATTGAGAAGAGCTAATCTTCCACCCTGCAGCTAAGCATTTAAATGCGGTTGGGAATCTGTAAATTGGGCACCTCAGCAGGGTGTTGTTTAATATGAAAAATCCAATCACTTGACCTTGTGTCTGAAAAATGAGGGTGGCATTTTGCTGCTTAGCCACTTGTAAAACAGAGCATTCTTAAACTTTGTTATTGTTTAAGACTCAGGATCTTGAAAATAATTTATATTTTTAGTATTGTTTTGTTCTTTTTTACATTAACCGAGACAATCGGCATCAATACTTAAGGTACTGTATATAAAAGTTGCCAATGGTTCAACATATACTGTTTTTTATGTTACGTTTATGGTGTGTATGTACTCATTTTGGCATTATTCCATCTAGTGTGTAGTGCTGCTTAGCAACATCAAAAGAAAATATTAAAGTTATGAAGTATCACCTTTCAAATGATTCTCTTGAAGGAACACTACAACTAGGGTACATAAATAGTGAATAGTGTCAATCAACTCTTATTTGTATATGACAATAACTACCGCACAAGATGGCGTGGCTTGCTCTGTTAAAGACTACTTCATAGTTTCTGTTAACTCGTTCTGCTCAGTTTCCTTACATTATCCTAGAGTTTATAACTAGAAATTTTATTGGAATTTGAATAAGCAGCAGGGTTTTGAGTTTTTAGTGTTCATAAAAGTGTACCAAAACACCAAACATTCCCATGTTAAGCCTATATTAATTTCTGTATCATCCTCGTTATTTGCAATGTTTTGTTGGCAAAACTGCTGGACTGCTGTACAATATAAAGAGCAATAGTTAGGAGACCATTGGAATGTAAATGCTAAGAAAGTTAAAGAGAGTGCGAATAGTCATATATGAAGGAAATAGTCTTTTAGGGACCGGCAGAATATTTTTGCCCATGATGGCGAATAGCTTATAAGCCAATTTAGGGTTCCAAAGGGTATTCGCGTGAAAGTATATGTTGAATTAGAAAGACAGCCGAAATCTGACACAACCTGTTCATATGTACATTTTTAACAACGGTTGGCTTTCTGCTGATAGGTTAGGAATATCTCAACCAAGCTTCAGCTTCATCATGTCTGCTGTGTTGGCAGACATGAACCAACTGCAGAGATGCTACAGTCAGTTTCCTTATAGTATAGGTGTAGAGGCCACCATAAAAAGGCAATTTGCTGTGGTGTCCAGTTTTCCTAACATAATCAGGACAATTGACTGCACTCATATTGCAATAGGGGTTCCAAGCAAGAATGAAACTGCTTTTGCTAACCATAAGCAGTGACACTTCATTAACGTACAAGTCTTCTGTTATGTCAAGATGAGACTGACAAATGTCATGGCTCTGTGGCCTGGGTCACCCACAATTCATTTCTATTGAAGCAAAGTAGCATTGGCAGATGAATTTGCAGATGTTGACGCAGTATGTGATGACTGGCTTGTTAGTAAGGTAATATGCTTAACTCTCAGTGTTTCAGATGGCCTATACTTTTGTTGCAATCATGTCATTAAATATACCAGGTGGCGGCGCAGGTATATGTGCTCAGATGCTTGAAGTGAAGAATTGCAAAACAACAATAAAGTTTATCAGTTTGAACATTCGATATCTTGTCTTTGTAGTGTATTCAATTGAATATAGGTTGAAAGGGATTTGCAAATCATTGTATTCTGTTTTTATTTACGTTTTACACAACGTCCCAACTTCATTGGAATTGGGGTTGCACCTAATGTTGTCATGATGAAAAGCAATCTAACTGTGACTGTAAACCAGTTAGCAGTAGAAAACATCATGGAAGACACTGTGATTTAAAATGTTTAATTATTCCATCAGTATGCATGTCATGCATCCGTCCTTCCTTAACTTTTGCTAAACAGCAGCACTACAAATAACCATGCTGTTGTATTTCTAAAGTTCCACTGAAAAAAACATGATGATATGGTGATATATTTATTTATTTATTATTTATTTTACATGAAAGGCCTCCTATTACTACTAGGAGCAACGCCATTGAATGCTCATAACCAGGTGCGAATTAATGTCTTTCTCCTCCAGCCCAAAATTGCATACCCTTTTTATCTTTACAAATCCTCTACTGACACTGCTTTCAACATTCTTTTAACTTTTCCGCCCAAAGGTGAATTTCTATCTCCTTATTGCAGACAGAAAAATATCATACTTATAATCATTTACATTGTTTCACTGTGTGATGTAACAAATAATAGACAAATCTGAAGACTGTTGGCAATACAGTTATGTCAGATGGGGGGATAAACAACTATAATATGGCACCATAATGTTTTCACATAACTTATATAAAGTGCACAGCCAGCACTAACTTGATATTAGGAAATGACAAGCTGGAAGGATCAATAAAATGTAGAACTTAGTCATGAATGAGGTGCGGTTTAGGAATGAGGTGCTGTTTTAGAAAAAGAAATTAAGTGATTTGAGTACAGCTATATTGAAATTCTGCTGCACGTATTGAATCACATACATACTCAGTCAGACATAATGAATCACAAACACACTCAGTTACACGTATTGAATCACAATCAAACTCAGTTGCACACACTGAATCACAAATAACAATCATTTGATGGTAGATTTGTGCTCACATCAAATGTTCCTTTTTCCCCAAAATGTGTTTTGCTGATGTTCCACTGGTTCTTCCTGTTTCAGCACAGTTAAAACTAGGATTTATGTCAGCGTCTTCATATAGCACAGGCAAAGAAAGCCAACTGTTTACTCTTACATTAAGGAGACTACGAGAACTTGAGCGAGTCAGCTTCCAGCACTGTTCTTCACTCATGGCTTGTTCTCTCAACAATGTGCAATCTCGTGTTGTCTCCTTTCCACACATCAAATCAATTCTGGCTGTGAAATTCATATCCTTACAGTCGTGCCGCTATACCAGACACTTGACACACTATGTGCAGAACTACATCTTCTGTATTAAGCCAAGACAAAACAGAACTGATGGTGAGCAGTTATGACCAATTAAATTTCAATGCTGTTTCACTTAGTGCAAGTCAAGCAAAGAAAAAAAAGTTTGATATGAAATTATAGATAACTTCTGATGCAAATAACAAATATATAGTAAGCACTATTCCCAATTTTGAAAAAATCCCACTGTGACTGTGGTGATATGACTAGTTGAGCCTTTCAACAAAAAGTGAATGAAGCATCACATAGCTTTGTGTGTGGCCATTCAAAGACTCAAAAAATGAGTTAGGACTGTTGATGTAGACAGTCTTATAAACATGTCATGTCATTTTCTAGCCTACTTAATTCAGACCAAGGTCTTTGCTGGAGCCTATCCCAGCTATCATAGGACACAAGACAAATCAGGAATAAACCCTGGACAGACTGCCAGCTAATCACACACTTTATTGTTATTTTATGTGCCAAGCTGTTTAAAATGTGTTGCTTTGGTTTTCACTAATAAATACAGGTTTCTTCAGAGAACCCTAGAAATGTTTTTTTTTCTTAATCTAAAATGTAAGCTAACATTTAAAGTGAAAAAGTAAGCAAACAATATATGCTGTGCGCCAACTAATTATTGACTTTTACATTTACTCAAACTGTATTAGGTTATGTTTTTTGGGGTAGGGCAGTATGGATGCCTAGCTGATAGGCCGTAAGTGAGAACAAAAGGATTCATAAGCCACTTGGTGGAGAGTCTGTGGTTATAATACTCAAATAATGAATTGTGGTTCTAATCATCTAAACAGCAGATAGATGGATTAAAAAACAACATGACAGTCAAGTTTTGCCTGCTGTTATCAAAATCTAGAAGCACTGTTTTATTTCCAATAAATAAAGCTTCAAAAAAAGTTTCAGCAAAGGTCCCATGACGCAACGATAGGTCTCAAACCGCTAAAGTACATGAGAGCCATTTTTCACTGCTTTGTACAAGAAAAGGCTATTGGTATATTTTTGGTCTCTTAGTAGAGTGAGACAACATAATACAGAAGAGAACAAAATTCTTTGGTCTATTTGCAATGTTGCCTTCTTTTTATTCTATGGTGACTGCATAAACATACCTAATACACCACAGAACAAGGAGGCTGCAATATAAGGATGATTGTTTGAGTTGAATACATATTAAGGCAAGTGCCTTTCAAACACCAGAAGAAGCTTTAAACCGCAGTCTGATTCGGAACTATAAAAAGGATCAGCATGAAGAATTTTTCAGCAGTTTTGTGCTTTCACACTTTATTCACACTCTTTATTCCAGTCTCATAAGCCTCTTGGGATAATCAGTCTGACAAAAATATGTTGTTTAGTGATTCTGCTTTATAAACTGTCACCAAGAACATCAACAGTCTATGTGCTGCAACCAGTAAAAGGAAGAAAACATCATTAACTTTAAAGTGTTGAATCCTGGTGGGCGAGTTTTAGATGTATACCAATTCATCATCTATTTTTCCTGACAAAAATATGTAGATATTGATTAGAAAGGTGGTGTCTCCAAGACTTCTATAAAGCACAGCATTGTCACAAATATTTGATGATGTTCTTCATAACTGCTCATCAGTTTAAAGACAGATTCCTTAGCCCATCTCTGTGCTGCTATTCTTTTAAAAGGCATCTGCTTGATGCAGTTTTAGTGTTGCTCACTCATATATTGCGGTTGAAATGACAGTGATTTTCTGAAATTGGGCTCAGTCAGTAGTAAGAAAGGAATCTTTGCTTTAAAAAATGAGGTATGAATCTTGTCTTTATTCCGAAGGCAAAACTTATATACTTTTATAATTTATAGCTCTTCTTGAACATTAAATGAAAGAAGAGAATGTGGAACAGAGTCTAATGGGTTTCATTGAACCTATCCAGGGAATTAAGATCATATGGGAAATACCACCATGTGAAGAAGCATATTAGAGAACACCTATGTCCAAGAGGTTGTTAAGGGTTTAGGGTCTCTAGGAGAAAATTCCACATAAGGGTAAAGTAACTGCTTTGGCATATTAATTTATAAATTACAATTGTAGTGTATGACTAATCAAAAAAAGTACCACTTGGAAAAAAAAAGAGGTTTTAAAAAAAGAGAGTCCTCAAGTTCCTTTGAACTTGTATCTAATTTGAACCAACACTTCATCCAGATACTTTATAAAAACTGACATAGTTTTTGCTTCATCTACATGTCTCTGTAGTTTGTTCCAGATTCCCATGATGCCTTTTGTGAAAATGGGCTTTTGACTTTTGTCTTGAATGCACTCCTTTTGAATTTGGACTAGTGTCCTTGAATACTTGACTTATTATTTAAATAAAAGAACCCTGCTGGAACTGGTGATGCCTTTATGCTTTTAACAGACCTGGATTAGGTCCTTGTGTTTTTAACAGACCTGGATTAGGTCCTTGTGTATACTTTCTTTGTTCAGGACTATACAGGTTGAATTCCTTGAGATACTCAAAGTGGCACATTCCCTTTAGCCTACAAATGCACTTCCTTTCATAGTTTTACACAGATTTTGTATAGTTGGTACAGATTTGAAACTATTGGCGGACTTATTATAAAATCAAAGGCAACACAGTAACAATTTTGCATATAATTATGTTTAAAGACATTGCAGTCATTGTTAAGGTAATGTACAAAGCATTTAAGCATTTCTCATGTTCTATTAGCTAGTTGTTAGCTTTAATTGAACTTAGCAGCATATACTGTGATTACTGATACACAGAGGTGAAGAGAAACTCAATTAGAAAAGATTTACTCTGTGTTACCTCCGCCCAAGACATGAAATTAAGATGTGTGGTCACCTCCTATGGAAACATCTTGGACAGAGAAACAGTCCCCAAAGTGCCACAATCAGCCCTTATCCATGATGTTACAGCAAGTTACTTGACAAAAACTAGCAAGATTTCCAACAACCACAATATGAGGAAAATTCCAGTGCTGCCCTCACACCAGTAAGTGGAGTATAATTGGCTAAAAAATAGATTTTGTATGTGCTCAGTTTAGCCTTGGTTAAATTCATGTTTGTTCAGTTGTTAAAATTCCAAATGGTGTTAATGCTAGTTAATGATACAATTAAACCATGGTGTTATCATTAGTGATGGTAACGCATATAATATAAATTATTAAGAAATAGTCAAGGATGGCATGATGGTGTAGCAGGCACTACTGTCATCTCATTCCATACTCATTTCTCTGTGTCTGATTGGGTTTTCTCCAAAATACCAAGACTTTGAAGTTAGGTAACTGGCGATTCTAAATTGCTCCTTGTGTGAATGTGTGTGTGATACCCACCCTTATTTAAACCCTTCAAATCTGTTTGCATTTTAAACAGCCCTAACTACTTCTCCTTTACCATCTTACCGTATCTCCTCCACATTGGACTTGGTGCAGGGAAAAGGGATATAATCCAAATTCCCTTGCCACAGACCTTTTTATCTCCTTTTCTAAAGCTGCGTTTCCTCCAAAGAAATTTTTCTGCACTTCTGCACTGGCTACAAACTTTCAATTACACAATAGTAATGATTCTTTTAGCTACCATATTTTCATAACACCAAAATTTCACAATAGCCCAATTTGTAGTGAATGCCAACTGAATTACAGCAAATTTACTGCCATAATTAAATTGTTGGAAAATTATTGTTATTTTACAGTACTTCCAGAAATGATTGGACAGATGAGGCTATCCAAATTAAATGAAAGTTAATTTAGACCATGGTACAAATATACCTTTAGCACTAAAATTCCTGAAGCCTACGAAAAAACTCGTAATCCCGGCCAACCTTAAATTCCTTCGTACCTCTACCATGAGCATCTTTCATTTAGTAAATCGATCAGCACAAGCAACAAGCAGCCTGCTGTCCCATCCCCTGCCTTGACGGAGCTCAGCTTGGACAAAAAGGTCTCCCAGCTCAAGCCAAGGCTCCTTATCTGCATGTGATGTGCCTGGAGTTGTATAGAGTAAGTAATACAGTATATCATTATTTGGAATACATACATTTCATGTGTGTTCCATGTCTACAAAGACCTGGGTAAGTGTAGGATGTAAGGAAATAAGAGCAATACAAGAAATGCTGAACACATACCCAAAGCAGAAACCTTTACCATGTTATACTAATAATGACATGAAGTGTATAATGTGTGAAGACTCTAGTCTAAATATCAAATAAATACGTGCACTTTTATTCAAGAATATAACCAAAGAAAAAAAAGCATTCGATTTACGTGTAGCTGTCAATGAGTTAGAAACTCAATTTCAAATGTCAATCAACAGGGAGTTTATCCGTACTGTATTGTGTGGTGTAGAGGTAAAAAGTGCTGCCTTATAACCTGAAGGTCCCGTAGTGAGTAGTGAGCTGCTATTATTATTATTATTATTATTATTTCTACAATATAATAAAAACATACATTTGATTTGAGTCTGTAACACCCGGTGTAACTGTTGGCTACTTGTAAAAGTTACCATTTATTTTTTTATTATTCAGTTTTATTCTCTCAGTGACATTCATGTGGCACAACAAACTTGCTTCTCCCTCTCTGAGTTGACAGCATTTATCTCCACTCTTTTCACAAGAACAGCACTGTGGCTGATGCTTGCTCAGAACTATGTATTGTATTGGCAGTCAAAGATACGATGTCCCGTGACCACTATAAGACTGGGCAAAGGCAGGACTGTAGTAACAGACAGCTTCTTCACAGAGCTTTCACCGGCAAATATGCACCCAAATTTTATACTGGCTGTTACAGACTGAAATCAAAGGCTTCTTCTTTTTGGGCGCATACACCGTCAGCACCCAGCTGTCATATCTAAACACTTACTTTAGCTGCAGGTGGAAGTCCCATTTTACTTTTTGGTGAAGTAGTCTATTAGCCAGTGAAAGCTCTGTTAGGAAGCTGTCTGTTGTTACAGTCCTCTAAATATTTTGCATTTACTGTAAATACATTTAAATAATTTACCTTATAAAATAGATAACCTAAGTTAATAGTGCTGAATGATCCTTGTTGTCTACTGTCATATTGTAAGAGAAAAACAGCACGCCACTTATTCAGTAGAAGGTGTACAAGCGAATTAGTGAATAAGTCTCTGCATGCTGAAAACAATTCTACCTCTGCTGCCTGTCTGTTCTTTCCATGTTTCACTGTGAGATCTCAGAGTAACAGAGGTGGGTAAAATATTAAACATGCCCTTCTTATATTCAGAACACTGTTTTGCAAATTAATCATTATTTTGCATAAGTCAATTACCAATATAATTATTACTACACAGGGAATCAAATTTCTAGAAAACAATTCCTTTAAGTTGGAATGATTTATTAGACTCATAAATCACATATGCTGTGGAATGTCAATACAAAATACTAATTTGTTTACTACTGTAAATTTTAATAACATGTTTTGAGACAATGAGATGTATAATTGTAAAATTCATGCAATCTGTCCCTAGTAAATATATAATAAGGCAAGAAAAATGCATGAAGCTGTCAATATTTATTTAAATGATTCTAATAAGCATTTTGTTTTACATAGTGTAAATTTCCATTTTGTCTATTTTCACTGTTTCTGTCTATAATACATTTACATTCATTTACTTAGATAAAGTATATCTAATGATTACTGCAGCAATTTATCTGTACAAACATTCATGTATGAGGTAACTGATATTCCAATGGAACCTCAGGAAGAAGGTTTATCTCCGGAGTACTTGATGTGGGACACTGGGACCAACTCAAGAGCTTACATTACTTTCACCTTTGTGCCTGACAGTGAGCTATTAAACGCTTTAATCCAGGTTTAATGATCTAAGCAAAAGAGTACTTTTGATATAGTAGTCCTGTCGTGTTCAAAGAAGACTTGGTGAGATTTGTAGGTAAGGGCGCAATGAAAAGGTAGATAAAAAAGAAAACCTGCTTAGGTCAGTAATATACTATTACACAAAACTTTATCAAGCAGATTCAGTAATGTAAGATACACTAGAGGTTAAAACATCACTGAATTTCACACATGGCTGGACCGACACATTCTCTACCAAAAGTGGGCAACATGAAGACCAAGAAAGGTTGAGGCTCCAAGATAGATTTCAAGCAAATTCAGGGTTCTTTGGAGGGTTGTCATTCATTTAAAAAACCCTGCCAGATAAGTGATGGCTGGTATGCAGCGGCATTTCTGCATCAATAGCTGCTATTGCACAGCCCTGCCAGATGTTGTGCAAATAAATAATAAGCTTCCTTCAGTAATTTAACTTAACATGGAATATCCACATGGATTGTAATTAGACAGCTGAAATAACTTGCTAAACAAACAATACAGAGTCAAAACAAAAACTGTCAGAAATGCATTATACCCCATAAATCCACAAATCTTAGGAAACTGCCACATAACACTGCTTGAAAACTTAAAAAAGCTGCTGTTTTTATTACAACTTGAAACAATTCAATTCAGAACTTAGGAGCCATGTACTGGATGGGTGGGAATGTTTGATGTGCCAACATGCCACTTTAGGTGTCAGTTAGTGGTCGCTGAAGTTATCTGACCACTGACAATGTACAAATATTTTTAACAAACTACTTAATTAAGGAGGAGAGTTTAGTTTGACAACCCTTTCACCCAAAACTAAAGGGGCAGGACAGTTCAGTTGATGGTACAATATCCCCTTCTGCCCAAATTGTGGCATCTGATCTGAATATAGTGAATGTGGAGTATACATTGTTTTGTAAGGTTTGGGCCATGCTTAATCTAATGGAAATAAAACAAACTAAAGTAAGTGTTTGGTGAAAAACTAATTGCTTACTAGTTGCATGTAATAGTAAATCATGTTACTATCAGTATAAATTGGGAAATTATGTGTTCCAGCACTGCTCTGTGGACATTACTTCAGCAAGCCATACCTTTGTAGTGATAGCTGGCTTCTTTTCAAGTAGCCTTATGGTCAGTGTCTTTCAGATTTTACTTTACTTCCTCCTTACCTATGTTTTGTTTTGCCTTTTAATTACCAATGCTTCAGTCCTCTTTTGAGTCTCTGGTACAACCACAGACCAGCTGTCTCTTCCAGTAACGAGAACGTCTCCTGGTTACTTTTTCCTGTCAGCTCACAATAGTTCTTCAGGATTTCACAACTGCCCATAACAGAATTTGTTCATCACTGAATGGTACAATTAACAGGAAAAAATCTCTGACGATTCAGCATGTACAGTATAAGACTGCCACACAAGGGAAGTGGGAGGGACATGGAATTAAAGATTGTCTACAAGAAGGCCACATGTAGACTAATGAATTGTTCCTCCCTGTCCACCCAATTGAGACAAAATATAAATGCCCATATCTTCAGTTAGCTTAATTTCTATTGCATTTAATGAAAAGTTTGTGAATGCTTCCAAAGCAGGGCTTAGCCCTCTATGAACCCCAAACCTTGAATAAGCAGATTCATGAAATAGAGGAATGAATGTACAATTCATGAATTGTTTACCGATCACCCTATATATACTGCTCATTTAACTAGATTTAAGTGATTATATATGGCATATCTTTTATGTTACTGTAACTACTTTGTGCCCGTTACTTTGTTTGTGAAAAGCATTGCAGCAGCCTGCAGGCAGCAATTCACAAGCTGTGTGCTGCTAGATGCTTAAGTGGCAATATGTTGGGTGGGACTAGATGGTTAAATGGCAGCAGTTCATCTAGTAGGGAATGGAAATACTTGGTTTGAGAAATCTCATAGGGATTGGAGAAAGAAGATAAAGACCTTCAGAGAAAAAGTATAGATAGGAACCCCACTGAGTTATTAGTGCTTGCCGTACTCTCAGTGACACTGAGGAGTATGACAGAAGATGACAGAAAATGATGGAGATTGAAGATACAATGATACTGACGGTGTTTGCATTGTGAGTTCATTAAATGATCATAATTTTGGACAAAAAACCTTTAAATACTTCACAGACAGCCTTGGTGTCACTTCTAACCCTTTAATAACTTTATTTAGTATACTTCCAAATGGGCTTAAAGTGGAGAAGGAAAAACTGATTATAAGAGCTGATACCACACTACTGGCACATAGAGTTATCTTGTTTATCCTGGTAGAATCCCAACCTACCTTTTATAAGTCAGTGGGTAACTGATGTTCTGTATTATTTGAAACTGGAAAAAATCAAATTTTCACTTAGACGATCTGTCCAAAATTTATTAAAAAAACATGGCAAGAATTAATTTTAAAAGCTTTGAACAAGAATTAATTTAAGGGGAAAAAGCTGTATTCCCTTTTATATTTTTATTTTTTTCATATGTGTCTCTCTTTTTGTCAGTTGGGTTGCTTTGAAATGTTTTGCTTGATTGGGTGCTATGTTAGAAGAAATAAGAGATGTCATGTCAATTCGCCTACTTAGGATAGGCATATCCAAAGTGATAACTTTCACATAGCTGATTTAATGTTTGTTTCATCATACTAGAGAAAGATTTCAGCCAACAACGGAACAGTGATTACTACAGGGAATTTCACAATGTTGTTTAGTATGTTATTGGGAGCAGTAATGCCTGTGCTTAGGCCCATCAAAGAGCACTGCAGTATTACCAGATGGACATGAGAATTCTGAAAATAGCTCCTGGTCCCAAGAAGGGACAACAATGTTGACTTCAGAAACAACTCCTGCATGGGCTAAAACTGTTCGTCCCAATTCAGTATTCACTGAATCTAAAGTTAAGAGGAGAGTTAAATAATATCTCACATACAGGGAGGCAGTGAAGCTTAACAACTTTATAACATGAGGTGAACATAACATAATATTGTTCAATCCACTTAATCTAAGCATAATTGGGTATAAGGCAGAAACCAATATGCTGAAATGTGGAAATATGGAATATATTTTCATTATCAACTTACGATTTCTAAACTGTTTTGAATAAAGGCATCACCTAAATATGTAAATAACAATTAAACAAGAGAATTACTAGATAGATAGATAGATAGATAGATAGATAGATAGATAGATAGATAGATAGATAGATAGATAGATAGAATTAAGTGTTGTTATAATGAGACAATGCTGCCTACATTTGTGAAGAAAGCACACAGCATGCAGACACAAGACAAAAGCTGCATCCTTAATATAGCCAAACACAGTCTGAATCTTATATTTTCTTAACAGGCTGTAGGGGTCACTCACTTCACAAGAAGTGCCTTCATAGCCAGGAGGACAGCGACATATTTCAACAGCTGTTCCCACAGCTGCGCCTCTTGAATATGGATCAGCTACTTCAAGGCTCACAGAACTTAACCTGTTTGGATTAAGGCAAACATCAACATTAATTTAAAACAGCAAAATATCTCAACTATTGATTAAACCCTGGAGACTCGCATAAAAAGAGAATCAAGTAAAAGGTTATGAAAAACAGCTTATCACTGGCTACACTGCAGGGCAAACATGTTAGTTTAAATTGATTTTCTGTCACCTTTATTTCTCAATAAATAAGTTAAACTCTGTAACAAGGAAGTCTGCTTGACCCGGATGCTGTAATTTATAACTGCTTAATTAGGTAAATATTATGAAATATAGCATCATTATCATCCAAAGCAGAAGAAATCCCGATAAAGCTTCAGATATTCAAAGCTTCTCATTTTGTTAGTGGTTGGCAAATGACAGATAGATTTTTCACAAAGAGCAATGTTCTAAAATTAATGAACCATAACCAAGCACTTTTCTTAAATTCAAATGAATGCATGTTTTACTCAGTGTACAAAATAAATCAGACGCAAAAAAATCTAAAGCGTTAGTATATGCCCTCTGCAGAAACAAAACATTCATTTATTATTTTACATGGGTTCTGGTGTCTGAAAATGTGATTAATATCTTAATATAATATCATCAAACTGAAAGTAATCCTTTGGAAAAAACAAGTTTAAATGTACTGTAGAACCAAAAGAATTCAAGAGACTATATTTTCATTTTAGTGCTTGGTTGTTTTTTGGTGAGGGATTCGAGTAGGCTTGCAGACATTATGAGAAATGAGAATGAGAAGAGCAGGCATAAATCCTAGGAGCTGACATGAAAGTAATCTGCGCTGTAAATTCTGAGTACAGCAATTTTTCACAAAGCTCATTTGCTGCCCGACGTGACTGAATCATCTAGAGGTTTTGTGGCCTACCTGTAGATGGTGTTCTCTTCATTGCTGTGTGTCACTCTGAGCAGGAGTTGGGACACATTTGTAAGGACTGTCATGAAGTCCTTCCGACTGACAGGAAACCAGGATTCGAGATGTCTGAATTTTTTGTAGTGAAACTTAATCACTTGAAGATTTGCTACAGGTGAATAGAGCCAAATTTCCTCTTTGACATTACTGAGTTTTCTTCCATTGCCCTACAATAAATGAAAAATATGTTGCCTTCATCAACAGCTCAAGATAATAATATTACCATGTTGGATTATGTGCTTGTAAGAGCCAGACTGAAAATTTAGAAAGAAAGTTGCAAAGTTAATGGGCCATGAATATGCTGTACAAAATGGAACACTTCCAGTGAATGGTGATCTTCAAGTAATTTTCAGAGGTGCTTTGTGGGAAGTTATTGAATGTCTGATTTATGTTTAGTCCTTTCGCTCCACCACATTCAAATACCAGAAGGTACCTCGAAAAATGCATGCCAGTGAATCAAAAAGGTAATTACCTGGAAAAAAGCAACCTGGAATACATTTGAGATGGATAGAGAAAATTGATTTTTCTTTTAGCTTTTTTTCTTATAGCCAAGAAAAGGTTCTAAAATCTGTGCAAAACCTGCTTTTGACAATGTAAATTACCAACAGATATTCTTGCATGTACATGTTAAAATTTATTACTCTGTTTTTTTCAACTTCTTTATGGCATGGAAAACATTTATATGATAATTCAACACACATCTGATTTAAAAGTATTAATGTATCAAAATATATTTTAATATCCTCAATGTTAGGCATTAAAAAATGATGCAGATTGACACTGGGTAATGTGATCATCCTACTGTTTACTTGCGTGCTACAAATAATAAAGGATGAAGATTGTATGACCTATGCGAGGTCAACAAGAGAGATGGACTGAGATTAGTGAGGGCTTAAAAAGCTATCGATTACCAAGAAAATGTAATTTACTTCTTAATTGGAGCTCAACACCCGCCAAATCCTATTGATTAAAATTATACACTGGAAATGTAGCATGTTGGGTCAAAGGGTAACAAATTACCTAAGTCAGCAGTGGGCTGACACACTCGCTCACCCAAGCAGTAAATCTGATTTATTCAGAATGTATGGACTGCTAGACAGTAAATTATACAGAAACAGCATGTTGTTCCCAGTTCAATTTTAATTTGCACAAGCTCTAAAATACCCATGACAAAAAATTAGGCCTATCATCCTCAAGAGTGTCAATGCAAACTCTCTTAGTAGAATACTAAAGGATTACTAATATATAATCATCAGGAACAGTCAGAAGAGCAAGCATGGAAGAAAGCAAATGATTAACATTATTAGCTCAGCTAATGGCTGACTATCCCAGAGGAGTTATTCTGCATTTTTCCAGCAAGTGTCAGTTTAAGCCATGGGTCAAATTTTCAGAAGATATAGGTCCACCTTGAGGATTACTGAACCTTAGGAACTCTGAAAAATGATTCTGGTTCAACCATATATTTTAAAAGGTGAACAAACCCAATTTTCAAAGATACTATATCATACCCCAGATTTCTCTGGGGAATTCCTGAACTGACTACACACTTCGGTACGAATTCATAATCTACTTATAGCTGCATCTTTTTGCATTTTAGATGAGTCAAGTCCTGCGCATTTTAGTCTTAACATGTCTAAGAATGCCTTTGCTAAAGCAGTTAGAGGCTTAGCACTTTGTGTAACGGTGGATACAGAATATTTAAATAAAACAGGCATTGGTTTAAAGAGATGTGATATTTGCAGAATAATAAACACATAGAATCATGTTATTGCTCAAAACAGTGCGCTTTTTAATGCATATACTACCAGGAAGCAGAATACTGCATGGAACATGATTTATTGAAAAAATATGGAATGCAAAATCTAATTATTTTAGTTTGAGCTCTGAAAATGTGTTGTGTTTACTTAAAAGTCTATATTAAAATTGTATAAATATTCAAATCTAAGTACTCATTAAATGTAAGCGTGCAGATGAATAACTAAATGTTGCAGTAAGTAAGCAATTACTTGCAGTGAGAAACAGTCCTCAAATGTTCTTATTACTCACTCTCATTTACAGGCTTTAAATACTTGAAATTACTTTGACAAATCCATCTCCTGTGCTGCAAAGCTTCCAGACACATTCCTCTCATACTCATGTGTGCTGTATCTTCTAGTGAATACTCTCGTTTTCCTCTCATATCTCTCAAAGACCTATGTATCAGATTAACTGGAACGCTGAATGTGAACACATCCATGAATGTCTCTTCAAATGGATTGGCACAACTACTAAAGTTGATGTTTGATTTACAGTGATATTGCTGAGATTGGCGTCAGCATCTCATAACCAACCCTCTGAGTGGAATAAAGTATTTATAGATAAATAGGGGAAACTATAATGTGCAATCATTTTTAATTAAACAAGCATATCTTGTAATTTCGTGAATACTGATTCTGAACCAAATTTAAAACGTAGGGCAACCTAAATTCCCGATTTACAAATTTCTCACTTCTCTCTCCTCTCCCCAATAAGTACAGAAACCCTTCAAATATTTTAATCATTTTAGAATACAGCAGACCTCAATGCAATAACTGCACCCACCCACCCCACACTGAGAATGTTGCTCCACTAATGAGTGTTCTTTTCTTTGCACCCTAATGAAAAGCAGGAGAAGGAGCAATAGAGCTGTATCTTAGCTTCCATTGTTCCAACCGCATAGTGGAGTAGTTGAAACTCCCGCAGGGTTTAGCACTCCTGATCCAAATCATCCCTCCCCCTTTCCTCTGTAGCAGCCTCTTCTTCCTCTTGAGACAAGATGTGCTGTGGTTTTGATAACAACAAAACTCAAAAGATTCTAAGCCCAGGACTTGTTTAGAAAAAGTAGATTCCTAGTAAAAGTTATTTGCAACATAATACTTAACCTCAGATAAGATTGCATTAAAAATGTACACCATCTACTTTCCTCTTTTTCTATTTTTGAAGAAACATTTCAGTTTGGTAATCAAAAACAGGCTGATCAAACAATATATGTATTGAAGTAGGTATGTGGATCTTTCTTTCAAAATCTTATAAAGTTTCCGTACTTACCTCGATAATAATGTCAAGCGGAGTGAAAGTTTGGACATTTTTGTCCACACCTTTGATGTCATAGGAAGCCGAGAAAGCCAATTTTCCACCATATGCTGCCAGCTGAGAAGAAAACAAGATTGACGTTTAGAATTAGAAATATTTAACTTGAAAAACTTGCTTGTATTTAGGTTTTCTGAAATCAAGGGATTAGTTGATTGTAAATTGTTTCAGGGTTTTGCAGCTTTAATTAATTCCTGTGGTTCCTGTGCAGGGTTTGTTGGGCTCATCCACTGTAAAGAATGAGGAGCTCAAAATTATGGATATTTAGTACTTTCATTTTTTTCCTGTACTACTTGTGATTTTTTCCTAAATTTCCCGGAAGGCTATTGTATTCTCGTGTTTTTTTAAGAGAATAGTGTATATCAATACACACTAGACAGGGTTAGAGAAATAAAATTAAAAGGCCATATAACAAAAGAAAAACTGACTAAGCTGCTCTAAAATTCCAGCAAGATCTCTATACATCTACCAGAAACTTTAATTACAATTTAAATTATACCAATTAATTACTTCATGCTTTTGATGTTTATAATCATCAGGGAAACAACTACTGTGTATTTCTAAAGTTGCCATGCCATTGAATTTCATTCTCTTTTGTTTAATAGCTGTACAATGTGTCTTGAATATAAAACATATGTTTTTTTTTAGTTTATGATGGTCCCTGCTGCAACAAACCCTAAGGGTTGTGTGTTTGTTTTTGTAAGTGCCCGAGTTAGGACCTATTGCTCTAATTGATTCCCTAGGGGCTTGTAACAGCATGTGATAAGTATAAGCCAGCAGAGACAATAAAGACCTTTAATGCAGGTTTTTGTAATGTTCCCCATGGGATATAACACTTTTAGTTTTATATTTCTGATTTAACCAAGTTAAAAGAGGATGAGAAGATAATGTGTTATTCCGGCTGTTGTACAACACCTCATTATAGATAGATAGATAGATAGATAGATAGATAGATAGATAGATAGATAGATAGAATATCTATCTGTCTATGCTTAACATGAACTCACTCGCTAATATTTTGTAGTACACATGACCTGAAAACAGTTTATCATTGACTGAAATAACGTGCAAGTGTTGGTCTGAGATACAGCCCAGAATTCCATGAATATCATTTGGCTTGGTTTTATTAATTGCAGCTGTACTATCTCTTACCAAATGCACCAAATTCTGTTCATGTTCTTTGTTATCTGTATTTAATAAACTATTTCAATGTACATCTAGCCCAATTACCTCCTTTATTGAAGCCTGTGAAAAATTCCTCTGATTTTTCCATAATAAATTGAAAGATCTAAATAATTCAACTAACATAAATCCATCATTCATTTATATCTTTCCCTGACTTCCCAGTCTACCCAGCTCCTTTACTCAATTTTTGCTAGTCACATCTACATTTGTTGATGACCTTCTTTGTAAGATGAGGCCTTCATGCCATAATCCCTACTGTTACGACAATAAAAAATATGGCCTTTGACAATGACTTTGTGCCTGCCAATTTTAAAATCGCTTTTGTAACCCCAATATTAAAAAAGTCTGGTCTTGATGTAGACAATCTTAACAATTTTTGTCCTCTCTCTCACTTACCCTTTTCTGTCAAAATATCTTGAGCATGTTCTAGCTTCCCAACTTACCAATTACTTAACCTCTAACAATTTGATGGAATCCTTCCAACCTGGTTTTAGAGCACAACACAGCTGTGAAACTGCTCTGCTTTGAGTAACCAAGTATTTTCTTATGGCAACAGACTCTGGACAAACCAGCATATTAATTTTGTTAGATTTTAGTGCAGCGTTTGACACTGTCAGACATGACATTCTACTGTCCAGATTGGAGAACATGCTGAGTATCTCTGGCAGTGCCCTCCAGTGGTTTAAGTTCTATCTGACTGACAGGCCAGAGTTTTCTTTTCTTGGGAAAAACAAATCCAGCTCATTGCCGGTCACACAAGGGCTATGTCCTAAGCCCTCTGCTCTTCTGTATCTATATGCTTCCCCTTTGCTGTATTATTCATAGCTTTGGACTGGGTTATCATGTTTATACAGATAATACTCAGCCCTATTTTAATGTTAAAAGTGAAACTTCATCAGAGCTTTCTCAGCTCACAACTTGCTTCAGTGAAATTAAAACCTTGATGGAACAGAACTCTTTAAAATGAAATTGTAACAAAATAACTCTAAACTCTGGCACTAAAGCTCAACCTAAGTAAATGAGCTCCTTTTCAGAGACTCTTGATGGTGATTTCATTAGACCTTCTTCTGATGCAAGTAATCTTGGTGTCATTTTTAATTCCTCCCTTTCTTGATCCTCCCACACAGACCACATTAAGAAAATTTCTTACTTCCATCTTCGTAAACAAATCCCGTGTTTGCTCATTCCTCTCCATTTCTAATGCTGAGAAACTTGTCAATGCGTTTATCACATCCTGCATCGATTATTGTAACTTGCTGCTGGCAGGTGCCCCATTTAATCTTATATCACAGCTCCAGTAAATTCAAAACTCTGCTGCAAGAGTCCTTACATGAACCAGCAACAGTGAGCACACCGCACCTATCTTGCTTTACCATCACTAGCTTCCTGTGTCTTACAGGATCAAGCATAAAATTCTATTAATAACCTACAAAGCTTTAAATGGCCTTGCACCGGACTACATCAGTGACCTTCTAAATCACTATGCTCCTGTTCGCCTGCTAAGGTCCTCCGATTCGGGTAATCTTGTTGTGCCTCACACTAACCTGCACTCTATGGGTGACAGGGCCTTCAGCTCCATAGCACCCAGACTTTGGAATGACATCCCGAAATTAATTAGATCAGCTGACTCCATTCATTCATTTAAAAAACAACTTAAAATCCATCTGTTCAGGAAGGCTTTTGCCTTAGCCTTATTCTCTGCCCTTTCTTTCAGTTTACTTCTCTGTCCAGATGCTCAGGATAATTTGTGTATGTGTTATATTATAAATTATGTAATTTGTTCAGTCATTTCTTTCAGTATTGAATTTAGTATTACACTCTGGTTTATTCTTTCATTTTTTCTATTTAATCCTTTTATTAATCCTGTGTTTATTTGTTTATTGTTCTATGCAGAAACTATTTGCATCATTTTGTTTTAAGTGCCTTGAGCATGGGAAGGAAGCTATATAAATAATATTTATTATTATTATTAATTATTATTATTATTATCTCCTGACCTTCAGTTTTCTTTCTTTCTTTCTTTCTTTCTTTCTTTCTTTCTTTCTTTCTGTTTCTTTCCATGGCCAGTTACAATACAGAAGACACCTCTTTCTAAGTAAAGCTAGATTCAGCCCTGGAAAATGTTTAAATAGCATTGATGTAGTAGCAACACTTTAGATTATACAGGTATACTACCTATAATGCACCTATTAATAACATAACATGTGTAATAATATCTTATTGAAGGCTTTCTTTGGTTTTAAAAACACTTACAAAGCATCAACAAAGTAGCATATTAGGTAATTGTGGTAAAACATTTAGTAAATATAAGAGTATAATTCAGTCTTATTAAGAATTATTTAAGGATTCACAAATTTTATCCTAAGAGTTTCAACATTCAGAGACATATTATCACACACTTATACCAACACAGTGAAGTTACTTTAGTATTCAACATTGCACAGAGATACGTAAATGACCACTTCATTGATGCTTTGTAAAAAGTATTAAAACCCAAAGAGGCCTTTGTTAGTGTCTTGTTGCATAACAGAATATGACCAATAGATGTACAAGGTGAGACACAAAAGTAACCGGATTGCTAAATAAATATATATATATATATAGATGAATTACAGCATTCTAAGCATTGTCACCTTCTATATACTCCCCATCCCGATTTCTACACAACTCAATACATATCTTCCGTTGACTGAAAGAGTGCTGGACGTCTTCTTGCTTGAGGCTCTTCAACAGGCTTGCCGTTTTTGTCTTCACCTCACTCATTAAAGAAAAATGTGTTCCCTTCAGGTCACTTTTGATTTCCGGGAACAAGTAAAAATCACAGGGAGCTAAATCGGGTGAAAAAGGAGGTTGATCGTGGACAGGAATGTTTTTGTCAGTCAAAAACTGCTTTCGTATAAAGAAAAAATGTATGAAAAATTTGATATTGATTCGCTGTTCGATTTTTTCACCTGACATTATTGCAGCAACTCGTGTAGCAATTGTTGTGCAAATTCTGACTGGGCTATTCACAAGATATACCTAGGGTTGCCTCTTACTTTTGCTTCTGCACAATGCTGCCAGCTTCACCACCCTGTGTCAGTTCAGTCTTGCAATGTGACAGAGTGTATTGGAGAGATGTGTTGGTGGTCCTGAGGAAGTCACGGGCCTTTTGTGTGCTGAACCACTAACGGAGGTCTTGGGAGCACAGTAGGAAGACGTATGTTGCCCTGAACAGGAAACTGAGCAATTCCTGTGACAGCTACCAAACATTTACCCAGGTGGTTTCATGACACATGACTCCTCCCTATGTTGTTCAGCACCCTTGCTGTTCATTTGCTACTGCTTTCACCCAGTGCTCGACCTAGCAAGCTCAGTGATAATCAGACCTTTCCTCTCTTTTTTGTTGGCTTTGATCCATAAACATGATGGACCACACCAACCTGTGCCTGCCCACTCTTTCTGTACTCTGCCAACCACTTCCTGGTATTGAAACATGATCACTGCCTTTTGTACATCATCCTTGGATTTCCACTTCTTCCCTGTCAACACCCAGACTCCTGTTTCCTTAACTGCCTTGTCTGTGGAATCACTCAGTTCCATCACCAACTGTTCTTTCTCTTGCTTGTAGCTGAGGGAGATGAAGTTTAGGGGTAGTTGGAGAACATTCCACCCATACAAGCCTGTTGCTGAGGAGGACAGTTGAAGCCCTAGCAATTTGAAAATAAATGAGTTAGCTCTGATAACCATCCTACCCATGGCTGTTAAAGTGACTTTATTCAATAACAATGGCCACATCAACCGTGGGTAGAAGGTGAAATTACAGCACCACACCTTGAACTTTATCTTGTAATAGTATCTTGTGTCAATTTTTAGCAAGCTCTCTGAAAGCTTCTGGAGGATAGTCTTCCCATCTCCTTTTATGAATTGCTTTTCTACAGTCAACCATCTGTTCCACATCCATAGATTCAACCAACTCCAGATTGAAAATATTAGAAAAAAAAAATCCGGCTATCATAGGAGTTGAATGAGGATCAATAGACCCATTTCTCCGGCAATTTCTTCCTTTACAAAAGGAAAGCTCTTTCTTGCTCTCCTATTCTACCTCAAATTCTGAGCACTACTAATTGCAGGAAGGCAGGAAACAGTTTTCATCTTTAACCTTTCCACAGTACTACAGCTCTTAAACAAAACACAAAGACATACACATATTACAGAAAATAAAAACTAAAAACAAGAAGACTAAAAGATCACTAATCAAAAAGTTAAACTGAAGTCGGACTTAAACTGTTGCTCATCTCCAGTCCAATCAAATCCAATCCATCCATCAACTGAATGTGCCCCCATTTTCAGGCAATTTACCACTGTTACATGTATCTGTCCAGAACCTAGTCTTTCATTAAGCATTCACGGAATTTTGGATGCTACCTGCACAACATCTAATGTAGATCTTATTTACAAATTCAATAGCAAAATCACTGTAAATATAACTGCTAGGTAAAAGAAAATCTAACGGCAAATTCTGTAGTGCTGCAAGAGAATTGTTGTTTGAAAGTGGAACTGACAGCCTTTTCCACATTGTAAGCTCTAAAACTTACCTTAACTGCAGCTTATCAGCAATAAATAGCCTTCAGAATTGACAAGAATGGTTAAGTAAATGTAATGTTAAGTAAAACTTAAAAGCTGATAAGTAATCTAATTTGGATATCTTTTAGTGTACGATTAAACTGGTTTATATTGGGAAAACACACACAGACAGAATGTGCCCACATAGATAGAGACTGCATTCGGAGTTGAACCAAAGTCTCTTGAAGAGCCAGGAACTAGTACTAACCACTCATCACCTAAAAACAGACATAATACAAAACTAAACATTTGGTACATAGCATAAACCGATTCAAGCAGCACGGTGGCACAGTGGGTAGCACTGCTGCCTCACAGTTAGGAGACCTGGGTTCGCTTCCCAGGCCCTCCCTGCGTGGAGATTGCATGTTCACCCTGTGTCTGCGTGGGTTTCCTCCCACAGTCCAAAGACATGCAGGTTAGGTGCACTGGTGATCCTAAATTGTCCTTAGTGTGTGCTTCGTGCATTTGTGTGTGTGCACTGTGGTGGGCTGGCACCCTGCCCGGGGTTTGTTTCCTGCCTTGCTCCCTGTGTTGGCATTGATAGGCTCCGGGCAGACCCCCCGTGACCCTGTAGTTAGGATATAGCGTGTTGGATAATGGATGTATAAACCGATTCTTAATAAGACCAAAAAAGTGCATTGCACGTTAGGTTTAGTAATGGATTTATGGCTGGAATAACGAGATATAATGTCATGCCATGCCGGTCTTGAATCACTCAATTTGTTTTGGAGTGGTGGCAAAAAAGCACCCTCAGTTCCGTTATCCAATTCAGCCAGAATGCCAAGTAACAAAGGCATATTCCGCATCTCTCATTGTTTAATCACACAGTTTTTTTTTATTTCTGGTATAGATTTGACCTTTCTGAATATTTCACAGTTTTCACTTTTACTTTAAATGCAGCTTTGATGCTTTGTGAAGATTCATGCATCTTTTATCACGTAAATCTCCACCTTCTACATAACCACAGATGTGTCTAAAAATCCAGAATGACTATTCTTGGAAAATCTTAGTGTTCAGTGTACCAGAATACTGACAGTTGTACACATGCTTTACGGTGTACAGTATAGCCTACTGAGACCAGTACCAACAGAATATTGTTCTTTTTAACAAGCATTTTATTTTTACCACACCATTTTCCAAGCTTGCTTTATCCTGAGCACAGTTGCAGGGGGATGTTGCCTATCCTAGCAAGCATAACGCACAAGGCAGATTACTAGTCCATAGCAGGGAAACACACACACAATAGGGGATATTTCATTATTGCTAAACCACATAACCGGCATGTCTTTGGACTGTGGGAGGAAACCGGAGCACCCAGAGGAAACCCAAGCAGACACAGGGTGAACATGCAAACTCAATGCAGGGAGGACCTGGGATGTAAATGCCAGTGTCTTTACTGAGACAGCAGCATTACCATTGCACCACACAATTTTTCAATTTGTTCATTTTAATACACTATAATAACATTTAACACTATTCTTGCATTTGATTAATATTATTAACTCTCTCTCAAATATTCTGCTCAAACAATGGAAGACATTAACCTTTTTTGATTAAAAATCAGATTCTTTTAGTTACAGATGTATATTTTGTATATATTATCAATGCAGATATAGAGGCCTATAAAAGTATTCACCCTTTGGATGTTTTCATATTTTATTGTTATACAATATGGAATGACAATGGATTTAATTTGGATTGTTTGAAATGATCAACAGAAAAAAAAATTCCGATGTCAAAGTGAAAATAGATCTGGGGAAATGATCTAAATTCATTCCAAATACAAAACACAAGATAACTGATTGCATAAGTATGCACTCCTTCAAGTCAGTATTCACTTGATGCATCTTTGTCTGCAATGACAGCCTTCTACTTTGAAAAACTGCTCAAGGTCTTTCAGCTTGCATTGGTTCATGAATGAGCAGCCCTTATTAAGTCCAGGCACAAATTATAAATTGGATTGAGCCATTCCTTATATTGCTTTGACTTAATTCTTGAGGTTGATGTCTTGGAAATGAAATCTTCTGTCAAGAAGTAGGCTGCTTCCACAATTTATCTGAATTTATACAACAATAAAATCTGAAACTTTCAAAGATTGCAATACTTTTATAGGCACTGCATTTGTGCAGTATATGGAGTCAAATATTTTTAGATTTTTAGAAATGATTCCTTTGCAAAATAACCCTTCTGTGTATCACTAAATGGAGACCCACAGCAGGACAACATAGGGGAATGCAAAGGAATGGCTTCTGTAGGAAATTATATTGGGAAAATTAATACTTTTAATCTAATTAAAAAACAAACAAAACTATAAAGGTATTATATAGCACCTTGTATAACCCTAAGTAAAATATCTTATACGAAAATGATTCATTGTCATGCTTCATTCGTTCTTACTTTGCTTTTCTGTTTCCATAAATGTTAAATCAGAGCTGTTCATTAGCCTACACACAGAGCTCTTCAAATGTAATCAGTTGGGGTTTAATTACAGAACACCTTAAAACGATTTGAAAGCAGTAGCATTTATTTGTTGCTAATTTGCTGCTGTACTTCTATAGTTTCTGACAGGGACATTTTATAGACCTATCATTATTGTTGTACCTTTTTGTAATAGTAATATCCAGTAGTTGATTCTATGTATTAGTAAAAAGGATTTTCCTTGCCTTCTTTTCTGTGCTTCTGATAAAACAGGTATTGTCTTTCCCTTTTAAAGTTGCTTTTCTCAATATAGGAAAACCAATAGTCTCATTTAATCCATAGCAACATAATAACAATTTTGATGAGTACCAGCCACAGCCCAACATATGTTCATCAGTTCCTATTCACTTGACTTTGTTGTGATTCAGGGGTCGCCATAGTTCTACTAATTGTCATAAAGTTTATTCCCCATGTCTATCTTTTCTATGCACAGAAAGATTTTCTAACATTTGTATGAAATTTACCCCAAACCAGCTTCCATCATGCCTGTGAGCTATGGGTAACTAACTTATTTTAAAGTAACAGCTAGATACTGATTCTTTTCATAATTTTGAACTCTTCTATCATATCTCGTTTTAACCTCCACTTAAACTTTAACGTAAACATTCAACTCTTTTCTCGTACCTTAAAGTCCAGGTATCAGTCTGTTCACTCTGCTCTGAACTTTGTACTGCTATATTTTTATTGTAATATTTGGACCTGTCATGTTTAGAAAAGCATTTGCTCAATATTATATCTAATGACAACACTTGGAAGATAACAAAGAAACAAGATGGGTTACTGTATTACTTTCTTATCAAGCTATGTTGATTCTTATATATGATGTTTAAAGAAGGTATCAAGTATGCTGTTTAAGGCAAGTCAAAATCATTCTGAGAACTGCTAGGTCTTCAGAATTATATAGGTGAACTTTGTGACCTGTCAGTCCGTCTTGCACCACAAAACACAAGGCTTTATTCTCAGTACTTTAGCAAAACCAGCTTGAAACAGTTGCCCCTGTTTTCCACAGAAATGGCGATTGAACTTCGGGAGACTCTTCGGCATGTCATCCCGCTTGGGGAGAATTCCAAAAGAGTTTAGAAAACTCACATCTCCCCCCTCAGCTTTGTCCATACAGGTGGGGGCAAAGTGTCTGTCCAAGCCAGGCTCAGCTCTATACAACTCTAGGCACCTCACACACAGATAAGGAGCCTTGAGCTGGGAGAACTTTTTTGCCCGAGTTGAGCTCCGTCAAGGGAGGGATGGGATAGCAGGCTGCTTGCATTGATGAACACATTTACAAAACAAAAGACGATGATGGAGAGATGCAAAGGAATTTAAGGGGGCAGGATTACAAGTTTTTACGTAGGCTTTAAGGGATTCTAGTGTTAATGACCAAGCGCTCCTTTTCAATAGTCAAATAATTATGCTCCCTGGGTAGCAGCTTTCTGCTGAGTAGCGTTATTGGGTGTTCTTCCCCCTCAAAATATTGGATGTAGCTGTTAGGCTAACTAGCAATTTCAAATTGGCCTGGTGTAAGTTTTGATATGTGTGTTCCTAAAATGGACCAGCAGCCTGTCTAGATGTCTTTCCTGATTTGCACCCAGTGCTTCTGGGATAGGCTTCTGTGCCCCAAGACCCCGAACTGGATTAATTGGGTTTGAAATTGCAATGTTGTTGTGGTTAATTTAACCTATATCATGCATATCATTTGGAAAATATTTTTTATTAAATCAATGTATAAGTGTAGTGTGTGCTTCTTGTTTAATTCTCTAAACATGCACATTAAGTAAATGTTTATCTATTGCCAGTAATCTATTTATTTGTCATTATCAATGTACTATTCAGTGCACAATTAAAGTAACTCTCTCCTCTCTTTATCCTTCCAATCATACTTTAATCTGGACTCCCATTTGTTTTATAATAATTTTCTCCATCTTTATTTTCAGAGTATAAATATTAATAGAGGTGAAAACCCTTCCTTGTATTGTGGCTCAAACTTTTACAAAGCACTCTGTAACAATTTCATCCACAGGAAAAGCAGGCCCAAATTAAGTCTTCTAGAAAAAGCAGTTTTCACCCTTGCCGTGACATCTGACCCATTACTAAAAACTATTTTCTCAGTCGCTATTTTACTTTTGTGATTCTCAGAGCCAATGCATGACTTTTAGAATAATGTTATCGACATTACTCTTTTGACAACTGAACTCAAAAAGAAACGCTCATTTTCTCAAAATTCAACCCCTTTGAATTTCAAATATCAGTGCGGAAGCTAGTCATGTCTCAAGATGGCTCAGATAGACAATACAGAAAAATAAAAAGAGTATCACTCTCACATAAAATGAACAAAAAATCTCTCTACTTAAAATTACTCATTATTGTCTAGTAGTCTGGTAAGATTCTATGCTTTAAATAAAGCTGGACTTGACTTTTTCCTTCTTGGACTCTTATATTAGTGGCGTAAAAAGACTGCCTTCAGGGAAAAGGTTTGCAATATTACTAGCAATGTCTTCACTGACAGTTCTAAAACTTTAAACAATAAACGTTTTAACAGGATCTGGGTTAGGAAGTTCGCAAACCAAGTAGAACACTCATGTATTTTTTTGAGCACTGATAGTGTATTATAAAAACAAAAATAGGTGAATGTTGAGTCAATGCTGAAAAATTATGTAATTTTTGCAACAGAGTGAAGGAGAAAATGAAGAGTAGAGCAGTAAATGAATTATATTTAGCAACCTAACTTGATAAAAACTTGACATCTAATTATAAGATCTTATTTTACATTGAATAATTCCATGGTGAAACATTTTACATCTTATCCAACTTCATTCTCCAGTACTGGTTAACAAGAAAGGTTTAGAAATGAAAACCTAAAAATATGACACAAGCCAGTAGTCATTCAAACACACACGGTGGCTATTTTTGTTTTTTTGCTCACAGCATGGATTGAATTTGCCCATTCATTCACAGTATCTAAGTACACAATGTTCTTAATTCTTCCATGGTCATCAATACATCAGCAGCCCAGGAAACTGACCCTCCACACCTCTCTATTTAATAACAGCTACAGAAATTGTCTGAATAATCTTTTATTGCAAGCTATATTAAATAATGGAGATAACGATGGATATATAAAGGTTGTGGAGGACTTTGTCGTGTAATGCTGGGAAAATCTGGTATTAAAAAGGTATATGCAGTTGGATGAGCCTGTGATATCCTAGATAATGGTCCATCAGACTGCAGTTTGTGAGGCTCAAGAACTGTGTTTCTGATGTGATTGTGAGCAACAATGGAGCACCACAAGGAACAGTCCTGTCTCCTTTTCTCTTCACTCTGTACGGTTCGAACTATAATTGTAACACCATGTTATATCACTTCCAGCAGTTCTCAACTTATTCTGAATGCATGGATTGTATCGATAAGGGGGATGAGAAAGAGTATAAGGAGTTAGGTTGAGAACTTTGTTTCTTGGTGTGGCAACTTAACATCAGCAAAACCAAGGAACTAATTATTGACTTTCATTACATCAAAGAGCTTCTGTGCTTGGTCACTATTCAGGGAGTGGCTGTAGAGGTGGTTCACTACTACGAGCACTTGAACATCCACAGCAATGGCAGGTTGGCAGTAGCCCAAAGGGACTACAAAAGAAAGGACAAAGAAAAAATTATTTTTCTTAGGAGACTGCACACCTTTAATGTGGGTAGTGACATCATTCTACAACTCTTCATAGCCAGTTTGATTTTCTGACTGTGATGTGCTGAGCAGGTAACACTTCAAGAGAGGCCCACCAAATAAATAAGATAATTTAAAAAAAAAATGGGACACACTCTCGACCAACCTGGAGGTAGTAGCGAAGGTATTTTCTACTCCAGACATACTAATGACATTTTGTGACAAATGATAAACTATTTATTTGCTTGAAATCACTCTCTTCATATAGAGATTTTCCTTTCCTAATTTCTCCAGACAGCAGTTGAGAAATAAAGATAGCAGACATTAAAATTACATCAAATTGTTAGGCATGTTTAAGGGTTTGTCATTACAAATAACAGATTTGGTGTGCCATAACTTATTTACTGGATATCTTGACCTTTGTCTTGTAGACTTTGCTTTTTCATCCATGTCATGTTCTTCTGTCTGTTAAGGCGATTAATATTTTTGGGTCTAAAGGCTTAAATAAAGTATGATCCTGCTTGCTTTGGATCCACTTTATCTTATGTGCTCCTGCTGTAAAAGTCAACATTAGGACCTAATTTATTACACCTAGTTGCACCACTCGTGCTGCTTCATGTACACTAGGGGTTTTTGGTATTGTGAATAGTCCCTCACTCTGCCAGGAGCCATTGCTTTGTGCCCTAATGAGACTTTCACAGGGCTTGAGGTTGTGTGTAACTGGTGTGCTTGGACTGTGATTGTAGGAGTCACTGTGTGTGCATTTTGATGGCCTCAAATACATGTAATAAACTTCCTTATAAATGCAAGTTACAACATTAAATTGAACTTATTTTGGCAATAGTATGAAAAGTGCTTTTTACATACTGTTTACAGAAAAAGGCCCTTGGGGTTACCTTAGCACTGAGGACTCAATTCAATATTCAATAATTCAATATACTCAATCAATTATTACAGGAGGAAGACTCACATTTAGGATATTGCAAAGATAATTCTCTCTAAAGTTTGCCAAAAATTGTGCTCATTTTTAGAGGAACCAGCACACTATATTCAAATCTAGGATAATTTTATTGCGTTTATAAAATATATTGCACATTATATTGTTGCTGCAACCGTAAGACTATATTATAATGACAAAGAAAGTAATTGAATTAAACTAAATTAAAAATTGAAGTAGGCTACACAAAACAAAGCATTTTCTATTTCTGTGAAATAAGTATATTTTTATTCATGTGTTCTATTAATTTATTTTTTGCCATATCTGTTTAATGCAAGACACAATCATTTTGGGAAGTGTATTTTAAAAATGTAATTAGAAATGGATGTTTGTTTTGAACCTATTTTTTTTTACTTCAAACTAGATCTGTGTAGAATTATCATATTCTTCAATGAATCTGCAATATCTGTTTATCTTGTCCAGTTCTTGTGTGGTGGTGTTCTGCACCACCTCCACCTGATCAAAGTCCTGTGCAGCTGCCTGTGATATTTGAATAAAAGCTGATACCCCAACTTGCCAAGTTATCCACCGCGTTGAATCCTCTAAGAAAAAGTCTAAAAAGACAAATGACTACTTTCAAATATTTATGTTAGGTAGAATGCCTAGTGGGGGCTGGGTAGTCTTTTGGCCAGGAGTTCCTGCTGATTTTGTTTTTTTTCTCCAGCTTAACTGGATTTTTTTTTTCTTTCCACCATCTGATCTTATTATCAAACTTGCATTTAGAGACTTAGAAAACAATTCTGCATTTAAGGATTCTGCTTCTTTTAATTATATATCTATCTTATGTAAATATGCATTATTTATTTTTATACTATTTTTTCATTATTATTTTTCATCTAATTCTATTTGTCTTTTCTTTGCTTGTAATCATTTCTTTAAATCTTGCACAGCACATTGAGCTATATCCTTTGTATGAAAATACTGTATGCTATAGAAATAAATGTTGCTGTTGCACATATAATCTCAGTTACGGGCCAGACAAAATATTAAACTAATTTGAAACAGCCATAGAAATATCTGATGAAAGCAATGCCAGAAGGTTTCATTCAACAGTTAAAAGACATACTATAAGGCTAATTGGCAACAGTAAATTGGCTTTGTGTGGGTGACTATGGCCGTGTGCCCTACAAAATACTAGTGTTCCATAAAAACTACTTATAACCTAGTCAACTTGCCTGAAGAAGGGGCCTAAGCTGCCTTGAAAGCCTGCATATTATAATCTGTTCCGTTAGCCAATAAAAAGGTGTCATTTTGCTAGACTTCTCATTGCAAAAAAGAAGAAAAACTTCAAATTTGGCTAAAGATAAGAGAACAGTGACAGTGCTCCATGTATAAAGGAGCACCAGTAGCATTTCTTGACACACTTCTGCGGAATAATTTGTTGGCTATCACTACTCAGTTGTCATTAGCTGAGAGATGACGTGCAGAATTGTTCATAATGGCAGTCCATTTGGTTTTCATTCTCATTCTTTAAAGGTGGTATTATATGAAGTGGACTTTAGAGAAAACTCCTACTTGAAAGTTAGGACACGGGCTATTTTTCTGGTTTTTCTACCCGTAAGTCACCTGCTTTTCTATACAGAGAACTAGCTAGCCATATTCAGAAGAACCATAGTAGCAAACCTTTGGACTGATAGAATGACTACAAATATAATAGTCTAGCCCAGTGTTTACCAAACTCTGTCCTGGGGACCCACTGTGACTGCAGGTTGTTGTTCCAACCAGTTTGTTTTTAATTGGACTCCTGGGCTAAATAAGTGAACTGTTATTTTCCAGATTCTGTGTTTTGGGAACAATATAGAAATTAGAAAACTAAGTTTAGCAAAACAATATAATAAAATGTACTAAGCTGTTATATGGGAATAATGTATTTTTTGTTCTTTTTAACAATATTTTCATCTTGATGGTCATTCTACTTTTCCAAGTGTTCTAATTGTTTAATTAATCCATTATTTACTAATTAGTGGGTCTGACGCTAAAGAAGTTGTAGCCTTTGATGATTTAGTGTTGTTTGCCCAGTTGCCCACTCTGCTCATAAGATACACCAAAGGGGGAAAACAGCACAGAGAAAGGGCAAAATGCAATGAAATCAACAAAACTGAGTTAAGCATTTAAATCTATAGAAAAAGCAGAAATATTTCTAAATGTCTTACAAATGTAAAAATCACGCCACTGTGCTTTTCTGAATGTAGAATAAGAGAAAAAAAATGCCAGCTAATTAAATGAGATCAGTGCCATCAGGTGTTGTCACTGATTATGAAGCTGGTTGGAACAAAAACCTGCAGCCACAGTGAGTCCCCATGATGAGTTTGGGAAGCACTGGCCTTGCCAATAAATCCATCCATCCATCCTCTTCCGCTTATCCAAGATCGGGTTGTGGGGGCAGTAGCTTGAAAAGAGATGCCCAGCCTTCCCTCTCCCCGGCTACTTCTTCTAGCTCTTCTGGGGGAATCCAGAGGCATTCCCAGGCCAGCCAGGAGACATAGTCCATCCAGCGTGTCCTGGGTCTTCCCCGGGGCCTTCTCCTCGTTAGACATGCCCAGAACACCTCACCAGGGAGGCATACAGGAGGCATCCTGATCAGATGCCCAAGCCACCTCATCTGACTCCTCTCTATGCAGAGAAGCAGCAGCTCCACTGTGAGCCCCTCCCGGATGACTGAGCTTCTCACCCTATCTTAAGGAAAGCCCAGACACCCTGCGGAGGAAACTCATTTCAGCCGCTTGTATTTGCGATCTCGTTCTTTCGGTCACTACCCATAGCTCATGACCATAGGTAAGGTTAGGAACATAGATCAACTGGTAAATTGAGAGCTTTGCCTTATGGCTCAGCTCCTTTTTCACCACGACAGACCGATGTAGAGCCTGCATCACTGCGGACGCCGCACCGATCCGCCTGTCGATCTCACGCTCCATTCTTCCCTCACTCGTGAACAAGACCCCGAGATAGATGAACTCCTCCACTTGGGGCAGGATCTCGCTCCCAACCCTGAGAGGGCATTCAACCCTTTTCTGGCTGAGGACCATGGTCACAGATTTGGAGGTGCCGATTCCCATCCCAGCCGCTTGACACTCAGCTGCGAACCGATCCAGAGAGAGCTGAAGATCACGGTCTGATGAAGCAAACAGGACAACATCATCTGCAAAAAGCAGTGACCCAATCCTGAGTCCACCAAACTGGACCCCCTCAATGCCCTGGCTGTGCCTAGAAATTCTGGCCATAAAAGTTAGGAACAGAATCAGTGACAAAGGGGAGTCCAAATCTCACTGGAAATGGGTTTGACTTACTGTCGGCAATGTGGACCAAGCTCTGACACTGGTTGTACAGGGATGGAACAGCTCTTATCAGGGGGTCTGGTACCCCATACTCCCAGAGCACCCCTTACAGGATTCCCCGAGGGACATGGTCAAACGCCTTTTCCAAGTCCACAAAACACATATAGAGTGGTTGGGGAAACTCCCATGTACCCTCCAGGACCCTGCTAAGGGTGTAGAGCTGGTCCACTGTTCCGCGACCAGGAACGAAAACAACACTGTTCCTCCTGAATCCGAGGTTCAACTATCTGATTGACCCTCCTCTCCAGGACCCCCAAATAGACTTTTCCAGGGAGGATAAAGAGTGTGATCCCTCTGTAGTTGGAACACACCATCCGGTCCCCCTTCTTAAAGAGGGGGACCACCACCCCGGTCTGCCAATCCAGAGGCACTGTCCCCGATGTCCATGCGATGTTGCAGAGGCGTGTCAACCAGGACAGTCCTACAACATCCAGAGTCTTGAGGAACTCCGGGTCTATCTCATCCGACCTCGGGGCCCTGCCACCAAGGAGTTTTTTGACCACCTCGGTGACCTCCGTTCCTCATTGGAAGACATGTTAGTTGGATTGAGGAGGTCTTCGAAGTACTCTCCCCACCGACCAACAATGTCCCGTGTCGAGGTCAGCAGCACACCATTTTCACCATATACAGTGTTGACACTGCACTGCTTCCCCCTCCTGAGACGCTGGATGGTGGACCAGAATCTCCTCGAAGCCATCTGAAAGTCGTTCTCCATGGCCTCCCCAAACTCCTCCCACGCCCGAGTTTTCGCCTCAGCAACCACCGAAGCTGCATTCCGCTCGGCCTGCCGGTACCTATCAGCTGCCTCCAGAGTCCCACGACAGGCACCGAACACCTTACAGCCACAGCTTCGGTCAACCGCCTCAACAATAGATGGACGGAACATGGCCTATTCGAACTCAATGTCCCCCACCTCCCACAGGACGTGGTCGAAGTTCTGCCGGAGGTGGAAGTTGAAGCTACTTCTGACAGGGGACTCTGCCAGACATTCCCAGCAGACCCTCACAACACATTTGGACTTACCAGGCCTGGCCAGAATCCTCCCCCACCATCAAAGCCTACTCATCACCAGGTGGTGATCAGTTGACAGCTTCGCCTCTCTCTTCACCTGAGTGTCCAAGACATGTGACCGTAGGTCCGACGACACGATCACAAAGTCGATCATTGAACTGAGGCCTAGGGTGTTCTGGTGCCAAGTGCACATATAAACACCCCTATGCTTGAACATTGTATTTGTTATGGACAATCCATGATGAGCACAGAAGTCCAATAACAAACTGGGGGTATTCCTCCCAATCGCACCCTTCCAGGTCTCACTGTCATTTCCCACATGAGCATTGAAATCTCTCTCTTGTCCACCAGGGTAAACCCCAATGAACAGGCTCCAAGTTTGGGGGCAATAAGTACACTGACACACTCGCTCGGCGCCTCTCACCGGGGGCAACTCCAGAGTGGTAGAGAGTCCAGCCCCTCTCAAGGAGATTGGTTCCAGAGTCCAAGCTGTGTGTCGAGGTGAGCCCAACTATATCTAGCCGGAACCCCTCGACCTCGTGCACCAGCTCAGGCTCCTTCCCCTTCAGAGAGGTGACATTCCACGTCCCAAGAGCCAGCTTCTGTAGCCAAGGATCGGACCGCCAAGGTCCCCACCTTCGACCTCCACCCAACTCACACTGCACTCGACCTCCTTGGCCCCTCCCATAGGTGGTGACCCCATGGGAAGGGAGACCCACGTTGCCTCTTCAGGATGTGCCCCATCTCCAGTGGGGGGCCCCGGTGACCCGCATCCGGGCAAGGGAAAACCCTGTCCAAATTTTTTGTTCTTCATAGGAGGTTATGTTGAACCAGTAAAGGTGTGTGTATATACTATATATATATATACTCAGTAAAAAAAGAAACGTCCCTTTTTCAGGACTGTGTATTTCAACAATAATGTTTTAAAAATCCAAATAACTTTACAGATCTTCATTGTAAAGGGTTTAAACAATGTTTTCCATGCATGTTCAATTAACCATAATCAATTAATTAACATGCACCTGTGGAATGGTCATTAAGACCTTAACAGCTTACAGAAAGTCGGCATTTAAGGTCACAGTTCTAAAAACGCAGGACACTAAAGAGACTTGTCTACTGACTGTGAAAAACACCCAAAGAAAGATGCCCAGGGTTCCTACTCATCTGCGTGAACGTGCATTAGGCATGCTGCAGGGAGGCATGAGGACTGCTGATGTGGCTTAGGGCAATAAATTGCCATGTCCGCACTGTGAGACGCCTAAGACAGCGCTACAGGGAGACAGGAAGGACAGCTGATCATCCTCGCAGTGGAAGACCACGTGTAACATCACCACTCACAGGATCGGTACATTCGAATATCACACCTGCGTGACAGGTACAGGATGGCCACAACAACTGCCCGAGTCACACCAGGAACACACAATCCCTCAATCAGTGCTCAGACTATCAGCAATAGGCTGAGAGAGGCTGGACTGAGGGCTTGTAGGCCTGTTGTAACGCAGGTCCTTATCAGACATCACCAGCAACAACGCCGCCTATAGGCACAAACCCACCTTCGCTGGACCAGACAGGAATGGCAAAAAGTGCTCTTCACTGATGAGTCACGGTTTTGTCTCACCAGGGGTGATGGACGGATTCGTGTTTATCGTCGAAGGAATTGAGCACGTCTGGGACCTGTTGGATCGCAGGGTGAGGGCTAGGGCCATTTCCCCCAGAAATGTCCAGGAACTTGCAGGTGCCTTGGTGGAAGAGTGGGGTAACATCTCACAGCAAGAACTGACAAATCTGGTCCAGTCCATGAGGAGGAGATGCACTGCAGTACTTCAAGCAGCTGGTGGCCACACCAGATACTGACTGGTACTTTTGATTTTGAGCATCCCTTCATTCAGGGACACATTGTGAAACATTTTTAGTTTATGTCTTATGGTGTTGACTCTTTTAGTGTTCATACAAATATTTACACATTAAGTTTACTGAAAGTAAAAACAGTTGAAAGTCAGAGGACGTTTCTTTTTTTGCTGAGTTATATATATATATATATATATATATATATATATATATATATATATATATATATATATATGTGTGTATGTATATATATACAGTACAGGCCAAAAGTTTGGACACACCTCATCATTCAATGTATTTTCTTTATTTTCATGACCATTAACATTGGTAGATTCTCACTGAAGGCATCAAAACTATGATACATGTGGAGTTATGTACTTAACAAAAAAAGGTGAAATAACTGAAAACATGTTTTATATTCTAGTTTCTTCAAAATAGCCACCCTTTGATCTGATTACTGCTTTGCACACTCTTGGCATTCTCTCGATGAGCTTCAACAGGTAGTCACCTGAAATGGTTTTCACTTCACAGGTGTGCCTTATCAGGGTTATTTAGTGGAATTTCTTGCTTTATCAATGGGGTTGGGACCAGCAGTTGTGTTGTGCAGAAGTCAGGTTAGTTGGACGATCATTTATTTTTCAATAGGACAATGACTAAAAACACACCTCCAGGCTGTGTAAGGGCTATTTGACCAAGAAGGAGAGTGATGGAGTGCTGTAAATGGTCATGAAAATAAAGAAAACACATTGAATGAGTAGGTGTGTCCAAACATTTGGCCTGTACTGTATATATTTATATATATATATGTATGTATGCATCTGAAATAATGGCGAAACACGTGTTGTGTACTCTTTGCATTATTTGACAGTAAACTATGTAACATTCTATGACCTGCTTCTCGCAACTGAGGACCCGTGGCGGATGTTTGCAGACTGGCAGACCAACCACATACGTTACCTGGTAGTTAAGCACCCATACAATCAGTTCGAGACTCAGACTACAGATGCTATGAATATATATATATATATCCATATTTTCTATATATATATATATATATTTTTTGTATATATATATAGGCATTTTTTTCATTTATCACTCCTAAATTCATACAGCACTTAATTCTGACTAACTGACTGAGACACACAAAGTAGAGGAATTTCAGACTTACCATATAGAACATTTTTTCTGAGAAATTAATTAAGTCAGTTTATACTGGCCAAGACTTCACAATCTGAAAATGAAATTTAAAATGCCTGAGTCTATGAAAACAGGATATGCCCTGTAGCAGAAGTGGACTTGAATGAAATGGACTGTTTGTGTTTATATTGATTTTTAAACATCCTTTTTCGCAGTGGTATCGGTTTATTTTAATTTCCCCAAGGATCATAAGGGCTTGTTTATTTGACCTTTTAATCCAGGAGGAGTTCAGTTCACAGTGTAATGCAGTATAGTTTATATATCTTAGTAGTTATGAAATTATGATCCTTTGTCCTGTCAAATACGCCAAAGTATGTTTAAAGAATTCCTGCACAAATTGGTAGTCCAGTCCTCATTACGCTCTCTGACAAAACAGAATGTGTTGTCTTAATAGCTTTCCACAAATGGTTTCTTATTATCACTATGGGCAACCGGAGACTGCCTCTTTAACTGTCAAGCTGTACATTAAAAAAAAAAACAAAAAAAAACAGTTATACATCTCAAAAAATATAACGAAAACTAATTTTGGTACAGTATGTCCTTGCCTTTCAATCACTGCAGCTGCTGCTGTTTCTTTTCATTCTCTGACCTCAGAGCACCCAAAAATGGGCATTGTGGGGTCTGTTTCTGTTGTGAATAGGTTTTTAGTAATCTCTTAATCAGACGCGGTCCATCCATACATCCACTTCTAACCCACTTATCTCTCCAAGGTCACAGGGAGCAATCACAGGAGATTTTTTACCTTTAATTGAATTCCTTCTTCATGGTCAAGTTTATGATTTATTTTCACTTGTACCAATTGTATTATAATTGCTATTCTGGCTAGCTCTCTCCATGGAAATGAAAATATCAAATTGCAGTCTTTCAATACAAGGTGTCAAACAACAAACTGCACACAAAAATATAATGTACAAGAGAGTTCAACATTGTATAGCATTAGATCATTTGTAGAACATTAGGACAATTTTGACAAACATAGGACATTCAGAATAACAAGTTCACCAATCGGATTCAGTTAGTTTCTCTAAAATGACAACATTTTGAGTTTTGAAGGTCCCTAAAGTACTTCTGTTCTCCACACTACTTGGTCATTTATTGCATTAGTCTGTGGTTCTCTGTATGAAGAAAAACTTTTAAACATGTAAAATGTAGCCATAAAAATTTTGCATCTGTGTTCCTGTGTTCTTCTTGTAGAAATCATTTTAAAATAACAGCTGAGATCCACTGTACTAACTGGTTCTATAATTATAAATGATTCCATCATGACATCTCCTAATCTCAGATTGGTTAAATTAAAAAGGTTCATCACCTAATTAACTCTTCCTCATAGCTCATACCTTTCAGTCCTAGAAATAGCATCTTCCCTGAGACTTTTCCAGTGCTCCAGTTTCTTCTATAATATCTAATCTATAACTGATCACAGTACTCTTGACAAGACCCTAATAGTTTGCTTTTTAACTTATGTATAATTTCTTATGGTTTCTACTGCCCAAATATGGCTTGTGGAAGCCGACCCGGACACAGACAGGTAGACATTGTTGAAGCACCCAACACATTTTTATTTACAATATTATTTACAAGTGACACAGCACACAACCCAGTACCCTGTACCAATTACTCCTTAAGTCCAGGCCTCTCACAATGCCTTTTCTCTCTTTCTGACCGCCTCCACTCCTCTCCTCCGAGCTTTGTCCTCTTCCACCTGGCTCCAGCCATCAAATGGAGGGAGGCGGCCCCTTTTAAACCCACCCAGATGTGCTCCAGGTGCCTCCCAATCATCTTCTGCCAGCACTCGCTGGTGTGGTAGAAGTGCCGGCTGTGCACCCGGAAGCACTCTGGGTGTCCTTGGTCTTCATCCCCCAGCACTTCCGGGTGTGGCAGAAGTGCTGAGGACCAGGGCTCTCCAGGCATCTGGGTGCCCCCTGGCGGTGAACACAGGCCCCTATAGGTTTGCGCTTCCATGCTCCTTTCCTGTGGTCCCCATAGCCACCAGGGCATTCAACCCCTTGTGGTATGGAGGAGGCATAATCCCTTCTCCGGTCCTTATGGGTATCCCAACTGAGTACCACCCCCAGCCACTCACCACAGGCTATACTGTACGAACTAAAATTGTCATGGACAAAAAACCTTCCTCTATCTTAAAAGAAGGCAGCCATGGAGCCCAGATGAGACTGTAGAACATTTTCTACATTTTCAACAGAGATATACACAAATGTTTCAGTTCATGGATTGAATAATTAGTAAACAATTCATCCTCTTTTTTACTTTTCTATTACTGTGATTTTACTTTTAACAAGTAGGACTTTATCACTTTAATCCAATCAAATAAAGCCAGAAGTAATTTCTGACTCCTTCCAATTCTCCAATTATTCTGAAGGCCACCTTGTTGATATGGGTGTTCTGTGGATCCCATTGATCTTAGCACCGCTTCATAAGAGGGATGTTTGGGCTTTCCCATTAGTTTATCCTAAATTTCTAGAGAGTTGTTCATTATTCATTTACCTCATTCTAACCTCACAAAATTAAGTTGGTGGGTTACCTAAGATTAGGCAGACTTCACATGCTTAAGTTTTAAGCTACATTTAGTTAACCCTTGAGGTACCTTCAGTTGTTTTCCTTATGTTTTATAATTCATCATGTCATGGCTTCATATTTATATATACTCTTCTGATAAATTATACATGTATATATAAAAATATACCTGTATATATAGTAAGGGACAACCAGCAGCCTTACCTGGCCAAAATGCCCAAGAGGTCGAAGGATGTCAGTTTCTTTAAGGCACTGCCTCCCACCGAATGATGCCAGATGGCAGTAACCCTTGGTTGCAGCAGTGCCATGGTTTCCAACAGGGCATCATGGGAATTGGAGTTCTTTGACTCAGCCTTACTGGTTGCTGTGGGTGCTTCCAGGGGGTGCTGTGGGACCTGGGGATCCCTACTTCGTGGGGCTTCCGCCTTATCCGGAAGTGCTTCTGGGCCAAGCCTTTGGCACACTGGAAGTAATTCCAGAGATTACTTAAAAGGAACTGCTGGGAGTCAGAGTCAGGAGGAAGTTGGCAACATTCAACAGGAGGATAGAATGAGGAAGATTTACTGTTTTTTTGTGTTTGTAATTGTATTTGTGGCTTGTTACTGGAAGAATAGTTGTAGAGGTGCTTGGGAAAGGAACATTGTGATGGACGGCGATGGCCCTTCCCCAGTCAGGAGGAAAATATATGGGAATGACCGGGGGAGCAGATGCGCATAGGACACTGTCTATTCCGGAGTGCTAGAGGACAAACCTCAATGGTTGCCTTGGCTCCATGGATTCTCACGGGGCACACGGGGAGTTGGAGTTCACTGCAGTCCTGCTGGGTTTTAGGAGTAGCTGCAGAGCCCTAATTTTAGTTTCTACCACACCTGGGAATACTTCAAGATAACGTTGATGATCCACCTGAAGTGCTCCCAGGTGCAGCATAAAGGGAGCCACCTCACTTCACTAAGGAAGCCAGAGTCAGGAGAAAGAGGGATCAAGTTTGCCAGTGGAGGAGTGGAGGCGAAAAGGAGTGGAGGAAGAAAGAGAAGAGAAAGGAAAAGAGATGATAAGAAAGGAAAAGAAAGTGCTGTGTGCACTGTTTATAGTATATGGTGTTTACAGTACTGTGCTGCAGGGGGAATGAAGGACAAGGGTCTACCCTGTAAAATAAAATGTGTGTGTTGCAAAGACTTGTGCTTGGTGTCTAATTGTGTCGGGGTTGGGCAGCTGGTGTGCCCCATGGTGGCCACAATATACTGTTGTCACGCACAAGCGCATGGGGAGCAGTTTAAGGAACTGACACACACCGCAACAAGTCGTGCCCTGGGACAACAGGAGCATACTAACCTTTCTCTTCTTATTTCCTCAGAAAAAACGAGGCACCGCCATCGTAATACTGCCTGGATGATCGAAAGAACCGCAGCACTTCCAGGTTCCTTTCTTTCCTCTGATTCCCATTTGATGATGTCAGCAACCCATCCAGCACCACAGTTTTCTCAGCATTCCACAGTTTAATTTCTGGTTTGACCCCATAAATTGTCCGTCTACCTATCCTTCTGTGTCTTTGAGTTGTGGAAACTATTGAACTTGAATTTTGTGTTACAGTATACGGAGGTAAATACCCCAAATCTTTATGAGCATTTGTGTCTTTTATCACACTGTATAAATATATATATATATATATATATATATATATATATATATATATATATATACACTAGCAAAATAACCGCGCTTCCCAGCGGAGAAGTAGTGTGTTAAACATGATTGTCAATGTAATTGTTTTGTCACTGTTATGAGTGTTGCTGTCATCAAGGATTTGATTATCATTATTTCTTTCAATCAGGTTCGTATTTGGAGGATTTGTTGTGTTCAAGTTACATTCCGTGCTCATCAACCGTTGTAAAGATAACAGGTTTCATTCATCGAAGTGTTCAGTACCCAAATCGGTACTCATTAATCTAAGATGTTTAACAGGCATTCCCGGTATTAAGTTGTGGATTTGCCTACGAATATTTAGTGGCAGCATGTCTATGAACTTAATTTAAACTTAAGCTTTACACCTTGCTTTCCTATTGATATGTCTACAAAGGCTTGTTCAGTGTCAGAGGGTTTTTCCTGTCCTACTGCATCAATAAACAGCTCGTCTTCCTCTTTATCTGAGACATCACACACTGCATGCACAGGTTTACCTTTCCCAGTCCTGCAAACTTTAGCCAAGTGGTTCAATTTACAACATTTTTTACACTGTCTTCCTTTAGCTGGACATTGACTGTTTCCGCAGTAGCTGCGCTTATGAATATACTTGTATGCGTCACTCGCTTCATATTCTTTTGCTGCCTTCTCAATTGTGTAATGCGTTTTTTGTTCAGCACTCTTTGGAGCTCTTGCTTGTTGTCTGCATACTGCGTTCACAGTCAGTTCACGTGAGTCGCTCGGAGTACATGCATCGAAGGTTCTCAGCTGTGCTTGTGCTATCTCGTGTGATCTTGCGATGTCCACGGTTTTATTTAATGTTAGCTCAGACCCGGCACTTAAAATTTTCTGTCGCACTTTCACTGAGTTTGTGCCAAACACTATTCTATCCCTGACCATCTCATCTTCGTTTGCATAAGCACAGTCCTTCACCAGCAATTTTAACTCTGTTACAAAGTGATCAAAAGTCTCGTTTATACCCTGCGTCTTCTCATTAAACTTGTATCTCGCGAATATCGTATTCGTCTTAGGCATGACAAATGCCTTAAAACAGTCATAATAAGTTTTCAGTACCTTGGCTTCCTCCTGGGTGAGAGTCCATGTGTTAAAAATGTCTCTTCCTTTTTCCCCAGTCCACAGGAGCAGGTAGCTGCATTTCTCACTCTCATCTTTGCCTTTTAGCGGGCCAGAAAACATCAGCTCCACGTGCTGTCGGAACTTTTTCCATTCTCCCGGCAGGTTAAGAGAATCCCAGTCAATTCGTGGCAAAGGAACTCCTACAAAATCCATGACTGTCCTCTATTCTGAGACCATGTCTTGTTTTCACAAATTGTGAAAAATGAAGTGATGGTGAGACTTTCTTTTAAAGTATGCAGGGGAACTTTATTTATTACAGCTCTTACAATCACGGCATCCGTGCTCTAAATTAACTTCCATAATAGTAACCTTGAGGTCCCTTTTTCTGGTGCCTTCCTGATGACATAGGTGCCTAAACCATGCCTGATAATAATACATTTCAATTACATATAAATATTACAGTGATCACCTTGATAGACATCTCACCACCCAAATCACTACTCATGAATCTAAGATGTTTTACAGGCATTCCCAGTATTAACTTTTTGATTTGCCTGTGAATATTTAACGGTAGCGTGTCTATTGGATTGCTACTGATGGACGGCCTTATATGGGCAGGCACTCAATTACGTGGGAGGCGTGGGTATGGGGACGAAATATAGGCAGGCAGCCAACTACGTGGGAGGCGTGGTGATGGGGGACGCAACTCCGCCTCACACGCCGACCGAGCTGCAGGCTATGGCCGTATATATGTACATAAGTAGGATTCAGTTATGACCGTTATGCGTAGAATTCCGAAACCTGCTTAACTTTTGTAAGCAAGCTGTAAGGAATGAGCCTGCCAAATTTCAGCCTTCTAGTTGGAGAATTAGTGATGACTGAGTCAGTCAGTCAGTCAGTGAGGGCTTTGCCTTTTATTAGTATAGATTAAGTAAAAAATTCATAACCTCTATTAGCCTTGCTAATCGATTTTGCACACTGTCAGAAAATAGTGAAAAATCCCCTACGACTCATACAGCTATGTCCTTCTAAGGTGTACTTTCAAGTTTCAAACCTAGTATTTTGTAGTCGAATCTACATTTTATTAAATTTAGTCTACAACATATCTGTCCAAGTCTCTCTGCAATGATGCAGTTGATTCTACAGTACATTATCTGAGTTTCCACCTGGTTTAGTATCATATACAAATTTAATTTGCTTGTTTTTTTTTGAAAGGCAGCATTCCAGCAGCAACTGCTGAGGAACAGCAGTTTTACAATCAGCTAGTTCGTAAAAGGTTTCTTTTACCATAACTTGGTGTTAGCATCAATTTTACTTCCATCTGCACCCATCTTGAAGTACTTAAGTGTTTAAAATTCTGAAGGGAATATGTGCACCTGGAAACATGTTAATGTTAAATGACACATAAAAATTAGGAAGGTTTTCTTCACACAGAGAAGCATAGAAACATGGAATAAACTACCAAATAGTGAGGTAGGCAGTAGGACTTAAGGAACTTTCAAAACACAACTTGATGTCATTTTAGTAGAATTAAGTAGATATGAACAGTGAGCTTTGTCGAGCTGAATGGCCTGTTCTTGTCTAGACTGTTCTATTCTTCCACTTTCTTTAATTTAATTGCTAACCTCAGTCCCTGTGGGACCTTGTCAATTTTTTTCTGACATTCAAAAAAATAATAATACATAATGTGGAAGTAACCACCAAGGAAGACAGGAATAGTTCAATCAATCAGTCTTTATTCAGTCACAGATGAGTACCTGGATTCATGCTTTGCAAAGCTGAAGAGCAAAATTTTCTGGTTTCAATCGGCTTTTAATAACCATTTTCCTCCTTACCCCTTACATATGAAACAGCATTTAAGCATTTCATCAATTCGGCCAACTGTTTCTTTTTAGTGTGTGTGTCAAGAGGGGCCCCAAAGAAGAAAAGGTCATCTTTCCAATGTTTAACAGACACGTCCCTAAAGAAGAAAGTTACCCAAGTTCAGCTTACTTCACCTTATTTTATGACAGACGCCTGTATGAATAACCTGCCGTTATAATAAAACAACTTTTTATCCATAGTAGATTGCAAGCAATTACATTTTCTTTCACAATAATTACATAAGCTATCTGATTATATGCCTTTACAATTTCCTGATACAGTAGAATTCTAGCATATTAGTGAAGTATGATTTCCCTTGTCTAAACCAAAGCTGACTATTCAATAATACACCTTTTTAGCCATGGGAGGCGCAGTCTTTTCCTACTGTTAATTTATACCATTGATTGATCTTAGTTTTTCTACAGCTGCTATGAACAATGACACTTACAGGGATCTGCCACACTCTAGATGTATCTTTCATTTAGCTCAAAGTGTGTCATAATGCCAAAGGTGTTTTCATGGTTAAGACTGATCAGGTCACGAGGTCACCCCAGCACTCCAGATTGTAATATATGAAACTGAACAGCATAACATTGATTATTTAATGTAATGTAATGTGTCCATTGGGTATTGTTTAATGCAAGGTAAATATCATCAAGATTATCGATTGATTTACACATTTTATTTCCCTTCTTTACAACACCCTGAGGATTTTGGAGATTGCTATGTGCCATTAGCTGCTTAAAATGCTTCATCTAGCCTTTCATTTATTGAACCTGCTTAATTCAATTTTAGGATAAGAGGGAACTGGTATCTGTCGTAGCAGTATTAGATACATGGCAGAAAAGAACCCTGGGCAGGACACCAATGCTTGGGAAAGGTGCTTTATTATATAAAGGTGAATTGGTCTATAATAGAACAAAATAATGAAAACCAAACACATTTAATGCACTGTAACGCACACCATTTGTTTCTGTCAAATAACACTTTCGGATAGTGCTTGCTAGATAAGCCTATTATAAAAATATGATTGATTGATAAAGTTTAATTTCTTCTTAGTGCTCTTAAAGTTTCTGGAAATTGTTTGGAATTATTTTGTTCTTTAAATGCACTATACTGGTTGCTAAATTTAATCTGCCAAGTTCTTGGGAATACTTTTTCTTTTACAGGGTCACAGGAGAAGTAGGATAAAGACTATTCCAAAAGCAAAACATTTTAAGCAAGAAGAACATTTTGGATGGGATGACAGTACATCACACTACACACTCAGGCACGTACCCACATTGAATAATTTTGGAACAGTTTGTACACAATATATACTCTGTGATAGACAATCCACACTCACTGCTCTATAATTGGATTGAGTGGAATCAGACAATGAACAAATGTATGGGTGGTTGGATGGATAGTTCACCCAACCTGCAAAAATCTACTCAAACCAATGAGTACAGATTCTACAGGGCAACAAACCCATACTTTACAAAAAATCTGAAAATGTAAACCTATAACAGTCAGAAAATACACCCAGTCCTTTAAAGACATTTCAAAGAGACGACAAAAAAAACACAATGGGAAAGAAAGCTTTAAGCAATGAATTTTCATGACTCCTCTCCAGTCAGTAGCAGAGTCACAGTTTAACATGACTCTTGGTGTGGCCTTCATCAGTATGATAGTCCTCTGGTCTCATACTTGTGTAGTTTTATGAAAGTACTTTATGACAGTAATGATTAAAAAACTTTTGTATACTGTATATAAAAATATTAAGTGCTTGCATGCTTTATAATTTTCAAAATTACTACAAAATGCAGCATATAAAAATGGAAATGTATTGATTTATGTGGTCAGGTTTAATGCAGTTTAGTTTATTCCTTTGTTCTTGTAATATTGCTTTTGAAGGCTATTTGAAGAGTACAAATTGAACGTAATGGAATATTTAGTTTCTAAGAATCTGTCAGAGTATTATGCTGTAAACACAACAAAAATGAGCTAAAATAGACTATAATCCACAGTATCCAACATCACTGCAACACAAAGGCATAATAATGTGTATTATAAAGGATTTGTAGCCAATATCATATCTCCTATAATTAAATTCATGTTCCATACTCTTTTCAGTACTGAAAAAAGATGAAAAGTGCGAAGTGAGGTAAAAGTAAATAAACAATAAAGATTGCTTGACATTTTAAAATAAACTATTTTCTTTCGACGGAAATAAAGGCAACACACATACTTCTGACTTCATGAAAGCACAAGTTACTGTAATAGTACTCAAATACATTACATAAAAGAACCAAATGTGGGCAATTAACTTTCCATCAAATATGACTTTTTTCATTTGGATGTTATACAAACTCTGACTCTGAGTTACTCATTTGATTGGCTGAGTGATGGGATGAATGCATTCAATCTGGAGGATACTTTGATCTTCAGTGATGGGTGCCAGGATACAGCAAGCTTCCATTAGAGAGCAAGTAAAGAAAAACAGAACAACCATCTAAGATTCTATCATTTAGATAGCACTAATTAAAGAACCACATCATCATATTGGTAAAATACTAATGTATTTTAAACCTTTACTGGTTGTCCTAAGGTTTCATAAATAAGATAAATAGGAGAAGCCACTGTTTATACAAAACATGTTAATGAAGATAAAAAAATATATATCACCCCATTACAGTATACTTATTTGTATGCATCTTTGGGTCTGTTTCACATTAAATGCCAATCAACATCCAAAAGAGTCACTCAAATAGACAGATTTAACATTAAAATGATGATATTCAATGAGATATGGATATATATTACCACCATGTCAAAAATGCTTTGTACATTATCAAAGAGTTAACTTGCACAACATATTCAATTTCTGAGCATCTACTACAATTGAGCAATCTAAAATAGAGCTTCAATTTGGACGAAAAGCAAAATCATCCAGTTTTTAACCATGGTGCTTATATCTAATCACACATTAAAGCAGTGATATTTTATACAATAGACTGAATGTGCCATAATTGTGTTTCACATAGGAGATGTATCTCCTACCCTCCAGGTCTCTCCAATCAGTGCCTGAGGAATGCATCTGCAATCGGCACATTAGCAAGCTGCCATGACAATGATGAGGAAGAGAGCAACGGCCTCCAGTGAACAGTGTTTATTGAAATGAAAGGGAAAATGCAGCGGAAAGCATCATTTCAGCACTCTCACTAGAAATGACTGTAAATATATTCATTAGAGTAAAACAATCATTGGTGTCTATCCATGCATACTCTCTCCTCGCACTGCTGTCACTCTTGTCAATCTGAAGATGAGAGGTAATGGCCCCAGTTTCTGTGAAACTGCTGAAGTGTGTACTCAGGCAGCAGCCTGAAAGATGGGTTCATTTATCATCATAATAGGCTATTACCCATGATAGGTCACAACTCACTGAAGAGTCAGTAAGTCTAATTGGTGCAATTCCGTTTACTCTGGATACCTCAGAAGGTGATGAGCTGCACTTTTTAGGCAATAGTCAATCACACATCCAAGCAGTTTGTATAACATGTTTGCATGGTTTGATTGGATTTATAATGCACTTGTATTCTCTCCTATGCTACTTTCTTAGACAAAACTGTAACTCATCAGATCCCAGAAGTTGAAGCTTTAACAAAAAAAAGAGCAAACTTAAAATCAGTACGCTTTATTCAGCTATAAATTGAAATGTGTGGCATCTCACTGATTAACACAAAGAGGATTATGACAATTATGACAATCCGTTGACTATGCTTTTGCATAAAACATTTAACCTTAGCATAAACAACAAGTCACAAAATTTACTGACAAGGCCTCATCCATTGTATGTAACGTTCTGACTCATGACTTCATTTACCGGCCATTAGGGAACACTTTTACTTAATTTTATACAGTGCCTTTCTAATATGAGAACCATTCCAAAGCACTATTATAAGCTCTAGTACAGTTTCTTATAGATATTTTGTAATAGAAGTACAGACTATTATATAACTTGCCCAAAGTGGTGTTTTTAATGCCATCCTTGTACTTTAAAATCCTTACTTTTGCAGCTATGTCCAGCCAGTGCTGTGCAGTAGCTCAAAAAAAGAGAACAGACACTTTACAGGACAATGTTTGTTACATTTTAATCCTGGATACAAATTAGTTCCTGCTTTTATTTCTGTTTTTAATTTCATTGGAAATTTGAGTATAGCCTTAGGGCCATTATAATATTCTCGAACTTGGCAAAAAATGCATGTCCAAGATTGCTGATAATTGCTGTGTGTGGATAAAAACAACCTGAAGACTTCCAAGCAGTTTTACTACATTGGTGAACTTGCAGAGGCATCAGCTACGTTGGCTGAAACAGGTTGTATCTTGTTTGAGATGAACATGTAGTCGAGTGCAGCTGTGGCACAAATTGAGCGGGATAGGTTAGAACCTGTCTCAGGCAGACGTATGGTAGCTCACTGTGTGAATGTACAATGTGCATGTACCACAAAGCTGAGTCTGTCTGCTTCAATTGAATGAGAAGTGAGGTGCATGCAATGGCGAAAAAATGTAAAAGTGCATGCATGTACCATCTCACCAAGTGCAAGTCACACTTGTATAAGCTTCTACATCTTCCATAGAACTCACACCAACTCCTGTGGCTGTGGCTGAATGTGAGCAGAGTGGACTGCTCCATACATACAAACACACACACACGCACACGCACACACACACATACACACACATACACATACAGGTCTTTCATTTATATATGTCTAAATATCAAAAATGACACATTTTAAAGAGAGAAAAGAAATTAAAGAATTCTCATCTAGTTCCAAAGACTTTAAGTACAAGAGTTTACATTATAGCACATCAAATTAAGGATTTGTTTTTCCTCCTCATATTTACTATTTTGGGTCAAACACTGAAGAAGCCATTGATCATCTGGTATCATATACAACTATTATTATTATTTTTTTTTTTTGCATTAGACTTTCAGAAAGGAATTATCACAGTATGATCTAGAGCCCTGAAGTTCAAAATAAAAATAATTATATATGATGTATGTATTAAGATTACAGTATTCAGTAACGAAACAAAAGGAAAATAATAATACACCAATAATAATACACCAATTCTTTCTTGGTGTTGTCCGCTTTTGGGTTTTATAGGTAAAAGTATTATTTAGATTTTGGCTCCTGCTTTCTGCATACATGTACTTAATTAATAACCATAATAGCAATAATTATAATAGACCATATTGTTATTCCAGAATCCCTGCATGGAGTTTGCATGTTCTCCCTGTGTCAGCGTGAATTTCCTCCAGGTGCTCCAGTTTCCTCCCTCAGTCCAAAGACATGCTGGTTAGGTGCATTGGCGATTCTAAATTGTCCCTAGTGTGTGTGCCCTGCGGTGGGCTGGCACCCTGCCCGGGGTTTGTTTCCTGCCTTGCGCCCTGTGTTGGCTGGGATTGACTCCAGCAGACCCCTGTGACCCTGTAGTTAGGATATAGCGGGTTGGATAATTGATGGATGGATGATGTTTTCCCAGAAGGATAGAAACAGTAGTTTACCTAGCTTTAACAAAGTATGTTACTTATCGTTGCCTTTATTCTGTTTCTTGCAACAAAAAGACCTATGTGTTTAGGTCCTAACGGAAGAAAAAGGCACTTCAGCCAATATTGGGAAATGGGGAAGGGCTTGAGCCCCCGCAGATTTGTGCTTGCCATCTTGGAGAGCCTCAAAGCTCTTTACATGATTACTCTATACTTGTGCAATAAAGTGATGATTATCTACTAGCAAAGACAGGGTTCTCTGATTCACAGCATACAAAGCCTAGACTAGCTGGTTATATGTCTGTATGTATTGGGTACACAACACATCAACCAAATCTGAGGACCTATTGGCACCCAGTAGGTTGTTGTTAATGTAGAACATTAATATGACTCAATCACTGTTGATCAGCATGTTGAATCTTCTAAGAAATAAGTGTATGTTGGTGTTGTAAACCACACCTCATGAACATACACTATCAAAATGCTGTACTCATTAGCAAGTGACAGCCAGTGAAGTGCTTGTGTGGCTATTAATATTTTTAAAAAATGTAGTTATGATTAGACAAAAGAAATGGTTAATAAAAGTAACACACAACCCTCAATTAAATACATTGATAGTGGGGATTGCTTCATGTGCTATATTTAGAATTTTGAAAGTATTTCTAATAAGCAGTGGATTTTAAGAATCGGATGTTGCTTACTACATCTTAAATATAAGCAAAGTTAAAATATAATAATGCTCTTAAATTAAAAGAATGAATCAACTTAAAAATGAATCCTATTGAAAATCAGTGATTCATACTGTGTCACAATACATTCAAATTTAGAAATCTGGCCTCTCTGATTCAGCTAATAGGAGAATAACAGCTGATCTGTTGAAGGATGACTCAGGATTCATGGGAAGCAACCTTCTATAACCTGTTGGCTCATGTAAAATTTATTTCAGACCACAAAAGGAAATGTGAGGTGCTGAACAGTCAGGAGGAGGGAAGGAAGGAACAGATTATGGCCAGCACACTATAGTTAAAGACAACACTTTATGTTGCTGCCTGCTGTAATTCTCTACAAAAACAGGAAGGAAAAAGGTCTCCTAAAAAGTAATGGGAACGTTTGGTTCATTAAGTTACGTTACTTCAGGGTTTTTCTAGTGCTAAAAAATGAATGCTAACTTGCCAAAAGGCTTCACATTTACTTGGCTGGCTGAAACCCAATATTGAACCCTTCATGTTATCTAACCTTGCAAAAATAATGACCTTCATGTATATTAGTGCCACACTGTAACCATTTTAAAATTCACACAAGGGTTGTATGAGAATAAAGTTACATTCTAATTACTTTGCATTTATATGATGTCTGTCTTAACAACATTTTTTATAGATTATAATTGGCAGAATCCTAATTTTTGAGTAATTTCAAGTCAGACAATGCACTTAATTATAATGAGTGCATTATCAGCATTACCTTTAATCATTCTCTGACAGTTTGTCTGACAAATTTGAATTACAATGCAGTATTATACATTGTCATATGTTGGAGAAATAATAGTGTGAATCTTGAGTACTTCTACAGCTAAATAAAAATTGGTGCAAAGTGGAGAGTTTATGATGTGAATTGAAAAATAAAGCCAAAACCTAGAATGATTCAATAAATCATCACATGTTATTTCAACAGTTTATGAGACCAGAAGAAATGACATTATGTTAAGGGTTGATTGACAATTATTAAATTCTTGAGTGGCAGAGGATAGGTAAAATGCTTACTAATCAAACTTATTCTAAAATCCGGGCAGAAATTTTAAGTAAATTAAACATAACCTTAACTATAACCCTAAGAGGAAATGAAGCAAACCAAAACCAATAAAGTAAAATCTACATCAGTGCTCTGTTAGAGCAGCACTTCAATCAGCTCTCCAAAGGAAGAGGAGTTCACTCCTAAAAACTGGTAAGCAAACCCCACATTACAATTTTTCTTCCACTTGGCAGTCACTGTTGGCAATGAAGAAAGATGTTTCTCTCCATTTACGTATGTAAAAAATAACTTTCATACCCTCACTGTTAAGAGATCGTCTTTTCTGTTTATTGTAAATAAGTTTTTAAGTCTTTATATAATTGTTAATATTGTTATGTTTCATTTAGTATCCATATGAATTTTGTGTTCTCTTTTGTCCTTTTGTGCTTTGTGGGTGGTACTTCAAGATAGAGGGCCACCTTGATACCTCCCTTTGGATATTTATTGATTCAGGAAAGAACCCCTACTAGTGGTTAATTGTGTTTGTAGAAGTTCTGTAATTCCTATCTTTTTATTTGGATTTTCTGGTTTTATGATTATTTCTGCTTCTGCCTTTGAATTCTTCTCTTGGATTGTGTTTGGGATTTGTTCACTTTGGATTGCTTTTTATCCAACTCCTTTTAGCTTGTTAGAGCATGTTTCAGTTTTTAATTCATAAAGATTCTTCTTTACAGAGTGTCTCTGCAAGCTATAGTTTTTACAAAGGTTCTCCTTTGAGAGACATGTTAGGATATTTTGGGACTTTAAAATATACTTTGAACCTTAAACACCAGTTTTCTCATATCAGGTCTAGTTAGGCAGAGGTCTGCCTCTGGAGATGGGAGGTTAGACTGACTTGGGTGAGCCTCTTCTGGTCAGCCCAGTAGAGGGGCACTGAAGGCCTCAACCCCTTTTCAATATGTGTATGACTGCTGTTCCTGAGTGGTGGCATTTATAACTGCTGCATAGCAATGTATAGTCAGCAGTGTGTCTAGTGGTATCATTGATGTGCAACACTAAGATTATAAAACAAAAAATGGAAAAAAATACAAAAAATATCCTGGCAGTCACAGTCTTAATACAAAAGAAAAAAGGCAATAATAAACTCATCACTACATCGATCATTGTGAGAAGGGCGCTATTCCATTAAGGGTTATCAGAGCTGCAATTTACCCTGTTAGCACTGGGAACAAAGCAGTTCTAGAAACAGTCCCTTTAATCACTACTTGCTGTACCATATATGCAATCACATATTAAACAATAACTGTCTCATACATATTAAGAGATTTTAAGCATTTTAAATATATTTTGATTTGGCAGTTTACCTATAGCTACAAGGATATTCAATCTAGATTGCAGTTGTTTTAATGGTGAACTCTTCTACATGCAAACACATTTACTTAAAGTGATATGCCTATTTATTACCCCATCTTTCTTCCAGGACAAAGAAGATCACTACCCACTGTTTAATATTCATCATAATCAGCAGCTGACACTGAGTCATGGTTCATTAATTCACCAGATGTTTGAAAGAGAACTAAACTGGCATACCTGACTTACTGAATTAAGGTTTCAACACATGAAATGATCCACACTGTGCACCAGGTAAAAAAAAGGTGCTGTAACCTGAGTATTATTCCTGAACTATATACCTAATATATACTCCTTTACTTGCCAATTTTATTTGTACAATAAAAACATGTAATATTACAGTATTAAGAACAAACTTCAGCACTGATTGATTTTTAACTATATCAGATTCACTTCTTAAAGCTTTTCCTAGGAATTATATGGGATTATTGTTACGATGGTAAAACTGGACATGCAAACCAGTGGTAATGTGCACTCTGAACTTTTACACAGTAGAATCAGAAAGTATTTAGAAAAATTTCCCTTTCAGGACTTTTTATTGTGTTGTAGATTTAATTTTAAAGTTTTCATAATTACACTCTATAACGCCTAATGATAAAGTGAAAAAATGTTTTCAGAAAGGTTTGTAAATTTCTTAAAAATCAAAAACTGAAATCTCTTATTCATAGGAGTTGTAACAAAGGCGCTATATAGGCATCTGACCCGACACGGAAAGACACGGAGGCACGTATAAAAACACAAAGACTTTATTTCTTTCTTCACCCGTGGGCACACGTCTTCCCCGTGACCCACAGGCAATACACAGTCCCAAAACACAACACACTCTTCTTCCTCTACCACCACTCCTCCACAAGCGTAGTCCTCCTCCTCCTGAACCTGGCTCCTCGAGTAGTGGTGGCTGGGCCCTTTTATAGCCCACCCGGAAGCGTTCCAGGTGATTGCCCACCTGGTCCTAATTGTACTTCCGGGTGGGGCTGAAGACTCGTCCAGCCGGGCTGTGGGAAGCAGAGAGCTCCCCCCTAGCGGCCACCCCGGGCACCAACCAAGCTGTGGAGGACTCCATCTCCCATGGAGCCCTGCGGGTGGTTGGGGAATCACCGTTGGCCAGGGAAGCTGCCACCAAGTGTCCCGGGGAAGGTATTGGACTGCCCATGGCGGCTCCCCCGGAACATAAGCAGCAGGGGCGTCCCTGCCGGGCATGGGGTCTGGCTGTCCTTCACAGAGTGTTCAGACTATTTGCTGTGACATTCCAAATTGAGGTAAAGTACATCCTGCTTAAATTATCTTTGAGATGTGTCTAGAACCTAATTGAAGTCCACCTGTGGCAAACTGAATTGATTAGACATACCATATGTAACTGAAAAAGTCACACACGTGTATGTTAGGTCACACAAGTCACACTGCATGTCAGGACAAAAACCAAGCCATGAAATACAAGGAACTTTCTGTAGACCTTTGTGATCAAACTGCTGTGAGGCACAGATTAGGGTAAGGGTATAAAACCATTTCTAAAAAATTTAATGTTTCCAGTAGCACAGTGGTTTCAATAAGTATGAAATGGAAGCAGATTAGAACTACTGGGGCTGTTCTTATCCAAACTAAGTCGCTAGGCAAGAAGAGCTTTGGTCAGGGAAGGTGATCAAGAATCCAATGATCACTTTAACAGAGCTTCAGAAGTCAACCGCTGGGAGGGGAGAACCTTTATGAAAGGCAGCCATCACAACAGTACTCCACCAATCAGAAATGTATGGTAGAGTGGCTACACAGAAGCCACTATTAAGGAAAAGCAATATGACAGCCTGCTTGGAGTTTGCCAAGCAACTTTTAAAGGTTCTCTTGTCTGATGAGACAAATATCAAACTCGTCATCTGCCTAAAGCCATTGCTACATTGAAGCATGGTGGTGGCAGCATTATGCTATAGTAGTGCTTCTCAGTGGCAGAGACAGGGAGAATAGTCAGAATTCAGGAAAGGATGAATGCAGCCAAATACAAGGAGGTCCTGGAAGACAACCTACTGCAGTGTGCACACATCTTCAGACTGGTGCAACTGATCACATTTCAGCACGAAAAACGACCCAATGCATAAATTCGAGACTAGTCTCTCATTGTCCTTGTGTGGCTCAGCCCAAGTCCAGACTTAAAATCCATAGAATAACTGTGGACAGACCTGAACATGGCAGTTTACAGGCACTTCCTTTCCAATCTAACGGAGCTTGAGGGGACCTACCAGGATGAGTAGGATAAAATGTCCAAATCCAAGTGTGCAGAGCTTGTACAAACTTAACCAAGAAGACGCACAGCTGTAATTGCAGCTAAAGGGACTTCTACAAAGTACTGAATGAATGACAGATTTCATTTTTTGAATTGTAATAATTCTGCAAACCTTTTTAAAATACGTTCTTGCTTTGTCATTATGGGTTATTCAGTGAAGTGTGATGGACAAGAATTTTAAATATATCCACTTAAAAATTAAATCTAAGAAACAATAAACTGCAGAAAATGAAGGGGCCTAAATATTTTCAAAATCCACTGAATATTTTGCCAAAAAGCACAAATTAGTATGACACATTCTAAGGAAAAGTTAGTATCTCATCAAAAGAGGTTTGTAAAATCTCAACTACATCTCCTCTGTAAAATGAAATTCTGATTCAAATATCAAGATGCCTCTGCTTATATGTATCCTTTCATTTCCTGTATCCACTTAATTCAGTATGAGGTCACTGAATGATGGAGCCTTACTGCCATCATTGCATTCAATCCAAAACTGGCTGGGATCCCAGAGTGACACAATGTACACTCAATCATACAGGGCTATTTTAGAGATGCCAATTAATCTAACATGTATATTTTTATGATGTGAGAGAGAATGAGACTCCGTGACAAAACATATGTCAACATGGTAGCTAAATAGTGGCTATGCTGGCATCTGAACATGGGTCTCTTGAAGAGAAAGGAAGCAGTTTTAGACACTGTCCAAGGGGATGGTGTATGTATATATGTAAGTTGAATCAGAATTTGTAAAGATGTAAAATGCAAATAAATCTAGGCTATGGCACAGATTTACCGTTTCAACATTTACTAATATTTTTTAACTGAACAGCATAATTCCAGCTGGATAAAAAAAAATTACTGCATAATAGTAAAACTGCAAAAAAAAGTAAAAAATTGTAAATATTTTTCACCATATTTGACCTCCACCCTGTTTTTCAGTCAGTCAGACATTTCCTAATCCATTTAGCCCCTATCAGGGTCATAGGGTATGCTGGACTAGAGCCTATCACAGCTAGCTCATGGAACAAGGCAGGAACAAACCCTGGACAGGGCGCCAGTACGTTGCAGGATGAAAACACACAAACACCAACCACACATTAGGGACAATTTAGAATAGCCAATCCACCTAACCTGCATGTCTTTGGACTGTGAAAAGGAAACAAGAGCACCCAGAGGAAGTCCATGCTGACATGGGGAGAACATGCAAACTCAACGCAAGGAGTACCCACAATGTGAATCCTGGTCTCATTACTGCAAAGCAGCAGTAGTACTACTGCGCCACCATGCAACCTAAGTCAGCAATCCAAAATAACAAGGGAAGAGACAAAAAATGACTATGCACCCTGAAATTCAACAACAATCACTTAACTTTTGGTTTGCTTTTACAGCTAAGTGTAGGTTGTCATTAAAATTCTGCTAAATTTCTGAAAAAAGATAAAATAAGATTATTTAAGGGGGACACAAGGATCCTATTATTTGTTCTCCTCATAATCTGTAATATTTCTGTTGTTACAGACTAACACTAAGACTGCTTAATCAATATAATTAGCTTTATACCTATCATATAATGTATGTAGGGCTACAGTTTTAATTCATATTTAAAGTTTCCAGGTGCTATTCATTATTTTTTTATCTTTGTACTTTTTGCATTTTTTGTGTAGTGCTCTGTACTGCCTCCATCTATTGCTTTTCTGTCGCTTATCCAGGTAAAGGTGTAAACAAAGGTGTTCAGATCTTCCTTTTCCCTGCCCCCTTCTCCAACTCCTTGAAGGGGAATTCCGAAGCGATCTCTGGCTAGCTGTGAGATTTCATTGCTCCAGCATATCCTGCGTCTGCCCCAAGGACGTCACCCAGTTGGATATCCACCAACCACCTGCCACAAGGAGGTGTCCAGGAGGCATACCAATTAGGCGATTGAAACACCTCAGCTGGCTCCTTTCGATGTGGAAGAACAGCAGCTTTACTTTGAGCTCCCCAAGATGTCTGTATTTCTTACCCAAACTCTAAGCCCAGATGCACTTTGAAATATCCACAATCTAGTTCTTTTATTCACTAACCAAAGCTTGTTGCCACAGGTGAGGGTAGGAATGTGGATCAACGAGTAACCTGAGAGCTTTGCCTTTCAGCTCAGCCCTCTCTTTACCATGACTGACCGGTACAAAATAACCACATAACTGCAGATGCTGCTCTGATCCACCTGTTGATCTATCAGTCTCTACTTCCATCACTTGTGAACAAGATGCCAGGATACCTAATTCCTCTGCTTGAGGTAGCATCTTCTCAAGATGCTTGAGAAGCATGACCTCAGACTTGGTAGTGCTGATCCTGAAACTGAACACTTAACGCTGGGCCACAAATTGCTCTGATGCACACACTAGATCGCATCCAATAAAGCCAACAGGAACACATCATCTGCAAAAAAGTAGAAGATATGATCCTGAGGTCACCATACTGGACCCCCTCCGTCTTTTGGCTGCACCTCGAAATTCAGTCCATAAAAATTATCAACTGGATTAGTAACAAAGGGCAACCAAAGCAGAGTCCCACAACCATCACAAACATTACTATCTTAAGAAGCTGGGTCTCCTCCAACTGGTCTAAATCCTCTGTATCAGCCTTTGATGCTAGATAGAATGAAGGTGGACCAAAATAAGTAGATCTACTAGAAAGCTTAGCCATATACAGATATTTAAGACTTTAGAATGTCCTAGTGAGGCTGTGTGATCATTTTAGAGGTTCTTTTTCACCAGGATTCACACTGGTTGCATTTTTTATTTTCCTCTCATACCTGGTCATCCAACCATAGCATATACTGCATTTTTCAAACCTGACACTGACTTTTCCCATTATAAAAAATTCCGCCCCAAAAATTGTCTAAGTTAAAATATAATTTAATTTTATTTTTCTATTTCTACTTTTTAATTTATTTTTGTAACAGTTTGTCTTTAAATATTTGTAAATCACTTTGACCTACATGTTTTGTATGAAACTATGCTACAGAAATAGTTATTGTTACTGTAGATAGCATCACTGCAGTCATTATCACTGCCATTGATTAACACCATTCACTCACACAACTCCATGACAGTGCTACATGCTACTTTAGACAGGCCAATGTATTTTAAACCACAACCTCCAGGTCTTAAAAACATTAGGTTTAGCTGAGTTTGTGTGCGGTGTCAGAAACTTTAGCAGGTTGCCAAGTTTAAACATCCTTCATTAGCAATGGAAAAAATAAAACTGAATTTTTTTCTTTCAGCTTCCCATTGATAATGTTGAAAAAACAAAACCTTAACGTTTTCTCCACAGTACATGACTACAGAAAAATTGCAGCAATTAACCATCTGAAGATTCCAGTTTCATGGCTGTCCTGTTAGCACAGTAAATTATAGATCAAGTGCAATAAAAGAATGCATTTCTAAAAATACTGTGATGTTTTGCTTGTATTTGAGTGACTTACTGCACATTAAGTGTGTGCTTAAAAATAAAAAAACAAGTCATTAGATACTCTATTATCTAACATAGGTGAAGATGACTTTGGAAACCAGAAACTTGTCTTAAAAATATACTTTGTGAAAAGCATTCCTACTGTGTTTATTTATTATTTGCAACAGAGTAACAAATGTGTTTGCTTTTTATAGTAAAACATTATCTTTGAAGAACATTTTCACATGAAATAATGCAAAAATATGTTTGACAAGTGAGAAATCTAGTCAGGAGATGGACACATTTCTTGGAGTTCACTCAATTTTATAAAGCTGGTATCTTTATGTCTCCAGCTTAGTGCAGTATGAGCCAGAAGTGATGATGTAAAGTTTTGTTTGTCATTGCTGAGCTCATGCTTGGACTGCAAAGTGTAATGTAGGTATCCGCAAAACAGGAGATGATCAAAAAATGTGAATAAGCAACTGATATGTGACGGAAGAAACTAAAAGGGAGTATACATTATGCAAGGCATTATAAAATGTTTAACTTTTCAGAAATATAAAACAAGATCTACGGTGGGCTGGCACCCTGCCCAGGGTTTGTTTCCTGCCTTGCACCCTGTGTTGGCTGGGATTGGCTCCAGCAGACCCCCGTGACCCTGTAGTTAGGATATAGTGGGTTGGATAATGGATGGATGAATGGATAAAATAATTATTTCAAAAAAAGTCTTACCAGTAACAATACTCTAATGCTTGTTTTAAATTTTGGTAGGCCTATCTACTATAAATGTCATTTAGGTCTGCCTAAATAAAAGATCTGTAGCCACATTTAGTATATAATTATTAGAATTTAGAACATTAAAACACTCTGGATGAGAACAGGCCATTCAAGACAACAAAGCTTGCCAGTCCTATCCATTTCTTCCAAAAAGACATCAACTCGAGTTTTGAAAATCCCTAAAGTCTTACTGTCTACCATACTACTTGGTAGCTTATTCCAAGTGTCCATCGTTCTTTGTGTAAAGAAAAACTTCCTAATGCTTGTGAGAAATTTACCCTTAAATTTTTGTGTCTCCATGTTCTTGATGAACTCATTTTAAAATAACAGTCTCAATCCACTGTACTTATTCCCTTCATAATTTTAAAATCTTCAATCATGTCACCTCTTAATCTTCTTTTGCTTAAACTGTATGGGCTCAGCTCTTTTAATCATAATAATTCAACCCCTGTAGACCTGGAATCAGCCTAGTCGCTCTTCTCTGGACTTTTTCTAGCGCTGCTATGTCCTTTTTGTAGCCTGGAGACCAAAACTGCACACAGTACTCAAGATGAGGCCTCACCAGTGCATTATAAAGGTTGAGCATAACCTCCTTGGACTTGTACTCCACAGATTGTGCTATATAACCTAGCATTCTGTTAGCTTTCTTAATGGCTTCTGAACACTGTTGGGAAGTCGATAGCTTAGAGTCCACTATGACTCCTAAATCCTTCTCATAAGGTGTACTCTTGATTTTCCGACTGCCCATTGTGTATTCAGACCTAACATTTTTACTTCCTATGTGTAATACTTTAACTTTACTAACTTTATTAAATTTCATCTGCCACAAATCTGCCCAAGCCTGTATGCTATTAAGTCCTTATGTAATGATATAATGTATTCCAAATTATCTGCTAATTCACCTTTCTTGGTATCATCTGCAAACTTAACCAGCTTAGTACAAAGCTATAAATAAAACATGACTAAAGTTGTATAACTACATATGACTTAGATTCACTTCTGTTTTAAATATACAGATTTCTTTTCCATTCAGTTTGAAAATTGTATTTCATGCTATAAATTATTTTAATAGATTTAGATTCTTCCAATGACTAGCCTCCCTATGCCATTCCTACTACATCAACAACTCCTTCCACGTTAACTGGAATGGCCAGTGACAAGTCTGACCAACAGTATGGGCTGTCAATAACTGAAGACCAAGTAATGAGACAACTGAGGGAGCTTCACACAGGAAAAGCTGCAGGACCAGATGGAGGTAGTCATCAACTTTTTAAGGCCTTTGTTGACCAAATTTATGGTATCCTCTGTCACCTGTTCAGTCTGTCCCTAAGGATTTAGAAAGTGTCACTGCTGTGGAAAACATCCTGCATTGTTCCTGTTCCAAACAAGGCAGGTACCTTCTCACCCAATGACTACAGACCACTCACATCACATATAATGAAGACCTTTGAAAGACTGGTTCTGTACTACATGAGTCCTCTTGTGTTTTTTTGATTTCTACAGTGTCTTCAGTACCATTCAGCCATCCATATTAAGGAGTAAACTCAAAGATATGTGTGTGGGTGAACATATGGTGTCCCAGCTAAGGGACTATCTGTCAAGCAGACTGCAGTTTGTGAGACTCAAGGACTGTGTTTCTGATACAGCAACACTGGAAAACCACAAGGAACACTCCTGTCTCTTTTTCTCTTCATTCTGTACACCACAAACTATAAATATAACATCAGGTCATGTCACTTGCAGAAATTCAGAGGTGATTCTGCATTTATGTCGAATATTGATAAAGAGAATAAGACAGAGAATAGGAGTCAGGTGAAGAAATGTGTTTGTTGGTGCAAAGAGAATGGTCTGCCTCTTAATATCAGCACAATGAAGAAACTGGTTATTGATTTTCGCAGCACTAAAAATCCTTTATGTCAGGGCACTTTTCAGAGAGTGGATGTAGAGGTGGTGCACTCCTATAAGTAATTGGGGGCCCATGTTAATGAGGTTAGGTTGAACTGGTCTCAGAACACATAGGAAGTATATAAGAAAGCATAAATATGTCTAGGTGCAGGATTCAAAACCAGGATTCATGAGGTAGCACAGCTAATGATGTCATATTCATTAGTAGCATACTTATAAAATAAGGCAAAGGAATGGACGTAACCTCATGGGTGCAGATGATCACGCAAAATATACATCTTTAAGACCTATTGAAATATCAGACCTTTGCAGCAAAAAAACATTTCCTAATGAAAACACACACATATTTGTATGTGTCTGTGTATATTTGTATTTGTGTGCAACGAGAAGTTAAGCAAAATGACACCTTTTATTGGCTAACTAAAAAGATTACAATATACAAGCTTTCAAGGCAACCCAGACCGCTTCTTCAGGCAAGATGTAATACAGAGACTGAAATTCCCTGTGTTTATATAGACACTAAGACAGATACAGCACTGGAAAAACTGTAAGTGAGATATCTTAGATGTGAAAAATTAATAGACCTCTCCAGGCTAAGATTAATTTAGCCAGAGAGGAGAACAATGTGTAGGATAACTGCCCAAGTGAGTTTTTTCAAGGCGTCCTGGCTTCCTCTCTTATTTTAAATACAAGCAAGTTAGGATTTCTAGTGATACTAAAGTGGCCTTGCATGAGTGTCTGCATGTGTGTGATGAGTGTGCTCTGTGTATAGACCATCTTTCTCTCAATGCTTAGATCCGGCCTGCACCCAATTATAGCAGGATTGGTTCTGGCTTCACACAAACCTGTAATGAAAAGTATTAATTCAGAAAATAGATGACTTAATGAATGTTATTAGAGTCAAATGTATTGTTGAGTGCTTGGAACAAAACAACATAAGCTATAATACACCAATAGGGATGGTTATTTTTTACATTAAATATTAGGAGAAAATTGCAATAGTACACAATCAAATGAATATTTCATTCAGTGGTATTTTGCCTTATGGAAAGTCAAAATACCTAAGGGTATGTAATCTACTATATACATGAATTTGCACATGTCAGAAATGCGCAGTAGTCGAGGACAACCAGCTTTGACAAATATGGTAGTAGTCAAGTTCCAAATGGTGCTCCAGTAGATTTTAAATGAAAATGTTACACTCAGTTACACAGAATAAATTGCACTGCACAGCAGGGAGTCATGCACTATTATTTTATCTGATGTGTTGTGTACTGTGAAAATGAACCTTCTAAATCAATAGAACAAAGAACAGACTCGCCACTAATATAAAAGCAGTGGGGAAAAAAAACTCAGTGCTTATTTTTTCATTATGAAGTCCTAACTCCTCCCCTACAAAAGAAGACAACAGTGAAAATAAAGTTCACAGCATAGGTATTACTTTTGCAGTTTCTTAAAAACTGAAAGCAACAAAATAAATTTTGGAGCTTGATGCTGTTCCCAAAATATTAATAGTCTGGTTCTTTATAAGAATTTGCCATAAACTGGGAAGTAAAACATTAACAGATGCTTAGGCACTTGAAGGCTATGGTGACCATGATAGACACAGTCAATTTATTGAAGTATTACCCGAGAAAAGATTGGAGTACAAGCCATTAAGATTGGAACAGCCTCACTAAAGCACCCATTCTTTCCAATTAACATTCATACTGACACTGAGACGCTGGTTTATCTTTGAGCTGAACCACTTAAAGAAATCACACTTTGTACCCAAGAATGCATGTTGCAGGCAAACAGAAGCCACATGGCATCACATTTGCATGCGAAAAAAAAAACATTTTAACAAATGTACTAATTTCTTTTTTGGCACAGTTTTAAATTAGGCTAAAGAATGGTAACTTGTTAAATACAAGGAACTGTGGCTAGGGCAGCAATAACTCAAAAACTACTAAAGGCATACAATTTTCTGATTGTATTCAGGAAGATTGTTTAAAGTTTAAATAAAATGAGCAAATTCACAAACAGATGAAGTCAACCAAATACTGATGAAGGTCATTAGGTAAAGACACAGTACTACAATGACTCTTAAAGTTGTTTTGTAGGGCATAACCAGCTCAGAAGGGCATATCTCAAAATATATAGCTATATCAATAACAGAGCAATTATATTCTTAAATATATCTGAGAATAGCCGAGCAAAGACAAATAAAGAAAAGTGATGATAAACATTAGAAAATTGATAGTCAATGCTGATGAAAATAGACCAAACAAAGTAACAAATTTCTTCAAAAACAAATGGATTGATATGAAACTTACACTTTTATTTTGTTTATTTTTTGATCAATTGTCAATCAAGTCTATATTAAGATAAATAATCCACTACCAAGTAATGATATACTTGCATCTAAAAATGCTTTTCATTTATAGTATTGCAGCTTATTTGATTAAACTGCTGCATTTGTGATTTTTTTTATTATTATCGCAGTCTTTTGGCACTTTTCCACTGCATAGTACGGCACAGCACGGTTCAGTACAGTTCACCTTGGTTCGGCTCAGTTTGCGTTTCGACTGCAGTTTAGTACCGCTTTAGAGTGGGCGGAATTATTCACGTGTCATTATAGTTGCGCCGCCTCTACTGCTCGCTCTTGATTTTTTTTAACTTGTTCCTACACTGTTTGTAAGTCTGATGGTAGCCATGTGCGCCCAAGAGCTTAGCGACCTCCTGAAAAACGTTTTCATTCTGCGTCGCCCATCCAGCTCTCGCTGGATCCGCTCTCGGCTACCAACGAGGAACGTCTGTACTTCCTCAATAGACCACGAAACAGCCATTTTTGGTTAAAACAAAATGGTGCGTCCGAACCTTCGCTGGCTGTGCTAAAAATCTAGCGGGTCTGTTGTGTCTCGTGTCACAAGATCAGTGACGCAGTAATGAGGATTTTCTCCGGCCAATCAGTGACCAGCAGAGTTTACACGTCACGTTTTTGGTAACGGTTCGGCGCGCTTGGAACCTCGGCTGAGGTGGTACTAAAAAAAGGACCAGGTACCAGGTACTGTTCCCAGTGGAAAACCCCCCAAAAGTGAGCTGAACTGAACCGTGTCGTGCCGTACTATGCAGTGGAAAAGCGCCTTTTCATATGAAAGGAGCAAAAAAGAAAAAACTGATCCAAACTGAAAAAGGAAAATTTCCCAGGGTTACACAAGAATATATACCTTTAGAAAGTATTCAAACCCCTTCACTTTTCACACATTTTGTTATGCTGCATCCTTGTGCTAACATCCTTTGAAGTTATGTTTAACCTCATCAAACAATACTCAATACCCCCCCCAAAAAAATTAAAAAGAGGAGTTTAGAAATTTTGACAAAATGTTCACATGCCTGGATTTGGGGTTTTTCTGCCATTCTTCTCTGCAGATCCTCTCAAGCTCTATCACGTTGGATGGAGACTACTGGTGTTTTTCAGGTCTTGGCAGTGATGTTCAATTGGGATCAAGTCTGGAAGCTGGCTTGGCCACTCAAGGACATTCCCAGAGTTGTCCCTAAGATACTTCTGCATTGTCTTTGCTTACTGCTCAGGGCCATTTTCCCATTGCAAGGTTGAACCTTCTGGAAATTTTGAGATTTAGAGAACTCTAGGGAAAGTTTTCATTCAAGATATTTCTGTGTATTGCTCCATTAAGCTTTCCCCTAACCATAACTAATCTCCCAGTCTCTGCTTCTGATAAACAACCCCACAGCATGATGCTGCCACCACAATGCTTCATTGGTGGAATGATATTGCACAGGTGATGTGTGGATCTTGTTTCCTACAGACATGTCACTTAGCATTGAGGCCAAACAGTTCAATTCAGGTTTCATCAAAAGAAAATCTTGATTCTCATAGTCTCAGACTTCTTTAGGTACCTTTTTGCAAATCCAAGCAGACTTTCATGTGTTGCCTGCCCACCGACCATAAAGCCCAGATTAGTGGAGAGTTGCAATGATGGTTATCCTTCTGGATGTTTCTCCCAGGTTTTGTAGAGCTCAGTTGGAGTTCTTGGTCACCTCTCTTATTCAAGGCCTTATCTCTCTCTCTCCATTGCTTAGTTTGGCCAGGCAGTGAGCTCAAGCAAAAGTCGTGGTTGTTCCAAACTTATTCCATTTAAGAATTAAGGAGGTCACTTTACTCTTGGGAACCTTCTGCTGTAGCCATCCAGAAATCTGTGTCAATACACAATCTTGATTCTAAGTTCTACTGGCAGTTCCTTTGACCTCATGGCTTGGTTCAGATGCACATTGTCAGCTATTGAACTTTAAATAGACAGGTGTTTGGATATCCTAATCATGTCGAGTCAACTGAACTGAGCACAAGTAGACTTAAACAAGGTGTAGAAAAATCTCAACGTTTACAAACAGAATGGGATGGCCCTGAGATAAAGAAGTATCAAAATAAAAGGACAGAATAATTGTGTTGTTTGATATTTTTGTTTTTTTGATTTTAAATTACAGCACCAATTATGGTACTTTGAAGCTAAAATCTCTCATTACTTTATGATGGCACAAGATTGATAATTAAAAGTCTAATACTTTTCTTTTAGTGCAGACAATGATATCTAGAAAGGTGGCTGAAAAATGTTTTTTTTTCCAAATAAATATTCTACTCACAATTAATAACAATTTTTTCCTTTGAAATTAACAAGGCAAAACTTAAAATACGGTGGCAATAAACTTGGGAAACTCTTGCGTTTTCAGGAACTACAATTTGTGAGCTGCACTAAACATTTACATGCATAAAAATTGACACATTTAATAAAGGATGTACTGTATAAAGTTTTGTTGGTTAATACAGTATGATAAACCAGTTTTATTCAACATTTTTATTTGCATCTTTTCTAAGGCCAACAGAAATATTCATTTTTACATGCATCTGTTCAATGCCCAGATTTTTCTATTAAAGAATTGTAAAAAGTATGAACGTTACTATAACAAAATTATTTAGTGTTATTTCATATGCAAATACATGTAGAATAATGTACTCATTCTTTAAAAAATGAGTAAAACATTTTTAAGTGTAAGTAATTAATGGACAAAATAATCATAATTGGTTGTATTTCTAAAAAAGTTGTTGCTTGCACTCCAAAATTATAATTGCAAGAAAATACTTCTTGAAAATGAAGAGACGGAAAGTTGCAGTAAAGCTGCAAAAATAGTTTTTATCTGTTTAGCTTACACTTTTTATTCTTATATTAAAAGTACATTTGTTTTAGTGAGCTGACATACATGTGCTAACACAGGGAATAAGGCAACTTACTGTATGCTTTTTTTAGTTTCTACTGTTTAATATTCAACCGGCAAACATAGTTCTTCAGAATGAAAACTAACAATAACAGAAGTAACAAAGAAATTGTCAGTTCATGCCTCTCAGGTTTTGACATTCGTCAGCACCTACATGAAATCTTTAAAAGCCCCAGAGAGTAAAATGTATTATTCAGTTTTAAATTTGCTATTGATTTACAGCTGTATGGTTTTATAGAGAAAATATTTTGTATAACAGAAACATCAACTGCTTCAGCAATTGTAGCAGAAAGTGTTTTCTGTGTCCTTCATTTTCAGATTTTGAATTTGTTCAGAATTTGTAAAGTACATTAGCATATTTGGATGTGTAGAAAAGTGATGGCCTTATGTCCTGTACAATAACTCCTGAATTCCGTCCTTATCTCTTAGAGAACTTCCCTTCACTAAAACTGAAGAGGACATTTTGAGTACTGTGAAATTGTACTTGGGTTTGGTGGGCCTAAGCTGGGATATTTGCATCAGAATCACAACTGCTGGCACTGCCTCCATGACAGAATAACATTCAGGCATGGTGAAAAGAACACTTGTAAAGGCAACAAATGTGTCAAGTTAGTATTGTTTTTTGCACCAAGAGGACTTGGCAGGCAAAGACATGGTGCTAGTGCTTCATGAAACTGTAAAAGTTGATGTCAAAGTGGTAAATAGAGAGGCAAAAACACTCAGTGCATTCAAAATCTGTGGAGAGGCCTGAGCAGTTAGCATGGACAGGCGCCGTTTCATGCTAAGGTTTGCTGACTTTCCAGGTGAAAGGCACTCTCATGCTTTTACAAACAGAACAGAAATCACAATCCTCTTTTTGGAGAACAGCTCACCTTTTGCTGACCTGTATGGCAAAGATGCGTGGCTTGCACAAGTAGATTATTTTGCTAAAATGTTCAAACAGTTAAACACGTTAATTGTATCTATGCAAGGGAGGGGACACAATATTTTTAAAGTGTCTGAAAAAATCGAGGCATTTAAATAAAAGATAACATTGTGTGAGAATCATGTTTCCATCAATAGGCTTGACCTGTTTCCATATGCTTGTCATGAGGGCACAACAACTGGGCACCTCAAGCAAAAATGCTCTGAAGAAAACTGTCACGGCCCATCTCGCTAAATTGCAGGGTTAGTTCAATGTTTTCTTTCCAGAAACATACAGGGATGACGACTGAGTATGCTGTCCCTTTGAAATCAGTATGTAAAGCATCATGTTGCCAAAGAATGAAGAGAGCTATTGGAGTTGTTATGTGATTGGAAGCTTAAAAAGAAATTCACTGAGGTGAGCCTCTCCCAGTTCTGATGCTGTGCTTTGATGATCCATCCTTCGCTGTCCATGCAATCAAAATCATCCTACCATTCAATACTACCTATCTTTGTGAAAGTGGTCTCTCAGCTCTGGTCCAGCACAAGACAAAGCAGAGGGACAGAATAGACATTGAGCACAACCTTAGATTTGTGTTATCTACTATCATATCAGACTGGGTGACTCTTATTAGGAGCAAAAATAACCCATTACTGTAGTTCCCCCAAACTTAGGTCAGTTATATCAGCCTTAAGATGAAAGGCTTAAGTAATGCTGCTGAATATTCTTCATAATACAATGCTGTTCAGTATGTATTCTGACAGGTCAATCTCTGCTACAGTTAAATTCAGATTCTTGAAACTTAATAAGCGTAGTTTAAACTTGTTTAAAAAGCATACATATATTCTTCAAGAGAAGTCCAATTTTTCCTTCATTGGGTTTATTAGCCCTGGTTGCATTTTTTTGTTATTTCATGTTTTTAACAGAGCATGAAAGCATTGTCTATTACTGCAGTATTTTTGTAAAATAAATTTGAGTGGTTCAAAACGTAAAATGTGGTTTCTGAGGATACAGCAGTTGAGAACCACTGTATTATATGATGCCAGGACCAAGTAAATAGACCCTAGTGACATCATAGTTGGGTAGCCATCGTGAATCACTGGAACAAAGCAAGACTGGGAAACTAACAATTAGAAAAAAAAATCTATTATGGTAAAAACCTTTTTCTGCGTTATTCCGCCTTGACCACACTGCTTGCCCAATCATTACTCCAACTGCACACATCCTCCCTCCGTACTACCCTGTGACATTCTTAGTGTTACTAACTCGCACTTCAACTCAGTCGATTTTAATGTCAAGGCAGAATAGAAAATTATCTATTCAAGAACGTTGAAATTTAGGTCACAATAGGTAAACAATGACAAGAGTTGATAATGAACGTTGAAAAAAGATAATGACCAAAAAAGAGCTCCATATAATAAAAATCAAGAACAAACAAGATCATCCAATAAACAAGAAAGAGAAAAATATCTTGAACAATATGTGAACAGAAATGTAAAACAGCCAACGTTTATAGAATGTAAGTTAGAGGATAAGGTAATTCATAATATTGTTAATGTAATTTAATTTTTGATTTACTTTTTAGTACATTTTACTTTTTTACTTGGACTTTTTACTGTGTTTCATTATTCATCAGTATTTAAAATAGACAGTAGTGAAATACTCAAGTAATTGATTTTCTATCTGTAATAACTAAGGACCAAACTTTCTTCCTCCCGCACCCTGTATACTCTTTTAAACTCACCTATTTTAATACAATCGCTTTCTCTAATGGAGCAGCGACCCAATACCCTTCGAGTGGCTGAGCCGCAAGATAACGGGCATCCAACACCTGCCCCGTGGGGTTGGCGAGCAAAGCAAGCAGGGGCAGAGCCTCCTTCTAATAATAATAAAAATAAAAGGAAGCAAATGCTGCAATGCGGAAAAAGCACTGTAATTTTTTCAAAACTCTGAAATCTTTACAACTACCATCAGTTTTATTTTGTACTACACATTCAATCTCTTCAAGAGCTAAACACTAGACTGCAAAAAGAGCTGAGCCTTGAAATGTTGTTAGTGCAAGTGCAAATGCACAATCACCTGACCCGCTTCAAACAGTTTCAAAGTGGATACCATGGACAAATGCATTTGGGAAGCCTGCACAAATTTGAAAACATTTATATAGCAATTGACATAATAGCAAAGGGCATGGATCTTTGAAAGGACTGCATAAATTGGGTAAATACCTATTTATATAGTAGAAAGTTGACCTGTCTTGGCTTTTGTTATACAAAAGAGGGACATTTTGCAACAATAAACAATCATTTGTGCAAATGAAGATAATTATATACCCATGCAGATGGTGCGATATTACTTTAAGTAGGCTTGGGTGCTCCATGAAGAACTGACCCTGATCACAAAAACATATTACATCAAAATGCAGGCCAATTCATTTATTGCATGTCCAGAAAAAATACTTTTGATTCCCAAGCACTAACCACACAATAAGACTAAAGTGAACTTACTGTTGACTTTACTTCAAAAAGATCTTTAGGTTGACAATGAAAGAAACAAATGATTGTGAAGTGCATTACTGTGGGATTATTCCATGCATAAGGTTGTATTTGTTCTGCCTGCTGTCTCTTCAACAAAGCAGAATTGAAAATCAGCCTCTGAATCGTTCAGATCTATTTCAATGCCCTTCTCCTCCAAGATAATCTGATTAGACGCAGTTCTGTGGGAAAACATCATATTTTCAAATAACTCAAGTTTTACTAAGTTTCCAAAGTTGCAGTCTCATACTCTAAAAACTGCAGTCCTACATTAATTCCTTGCCTTGAATGAGGTCAGAGTATTTTGACAATAATTTTACTTACTACATGACCAGCTAGCTTCATGAAATATGTTATATTTTTTGTTATGAAAATTTCTCCCTATGTGATTAAAATTATTTCTAATGCTTGAAAGTTTGCCTTTTTCATTTCACATCAAATTTAACTTGTGTTTTTCCTTCCATCTATCCATCCATCAATACTTTTGTCCATGTAATCCAGTTTACAGTTGCTGGAGTGTAAGTTATACTATTGGCACTGTGCCAACCCTGGATGATGCATGAGAACATCTCATCATCTAGTGGCTAAAAATATATCTTCAATCAAGGTGATCAATACATTTTTGTCTTCTTTTGAATGTGGTTTGGAGTGATACTGACCATGGGGTTTCAGTGTATCCAAAACTAAAGTTTATTGCTGCCATGGTAAATGTGCACTCAATGTGCTAAAAACTTGCTGTACCCAACTTCTAGGAGAACAGCTGATGCAGGACGTGACAATGCTATTTGAAAAGAATATAATTTTCTAGGTGAGTTCATTATAGGTAAAAGTTGAATCTACACAAGAGAACCGTGTAACCCTTAAAATTTTAAAAACACACAACACATATGGAATCATATGTTAACCTTTAAATGGTACTTTAAAATCCCTGAAGCCTACGTCTGTTTATCTGGGTGTGAGGTGCCCGGAGTTGTATAGGGTAAATAATATATTGCTATTTGGAATACATACATTTCATTTGTACTCTGCGTCTGCAACGATCTGGGTAAATGTAGGATGACAGGAAATGTGAAGCAAGAAATGCTGAACGCATACCTAAAACAGAAACTTTACCCATGTAATAGGAATAATGATGTGAAGTGTATAATGTGTGAAGACTGAAGTTAAAAATATCAAATAAACACTTTCACAAAAGGTATAACAAAACAAGTGCGCCTTTATCTATACTAATAAAAGGCAAAGCCCTCACTCACTCACTCACTCACTCATTCACTCACTCATCACTAATTCTCCAACTTCCCGTGTAGGTAGAAGGCTGAAATTTGGCAGGCTTATTCCTTACAGCTTACTTACAAAAGATAAGCAGGTTTCATTTCGAAATTCTACGCATAACGGTCATAACGGTCAACAACGTCCGCCATGTTGAACTTTCTTATTTATGGCCCCATCTTCACGAAATTTGGTAGGCGGCTTCCCTGCGCTAACCGAAACCAATGTATCGCATACTTATTTGGTGGTATGACGCCACTGTCAGCCGCCATATTTAACTTTCAACGTCACTAATTCTCCAACTTCCCGTGTAGGTAGTAGGCTGAAATTTGGTACTTATTTCGGTGGTATGATACCACTGTCAGCCGCCATATTGAACTTTCCAACAGTCTTTGTTACTTATGGGCCCATCTTCAAGAAATTTGGTACGTGGGTTCCCAATGCTAACTGAATCCTACTTATGTACATATATACATCCATAGCCTGCAGCTCAGTCACCGTGTGAGGTGGCATAGGGTCCATCACCTATCCCTACCTAGCCCTTCACCTATGCATCTGCATGTGAGTTGATGGCTGCCGCTGAATTGTTTGGTTGTCGCTTTCAAGTGTACCAAAATGGCCAAATATTGTACACCTTTGGACAACCGCCAATGCCTCTTAAACATCTTAGATTCACAGGTGACAATTTCAGTAGTGGACACTTTGATGTTTATGAATGTTTAAACTCTCAAAAGCTGGATGTGAAGTTATCGATGAAACTGGTTGTATACTTACAACGCTTGACAGATGCCGAATGTCACTTCAACACAAGTCCTACAAATAGTGTCAGTATTACTATTACTACTGTCACGCACGCGAGTAGGAGGTCAGCGGATTGATTCGACAGCACCTGGGAAACCACTCGCGCCAGGGAATGGTGGGGTATTAACTTTCTCCCTCTGCTTCCTCATAGAAAGAAAGACCTTCCTGCACCATAGGCCTGGATTGACCGCAGTGCGATACTTCCGCCCTTCCTCCGCCATCTTGCCCTGACGCCATCCTTCCCATCCTCCCTTGCGGTCCTTCCCGCATTCCTCCACTTCCGCTCCTCCCCAATAAAATGGCGCGACCCAGGAGTCGCGTCGCATATGAACTTTTTGTTTATAATTTTGACCTGTTTTTGTTTGTATTTTACAATATACGGGGCCGGAAAACCCCAACCCTTGCTACTGTCTCCTCGGTCTTTACAAGTGGCGTAGTCGGCAGGATACAGAGATCCCGGAATGACGGAGGGACAGGACCTGAACACCGTGCTGCAGGAATGAACGCCCAGCTCCAGGCCCTGCAGCAAGCGCAAGCCGCTACCACCGGGAGCTGGAGGCCACGGCCCAGGTTAGTGGAAGCCCAACGGGCGAGACCAGACCCGCCCAGGCAGCCGCCTCCCTATGGTCCGGCGGGCCCTTCGAGGACGCCGATGCCTACCTGGGCATGTTTGAGAGGACGCCACCCGGAACAGTGGCAGCGGTCCGAAAGTGGCGCCCATCTTGGCGCCATACCTGAAGGGACCGCTGCGGCCTATTATGCCCTCCCTGAGGAGGAGGCCGCTAATTACGACCTCCTCAAGCCCGAAATACTGGCCCGCTACGGCATTAGCCCGGGCCAGCAGGCGGCCGAATGGCGGAACTGGGTCTTTGACCCGAAAAGCCCTTCGCGCCCAGGCGCTCGAAGTTCTGGGGCAAGATGGGCGCTGGCTACGGCCAGAGAGCCCCGACGGGCGGAAAGTGGTCGAGCGGGTGGCCTGTGAAGGCCTGGTCAACGCGATGCCCAGTTCCCTCGCCCAGCAGGTCCGGGACACGCCTATCAGAACATGTCGGGCCTCCTCGGCGCCCTGGAGCGCCAGTTGGCGGTCCTCCGACTTGGGGGTCAGAAAAGCCTGCTCGCGGGAACCGACAGGGACGGGCGGCCACCCCCGAGCCCCCTCGACGCGCTGCAGAAGCGCCAGCCAGAGCCAGAGAGGCCGGGTCCGCGCTGTTTCAAGTGTGGCGAGACCGGCCACCTGCTGCCAAACTGCCCCATCACATGCCCGGAGCCTATGGACTGCAGCTGGACATCATCGGAGAGGTATTGTACCCGCCGCATCCCTTGGCGAGTCCGAATCACGGGAGTGGTGTTGCTAAATGGGCACGCCGTGGTGGCTTTGTTTGATTCCGCAGCAACATTACCATTGTTGCTCGCCGCTTGTCTTACCGCAACAGTGGTTAAAACAGCATTTGTTGGTTACCTGTGTGCATGGGGGACTAGGTCATATCGTTCCGCCACTGCTATGTTACCTGGAAGGGGAACCAATCCAAATGACGGTCGCTGTGTTACCTGACCCCCTTCCCAGTGATTCTGGGACAAGACTGGTCTAAAAGAATCAGCGGTAAGCCATTCGCCGCTCGGGGCCTCGTTGGATCTTGTTATGAGGGGAAAAGGCACCCTCCCGCGGCCTCCACGCCGCACAAGGGCAGGCCCTATGGGCGCTGGTGTCTCGGGGACCTTTCCGTGGCTACGGACCTTGACCCGAAGATTCCGCCGAGAAGGGACTAGCCAGGAACTCTTCCCGGCCCAGGCCCCAAGACCCTCTCGGCGCCTGGACCATCAATTTCGGTCCACGCCGCCTCCTTTAAGAGGGAGCAGTGGAATGATGACTCCCTGCGCTTTGCCCGGAATGCGATCGTTCTGCCTAACAGCTCAACAGCGGACGGATCCACACCGCGGGAACCCTTCTTTGTCCTTGAGAATGATCTGTTGTACCGGTGGCTACCCATGAGGGCGAGGTGCGGAAGTTGTTGCTAATTCAGCGTACCTTCCGGCGGAGATATGCGAGTTGGCACATGCTCACCTCCTAGGCGCCCACCTCGGGGCCGAAAAACACTGGAGAGGATTAAGCTCCGCTTTTACTGGCCTGGGATCAATGAGGAGGTCCGGCGGTTCTGTCAATCCTGTCCGGAGTGCCAGACCCGCCAGATTCCTAGGAGGGACCGTGCTCCTCTAGTCCCTATTCCCCTCGTGGACATCCCTTTGAAAGGATAGGGGTCGATTTGGTGGGACCCTGGAGCCCTCAACCCGTGGCCACAAGTATATCCTAGTCATGGTGGACTATGCCACCCGGTACCCAGAGGCGGTTCCCCTGCGCCCGCTAATACTAAAAGCATCGCACGGGAACTGGTTAACTTGTTTTCACGCTGGGCATACCCAAGGAGGTCCTCACGGACCAGGGTACCTTCACTTCGGATACGTTCAAGGAGGTAGCCAAATTACTGCAGATAAAGCACCTGAAAGCGTCAGTCTATCACCCGCAAACTGACGGGTTGGTCGAACGATTTAATCAGACGCTTAAGCAGATGCTCCGCAAGGTAGTCAGCGCGGACGGCAGGAACTGGGACCAGCTCCTCCCGCTCGTGCTTTTTGCCTACCGGGAGGTACCCCAGGCCTCTACAGGCTTCTCCCCTTTTGAATTACTATACGGGCGACAACCCCGGGAATCCTCGACATCCTAAAAGAAGGCTGGGAGGCCGAGGCTCTTCCCTCCTCTAACATTTTGAGCGTGGCGCAACTGCGCGACCGACTCACAAAGATCAGGCCCCTCCTAAAAGAGCACGTGACTCGTGCGCAAGCAGCGCAGGCCCGTGTTACAACCGCAACTCCTTCCTCCGGGAGTTCCGCCCGGGGGACCGAGTTATGGTGCTCGCCCCGACCTCCCACTCGAAGCTGCTCGCCACTGGCAAGGGCCTTACGAGGTTAAGGAGAGAAAGGACTCGTCGACTATTTGGTGAAACAGCCCAATCGTCGACCGAAAGTGAGAGGATCTATCATGTCAACCTGTTAAAGCCCTGAGAGATAGAGAGGAGCTCCCAGCTCCGTAGGTCACTCTCCCTTTCGCAAGCACAACTGCCCTTAACCTCGGCGAAGAGCTGACCCCAAGCAGCGGCAGGAGTTAGCCCAAACACTCCGAGCCATCCCGAGGTAGTGAGCGAGTCACCCGCCGGACCGCTGATTGAGCACGATATAGTCACTGAGCCCGGGTTAATCGTCCGGGAGAGGCCCTACCGACTCCCGGAGGCAAAACGCGCAGAGGTCGAACTGGAGGTGAAACGTATGTTGGACATGGACATAATTGAAGAGAGCCATAGTCCCTGGTCCAGCCCTATTGTCCTCGTCTCCAAGCCAGACGGCTCCTGGAGGTTCTGTAATGACTTTAGACGCCTGAATCAGATCTCCAAGTTCGATGCCTACCCCATGCCCCGCATTGACGACCTCCTTGAGCGGCTGGACGGCTCGGTATCTGACTACCCTTGACATGACAAAAGGGTATTGGCAAATTCCTTTAACGGCATCCGCAAAGGAGAAAACGGCCTTTAGCACCCCTAGCGGGCACTGGCAGTACAAGGTCCTCCCATTTGGGCTGCACGGGCCCCGCGACCTTCCAACGCCTGGTAGATAGAGTGCTGAAGCCCCACCAGTCCTATAGTGCCGCCTACCTGGATGACGTTGTCATCTATTCCGGCACCTGGGAGGAGCATCTACTGCAGGTCGCAGCTGTCCTCCTAACACTGGCTAAAGCCGCCTCCGCATAAACCCCGGAAGTGTTTTTGGATTAAAGGAGGCCAAATATTTAGGCTACCTCGTGGGACAAGGACAGGTGCGCCACAGAGCTCCAAAGTTAAAGACATCTTAGAATGGCCCGTCCCGAGTACCAAGAAACAGGTGCAGGCTTTCTTGGGGCTTGCGGTTACTACCGCCGGTTTGTTCCCGTTTCTCGAAGAGCAGCACCCTTGACTGACCTGACAAAAGGGCGCCCCTATACGTGGTGTGGACCGACAAAGCAGAACACGCGTTCAGTGACCTAAAGAAGGCCCTAACGTCGGCACCTGTGTTACGGACGCCCGATTTTGGGCTCCCGCTTATTCTCCAGACCGACGCTTCGGACACAGGCCTGGGTGCCGTGCTGAGCCAAAGCGTCGATGGTGTCGAGCACCCTGTGATGTACCTTAGCCGGAAACTGATGGACCGGGGACCCGTGCGCTGCAGTGGAGAGGGAGGCCTTGGCCATTAAGTGGGCAGTGACCCACCTCCGTTACTACCTGCTGGGTGCGAATTCGCTCTGGTGACTGATCACGCTGCACTTCAGTGGATGTCCCTACACAAAGAGTCGAATCCGCGGGTCACCAGGTGGTTCCTGGACTTACAGCCGTATAAGTTCACTGTCACTTATCGGCGGGCACCCTTCAGGCCAATGCCGATGCCCTCTCGTATTCACGACCTCTCGGTTAGGTCCGCCCGACCTGACGGTCCTGGGCTAAGGGGGATCGTGTCACGCACGCCGCCAGTAGGAGGCAGCGGATTGATTCGACAGCACCTGGGAAACCACTCGCGCCAGGGAATGGTGGGGTATTAACTTTCTCCCTCTGCTTCCTCATAGAAAGAAAGACCTTCCTGCACCATAGGCCTGGATTGACCGCAGTGCGATACTTCCGCCCTTCCTCCGCCATCTTGCCCTGACGTCATCCTTCCCATCCTCCCTTGCGGTCCTTCCCGCATTCCTCCACTTCCGCTCCTCCCCAATAAAATGGCGCGACGCCAGGAGTCGGCGCGCGATATGAACTGTTTTGTTTATTATTTTGACCAGTTTTTGTTTGTATTTTACAATATACGGGGCCGGAAAACCCCAACCCTTGCTACTGTCTCCTCGGTCTTTACACTACTCATAATTGAAACAAACCATGAAACTCAAACCGATTATGACAGCAGCAATCCAAGCTGTGAGATTTGAAACAAGATTACTGTTCACATGGCCAGCTGTGCGTTGCATGCTTAAGAGTAAGCTCAGCACAGCTTGGTCATATTACAACCGGAGGGCCGAACTCACAATGTGGTATACAAAGAGATCCTTAACAAATAATTATTGGTATATTTTCACTATTTAGTTTAAAAAGGTTTAATTTTCTTCTTAATAAAACTTTTAAGGTATTTTGCTATATATATATATATATAGATATTGATATAGATATATACAGTAGATATATATACTGTATATATATAATGTGTGTATGTGTATATATATATATAGACTAGCAAAATACCCACGCTTCGCATCGGAGAAGTAGTGTGTTGAAGAAGCAATGAAAAGAAAAGGAAACATTTTGAAAATAACGTAACATGATTGTCAATGTAATTGTTTTGTCACTGTTGTGAGTGATGAGTGTTGCTGTCATATATATATATATATATATATTTACACACACACACACACATAAACATATATATATACATATCTACACATATACACATATATACATACATATATATATCTACATATACTGTATACACATACATATACATACACACATACATACATACACACACATATATATATATATATATATACACACACACATATATAAACATATATATACATATACATACATATCTACATATATACACACACAGCTATTTCAGATCAGTGCAATACGCTGCTTGTTAAAACGGATAACTCCTGCTCTTACGCAAGTTTGCGTGTATATTATGAACTATCAGATTTGTTCAAGTTCTATTTAAATTTTAAACAGAAGGAATTTTTATTTAGTCGACAGAAATATCTTTGGTAGGAATGGTAAAAACAGACAGGAATATTATTCGTGAATAAATCAACTCAAACCTTAAATAACTTAAAAGAACAAACATTCAAATATCTTTACTCTTATGTAAATTTATATAAAAAATAAACTTAGATTTTAAATATCCCAAAAGATTTTGCTCTCCATAAAAATATATCCTTTGAAAATTATACAAATTCAAATATGAACATGCTGCATAACAAAACCTGGAAATATAAATAAAATGTGTTCCTTTCAGCAATAACAAATCAAATCATTAAGTTGTCTTTGCTCATATGTCATTTTAGAGCTGGACGCCTGGCATCTTTTTTTGGCAACAAGTTCGTTTCTGTTTGGTGTGAGGTTCTGTGTTGTGGAGATTCTCAGGATGGATTGCAGGTGCTCATCAGTGAGGCGACTCCTGTGTGCTGTTTTGTTATTCTTTATCACTGAGAAGAGCTTCTCACACAGATATGTGCTACCAAACATGCACAAGGTTCGAGCCGCATGTAGACGGACTTTTTGTTCTTCAAAGTCACCAAAGCGCCGTGCAAACTCAGTGCGCCGGTTTATCAGCAAAGTGCGATTTGGGAACACCGTAGTGACGACTTGGTTTAACATTACTTGGCAACAGGGAAAAGTTGCACTGGTGCATTTGTGTCTCCCATAAAAGCAACTTCACTTGAAATCACTTTGTGATTGTGCACGGGTAAAACGTCCGCTGGTGTCAGATTCTTATTTAATTCTTCTGCTTTCTGTATCTTCTGCATTGCATTCAGGTCTTTCAGCCTCACTGATGAGCACCTGCAATCCATCCTGAGAATCTCCACAACACAGCACTCCCTGATGTTTTGTCTCATAGTGCCGTCTTAGATTAAATTCTGTAATTACAGCCACATTAGCTCCACAAATGAGACACACGGGTTCAGTAAACATATACTCAGCCTCCCATCGGTTTTAAAGGCTCTATTTTCAGAATCAACTTTTCTCTTCAGCATCGTGTGAGCTAGCTTTGCAATAACTTGCAGCATCATAAGCTAGACTTGATTAACGCGGTAAGTGTTCGCCAAGGCAGCTGAAGCGCTGCATTATGGGATCTGTAGTTTATTGTGTTACCAGCGCTTCATATACCCGCCATTAATAACAATAATACAGTATATAAAATGATCTCGGGCTGGATATAATTACACGGCCGGATGTGGCCCGCGGCCCTTGATTTTGACACATATGGACTAAATAGAACTTGAAAAGATATATTTTTTCAAATGTGATCATGCAATTCAGATAGAGTTGACGCCAGCACTACAGCCTGCATGCCTCAATAAGTCATCCTCCCTCACTCTTACTTTTTACCGCTCATCTAATGAATACACTGAGTATGGCTTTACCAAAACAATCATTGATGGCTAATAAAGTATCCATTATTCGAGTATGTAGATCGGGATATATATATACATATATATATACCCGCGTATCGCAGCGAGAAGTAGTGTGTTAAAAAGCTAGAAAAGAAAAGGGAACATTTTAAAAATAACGTAACATGACTGTCAATATACAGTATTTGTTTTGTGAGTGTTACTGAGTGTTGCTGTCATCAATGATTTGATTATCATTATTTCTTTCAATCAGGTTTGTATTTGTAGGATGTGTTGTGTTCAAGTTACATTCCGTGTTTGTCAATCGCTGTAAAGATGACAGGTTTCATTCATCGATTCGCTTCTTACTGCATCAATAAACAGCTCGCCTTCTTCTTTATCCGAGACCTGACACACTGCATGCACGGGTTTTTTACACTGTCTTCCTTTAGCGGACATTGACTTTTTCCACGCGGTGCTTTGTTTCCACAGTAGCAGCATTTATGAATATGCTTGTATGTATCAGACGCTTCATATTTTTGCTGCCTTTTCAATTGTGTAATTCGGTTTTGTTCAGCCTCTTTGGAACTGTTGCTTTTATCTGTGCACTGCGCCAGTTCACGTGAGCCGCTTGGTGTACATGCATCGGTTCCCAGTTGTGCTGGTGCCATCTCGCTATGTCCATGGCTGTATTTAATGTTACCTTAGTCCTGGCACTTAAAACTTTCTCTCGCAGTTTCGCTGAGTTTGTGCCAAACACCACGCTGACCATCTCATCTTCCTCTCCATAAGCACAGTCCTTCACCCGTGAATATTTAGTGGAGTTTGCTATTGGATTGCCGCTGACGGACGGCCTTATATGGGCAGGCACTAAATTACAAACGCCAGCGCAGCCTGTCTATGAACTTAATTTAAAGTGTAGGTTTACATCGTGCTTTGTTTCCGAAGTAGCAGAACTCATCAATATGGTTGTATATGTTACTCGCTCGCTTCTTATTGTTTCGCTGCCTTCTCAATTATATAATGCATGTTTTCTTCAGCGCTTTTTGGAGGTCTTCCTGATTTTCTATGTACTGCGTGATTACGGGAGGCGTGATGATGTCACACGAAACTCCCCCCACGGCGTTCAAGCTCATCTCCATTACAGTAAATGGAGAAAAACAGCTTCCAGTTATGACCATTACGCGTAGAATTTCGAATGAAACCTGCCCAACTTTTGTAAGGAAGCTGTAAGGAATGAACCTGCCAAATTTCAGCCTTCCACCCACACGGGAAGTTGGATAATTAGTGATGAGTGAGTGAGTGAGTGAGTGAGTGAGTGAGTGAGTGAGTGAGTGAGTGAGTGAGGGCTTTGCCTTTTATTAGTATAGATATACAGATAGATAGATAGATAGATAGATAGATAGATAGATAGATAGATAGATAGATAGATAGATAGATATATATATAATGTGTGTGTGTGTATGTATGTACAGTATGTATGTGTCTATATAGAGAGAGAGATAGATATAGATATATAGATATATATAGATATTAGATATATATATATAGATATAGATATATATACTGTATATATAATGTGTGTGTGTATGTATGTATGTGTATAGATAGATAGATAGATAGATAGATAGATAGATAGATAGATAGATAGATAGATAGATAGATAGATAGATAGATAGATAGATACTTTATTAATCCCAAGGGGAAATTCACATAATCCAGCAGCAGTATACTGATACAAAGAAACAATATTAAATTAAATAGTAATAAAAATGAAAAAATTAAAATAAAATTAATATTAGCATTTACTCCCGGGTGGAATTGAAGAGTCGCATTGTGGGGGAGGAACGATCTCCTCAGTCTGTCAGTGGAGCAGGACAGTGACAAAAGTCTGTCACTGAAGCTACTCCTCTGCCTGGAGATGACACTGTTCAGTGGATGCAGTGGATTATTCATGATTGACAGGAGTTTGCTTAATGCCCGTCGCTCTGCCACAGATGTTAAACTGTCCAACTTTAATCCTACAATAGAGCCTGCCTTCTTAACAAGTTTGTCCAGGCGTGAGGCGTCTTTCATCTTTATGCTGCCACCCCAGCACACCACCGCGTAGAAGAGGGCACTCGCCACAACCGTCTGGTAGAACATCTGCAGCATCTTACTGCAGATGTTGAAGGATGCCAACCTTCTCAGAAAGTATAGTCTGCTCTGACCTTTCTTACATAGAGCATCAGTATTGGCAGTCCAGTCCAATTTGTCATCCAGCTGCACTCCCAGATATTTAAAGGTCTGCACCCTCTGCACACAGTCACCTCTGATGATCACAGGGTCCATGAGGGGCCTGGGCCTCCTAAAATCCACCACCAGCTCCTTGGTCTTGCTGGTGTTAAGGTGTAAGTGGTTTGAGTCGCACCATTTAACAAAGTCTTTGATTAACTTTCTGTACTCCTCCTCCTGCCCACTCCTGATGCAGCCCACAATAGCAGTGTCATCAGTGAACTTTTGCACGTGACAGGACTCTGAGTCATATTGGAAGTCTGATGTATATAGATTGAACAGGACCGGAGAAAGTACAGTCCCCTCGGCGCCCTGTATTGCTGCACACAATGTCAGACCTGCAGTTCCCAAGACGCACATATTGAGGTCTGTCTGTAAGATAGTCCACAATCCATGCCACCAGGTGTGAGTCTACTCCCATCTCAGTCAGCTTGTCTCTAAGGAGCAGAGGTTGGATGGTGTTGAAGGCACTAGAGAAGTCAAAAAACATAATTCTTACAGCACCACTGCCTCTGTCCAGGTGGGAGAGGGATCGGTGAAGCATATAGATGATGGCATCCTCCGCTCCCACCTTCTCCTGGTATGCGAACTGCAGAGGGTCGAGGGCATGGCGGACCTGTGGCCTCAGGTGGTGAAGCAGCAGCCGCTCCATGGTCTTCATCAGATGTGACGCAGAGCAACAGGCCGGAAGTCATTCAGCTCACTAGGACGTGATACCTTTGGGACAGGAGTGATACAAGATGTTTTCCAAAGCCTTGGGACTCTCCCCTGTTCCAGGCTCAGGTTGAAGATGCGCTGTAGAGGACTCCCCAGTTCCAACGCACAGGCCTTCAGCAATCGTGGCGATACACCATCTGGACCCGCTGCTTTGCTGGCACAAAGTCTTTTCAGCTCTCTGCTCACCTGGGCTGCTGTAATTGTGGTTGGGGATGTCTCACCTATGCTGGTATCAGCAGAAGGATGGTTGGAGGATGCAGTACTCCGAGGTGAGAGTGAGTTACTGTGATCAAACCTATTAAAGAAGTTGTTCATTTGGTTTGCTCTCTCCACATCTGTCTCGATGGTGGCACCCCGCTTGAGCTGCAGCCAGTGATAATCTTCATCCTATCCCACACTTCCTTCATGCTGTTGTTCTGCAACTTCTGCTCCAGCTTTCTCCTGTACTGCTCTTTGCGCCCTGAGCTGGACTCAGAGTTCCTTCTGCACGCACTTGAGCTCATGCTTATCACCACCTTTAAAAGCCCTTTTCTTCTGGTTCAAAAGGCCCTTGATGTCACTTGTAACCCATGGCTTGTTGTTAGCATAGCAGCATACTGTTCTTACTGGAACTACAATGTCCATACAGAAGTTGATGTAATCAGTTGTGCATTCAACAGCCTCTTCAATGTTCTCACTATGTGACCCAAGCAATATATCCCAGTCTGTAGTTCCAAAGCAGTCTCTCAGAGCCTGCTCTGCCTCTGGGACCACTTCCTGAATGAGCGTGTGGTAGTAGGTAGCCCTCACTCTTGGTTTGTATTGAGGCTGAAGCAGAACCAGGTTATGATCTGCTTTCCCAAGCGCAGGCAGCGGGGTGGCGCTGTATGCGTCTTTAACGTTTGCATACAGTAGATCGATAGTCCTGTTTCCCTGAGTGTTACAATCCACATACTGGGAGAAGGCAGGTAATGTTTTGTCCAGCGTCACATGGTTAAAGTCTCCAGCGATTAGCACAAGTGCCTCAGGGTGCTGCGTTTGTAACTTAGCAACTGCGGAATGGATGATGTCACTCGCCATCTCCGCGGGATGTAAACAATAACAGCAATCACGTGTCCAAACTCTCTGGGTAAGTAATAGGGGCGCAGACTTACGGCCAACAGTTCGATGTCCCTGCAGCAAGTGGAGATTTTAACGTTTACATGTCCTGAGTTGCACCACTTTGTATTGACATAGAGAGCGAGTCCTCCTCCTTTCTTCTTTCCACAGGTACTTGCGTCTCTGTCCACTCTAACTGTGCTAAACCCGGGTAGCTCCACGTTAGCATCTGGGATGATAGACGTTAGCCACGTTTCACTAAAACACAGCAAGCTGCATTCTCTGTAGGTTCTGACATTTTTCACCAGCACAGCCAGTTCGTCGATCTTATTTGGTAGTGAGTTTACATTTCCCAGGATCACAGAAGGCACCGACGGTTTATAACGCCGTTTTCTCTCAAGTTGTCTCGATTTAATCTTATCTTTTATCTTTGCGCTTGGCTGCCCGATATCGTCTTCTTACCTCGTCAGGTAAATAAGGAACCACACTGGCATAAGCATTTCTTCTCAGTGCTTTAAGCTGACTACTTGAATAGGCGATTCTCGGAGTGTAAAAATCCATGTCAAATAGTAAAATAGTAAAAAGTGTCCAGGGAGCAATTCCACATAAAAGAAAGTAGTAGAAGTGATCAGTGAAATAGAGAAATAGAGAAAAATAGAGATAAAAAGGTAAAAAGATAAAGTCATATACGGAGCTGCTGGAAAGGCTGCCACTCGGATGCGGCGCCGGAAATGAGAATTTATATATAAAACAGCAACACTCTTAACAGTGACAAAACAATTACATTGATGATCATGTTACGTTATTTTCAAGATGTTTCCTTTTCTTTTTCATTACTTCTTTAACACACTACTTCTCCGCTGCGAAGCGCGGGTTTTTTGCTAGTTCAAGAATATAACCAAAGAAAAAGAAATTAAATTTACATGTTGCTGTCAATATGTAAAAAACGAAGCCCAAATATCAATGGTATGGCCAGTGTAGAGGTAAGAACGGCTACTTCTGTATCAAGAGATTGCAGGTTCGATCCAAGGTCTTCCCCACATTTACCTTTATAAGTAGTGAGCTGCTGTTATTATTACTATTATTGTTTTGAGTTTGTAACAGCTGGTGTAAAGTTTTGCTACTTGTAAAAAATGTAAAAGATATCGTTGAAGGGATATAAGCAGACACAGAAATGCTGGTGAATCATGTCTTCTTGGTTTCTTGTTGTTACTTGATTTTTTTTTTTATTCAGTATTATTCTTGAATAAAAGCACACATGTTTCATTATACCTTGAATAATATCAAGTCTGTCTCTGCCTCTCTCATGCACGCACACACATATCCATGTCATCTGAACATTAGTTGTCATTTGAACATATTTTTTTTCAATCTTGCCCAATCTTTATATTATGGTGCATTATACTGGGAATGCAGACAGACTTCATTTTTTTGGGTGCATACACCGTCAGAATGGCAATGCCAGATCTAAAAACTAGCGTGGAGAATTGCACACGTACTATGCACACAAAGTGACTTTAGCTGCAGCTGGAAGTTCCTGTCCCACTTTATGGTTTCAAGCAGAGTTGTGTTGCAGTGCAGTAGTTTATTAGCCAGAAAAAGTAATGTGAAGAAGTTGTCTGTTGTTATGGTTCTGCCTCTGTCCAGAAACAGCTTCATGACCACAGTCTCTGAAAATCCTTCTCCCGTGGGATGAATAGGATCTTTTCCTAAATAAGGAGTAACATTGCACATGCACATGCAAATCTGTCATATTTCATACATTCTGCATGGGTGTCTTTGTTGTCAAAGCAGAAATGCCGCATGACAGTCTGATCGCATGATTGCTGGCACAACAAATAGTTCTGACCAGGCATCAACCATAGCACCAACTGTGGTCATTGCTGCTCTTGTGAAAAGAATGGAGATAAATGTCATCAACTCAGACAGGGAGAGGCAAGTTTGTTGTACCGTGGGAATGTGACTGAGAGAATAAAACTGAACAAAAAACACAAGTTTTACAAGTAGCAAAATTTACAAAGGGTGTTACAGACTGAAATCAAATGTATGTTTTTATACAACAGCAATGATAACAAGAGCTCACTACTCAAAACAGAAAATGTGGGGAAGACATATGATTGAACCTGCAACTTCTTGATTTAGAGACAACCATTCTTACCTCTACACCAGCCATGCAATTGATAAAAAAGCTTTGGTTTTTACATATTGACAGCAACATATAAATTTAATAATTTCTTTTTCTTTGGTTATATTCTTGAATAAAGGCACACTTGTTTTGTTATAGCTTTTGTAAAAGTATTTATTTCATATTTGAACTTCAGTCTTCACACATTATATATTTCATGTCAACATTTTATCAATTATATATGAAAACATTTTCTGTTTTAGTCATGTGTTCAACATTTCTTGCCTCGCATTTCTTGTCATGCTACATTTATCCAGATTATTGTAGAAATGGAACACACATGAAATATATGTATTCCAAATAACGATATATTATTTACCGTATGCAATTCAAGGCACGGCACACTCACATAAACAGACTTGAGTTCTGAGAATTTTGTGTCTTACTTCAGCTGCATCGGTGAGGGGACGGGACAGCAGTATGTTTGCTGCTTGTGCTGATTGACACATTTGCAAAAGAAAAGATTCTAATGGAGAGGTGCGAAGGAATTTAAGGTGGCCCGGCATTACGACTTTTTTCATAGGCTTCAGGGATTCTAGTGTTAAGGAAGGATTAGTTTAATTTATTAAAACCTTTATAATCCTACCTGCTTATTAGTATTTTCAATTATTGTACCAAGTTTGTTAAATTTCATTAAGTCACCCTTTATGGGTCTTTGAAAAATGATACTTCATCCTTCCAATAATGCTTATCATGAGAGAAGCAGGCAATGTTTTGCAAAACTGACAAATTTTCTTGCTAATGCAATTTTATAAATGTAAAACATCAAACTCACTGAAAAGAGTTTTTGGAGGTTTTAAACTTTTTTTTGGAGTGGCAACTAAGCAATATTGCCTCCAAAAGCCTTGTTGACATTCTATGTTTACCTGTGTGCTTTTGTGAAGCTGTGCAATGCCTACAATCTGCTACACACCATTAAAATCAATTCTATTCAATTCTATTGATGCTTCTCATTCACATTGTTTGAAAAACCTGACATTCTGATTTTTTTTCCACACAAAGACACAGCAAAATGCACCATTATGCACATTACTGTGCATTCTTCTCAGAAAAACTCACTACACAGAAAACTGCAAGAAAAACACCCAGCGTTACCTAGCAGCTGTCCTTTCATGTTTCTTGATTCCTGCAGAAGATTTTGAAGATATGCACTTTTCGAGCAGCATGGGGCTTCAAGTATCTCTTCTGTCTCTAATTAATTTTTAAGGTTTCAACCACCATGATTGTCATAATAATTGTCAAATCTGGGGATCATGCTGCTGCTTTAACCCTGCACTTTTTGCACTTCTTTCATTTTCTTTATTGTGTGTATAGTTCATGGATGCAATTAACTCGAATAGCATTGATTTTGGATTTATCTTTATGGACTTTGTCTTGACTGGGTCTGCAGCCTCGTGGACAACTGAATCTTTATGTGGTTCACTGGGCAAGGCTTTCTTTTGATTGCCCATCCTGCCTGATGATTGATCCGTGAACATTTTTTTCTGCACCTTAGAGATTTAGAAGCTGGGGATATTCTGCCTTCTTGATTATAATGGATATGCTGGATTGCAGTTGATTCCTTCTGTGTGTGCTTCAACTAGGAATGACCGAGAGGTGATCTGATGTTTGTAGCCACCTGGCTTGCAGCTATGGAGCAATGCAATCATGCCCATAATACAGAGCGTTATATGAATGTGGTTATATGCTGGAACCTCTGGATTCTGTAAGCTATCTTTCATGTGCAATTTATAATATCTCCTACTATGCTTCTTCTGGATTTTTTGCTGCTTTGCTGTCATCACTCATCTGTGCCAGCCCACCCCACCTTCTCTGTTTTGCTGCTCTGGATTTTTGCTACTATTGCTCTGTGCTATGCTGAAATATTCTTGTGACAAACTTCTTCATATTAAACAGTTTTGTTGGAACAAGTGGTCAGCCTGGAATGTTCTAAAAGACTCTGGCATTGTGTGGCATCTAAAATATTTACATCACAGGTCAGGTGGTAGTCACCACTGGGCAGCAAATGAAAAGTTATCTGGCAGCATTTGCTCAGGAATATGCCAGCCTACTCATCACTTTGGAAATAAGAGTGTCAGTGTGCCAAATTCTCAATATGCTAAAATAACCTATGATTAATAATCTGTGTGCAACGAACCCTCATCAGCTGATGTTGCATTGTTTAATCCAAGATCTCTTAATGGCAAAGTATTAGTGCTATCAGAATTCATTACAGGCTCCAACCATGATGTGATATGTATAACAGAAACCTGGCAAAAACAGAACAACTTTACGTCTCTGACGGAGGCGACAACATCTGGATACGTTTACTTCTCAGAGGCTCGTAGCTCAAGACAAAGTGGAGGGTCACAGTAATTGGTAGATCGGAGTTAAACATCAAAAGAATCCCAACTGACTATCCTTTGTTTTTTGAGTGTCCGACTCTTAAGCTAATAACAAAATCAGGTCCTGTCTTACTCATTGTTCTCTGTCATCCCCCAAAATACAATGGGTCTGTCTAATCTGATCTGACTGAATTATTAACTCACTTAAGTTCCTTTTTGCAGAGAGTCATATTTCTTGGCACTTTCCACATCCATATTGACATGCCCACATGTAAACTGAGGAAGGAATTCCTATCCTTACTGAACTGTTTTGACTTGGTGCTACATGTTAATTTTCCTACCCACTCTGGTGGTCATATGTTGGACCTGATCTGCACATCTGGCTTATCCGTCGGCAATACTTACAGCAGTGATTTAGGAGTCTCTGACCATAAAACAGTACTTTTCACTGTCTAGTTATTAATCACTCCTCTTACCTGTAAATGCCATATTTCTTTCAAAACCGTACAAATATCTGTCCCTCTATCCTTGCTGAAGCAATTTCTGATCTTTTTATGTCTTTCCCTAACCCATCAATGCTAGATAGTCTTGATGATTACTATAACTCAGCCCTTCATTCAGCACTAGATAAAACAGCTCAATTAAAAAGTAAAGAAGTTTCCTTTAAGTGTTCAGCTCCATGGTATAATTCAGGATTATGGTCTATGAAAAAAGCTGGGTGACCCCTTGAGAAAATGTCACATAAGACTGGCCTCAGTGTGCATATTCAGGCTTTCTCTGACCATTAAAGGGCTTACAGGGATGTACTAACTGCAGCCAGGAACTCACATTATGGCTAAATAATAGAATGTGGCCATGATAACAAAGGTTTTTTTCCCTGCATTTAAAAAACTACTTCAATCTGTATCTGGCCCAATAACCTCCCCAACTGAAGTCTGTGAAAAATTCCTCCACTTTTTTGGAAATAAAATTAAAGATCCAAAAAATTCAACTAACAAAAATCCGTCACCCATTTATATCTTTCCCTCTCTTCCCACTCCATCCAGCTCCTTTACTAAATTTTTACCAGTCACATCTGCATTTGTTAATGACCTGCTTTGTAAGACTTCTTAAATCCTGCCTTCATGCCATAATCCCAAATGTTACAATAATAATAAATACATCCCTTGACATGGTTTTGTTCCGGCCACCTTTAAAATCACTCCTATAACCCCAATATTAAAAAAATTATGGTCTTGACTTCAGTCTTTTTTTTGTTTTGTGATCAACTTTTTATTGTGCAAAAATAAATTGGCAGGAATAAACAGACATAACATACAAAGTAACCCAATCCCCTCATTCCCATCCTCTCTCAACCAGCCTGAGCCAAGGGATTATTTATTTAAAAAAAAAAAATCAAGGAGTTGCAAGCTGAGATTTAAACAATTGAGCCGCAGCAGACCATGATTCAATTGTATTACTGGAAGCACCATTAATCCACGCTGCAGACAACTGCAAATGTACTAAATTGTAGAAGGAGGACTGCCAGTTGTCAATAGTGACGCATTTAGGTGTCTTCCAGCGGGAGGCAATAATTAGTTTGGCTACAAGGGTACCCAGACAGAGTAACTTGCGTTCAGAGAATTTGAGCTGAAACCTAGAAAGGTCTAAAAGAAGAATGATTTGAGGTAAAAGAGGGATACTGCAGGAAAGAAAGGAAGACAGTAAGCGACATACGTGTGTCCAAAAAGGAGAGAAAGGGGTGACAGTGCCAGAACATGTGGAGAAAAGTACCAGGTAAATAAATAGAACATAAATGACAGAAAGGAGCAGCAGTGAGGCTCATCAGAAACCGCTTGTGGGGAGTAGGATAGAGTCAGTGTAGAATTTTGAACTGGTGTGCTGGAAGTTTGAGTTTCTAGAACAAACCTTATATTGGAGAGAACTGTGTCCCACATAATTAATGAAACAGAATGAATTATGTCTTGAAATAGTATGTGTGGTGCAGAGATCAAAAGAACAAACAGGACAAAATAATGGAGGGAGGGGATCGACTGTGGTACCTGGCAACCACGATGATGCTGAAAACGAAATTAGGAAAAGCACCCCCACCTCTGCAAACCCATGAAACAGATATCTACACAGAAATTCCCCAATTTCAAACTCTGCATATGTTAACATAGTATAACATCGACATCATATGAACAATATGATTTTCTAATTCATAGAAACTTGTCCATGCTTTTATCACATCCCATATTGTTTATTGTAACTCCCTACTTGACGGTGTCCTTTCAAAACAAAAGTCACATCTCCATTTAATTTAAAACTCTGCTGCAACAGTCCTTACATGAACCGAGCGCATAACATCCATCCTGCTTTGCCTTCACTGGCTCCTGTGCCTTACAGGATCGAATATAAAATTCTGTTAGTAACCTACAAAGTTCCATGCAGAAACTATTTGTATTGTTTTTTAAACACCTTGTGCAGAGGAAAGACGCTATACAAATAAAATATATTATTATTATTATGTGAAATGTTTGCATTTAAATGTTTAAATGCTTTCAGACAGGACTAAACCCCTTTCTTGTCTCAATGGCACAAATCTCACTGGCAGCGAAACAAAATTTGTTTTGTGAATGTTTTTTGTAAAGCAAAAAAGTTTCTCTGAGGATTCAATTTTGTTGACAAAAAAGGCCTACCCTTTGTCACCAATTCTGTTCATAACCTTTATGGACAGAATTTCTATGCGCAGCCAGGGTGTTGAGGGGGTCCGGTTTAGTGCACTCAGGATTGGGTCACTGCTTTTTGCAGATGATGTTGTCCTGTTTTCTTTATCAGGCCGTGATCTTCAGCTCTCTCTGCATCGGTTCGCAGCTGAGTGTGAAGCGGCTGGGTTGGGAATCAGCACCTTCAAATCCGAAACCACTCCAAAAGGGTGGAGTGCACTCTCAGGGTTAGGAGCGAGATCCTGCCCCAAATGGAAGTGTTCAAGTATCTCGGGGTCTTGTTCACGGGTGAGGGAAGAATGGAGCGTGAGATCGACAGGCGGATTGGTGCGGCGTCCGCAGTGATGCGGGCTCTGCATCGGTCTGTCGTGGTGAAAAAAGGAGCTGAGCCATAAGGCAAAGCTCTCAATTTACCAGTTGATCTATGTTCCTGCCCTCACCTATGGTCATGAGCTATGGGTAGTGACCGAAAGAACGAGATTGTGAATACAAGCGGCTGAAGTGAGTTTCCTCCGCAGGGTGTCTGGGTTTTCCCTTAAAAATAGGGTGAGAAGCTCAGTCATCTGGGAGGGGCTCAGAGTAGAGCCACTGCTTCTCCTCATTTAGAGGAGTCAGATGAGGTGGCTCGGGCATCTGATCAGGATGCCTCCTGGACGACTCCCTGGTGAGGCGTTCCGGGCACGTCTAACCGGGAGGAGCCCCCAGGGAAGACCCAGGACACGCTGGAGGGACTATGTCTCCTGGATGGCCTGGGAACACCTCGGGATTCCCCCAGAGGAGCTAGAAGAAGTGGCTGGGGAGAGGGAAGTCTGGGCATCTCTGCTCAAGCTGCTGTCCCTGCAACCTGATCTCAGATAAGCAGAAGAGGATGGATGGATGGATTCAATTTTGTTCATTACTACTTATCAGTAAGATAAAATACATCTTGCCTAAAGAGGGGCCTGAGTTGCCTCAAAAGCTTGAATATTGTAATCTTTTTAGTTAGCCAATAAAAGGTGTTTTGTTTGACTTTTCACTACATTCATAATGACTAACACGATACTACACCCTAGTACTACTTATCAATAAAAAAGTTAAGAGGCTAACATTAAAAGAAATATGTTTCTGACATTTAGTTTTAACATAAAAATCTTAAATGCTTTTCTGTTCTTCAAGAACGCTTTAAGAACAGAATCTAAAAATAAAAGAATGGTAATGAAAAATGATACAATTTGTTTCATTATAGTAGGAAATCTAAATCTAATTTGAGATTTCACAGAAAGGGCAGATGCTGCTTTCCCAAAAATGGAAAGCTTAACAGTCTATAAGGCAAGTGCCAAGAAACTTCAAAGGGGAAGGTATAGATGTGACATTTCTCTACCATTTACACACATGTCACTAAATAGTAGGTTGTTAGGTTCATCTGTCCTTCTCATATTAGTCTGTGTTGACAAAAGTATTTAACATTAGAATTACCAAAAGCCTACAAAAAACTCACACACCTAATAACGATATTGTGGTCCACCAGGCTAGCACCACCAGCTGAACCCGACAAAGACACGCGTGGGACACAAGAATAATGCACATTAGGTTTATTTTCTCTTTTTCCGTTGTGGGAAATGCCTTCCCCGTTCCCCACAAGTATGACACAGTCCAAGCACAGCACAAACAATAACTCCATTCTTTTACTCTTTTCCTTCGCTTCTCCTTCAGTCATCAGGTCAAGCTTCACCACTCCTCCTCCCAACTCTGGCTTTCCGAGTAGTTCTTTTATACTGCACCTGGAAGTGCTCCAGGTGCTTGATTACTCATTTCCGGCAGCACTTCCGGGTGTGGCGGAAGAACTGCCCATAAGGGGTTAAGCAGCTCCTGCTGCAGCATCCCCTGGTGGTGCCTGCGGATCGCAACAGGGCTGCACCACACTCAAACTCCCATGCAGCCCTGCGGGAGTCTGAGGCACTGCTGCCATCTAGCGTCTCGGGGGAGGTAATGCTCTGGCCAAACTTGCTCCCCAGGTCCTCCCAGTGTGGAGATGTCCCAGTCGGGCAAGAGCTCCGGCCGCATGCTACAGATATATTTTTTAGCCTATACAACTCTAGGTACCTCACTCCCTGATAAACAAGGCTTGAGCTGGAAGAGATTTTTGCAGTTTCTGCAGCGGTGGGAGGATTGGATAGCAGCCTGCTAGGGCTTATCGACACATTTACAATACAAAAGTGGCTGACGGAAAGGTGTGAATGGATTTAAGGTGGGCCAGGTTTCTGAGTTTTTTCATAAGCTTTGGTAATTCTAGTGTTAAAGAAGGTATGCAGATACTAAAAGAATCGGGAACACAATGGACAAGGGTATAATGTTAAATGGCCTGGCAGAAGAGTTTTATGTAAGGATAAGCCATTACTCAAAACATCGCACCAACTATGGGAAATGGATGATAGATGACAGTAGCTGTTTGAGGCTACTATGACTTGTGTAGTACAACTTGCATGGGGCGAATTGTGTCTGAACCCTTGATATGAGGAGAACAACATTAGAATGCTACAAGATTTTAGCAGTGAACTCATCTCTGAATTGTCATTTTCAGAAGGATGATTCTTCATATCAAAAGGTTACAAAAGTCCAAGAGAGTATTAAAGTTTATTAGTATAAACTGTGCCTAGAGCAGTGCCATCCCCAGTCAACAGACCTTATTCCCACTGAGCATGTTAATTATTAATTCTCAGTACATATAAGCTTGAATTTGATAAAAAGCCAAGTCATGTTTTCTATTAAATAAAATTACATTTTAATACTGTATATTCTTGTTAGTATGGTGTTGGGGAGAGGCTACATACTGCATGTTTGATATGCAGATAAGAATATTACTGTACTCTGTACATGTGACAATAGTATTACTACTCCTACTACTAATAAGTAATTAGCAACAATTATGAATTGCAACTGGAATTGCAATAGAGCAGTACATCTGTGCAGCACTTCACACATTCTGTCAAGCTGATGACCCAACAGATTAAGGCAGTCCTGAGTGAAAATAAGGGACTGTTTCCTATTTGGTTAATGTACCAAATGAAGTGGTCACTCTTATATTCACTTTAATTCTAATCTCACCTAAATAATCAGAAATCTGTCTGTTCAACCATTCTGAGTGTCACCTTTTTCTTTTGATGTCTGCTTCTACACATTTTCTCAGCCACTGGGCCCAAAAACTTTTATATAAATATGACTTGTAAAGTCTAAATAGTCTTAAAAATTTCCACCTTAAGTTTCCTTCCATTGTTTTATCTACATTGTATTACAAAAATGCTGCCTTTGACTGCTAAGGTTTCAGATTGAGGAGTGTACCCGTTCTTAAAAAATGCATTGTTCTTAGTAACATTAGAAAAAATATCATAAATAAAGATGTGTGATACGTATATACAATGCAGATTTTACCTAATGTTCCTGTATCTTGCTAGAGGTACACAGTAAATTATTTATATGTGCTGTATACTAAGTGTCACACTAAAGTGAAGCCCTAGCATTTCAATTTATGCACTTCATCTAGCGCTTTCATGTTCAAAGCCTTAATAATTAAATTGTGCTACCTCAGTGCCTTTAATCTATGAATAGATCAGAGTTGGAGTCATGATGTGTTATTTTGCAAAAAGCAAAAATCAACTTTTATTAGGGTGAAAAACATACAAACTAATTTGCTCAGATTCATTTTTTTTTTGTTCACTACTATGGACAATTCAGGAAAATTATCACACAGCCTACTCATGCACATAAATGCCCACACTCAATCACACAAGGCCTATTTCAAAGGTGACAATTAGCGAAACCTGCATGTGTCTGAATATATAGGAGGAAAACAAAGTCAGAACTGGCACAGAATTTGAACACAAAGCCTTCCAATGCAGCCCAATACACATTTATTAAACATGCCGTGGTACATACTACAGGTTTCTCCCACTTAGTAAAAACTAAACTGTTCATAATAACCCCTTTGTAAGGCGAATTTTCATAATATGAACACATAATCACGAATACTTAAATGGAAAAAAAAATTAAGCATTTCCTGGCCATAGGAAACAACCCACCATTTTTGCTCAAATAAACCCCAAATACTTGAAACTTGACAGAGTTACAATAATTACATACTTAGTGATCAAAAAAACCTTCTAATATATTTCTTTTAGTTTAATACTATACAATAAAGGTTTTTAACTATGTTGTATTATAGTGTTTCTCTACTACTAGGCTGCCGCCAATGAGTCGCGGGTTTCCATCACTGGTTTTGTGAGTGGGTCACAGTGGATTCCTAAGCGACTGACAGCACTTGCAACTGTGGCCATTTCATGGTTTGTGTTCCCTCCCATGTTTTTAGAATCATGATCGTTTCACAAATGGGGAAATTATCCCACCCCCACTTTTACATTTATACTTGTTTTACCAAGGGGGACCTGTCTTGTCTCCCAACCCCACGACTATTACCCCCCACCCAAACTGTTATTAAAGTCACACACATTTTACCAAAGGGGACACCACCCTACTCTTACATTCTCTCTTGTATCATGTGGGGAAACCCACCCCCTGCTTGTGGGTCGGTCATCAGTAAACTTGAAAAGGTAAAACTGGGTTGTAGGACAGCAAAGACTGAGAGACACTGCTTTATTACTTCCAAGTTTCTCATTTAAAGAAATTGCCTATCAGTCTTTCTTGGACCTTCCCAACTCCGTTGTGATGTTTTTGGAGGTAAGATAAAGTGACAAGACACATGAGCAACACACAGAACAGATTAGCTGAACAAAAGCAAGATATTCAGCATTAACTGTGAGAATGACTGAGACTGAATTTGTGCATCATCAACATCCAGCACCGCCCCAAACATCCGGTCCCACTCCACTCTCCACAGACTGCAGTTTTTCTGCTGAGGCAAATTGAATAATTACTTTCAGAATCAGAAGATGAAATTGGAAGAAAACTGAGAATGTTTACTGAGGTGGAAACCAAAGAGACAATCCAATCTTTTACCAAGCCAGAAACATGAGACACGAATGAGAACAGTAAAACAGCAAGTAAGTCAGAAAACTGAGAACAAAAAATACAGAGAAGTGCATATTAAGTCTTTTAGTTTATCCAAACATGGACAGCAAAATAGCACATAACATGACCCTTTCTAGGGTTGAGCCAATAACATCACACAAACATGCTCCCGGAGAATTTTGGGAGGTTGCCTCGGCAATGGGAGACATAAAAATCACAAAATGGCATGGACAATCAATAGTCAAAATGCCACCACAAAAAGATATTAAAAAATTACATCTTCATCAGGAACCGGGATTGGATAAAATAAATGTTTGAATCATATTACACAGCCTCAGAAACCTTAGAATAGCTGCCAAGAAGTCACAGAAACTCCTCATGAAAGCACAAAGAAATTAATAAAGAACACCAATCACATTAACAAAAAAACACTTCACCCTTGATCCTAAAATAGCTCTTTTCAACTGTCACAAAGAAGTGTAAAATTTATGCTACAGCATGTCTGAAAAACACAGGGAACTGTATAAGCAGAGAAGTATAGAACACTTAGATAAATGACTTATTTATCCATTTTCCAAGGCCCCTTTCTTTATTAGATGTTCAGAAGGAGAGGGCAGGATCAGGCATAAAACAAAGATTCACCTTGAATGAAGCACCAGATCGTCACTGGTGCACTCCTGTGCACAAACATATTCACTCTCACATGACACATTTAGCAGTTGGCCAAGCAGTATCTCTTTAAGATGAGAATGAAAACTTAAGAACTTTGAGAAAAGTCATACAAATACAGAGAATGTGCAAACTCTATACTGACTGTTAGCAAGCAGAGAATAAAACATAGCTTCCTGGTGCATAACATTTTATTATACAGTACTACATTATAAAATACAATATTAAATTACATTACATTATGCAAGACTTAGGTGCTGCATGTTTCATAAGTTTTCAGAGAAAAGAGATAAAAAAGAAAATGAGAATATGCGCAAAACATCCTTGAATTTATGTGACATAATGAGAACATGTACGAAATGCTGTATCTAATAGAAGCACTAAACTAATGAAGCATTACAAGAGCTAATGAAACATTACAGGAGAGATCAAATAGAAAATGAGAGCATGTACAAAAAGCTGTAAGATTAGAAACTATGTTTTCTGAACCTTTTTTTCTAATTAGAGAATCAAGAGGCCAAAGAATATGTGAAGTTTTTAACGGGTAGAGTGCAATTCATTGTGCATTCAAAGATATTACTGATCAGCAATCAACTGTCCTAAGGGCATGACTGATCCAACCAAATACACACAAAAAACAGCCTATGTTCTGACGTTATTTTCTGTATATCCCATGTTCATAGCTAACGCAGGCTTTAAAATGACATAGCTAGTTTAGAATTTGCAGTATAATGTCATTTTCCAACAGCAATGCATCCTCCACCAGTTAAAAATCTAGGAAAACAAAAGTTATTTACAAAGCAAATAAAGTCTCAAAGACTAATGTGATAAAATCAGTAAGAAATGGAAGTGAGAGTTAAAAGACTGGAACACATCTTAAAATGCTTTGAGATTAAGTGTGACTTAAAGGTCTCCTTAAATCAAGCTTATGAAGATATGTTAAATGATTTATGAACAACCAAACTGCATTTACAGACATATCTAAACCATTTAAAAAAATGTCATTAAATATTATAATACTTCCTATATCCTCTAAATGATATTTTGGCTTGCCATTGAGTCAAAATTATGATTATTTATGGCCATTAAATGTACTGTAGATGTAGCTAGTCAGTTCAGGTCAAGCTTTAACTGGCATGAAGATAGAATGTCCAGAGGTACACAGAAGAGGTACCATTATTTTTATTATTTATTCAGCTTAATATTCCCAATATAGATAAAAAAAATAGCATTTTGATTCCTGCCATAGAAAGCTCAAATAGGGCTGCAGTCCTTGTGAAAATCACAAGCTTCATCCCAAGCCGGCTTTTTAGAATAGGCCTCACCCCAAGCAGCCTACCCCTACATCAAAAGGTAGATTTCAGACCAGCCTAAGACCAAAAATGGGGCAAATGCTTTTAGAAAGCAAATATCAAAACCATCAACAAACCAGGAAAAGGGAAACTATTAAAAACCTCTAACTCAAAACCAAAACAAGGTTCACTTAGTATTTAATTACTTAGGACTCAAAGGGTTTCCAGAAAACGAAACGAAAAAAGAGCCAAAAAAATACGAGAAATGCTTTGTTGTCAGAGGACAGGAAAGTTTGTAATTATTAACTCAAAAACTAATAAGAAAAATGCTAAAGGTTTTTTGTTTATGAATTCAAAACTTGGATGACCAGTAAGTGTAAGATGTTGACCTTTATGCCATTGTGCTAATGACATCACATATCACACATTGCCGGTCACCAAGCCTCAAAAGTAGCTGTGGTGTACAGCCTCCCTAACCTGACACAGACAGGCAGAGACACAAGTGCAGCACATAATACACTTTTATTTCAGTGGGAAAATGCTTTTTCTCATTCCCCCCAGCACAGTACAATGCACCAAAGTACAATTCAAAGTCCTTCTCTTCTTCTCTCTCTCTGCCTCCACTCCTCTTCCGGCAAGCTTTATCCACCACCTCCGGAATCTGGCGTTCCAAGTAGTGGCAGCTGGCTCCTTTTATAGGTGTCCAACAAGCTTCTTCCGGCAGCACTTCAGGGTGTGGCCGAAGTACTGTCAAACAGGGCTCGGCACTATGCTCCAAACCCGTGGCCCCCACTAAAGAAGTGTCCCATTAACAAAACTATTCCAGAATGTGGTGCCCATAAGAAAAATACATCATCATCACAGGATTATATGAACCACATTTAATACTGATGAAAATACATGGGAACAAAAAGACCAAAAATTATTTGACTTTTAAAACCCCAGGAACTACATTTAATCATTTTTAAGGCTAAGAAAGAGTTGGAAAATAGTTAAAATCATAACCCTGATCCTGACACTAAATTAAAAAAACATGACATAAATAAAAATTTGTGTTACTGAAATACAAAGACAAAACATATTGACATCACAATTGATACCATAATGTGAAAAATTTTATTTTAATATTTACATAATAACAAAATGTCTGCAATTCTCTTGTTTCGTTCATTGACATAAAAATTAGCCAGACGTGCATTCATGTGATAGGAGGGCAAAAAAAAATTTAAAAGTGAGAGCATTGCACTTCACATGGTGATTTTGATTGTTCCAGATATTCTGCTTGCTTTCTGCTAACTTCGGGTAATAGTATCTTCAGTAAATGCTGCTCCTTTGTGTTATTACACCATGCTTCCTTTTCATTTATATCATACTGATCTCTACACCTTCTAATGTATGCATTGCCAGCCATGCACTACAGAGTGACGTGCCATGGTACAGTCTTGAAACTCAGCTTTCCTCCTCAGAAGCTGGTGTTGGTCTGTTCTGTAAATTCACACTCCTGTGAGTGTGCTGAGCTAGTGCATGCCTGAGAAAGGTAAATAATAGACACTGAATTTAAGAGACGGAAGAGAAAGACACATTGTTCACAATTTTATGTGAAATGGATGAGTTTACAATACAAATAACAATTTACAATAAATTAAAATATAGATTATAAAAATATATGCTTACCTGAAGAGTAGTATCATACATTAAAATGAAGAGATTTAAAAACAAATTTAAAAGATGTAGGTCTCCTTGTTTGTGTTAAACAAAATCACAGAAATCTATTCCATTTTATCTGTACATTTGTTTACAATCAAAAATATGAGACTGATACTTTCCAGATTTTTTTCTGATTTGTCACATTGCATTTCATAACTATTTCTATGGAAAGTGCAACATGTGGAAGTTTTTTTAATTTCCTTTTGTTTTTTTTTTTTAAGTCTTAAAGCCATATAGTCTAATTAAGGTTGCTTGCGTGCTGTGCTGCGATAATAACGCACGGCTTGGGCTTTTTCATGAGCTATCAGAAGAGAAAATGAATTATCTTACTATAACACATGGCTTAGCAGACTCACAACAATTATAACAATGAATTACCAATATAAAAATTAATAACAGAAGATATAATTTAAATGTGTATATCAAAAATGATGTATAATTTGCAATTTGTTTATTTTACTGTATTATACTATATTACTTTGGGTGCTCCGGTTTCCTCCCACAGTCCAAAGACACGCTGGTTAGGTGCATTGGCGATCCTAAATTGTCCCTAGTGTGTGCTTGCTGTGTGCCCTGCAGTGGGCTGGCGTCCTGCCCAGGGTTTGTTTCCTGCCTTGCTCCCTGTGTTGGCTGGGATTGGCTCCGGCAGACCCCTATGACCCTGTAGTTAGGATATAGCAGGGTGGATAATGGATGGATGGATATTAGATTTAAAAAGAAACCATTCTCTGCAAAGTTTGCAAGATAAACATAACCAAGTAATATTAAGTAATCCATAAAAAGAATTTTGTATTTGTGTTTAGATGTTACAATATATTAAAATAAACCCACAGAAGTAAAAGTATTTTAAAAGTAATAATTACATTTCCTTTAATGGAATATATCGCATTTTCAAGAAAATGCACTCAAACTAAACTGATGCGCATTTCCAAACACATCTCAACATTTATCTACTATGAATGAATGGGAAAAAGCACATAACAGTAGAGAAAATAATGGTACTTTTATTTCCTGTTGTTTTTTTATAAAGTTTGCCACTCATCACTTTCGATAATGAACATCTGTGTGTTCTTCCTGTGTGTTTATGGTTTATTCTGTAGGTATCTTGTTTTCCTTCCACATCCCATGGAGGCTATGGGAAGCAATGGGGAATGAATGATTTCTGGTAAACCTTTGTGCAACTGAAGGATGTTCATATTGCAAAAAGTGAGTTTTTGTTAATCGCTGTATGTTGTGTTTCTGATTTTCAGGTGCAGTGCAGTCTTTATGGTGTATGGTTGCTAGGTGCATATGGATGTCTCACCTGACTGTTGACAAAATAGCAAATATGATATAACTTCTGGATATGCAAATTAAGCATTGTCCAAATATTTTGTGAAAATAAAGGGAAGATTTTATGAGAGACTTACTGTTTCAGCAAAATAATTCTGGTCACAATTTAGCTTTTGTTTTATGTATAGAATTGCCCTGTGACACTTGATTACCGATCCCAGCTCCTGTTATACTGACCACTGCTTTGTCTGATGTTCCCACTCATACAGTCTTAAAAACAACCAACAAGTCCTCTGTCACTGTTCTTAATATTCTCTACACAAAGGTTTAGGAATGGTTACATATTATTTGAAATAACTTCTTGAGGATTTGTACTAAATTGGTCATAGAATTGTTTATTTTTCAAAAAACTTCATTTTAGAACAATGGATATTAACCATCCTTTCATCTGCCCAATTTCTTAATTTGTTTACCCCATTACAAACTTACAAAGGCAATGAATCTGTACAGGTAGCACTGAGCACATTGATGGAGTTGAAACTACTGTAGCATTTTTGATCCATGAAAGTTGACTGGAAAAGGTTGTGCTCATGAGAAAGCCCACACAAGTAAAGAGAGAATATGTAGACTTTACCAAGACCAAGACAAGAATCAAACCTCAGTCCAAGGAGCTATGAAGCAGAAGTGGTAACTACCTGGCCATTGTGGCGCTCCAAAAGCTAAGTAAATTAAAAAAATAAATAAATAAATTTGGCTACATGGTCTAGAATTTCAGCCTCTATATATATAAAATCCACTTTTCACAAGAGAACTACTTAATGGATTTAGATGGGATTTTTTCTATAATTTGCTTGAATTTCTAGGCGCAGCCAGGGTGTTGAAGGGGTCCGGTTTGGTGGACTCAGGATTGGGTCACTGCTTTTTGCAGATGATGTTGTCCTGTTTGCTTCATCAGGCCGTGATCTTCAGCTCTCTCTGGATCGGTTCGCAGCTGAGTGTGAAGCGGCTGGGATGAGAATCAGCACCTCCAAATCCGAGAGCATGGTCCTCAGCCGGAAAAGGGTGGAATGCCCTCTTAGGGTTGGGGGAGAGATCCTGCCCCAAGTGGAGGAGTTCAACTATCTTGGGGTCTTGTTCACGAGTGAGATCGACAGGCGGATCGATGCGGCATCCGCAGTGATGCGGGCTCTGCATCGGTCTGTCGTGTTGAAAAAGGAGCTGAGCCGTAAGGCAAAGCTCTCAATTTACCAGTCGATCTATGCTCCTACCCTCACCTATGGTCATGAGCTATGGGTAGTGACCGAAAGAACGAGATCGTGAATACAAGCGGCTGAAATGAGTTTCCTCCGCTGGGTGTCTGGGCTTTCCCTTAAAGATAGGGTGAGAAGCTTAGTCATCCGAGAGGGGCTCAGAGTAGAGCCGCTGCTCCTCCGCATCGAGAGGAGTCAGATGAGGTGGCTCGGGCATCTGATCAGGATGCCTCCTGGACGCCTCCCTGGTGAGGTGTTCTGGGCACGTCCAACCGGGAGGAGGCCCCGGGGAAGACCCAGGACACGCTGGATGGACTATGTCTCCGGCTGGCCTGGGAACGCCTTGGGATTCTCCCGGAAGAGCTGGGAGAAGTGGCCGGGGAGAGGGAAGTCTGGGCCTCTCTGCTTAAGCTGCTACCCCCGCGACCCGACCTCGGATAAGCGGAAGAGGATGGATGGATGGATGCTTGAACATTCCGGTTGATTTTGCGACTTCTTTCATCGTTCTAAGAATCGCAGTTTGCTTGCAGGAGCAATATAGTCACACTAATCCGAGACAGGGGCTGCGGTCCGATGGGAGGAGGAAGCATGAAATATTGTGTATTTTATTATGTTTTGAGCTTTGTGAAGAAATTACAAGCAAACTCTTTGAAAGATACCATGATGAGTTAGCAGGACATGGAAGCATAGACATCACCATTTATTGATGAGAATAAAACTTCACATCAACAAAGAACCATGCACACAGTACATATATCTTTCTTCAGCAAAACATAAAATTTTACAAACAACCTGGAAAAGGGAGATCTAAAATGTGTCAAAGATGGAGATCACAGGCCAATGGGTGAGCTGAAAATAGATATAGTGGAAGTGTAGACAACAAATTATTATGAAAAGACACCCATTATTATTTATATTTTTTCTCCAAATGAAAATACAGTTGCTGACTGATCAGAATGCTCTTGAAGTTCTTCCAGTCTTGTAGAACTGTTGACACTTCTACTTAAATTCTGATATGTAAAAATGATTCATGCAAAAAAGCTATATCTGAAACAGAGAGCTGTAAGCGATTCAGACAATTTATTTGGTGTTTTAGGGAGTAGAGATAATAAACAATAAGTGACAGGAAATATGTAGCCATTGGTCTGTAAACCAGATGTAATGAGAAGAAAAAATTGGTGGAACGTCAGAGCATTCAACTATAGGTTTGGTGAGAAAAACTCCTCCCTTTTTATCTGTAACTCCTTTCCTACAAAGTCTTTGTCTCTATTATCTTGTAGGGTTAGCTGGTATTAAAAGGTGATATGAAGGAATTTCTTGATCATATGCAGTATTCTGTTTATCAAACTAAACAGTCATTAAGCATGTTGACTATGATCAAGTTAGATTCATTATTTTCCAAGTGTCTTAAGGTTCATGTTCAATAGAGGTGGCTTATTTTGTTAATGTCAGTTTAAAGTGGTTTTCAGTGTTTGCATGCTCCTGAAAATCTTAGGAATGTATTTGATTGTGTTATTCACTCCAGGCAATCAAAAGTGTGATTTACACTGGCAAACTCTGACCTTCAAATAATCAGCTAATGGATTCTGATGTGCTTTATGCTGTGGTGAAATGAAAAGTATAACACATTCATACGTTTCCATGGTCAATGTATTTCTGCTGTACATAGTTAATAAATGTCCCTGGTTGCAGAACTATTTCAAATAAGGAAATACAGTTGTTCTACTAACAGATATATATTCAGAGCCATAAACAAATTCCTCTTTTTAGGTTATAAGTGACACGTCCTACAAAGTGAGAACTTTTGTCAACACTGATGTGCTGAAAAAATCCACAACAAAATACATTATGCTCAAACTTAACTGCATTTTGACCTACATGTGTTTACATATTGTGCAACAAGACTGCAGCATGTTTTTATATTAGTTTTAATTGAGAAAATAGCAGTTAAAATTTGCATTCAAGAGGGTTTCATAAATGAGGTCCACTCAAGTGAGACTCGCACACTACATTGCTGTTTGCATGTGAAATTTATCACTAGACAAATAAGCTATTCTGAAAATATTATATTTATGATTAACATTAAGAAACTAAACTGACATAACAGAGAGTACAGTAAATGTCACAATGCACAAACACATAATTAAAATCAATATGGACATCAAAGCTGTAACTCAGTTTCCTTTTTCACTTATTACATGAGGAATCAATTTAAGTTGTCCTTAATCTTTCATGTGTCATCAGTAAAAATAAATACATACAATATACTAATTCCATAATTACAGCTTATTTTAGATAGTAGACTCAGTTTGTAAAAAATATTTTCCTTTATCACTTTAACCTCTAGTTCATTGATGACTGAAACATGGGATGATACCCAAATGTATGTTTTGAGATGAATTCTAACAGAGATACATGCAACAGATACAACAGCCAAAGGTTGAAAGTCAGCTTTATTTCAGACTGGGGTGCTTTCTGTACAAAGTTTGCCTATGTACAGGCAGGCTTACTTCAGGGGCTTCAAGAGGAAGGATAACCATTTCACCTTTGGGACTGATGCCTGGTAAAATGCTTTGAACTTCATGCCACATTTGACACATTATACATTTCTGCTAATACCCATATACTCCTTCCTCTAGAGAAATTCCCTTTGATATTATAGTTTGACTATTGCCTGACTATGTGCAACCTTGTTGTCATATTTCTTCTTTTTCTCTAAGAAATGATAATCAGCTGTCCTCCACTTATGTTTCTGCAACTCCCATTCACTCCCTCACTGTCCTCTCAGAATGCTTAACTTTCCTTGAAGCCTTGGTACTGTCTTCTACCATTTCTCCATCTCATAGCACTGTGGACCAACACCATTCTCTTTTCTGCCCCAAAACAGTGAAAGACTCAAATAAAGAATTACTAGGATGAAAGTGTTATGTTTTTGTATTTTGTTTTGTCTGCCATTTTGTGATCTCTTTCACAAAATATTTATATCTATTTAGAGGTTTTGAACATCGAGGAATCCAAAAAAAAAAAAAAAAATTAGCTTTTCATTTTATGGTTATCTGAAAAAGTAGAAAAGATGGGAAATTTTGCTTAAATGTAATTTTGTTTGACCTTGTATACTGTCGTTTTGTACACTTTTGTGGCATTGCTATGGGTGACATTGAGTGTCACATTACTTGTGTCAATAGGGATCAAGGCTATAAAGGTCAGCTGCATACATTGCAATAAAGCTTTTCCTGGTTAACAAACTTGCTAATGGTATTTTTGGTTAGCATTTGAACTCTTAATGATGGATCAGTTGGACTGTTGAGTATCATTTCAACTTGCCTTTTGAACTACTTTTTATCTCCTGATCCTCTTCAAGAAAAAATCTCACTGTAACCAAAGAAGGGAGAATACACACTGCATATAAAATCAATTCATAATTAATGTAGTACTGAGCTTTCTCCTCTACATTTTAATCTTTCCCTTAAGTCTCCAAAAGGTTGCTCTACATAACTCTGACCTATTCTTAACTATTATCATGCAAGTGGAGGAGTGAAAACTGCCCCAAGTGAAGGAGCTCAAGTACATCAGCATCTTGTGGGATCTGGCAAAGCAGTGATTGGCACCCATGAAGATGTGCAAAAACGTGCTGTTTTTAATTACGATTTTATTGTATTTTGTACATTGTATTGGGATATGATCTCATTTCTGTGCATTCAAAGAAGCCATCAACCATTTAGTTATCTTGGGAAATACAATTATATAAACTCACAACAAATGTTCAACTACCATGCCTCCTGGTAGTTAAACTACACAATATTCAAATGTTGAAACCTGGTTTAATGACTCTTGCTTGTATTTTGTTTTGCCTTCTTGGCTTTGGTTATATAAGCTATTTGTTTTACTTAGGATAAATTGCTGACTTCAGTGTCTTAAGGCTGATAATAAACTTGGAAAATAATAGAGCTCTTGACTGTACTTCTCTGTAAAAATAAATAAATGATTTTTTAATCATTTGTTGGGCTTGTTCTTTTCTAGACTGTTCTAATAATGATCCATAGGGCAACTCTGAAAAATGGCATCATTATTCTATCCAATCTATTCAATACAACTATGACTCTGGTCATTCTTATCATTTATGTAATGCAACTAAATTAGACACTTTTGTAATACTCCATTCCAAATTAAAATGATGAAATGCTGGAAATATTTTAATTTCTTCATTTGTCTCTTTTTCTTTACCATTTTGCTGAATACTAACAGAATATATACTGTACATACATATATATATGTGTGTGTGTGTGTGTGTGTGTGTGACTTGTAGACACACAATCTTTGAAATCTGTGCTGTTGTATGGGAGACTAAATACATTTTCTCAAAGAATGAATACTTCTCTCTCCTAATGAAGTTATGCTTTTGGTTATTTAATTCTCTTATTTCTAAAAGGGCAATAATCTCTTAGTGCACTAGGTTTTTATCCATTGACATAGAATGTGTATAAATATTTTCTACTGTAAACATAAGAGTATTTGTATTCTAGATCCTCTGTCCTATTCTCATTCTTAGATCAAGCACACACATGTTTTAAAGTAAAATATACACCTTCAGAGAAGAATAACACCAGTGTTTCTGAATTGATGTTAGAACTGAATGATGAACTGAGGGACCCCATCACAACGTGCACCCAAACACATTGCCAGAGAAAACTTCAGTACAGTTATTATTAAAATGCAAATTAAAATCATAAGTCATTTTCAGTACAGAAAATATCCTGCAAAATTAACCTTCTTTTCTTTTCTAACTGAGTAGACAGTGTTTACTTGAAATGCACTTTAAGTCGCAAAAAAGAGCAATTTACATGATAGAACATGGCATTTAAAATGTATAGATGCAATTATCTGTGGCTTTCAGCATTACTGCACTATAAAATCTGTATACTTCTGTATATAATAGATTAACACAGATCAAGACCAACAGACGGCACAGCACAAATATTCCTTTGAATGTAAATAAAGCCAAGTACAATTAATATTAATAAAGCCAAAGCATAATTATTTCTTTTCTGGCAATTATAGACAATCCCACATTCCTATTACACTGCTAACCCGCACTGTTTTAAATAAAAAAAACATAAATGATTCAACCTGAAAATTAATAATCTAGTATAATTTAATAATATTGGAATTATTAAAATATAATTTTAACAAAAACTGCAGTTAGAAGAACAGCCAATTTTACTGTGACCAAATTGTCCTTTAATAAATCTTGTTGGATTTCCATTCTGACAGACAAATATGCACTAGTTGTTTCATAGCAGTTTAGTAGAGGCTTTATTCTATCATCTTTTTACCTTGCTGACGTATACTTTTGAAAATGGATTAGCAAGTTACGTATACTTCACATCACTCATTATTCTTTTGGCAGCAATGAAATAATGATTACTTGTGTAAACTGCAAAAACTTTGTCTATGGTGTTCAATTTGTGGCCTAGAACAGATGCAGTTATTAGCACTGACATGACATGAAATAATGCTAGTGGTTACTAATTACGAAGTAAAGCAAACATGAAAGCAATTTTTCTCAGTGATTAAGGATAATTAAAGGAGAAAATTCTACAGACAGTTTAATTAATAATGTTTTGGAATACCTTGTTGCCCAAGTATGCAGCCGGTGCACTCCAGTAATAAAAGAAAGGCGACTCTCTTTGTATTTCTTCACTGTTAAGGTGGACTTGTAGATCCATACTATTGGACTCATGGATGACAGGAAGATTTTTAATACCATCTGAGCCCACAAACACCCATCCAGTCATGTCCATCACCTGTAGTGTGAAAACAATAGAAAGGAACTGGTACCTAAGCGGTAGAGGATTTGTTAAGCTTTTATTTATTTAAAGAAATATTCATTTACTTTTCATTTTAAAATCCATGAATTTAAATCAGGGATATAATTTTGAACAAAATTAATCATTAAAAAACATAAATGCATATACTGTAGTTACAGGTAAATGGAACACAATTTGTGCCAAAATTAAATAAATAACAGAGTAATTATGAAATAAACAATTACATGAAAAAGTGCAACATGATAATAAATTGAGAAAAAAAACAACTACTGTAAATAAAAGTGGTCCCATTTTCATGAAATACATCATCATCATCATCATTTTGTTTTGGTTTTTAATTTCGTTACCTTGCATTTAATGACTGTTCTTATTTAACAAAGAGGCTATTCTGAATGATACATTGCAAATGGAATGCCAGTGCCAATAATTTCAAACTGTCTCGATTTCGGATGGTCTTGTCACTTGTGAACCTAAACAAAGATCATCTGGCTGAATGTATTTCTATTGGTTTGCTGTCCTCTGCTGTCAATTACATTTTCCTAACTGCACTGAGCACTTGCTAGTTGTAGATTAGGACAGAAAAGAAAGTAGTGGAAAAAATTGTGTTGATTGGAATTTAAATTAGAAGCTTAATTGTTCATAGGATGCAAAGACATTATCTATGTACAAATAACCTTTTAATCCCAGACATTTTCCAAACATTAAATACTGTGTATGTTTCAGATACCCAGCCTGAATCTATCTAGAGATAGATAGATAGATAGATAGATAGATAGATAGATAGATAGATAGATAGATAGATAGATAGATAGATAGATAGATAGATAGATAGATAGATAGATAGATAGATAGAGTGTCTGTCATTGAACAGAAAGAAATACAGTTCAGTGTTAGGGGTTTCAAAATGTTGCTTCTACAATGCAAAATCTAAGATAAAATACAGATATAATACACAGCTCAAAATCAACTTTTTCCTTAATACAAAAATGTATAATAGTGACGCCAAATCTCAGCCTAGTAGTACATTTATTGATAACACTTAGTACACCCTGGGGACTAAACTTAAGCTTCAGGAGCTTAAATAATAGTAAACAGTGATTATGCATTCTACTAAAACTTCATGTAAAAGAACATGAAGCTACTGATGGAACCAAATTATGAAATCTAATGGCTACTTGCTATTCAGAAATTTATGGGTTCCACTAGCCATAAATCTGATGAGATCTTAAAGTCGAAATGAAGACCAATCTGGGGAAAAGAGATTCCTAGAGATATACATGATTTTATCTTTCATTTTGAGTATAATCATTAAAAAATACATAAAAACAGAGTTAATGTTTGCAATAAATCTTAGCACTGTGCCGCTCAATCAGTAACTGGAGTGACATGAAGGTTTTTAGAAGATTAGAACAATGGAACAGTGCAGTAAGTTTAAAAGCAGGGCTGGTGTATGAGGTGGAGTGACAACGCACTTTAGCAAAGATGCCATTTTCTTGTAAACTCCATTTTTATAAAATAATAATACAAACAAATATGAGAATTAAGTATGAACAACAAAAATTACATACACATCTGTTGCCTTATTCATATTGTGATGTATGAGTCCCCGTCTTGCACCCCAAAAAATAAGGCTAAGTCTCAGTACTTTAGCAAAACCAACTTTATTCAGCTTGAAAGAGGAACAGCACAGTTATTTATTGTAGCGGGGTATACCACTCTCCTATATACAGACACAGCAATCAGGCAGGGTCACGGCCAGGTTAGTGGCCAAGTAATACTGGACCCTGCATTTATAGTGTTCCTTGCATCACCCATCAACGGCAAGCACTTATAGTGCAATCGCGATCGACTCGGATCTGCTTTAGCTGTGAGCCGCTGCAGCATTGGGAGCCAGCGTTTGCCCCGGCAAGGGATAAACTGTCTTCCACAGATGCAGTGATCGCACTTCAGGATGCTCTTCAGCATGTCTTCCCATTGGGGGAGTCAGAAACCTTACAGAATGCTTAAAATTTGAGAAATATTTTCATTTTAAAACTTTTACATTTTTCAGAACTCCACACATGTAGTTAGCATCAGAGAATCAAAGCAGCATATGAATATTTCAACTACAGGTCAGCACGATTCTGGTGTTTATATTGCTGATTTTCATATATCATATTGTGCATATACATTGATTATACATTTTTTAAAAATGTCGATTTTTTAAAATTTATTAAGGTGTCGGTCAAAGGTACAATGTCTGTTAAACATCTCTTATGTTTGCACTGCATGTGTTTAGTTAAGAAAAAGGGCAGGTGCCTTTTATCTTGCAAAAAAGAATTTGAAATTGCCCAGACATTTACAAAAACAGCTGAGTTTTGCTTCACATTTAAAACAAAATAAAAGCATTCAAAAGCATTTTACATTCAATGGTAGGCAAGTAAGTCCCAGAATTTAAAAGGAGTTACAATTTAAAGAGAACACTACAGTGCGATAAATAGAGAGCTAAAAAAGACAATTGACTCCAGTGCTAAACATAAGGTTTCTGAGAGCCACAGTTAAAAAGGATACTAGGAATGCCAAAAGAAATATTGCGGAAAAGGTGTTAGATTGTCAACTTTTGTAAAGTGTTCAGCTCAGTTGATCTTGCTTCCCTACAGGACAGCCTGAGACTTTACGGGATCTCCCCAAAGTTGCTAGATATCATGGCTGACCTGTACACTGGTACTATGAGTGCTGTGAAGAGTGGAGGCAGAACTTCTGTGTTTTTCCCAGTTGATTCTGTGGTTTCTCAAGAGTATGTTCAATGGAGTGCATGGACTGGATGTTGGGCAGGGTCATGGGGTCCAGTGGCTGTGAGACATCTGTTGGTGAAGAAAGACTCACTGATCTTGACTTCGCTGATGATGCTGTGATCTTCGCGGAGTCAATGGAAGCTCTGATCAGGGCTCTCGAGGGACTAAGCGAGCAGTCAAAGTATCTGGCTTGAGACTGTCCTGGATAAAAACCAAGACCCAGGCCTTTAATGACCTTTTAAGCACAGCCATTGGCAGTGTGTCTGTCTGTGGAGAGAATATCAACCTTGTCGAGAGTTTACTTACCTCAGCAGTGACATTCATGTCTCTGGTGACTCTCCCTTTCAAGTCACTAGATGGATTGGAACAGCATGGGGTCGCTGTAATGGGGTGTGTAGCACTACCGATACCTTTGCAAAAGGACAAATGTCCAAGTCTGTAGAGTCTTGGGGCTTTCTGTTTTACTACAGTATATGGTTGTGAGACATGGATATTGTCCAGTGACCTGAGACAAAGACTGAAATTCATAGGTACTGTGTCTCTTCTGAGAATCCTGGGGTACTGCTGGTTAGTACTGCTGATGAGTACTGCTCATTGTTGAGGACCCAAGTGGCTGCACAAAACCTAGGGGAAGCCGAAATAACACCTTGCTGCGGCAAATAGACAGTCATTTGTTTTGTCATGTGGTGGGTGCGCAACACGCTATACCAGTGCATGCTCCCAAACCTGACCTGAACTGATCTGTTGCCTTTACCCATTATTGTTATTTTGTTTTAGTTTTAGATTGGCCCAAGACCCTCTGGGCTTGCATGCTTTAGCTCTTCACTGTGGCTATCTAAGCAGATCTCATTGTGAACAAATATTGCTTCTATTTATTGTTACTATTGTGAAGTTTATTACTAGCTTGTTTCATTATTTTTGTAATTAATGCTTATTTGGATCTGGCAGAGCTTTTGTACATTTAAGAGGAGAGTTTATGTTTGGGCAAAGTGATTTCTGTATTTATCTTTTCATTCTGTCATTTGCTTTCAATTTTCAGGATATTGATTTGTTTCTGTACTTAGTTCTCATTTGTTTCTGATAAATCGGTCAATTGTTTCAGTTGAATCAGTCATCTCAAATTTATGTAGTGCCACAAAAACATACATTACAAAACACACTTTTTTCCCGTTACTAGCATCTAACACTTGGAAAATGTGTTACATTCTATACTCTCAGAAAACAATGAAAGCTGATGAAAAACTGCAAGCTTGAATGGACTTCCAAAGGAAAAAGCAACATTTGTACAAACCGAGGAAATGAACCATAAGAAACATGATGGCAGTTTAAGCTGTGTGGCATTGAGCAAGCTACTTAACCTGAATTCTCCAGTTGTACAACTATGTAAACAATTGCACTGAACATGTATTAATAAATCAACTTATCACTTTGGGCAAAAGCACTATAAAAATAGACATTTTTCTTTTGCTTGCTTTATAAAAATGTGGTATAAAAGTATTACTTCCCAGTAGTAAATTTTAAATTTTACTTTGAGACTTTGACAGGATTGTTTTTTGAGGTTATCGGACATAAAGAGCCAGCACTGTAGCAGGGTTTAGCTCGAAAGTCAGGGTTTCAGTCCCAACTTAATTCTATGAGGAAGCAACATAAGGGTATAGTCAAAGTGGAGCATATATTATTTATCTTGACTTTCAGAAAGCATTTGATAAGGTGCCACAAGAGAGGTTGGGCATCAAGCTAAAAGAAGTGGAGGTTCAGGGTGATGTTTGTAGACGGGTGCAGAACTGGCTTATTCACAGGAAACAAATGGTGATGGTGCGAGGAACCTTATCAGAATTGGCTGACATTAACAGTGGTATTCCAAAGGGGTCAGTGCTAATGCCGCTGCTATTTTTAATAAATGTAAATGATTTGGATAAGAATACATATAAGTAACAATCAGATGATACCAAAATGTAAAAATCTAGGATCCATTGAATCATTACAGTGGGACTTGAACAGCATACAGGCTTGTGCAGATTTGTGGCAGATGAAGTTTAATGTCAGTTAATGTAAAGTATTACATGTTGGAAGTTAAAAACGTTAAGTTTGAATACACAATGTGATGTCTGAAAATCGAGAGTACACCTTATTAGAAGGAATTAGGAGTTGCAGTGAATTCAACACCATCAACTTCAAGACAGTGTCCAGGAGCCATCGAGAAGGCTAACAGAATGATAGGTTATATAGCATGATATGTAGAGTCCAAGGAGGTTACGCACAAGCTTTATAATGCACTGGTGAGGCCACATCTGGAGTATTGTGTGCAGTCTTGGTCTCCAGGCTACAAAACGGACATAGGAGCGCTAGAAAATGTCCAGAGAAGAGTGACTAGGCTGATTCAAGTGCTACAGAGGGATGAATTATCAAAAAAGATTAATAGAGCTGAGCCTTTTCAGTTTAAGCAAAAGAAGATTAAGGGATGACCTGATTAACGTGGTTAAAATTATAAAGAGAATTAGTATAGTGCATTGAGACTGTCATTTTAAAATGAGTTCATCAACAACATGGAGACACAGTTGGAAACGTGTTAAAGGTAAATGTCAGTAAGTTTTTCATTGCACAGAAAACCATAGATACATGGAATAATCTACCAAGTAGCTTGGAAGACGGTTAGACTTTAGGGACAAAACTAGACTAGATATTTTTTTAGAATTAAGTGGATAGGACTGGCAAGCTTTGTTGGGCTGAATGATATGTTCTCATCTAGATTGTTGTAATGTTCTAATTTTCTAACTTCACTGGTGCCTGTGTGGAGTTTACATGTCTTCCTGTACATCCTCAAGATGTAAATTAGAGATTTTCAACTGGTCCAGAGTGTGTAGGAGTACTGATATGCCACCTCATGCTGGCTAATAACTTAATGCTGTAAACTGGGTTCAGTGACGGATGAATTACCAATTGCAGTTTGTAAATTGGTTAATTGAAATTTCTAACTAATTTACTTACTGGTATAGTTGATAATTGTGTGAAGTGGAGGCAGGACCTCTGTGTTTTTCCCAGTTAATTCTGGCGTTTGCCAGAGATCTTTTCTTGCTCCTACTCTGTTCAATGCTTGTTTGGACTGGGTGTTGGGCCAGGTCGTGGGGCCCACTGGTTATGGAGCATCTGTTAGTGAAGAAAGATTTACTGATCTTGACTTTGCTGATGATGCTGTGAACTTCGCGGACTCAATGGAGGCTCTGATCAGGGCTCTCGAGTGAGGAGTTAAAGTGTCTGGCTTGAGACTGTCCTGGATAAAAACCCAGGCCTTTAATTAGGCAGAGCCAGAAGCAGTGTGTCTGTCTGCAGAGTGAGTGTCGACCTTGTCCAGAGGTTTATTTACCTTGGCAGTGACATTCATTTCTCTGGTGGCTCTTCCTTTGAAGTCAGTAGATGGATTGGAGGAACATGGGGGGCCGTGAGGTTGCTGTAAAGGGGTGTGTGGCGCTCCCGATATCTTTGCAAAAGGATGAAGGTCCAACTCTTAGAGTCCTGTTGCTTCTTCTCTTGCTGTATGGTTGCGAAACATGGACACTATCCAGTAACCTGAGACTAAGACTGGACTCCTTTGGTACTGTGTCTCTCCGGAGAATCCTTGGGTACCACTGGTTTGACTTTGTGTCGAATGAGCAGTTGCTCATGGAGTCCCAAATGAGGCAGATTACCTGCATTGTGAGGGAACGTCAGTTACGGCACTATGGCCTTGTGGCGCGATTCCCAGAGGGTGATCGTGCTCATAGGATCATCATTGTTGGGGATTCGAGTGGCTGGACCATGCCAAGGGTTTGCCCACGTAACACCTGACTGCGGTAGATAGAGGATCATTTCCGGAGGGTGGGACTGGACCACGTGTCTGCCTGGGGGGTTGCCAACCGGTATCCCAATCTGTTGCATTGTGTGGTGGGTGCGGCAATGCACTGTACTACTGCATGCTCCCTGACTTGACTTGACTTGATAGTTGATAATTACAGTATATTAGTATATTAGTGAAGTTAAAAAAGGTATATTAGTAATTTAGGCTCTGGTAAAAATATTCAGTATAAAGGATAACAAAATTCCTAGAAATATTTAGTCCAATTCTGGGTCACAGCCAGTCAGACCATATTATAACAGCACTGGGTTCAAGGCAAGAACCAAATGAAGAATGAAATCAGCTCATCATAAGGACCACTAATTTGCAAACACACACATACACAAACATCAAGCCAATTAAGCAGATTAAAATATTCATGCCTGATATGCATGTTTTTGGTTTATGCACGGAAAAGGAGTATCCATAGAAAAATGTACATAGATGTGAGGCATTTGTGCAAGCTATACATTAGGTGTGAAATTTATATCCTGGTGAGATGCAGTGGCAGCAGGTTTTCTGTCCAACCACTTTCTTAATTAGTAATCAGTTTCTAATACAACACTTTCTGCCTTAATTTTAATGAACTTAAATTTTCAAAATTAAAAAACATGTTTCTTTTTTCCTTAGGCAGCAGCCAAAAAATGAGATGTAAAGCAAGCCAACAGATGGCCAGCTAACTTGATTCCATTTGCTCCTACAGTGTGAGTTTATCATACATTATCCATTTCAATAGAATATCTGAAAATAAAACAATGACGTTCCAAGGAATTTTTTCAGAGCCACAACAAATTCTGAAGATGCTTTCAGGAAAGAAAAAAATCAATAGTTTTGGAAATGTCCGTTGTGGTAGAATCAGAGGTCTAGCAAGTCACAAGGATTAAAGAAGAGACTACTGATTTAGAAGGTTGAAGTTAAAATGGTGACTCTCCAAGAACTGACTTTGAGACCTTTAACTGCAGCTCATCTGTTGTCTTGCTTTAAATCTCATTACTGCTTGGCTGTTGGTTAAAGAAAAAATGAAAAAAAAAATGTTTGGAGTTTTTAAAAGCATGTAATTTTAAGTTAAGGTAAACAATTATGTTCCATTAGCAAAAGCGTTGGGTTATTAATGAAGAAGGTTGTTGGAACAAAATCTGTAGTCAATGCTGCCCTACATAGATAGTGATCAGTGTCCATATTTATGAAGCATCTGAGGTTAATCTCAGAATGACTGAATTTATTTGTCAGTTTTTTATTTTCCTAATTTAGAAAACTACTTATAATTGCACCAGGATGTATGAGAGTTCATGAGCTGTTCCAACTGGCTAGAAGGTGGCATTCACACAGTGATAAGCAGTTACATTCCAATAACAGCAGAATGTTTTGGAAACGCCGGTCAGATGGAATAATATTCATAACAAATCTTGTAATTGCTCTATTGACACACAGAAGCCATGTAGTTTCAACCGAAATGAAACTTTTGGCAGCATTACATTTTTTCACCCTCCGGAAAAATGCAGCTTTGCAATAATGATGATTTGGGTATGTTACAATCTACCATTTCTCAAATTTTGCACCAAACTTTCAGCACCCTTCCAACACCTGAAGCAATACACAGATTAATGCAATGTGAGGTAATGTTAAACCAAGATACATTCATGCAGATCGCTGACTTTCCTGGAGTTGTTGGTGTGATTAATTGCACGCATCTAAAGATCATTGCCTCAAGCATGGATGAGCACTCCTATGTGAATTGCAAGTGACATCACAGTATCAATTCACAGGTGGTCACGGATTCAAACTGTATTGTTCTTGATGTTGTTGTGAAGCTTAGAGCAATATCCTACCTTATAATGTTCACCTTCTTCTTCTACTATTATTATTATTATTATTGTAGTGCAGCCTTAGCATTAGTATGACAAAAAATCACAAAATGTCATCATAATTTCCAAGAAAACTACAAAACACCTTCATGAGTGCCATTTTGATGCTTGGGGTGCAGTAAAATTGAGACGTCATAAAATCTCAAACGTGAACTCCTACTCCTTGCCAAGAGTGGGTTCGGGATGCTTCATAAATTTTTTTCATATCCTACCCTTGTCATGGTTATTGGATGCAGACAAAGAGAGCTGCAGAAGATCTCTATACTCTCTTTGAAGGGCTTCCACCTGATCTGGAAGTGCTTTCAATGCACAATGCTGTGGCACCAGAAGTTCTCCCAGGTTTGGCATCAATAGTCAGAGTTGGTAAGAGGTGGACAAGACTACGTAGGAGTAGTAGCAGGAAATTGAAAAACCTTTTACTTTAAGTTGCAGTCTGAAAAGGAGGAAATTGGAAACCTGTAAAGGTGTTGTATGGAGTAAACACCTTGTTTGTGAACTGTGTTATGCAGTTGTATCTGGGGGTTTGGGAACTACTACAACTTCTCATGGTCACCATATATGTATGTATATGTATGTGTGCCAGAACCCAGCCACAAGGGATACACAAACCAGTTTGTTTCTTTGTACTGGTACCAAGCATGGATGGGGAGGGTTATGTCAGGAAGGGCATCCGGTGTAAAATTTTGCCAGATCAATATGCAGACAACAATACACATTTCAGTACAGGATTGGTTGTGGCCCAGGATAACAAGGGCTGCCACCAGTACTGGTATCCAACAGGGTGCTGGTGGAAATTGGGCTACTGTTGGCTGAAGGAGGAAAAGAAGAGGGGAAAGGTGTGTCCAGAGGAAGGGGGAGAAGAGTAAGGTAAACAAAATGGAAGTAAGGGTTGGAACTTTGAATGCTGGCAGTATGACTGGTAAGGGGAGAGTGTTAGCTGATATGTTGGAGAGAAGGAAGGTTGATGTATTGTGCATGCAAGAGACTAAACAGAAGGTGGGTTCCAATTGTTCTACCATGGTGTGGACTAAAGGAGAAATTGGGTAAGGGTTATCCTGAAGGAACAACATGTCACGAGTGTTTTGGAGATGAAAAGAGTGTCGGACAGAGTGATGATTATAATGCTGGAAATTGAAGGTGTGATGATAAATGTTGTTAGTGCATATGTCCCGCATGTTGGATGTGTGATGGATGAGAAAGAAGATTTCTGGAGTGAGTTAGATGAAGTGGTGGACAGTGTACCCAAGGGAGAGAGAGTGTTGATTGGAGCAGATTTCAATGGACATGGTGGTGAAGGGAACAAAGGAGATGAGGAGGTGATGAGTGTGTATGATGTCAAGGAAAGGAATGCAGAAGTTCACCTTGTAATGGATTTTGTGAAAAAGATGAACATGGCTGGGGTGAATAAATATTTTAAGAAGAAGGAGGAACACAGGGTGGTGTACAAGAGTGGAGGAAGATGTACACAGGTAGATTATATCTTATGCAGGTGGGTCTGAAGGAGACTTGAGGCTGGAGACTTTAAAAGTGGTGGCTGGGGAAAGAGTATTTATGCAGCATAAGATGGTGGTCTGTAGGATGACATTGGAAGTCAAGATGAGGAGGAAAGTGAGGAGCCAAAGATCAAGTGGTGGGAGTTGAAAAGGGAAGACTGTAAGGTTGAGTTCAGGGAGGGGGTATGACAGGCATTGGGTGGCAAATAGCTGGATGACTACAGCAGAAGTAGTAAGGGTGACAGCAAGAAGGGTGCTTGGCGTGACATCTGGACAGAGGAAGGAGGATAAGAAAACCTGGTGGTGGAATGGGGACGTACAGCAGAGTATACAGAGGAAGAGGTTGTCAAACAAGACGTGAGATAGTTAGAGAGATGAAGAAAGTAGGAAGGAGTACAAGGAGATAAAGTGTAAGGTGAAGAGAGATATGGTGAAGCGTAAAGAAAAGGCATATGATAAGTTGTATGAGAGGTTGAACACTAAAGAGGAAGAAAATGACTTGTACCGATTGGCTAGACAGAGGGTCTAACCTAGGAAAGATGTGCAGCAGGATAGTGTGATAAAGGCTAAAGATGGAAGCATACTCACAATTAAGGAGAGAGTGTTGAGCAGATGGAAAGAGTATTTTGAGAGGCTGATGAATGAAGAGAATGAGAGAGGGAGAAGCTAGATGATTCAGAGATAATGAATCAGGAAGTGCAACGGATTAGCAAGTAGGAAGCAAGGACAGCTATGAAGAGGATGGAGAATGGAAAGGCTGTTGGTCCAGATGAGATACCCATGGAAGCATGGAGGTATTTAGGAGAGATGGTAGATGAGTTTTTAACCAAACTATTTAATGCAACCTGGGAAGTTGATGTCTGAGGAGTGGAGAAGAAGTGTACTGGTACCAATTTTTAAGAATCTGGGATATGTGCAGAACTGTAGTAACAACAGAGGTATAAAACTAATGAGCAGAAAAGTACAGTATGTAAGAGTGGTACACTATATGTATGAGGGAGGTGTAACAATGGTGAGATCTGAGTAGGAGTGACAGATGCATTCAAGGTACAGGATGGATTAGAGTATATCAGGGATCAGCTCAGAGACCTCTCTTATTTGAAATGGTGATGGACAGTTTGACAGACGAGATTAAACAGAGATTAAACGCCATGGACTATGATGTTTGCGGATAACATTGTGATCTATAGCAAGAGTAGGGAGCAGGTCGAGGAGACCCTGGAGAGGTGGAGATATGCATTAGAGATGAAAGGAATGAAGGTCAGTCGGAACAAAAAAGAATACATGTGTGTGAATGAGAGGGAGGTCAGATGAATGGTGACGGATGCAGGGAGTAGAGTGGGCCAAGGTGGGTGAGTTTAAATCCTTGGGATCATCAGTACAGAAGAGAGGTAAATAAGAGTTCAGGCAGGGTGGAATGGGTGGAGAAGAGCTTCAGAAGTGATTTCTGCCAGACGGATATCAGCAAGAGCGAAATGGAAGGCGTACAAGACACAAGTAAGACCAGCCATGTCATATGGGTTGGAAACGGTGGCACTAACCAACTGAGTTAAAGATGTTAAAATTTGCATTGTGTGTGACAAGAATGGGCAGGATTAGAAATGAATACTTTAGAAGGTCAGCTCAGGTTGGACGGTTGGTAGACAAAGTCAGAGAGGCGAGATTGCGTTTGGTTTGGACATGTGCAAAGGAGAAATGCTGGGTATATTGGTAGAAGGATGTTAAGGATGGAGCTGCCAGGCAAGAGGAAAAGAGGAAGGCCTAAGAGAAGGTTTATGGATGTGGTGAGAGAGGACATGCAGGTGATAGGTGTAACAAAGCAAGATCCAGAGGACAGGAAAATACGGAAGAAGATGATCTGCTGTGACGACCCCTAACGGGAGCAGCCGAAAGAAGAAGAGATGTGTTGGATGTATGTGTGCCAGCCTGTATTATATTTTGTGGAATTTCATTTACATTAAAAGAAGCTTCAATAAAACAAACAACTTTCCGATGATTATAATATTAATAGAGGGACTGAGAAGTTATTTTGTGCTTTGGAATAATAACCCTCTGCAGCTTTAAAAAAGAGAAAATGCCTCAGAAATATGCCACACATTGTGCTGCAATTTCTATTAAAAATGACATTTCCTTCCCAAGGCGCTTTCCTTGCCTAGTTTCACTCTGAAGCCACATCTTGAACGTATGAAATGTGGGCATAAAACAAGAAACCACTTTTATTCTGTCATTTTCAAATTACTCCTTTGACCTGCTCTCAGAGTCGCACATACCAAATAATTTGCAACCTGAGGTGAAACTTTAGTGAACTAAATATGGAAAAATGTTTAAAATGTCAGTCAAATTAATATCTTTCCTCAGGGTCAGTACAATTAACAGAAGTAGCTTAGAATATTGTAGTAAAGCATAAACCAGCTAATTACATGTGATTGTATGCTTCACATGACCCACCTACCCTAAAAAAATATGTATTTTTTCAAGGACATCAAATTCCATAATACTTTTGCATACACAAAGCAATTTACCCTCATCTTAAGCATGCACTTTACTAGTTCAAGAGATTTCAAAAATATGTTTTACTATAGTGAGATAGAATGGAATGGTGGCACCAAGTTAAACGATGCTGCCACACAGCTATAGGACACTGGGCTCTAAGAATCCTGATGTCATGATCTACTATAAACTTTCAGAGTTTTTTTCTGAAAACTCTGGCTTTCCTCCTACCAGAGTGTTTATCAGAGCATTCAATTCAACAGCAAAAGCCCAAGCCCTGTTCCTTTAATATCGCATGCTGAATTGAGTGACATGTTCGCCAACATCATCCATACAGTTACTGAGGACAATAAACATGATTTTATGGCCTTGGATGGGAAGCTTCCCTGGACAGGTTGAGAGTCACATGCACACCTATATTCAATCACATTGAGCAAATGTAGACTCACTAAACAACCTGGCAAGTATGTTTTTGGAATGTAGGAGGAGTAATACTGTACCTTCAAACATTCAAATCCTGTTACTGCCAGAAGGTATCCCACTCTTTTGGGCCTTTGAGCAAGACCCTTAACCCAAAAATTGCCCCAGGGGTATAATACAATGACAAACCCTGCACTCTAAACCCCAAAAGGTCATATGAAAAGACAATTTTCCCTTGGGGAATAACACAGTATATCAAATCAAAAAAAAAAAAAATTAAGTGAAAAAACTAAGATTCATACTTCTCCCCTTGGAACTACAAAGGAGCATCACTGATCACTATGGCACAAGCTGTCCATATAGTCACTTCTTTCTCTTGATATTACACTTGTGGTATTAGCATAAAAAGTGAAAGAAGTTTCAGCCAACCTTATACTTACATTAGCATATGCCCATTGGGATCCAGAACATTCACTTGAGACATCAGAACAGAAACATTTCTCACATCCATCAGCATTTTCTTGCAAAAGATTAAGAAATCCTGGTTTGCAGTGATTACAGTAGTCTCCCTCCACATTTTTCTGAAAAAGTCCAACAAAACAATGACTTTAAATCATTTAGAAATATTCCCTTGCAATTTCTCATGTTTAGAAGTCTTCAGGGGGACTTTCTGACTATGTGGTGTGTTTTCATGTTCTCACTGATAACTGATAACTCATTGGTTATCAATCCTTACAATACAATTTTTACTCGTGTCCAGATTGTCTTATTAGCCAGCATAAAGTAACTGATACCACATCTGAAACAGCATGCTAAAGATGAGCAATAATTAATGACCTACCTGTTCTGGATAATCCTATCTTCATGCTATGTTTACTAAGGGAATCATCATTATTGTTGTGCCAGCAAACTGTACATCAGTTTGACATTTATTATGTCCAAAGCTGCTTATGAAGTCATTTTTCACCTTCTTGCCTAATTACCAAAGCAATAATTTAAAATTAAGGGCAGCACTAAAATTTCACAGCAGTTTGCAAACTTGTGCAGGGTAGCAAAGGCTGCAGGTTTTTGTTTCCATCGTGCAGATATATATATATTGGCAAATATGATCCCTTATTTAAATGGAAACCTTTTGAAAATTATTTTTCTTTTTATGTTGATCTTTTAATTGACATAACACAACACAGATTCTTCTTTAAGTTAAGATAACGGCACTGTGATTATTTTCTTTAGCTTTACCATATATTCTCAAACGTTTCCATAACATAGCATAATACAATAACTTACTATGAAGTAGGGATGTAAGGGTAGCAAATGACAGAGGGCCCTATAGAATTCCTTAAAAGGTCCTGTTAAAAAAGTCCCTGCAATGTGACTCTTTCAACTTTAACAGAATTGAGCACCCCAAGGATCATTATTTCAAAGGTGTATGGGCACTGATAAGGAAGGCTGGAACAACTGAAGATTGCAAAGGAGATCTCAATCCATTAGATGGCAACAGGGGGTTCTTTCTTATTATGGGCAAAAACAGGCCACCTTTCCTATGCCTAGCCCTTAAAACATTAGCTGAGGAATTTAGAAATGTGACACAACATGAGAGAGCTCTAGGTATATCGGCCCAGTATTTGTAACTTCAGAAGTAGGTTTTATGGTTATGCTGAAAGTGATCTTAAGATCCTTCTCTTACCAGGTCGGTGAACTTTGACTCAGAAGTGGAAATAGAGGAAAAGGCTCCTATGATGGGAGGAAGAGGAGCCGGTGTGGAAGTAGAATGTCATATTTGGAGGAAGGCACAAAGGCAGTGACATGGGAAAGTGGGCCAGCTACCCGACAACAGCATTAAGGCCCATAATCTGTATAAGAAGACCATGTGAATTATCAAGCCTCTGTTTTCCTTTGTATGCTTGTTCTGTGTTATTTCCTACGCATTATAATAAAACCCTTTCTAATGTATTTAGGCCTCCTTGTTGTTGATTTGAGCTCTCTGAAGAACAACCACTCTGGCCAGATAGGGTGTTAGATAAGGTATGCAAACTTACTCTTTCAACAAAGCGACATGTTTTGTTGTTATTACTTTGCAAAAAAGAACCATTTGTTTCTCATTTGCTATATATTTATATTTTTTCAAAATCCTATTTAAGTTGAGAACAGATCTGATATGATTTGTCTACGGCGGCATGGTGGCGCAGTGGTAGCACTGTTGCCTCACAGTAAGGAGACCTGGGTTCGCTTCCTGGGTCCTCCCTGCGTGGAGTTTGCAAAGGGCATGTTCTCCCCGTATCCGCATGGGTTTCCTCCCACAGTCCAAAGACATGCAGGTTAGGTGCATTGGTAATCCTAAATTGTCCCTAGCGTGTAGGTGTGTGTGTGTGTCCTGTGGTGGGCTGGCACCCTGCCCGGGGTTTGTTCCTGCCTTGTGCCCTGTGTTGGCTGGGATTGGTTCCAGCAGAACCCTGTGACCCTGTATTAGGATATGGCGGGTTGGTAAATGACTGACTGACTTACTTGTCTAGGATGGCAAAGTCGCACAGTAATTAGGACAACTGTTGCCTTGTGGGCACAGCATCCTAGTTTCAAATCCTGTGCCTGGCTGTTGTCTGCATGTATTTTGCATATTCACCCTGTGTCTGTGTAGATATTCCTAGTTTTTGTCCCACATCCCTAAATATGGTGCATGGAAAGTGGATTGGCAACATTAAATGGACACCTAAATTGATGAATGATCAGTCTTGATTTGGGTTTTTAAAACCAACAAAGGCTAATAACAGGTTACCCACCTTCAAGACTTCAGTCCTAGAGGTTACATTTACTCAAAATATATATGCTGAACTTGCTTGCAACCAATTTCCTAGCATTAATGACTTCCTCAAATGTGAAAGTATTATCATCACTTTCATGGACATTTACACATTAAGATGTTAACAATAAAACGCAATATGGGATTAACTGCTATATTGTTTACTTACACCTTACAAAGTTTTACTTATTAATATATTACCAATGATTCTGTGATATGATACCATAAATGTAATAATAAAATATGTAGCATTAGTAATATTCCAAGTTTCAAGGTGACAGTGACACACATTTTGGCCATTACTCTCTTCATTGAACTTAGCTATTGTACTAAATTAGTCTCTACATTTAAGCAATGTGTATCTGCTTCAATGAGATGTAATTATAGATATGCTTCGTTAACACGTCATTGAGGTCAGAAAGAGTTTCATTCTTTATTGTTAACAGCTTTTCATTTTTTATGAAATGTTCTATTCCAGTGAGTTGGGCCTAAGTGACCTGGCAACAAGTATTTTGACTACTGAAGGAAATGAAGGTCTACGGTACAATTTTTTAGATGTAGAACCTAAAAAGAATTCCTAGGCATTCAAAATGTGCATGATTATGTTGGGCTGTCAAGACATTTCAGTATGAGGCAGGCTAATCTTGACAATGTGACATCGATAAGTGGCCTAAAGAAGGCAATACTATAATAATTCTAGATACTTTTTTAAATTCTTGCTAGTCTAAAGTAACTTAGTATTGTTTTTTTGCAATAACAAGTGTAACAAAAAGACAGACTACTGATTATCAATTTCTGTATAGGACAAAGTGTATTATATGAGAATATTAGGAATGACAGAAATCTAGAGAAATAAAAGATTCTGAAAGATTCAGGGAATGGTTTAAGAGGGGATACATTTAAAAGAAAAAAGAGATAGGAAAAGAGAGATACAATGGAATGATGAAACAACTCTAAAAGCTAACTACATGAAGGGAAACTTACAATGAATTATATGTCTAGTTTTGAAAAAGTGGGACCTCAAAAGTGAGATTAAGAGAGATATTAAGTTAAACATGCAGTGCTTTGGGACTAGAAAGGGACCAGCCTTAGTTTTCCTGGGAGAGGTGTGGCCATAAAAGCTGGGAAAACCTAAGGGTGAATTTTTACATTTTGAAGAGGAAGATACAGCTTGGTGCCCTGAAATCTCTAACACGAACCAGTTTATTCAATTGTGACTTTCCAAGGGAAAAAATCGCCTGAAAGAAGGCAGGCCCACCTCTTCTGACTGTTCAAAAGCTTGCCCAATCCTCAATTAGAGACCATTCACTAAAGAAGACGCACTAGTGTGGCTTGATTCAACGATTTCAAATTCTTGGATTCTATTCTAGCTCTGTTCTAGCTCCTAGGTCTGGGAAGGCATATCTATGCCTTAGGTATCGGCATGAAATCCTTGGACCCACTGTCAGACCCTATGCTGGTGCAGTGGGTCCTGGGTTCCTCCTGGTGTATGACAGAGCCTGGCCTCATGTGGCGAGTATGCAGGCAGTTCCTGGAGGATGAAAGAATTGGCACCATTGACTAGCCCACATGCTCGCCAGATCTAAATCCAATAGAACACCTCTGGGACATTTTGTTTAGGTCCGTCTGACACCACCAAGTTGGACCTCAGGCTGTCCAGGAGATCATTGATGCTCTAGTCCAGATTTGGGAGGAGATCTCCCAAGACACCATCTGCTGTCTCATTAGGAGCATGCCCCCCAAACTCCCCCACCCACGACGTTATCAGGCATGCATACAAGCATGTGGGGGCTATACAAACTACTGAGTATGATTTTTAGTTGCAGCAATGAAATTTCAACAAAATGGACTAGCCTGTCACATTATTTTTTTACTTTGACTTCTGGGGTGTCTTTGCATTCTGCCCTCTGTAGGTTGATAATATTCACTTCCATCAAAAAATGTAGCAAGCTGGCATGCTTTTCTCCTAACACACAGTATAGATATCCAGCATGATTTTTTTTTCCCATTGAGATCAGATGTGTTTTCAAACTGTTCCTTTAATTTTTTGAGCAGTTTATATATATATATATATATATATATATATATATATATATATATATATACACACACACACATACACACGATTTATTAAAAAGGTATATGTCTGCAGTGACTGGCTTTTTTTCCACATGTGTGATGATGGCGCGTTCAAAAACTGTTTTTGCTAGTCTGGTGACGGAGCTCTGATGCCAAAGCCAGTGTCCAATTCAAAGTCAATGCTTATCACTAGGCCATTCACCTGCAATCAGTATCACACAGCATGCTTCTCCAACTGAAGAGTGATTCTCTATCAAGCAAGGCATTGATCACTCTAATAGGTACAAGAAGCAGGGACACGCTCTGTCATTTTATACTTTTGCTACCTTTTCAATTGCACAATGTGCAGTGAAAATGGCTTCAGAGCCTAATAATGAATAAATGATGTATTTTTACAGCTTAGAGAATCAAACTTTGAGCTTTACAACTTTTTGCCTCTAGTCCATACCATATGTATGGAAACCCATATAGCTTATAATTGTAATAAAATGGGCTATTAAAGCAATAACACTCACTTGGCTTCAAAATCCAGGAGAACATTTTGTGCTTTACAGCAGCAGTAATAGATGATATTCCTTAATTTATGGCTAGTATTACCAAGGCCCTACAGCTACACTAATGAAATCGAGGAGCTAAAATTTACGGCTTTAGCATTTTAAACTGACACCAATAATTATATTTGGTTCCTCACTAAATGTATTTCTGAATTCTCTTAATGAATTAATCTTCTTAATATTATTATTTTGGAACCTACCTTGCAAATACATGGCTCCACACAAGGATCGGAGTTCAAGCTTCCATGAATGCTGCAGTTGCATGCAATGCAGTTTGGAAAACCAATAAAGCCAAAAGCACATCTGTCACAAGTTGCTCCACTGTAGCCATCTTTGCAATCACAGAAACCAGGCTGGAGATCTGTTATAAAAAATAAGTGCAGCTCATTTTTGTCTGTGTTTCTATGAGAAACTACATGGTTAAGGGTCTTCTTGCATTATGACTGAGAAGAAATCACTTCTCACTGGGTAGAATCATAAGGTGAAAAAAAATGTCACATATTAAAAGTTAAAACCATAAAGCTGTTACTCATGATGTGCCATACCAAATTAAGCCTCAATGACCAAAACAGCATATATATTTTTTCCAAGTATGTAATTAACTTTCACCCATTTTTCTATATTCAATAATATAGTAAAATATTTATATTAAATTAATTAATTGTAAATCCTGTTAAAACAAAATGTATGTTGCATTTATATCAGAAAGAAATCAGTTACTGAAATAACTTTTCTATAAATAAATAAACAAAATAACATTCTGTTATGTTCTCCCTCATAATTTAGTATCATTTTAAAGTATGAATGTATTTAAAACAAAATGCAATCACTTACATTCTGTCACACTTGTAAGCATCAATTTACTGTATATAACACTAAATAAATCAAATGTCAAATTGGAAAATTAATTTAAATTGTTGTGGTGTTGTCCATGCAGAAATAAGCAACTCTGCTTGCCTGGGTGGCTGATCCAGCCATACTGAGACCATACAGTTTGAACATAAAAGAACAAGGAATAGCAAAAGATATCAATAAAGAAACAAACTCCGATTTTTATAACTGAAAGGATCTTTAATCCAATTATGCAACGCCCCAACTCTTTTCATAGACTAGTTACACTCAACCTATCTGAGTAGTATATAGAGGAATACTTTCACTGAACTCCCCAGAGACTGCTTTTGTGAAAACTTCTCTCACTCTCTCTAAAATGACCTTTCTAAAATCTTTCATTCAAACTAAAAATGATGGGTTCCTGCCTCTTTGAGAAACTGAAAGCTGAGATCCAATCTGTCAAGCTCAGTACTGAGCATGTAATAAGCAGCCATTACTTCATGAAGGGAACTTCAGTATCTAAAGTGTTGTACGAGAAAGAGTAACATTTTTCCCTATGAAGTTGCACATGACAGAGCAAAGTGCCTAACTGAGGAAAACACTGCACACCACAGACAAAGGAAACACGCAGCAGAGAGAGAGAGTACATGCCAACACAAGAAGAATCCTCCACTTAAACCCAGAGCAACAACAAAGCAACAACTGCACAAAATATCGGACATCACCTTTAAAGACTTAAAACTATTCATCTGCGCCAAGATAAACTAAACTCTAAATAGCAAGTACATAGCCAGCCACTTCTATATGTTTGTCTGTCTAGTCTGTCTGCATCCTATCATATACATCAATATATCGGTAGTTATCATATTTGTATATTCCTTTGGTTTGTCAATAAATTATATTATTCCATATCTTTAAAGGAGTGTGCTTGAGTTATCTAATATAAGTCTAAAGGTTGCAGATTGCCTTGTACAACAGAGAAAGGTAAGGTAAATAATGTAGGAGTCTTATCAAATTATTTTATCAATTGCCAGCATTGACCTAGGCAAGACTGATAATTAATTCACTGAGTTAAATCTCTCTTTTTTCATACATTATTATTTTTTTGTATCCCCTGGTGGACAAGTTAAAAATTCATATTCCTTTTCTACAACACAGACAAGAAACATTTGTGTTTCATAAAGATTTTTCCTATTTTTTTGTTATTACATTTTAAAATCAATTTTGTTGGATTATGCAATTATTTGACTGTAAAAGTGAACAACTCATCATTGATGACAGTGTATTGTGAAAAGTGTTATAAATGAAGCAAAGATGACAATGAGTGATCACTGTGGCAGACAATACTACTTCGTCTATATGATACCTGTGATATCTGCCAGGTTGGAATATTCATTTTTAATAAAGCACTATGAGTATGATAATGAAGTGTTGTGGGAAATTCTGCCCAATGCTATATAATATTGGAAACTAAAGAGACCAAATGTTCATCTTACTGAAATGTGTACTTGCTTGGTTGCATTAATTGTTATATACAGCTTTATCTATTTTTATGTTTGCAGGATATTTGGGTGACATTTGTAAAGGTTAAATTCAAACGAGGCAACAGAAGGAAATCCTAGCTGTAAGCCATATTGTTTCTGGAATAAGTATCTAAATTAATTAAACAAAAAGATTACATCAGAATAGTTTGTGGCTTTATAATTAAATTCACAGGAGTAAATATGTATTCCTATGATTAAAAAATAACCAAAGCCATAGTCAGGCTATGTTCCTAAAGATCGTATCCTCTTTTTCCATTTTATCCTGAACATCCATGTAAAAGCATGTATAATTGGAAAACTGAAACTGAAAAAATAAGTAAAAACACAAACTTCATTTGTGGATTTATCAGAAAAAAGAGATGCACTTCAACATCACAAGCTGCAGCATAGATGGCAAGTTATCTTGGCATTGCTTTCCTTAAACATAACCAGGAAGCCTTAAACTTCAATGAAAGAGGATTTATAACCAGTTATTAATATATAACTAGTCTTTTTATGAATATAGTGTTTGCTTCTCTGTTTAAAAATGTATTCATCCTTCCATTTTCTTTTCTTTTGATCTAAAAGCCTTCTATAATGTTATCTAATCCTAATCTGACTTTATTTGGATTTATTTTTAGACAGTTAAAAATGATACTATGTTGTATATACAGTATAAAGAACTATAGTTTTCTACTGTTTATATGTTTATTTTATGTAAGTCTGTATTAGTTTATTTTGTTATATATTCATTATTATGCTAACCTAATTTTAATTAGTTTTTCTTTTCTTGCAACTATATTTAGACATCTTGTATGGGTATGAACATGTGTTATAGAAGTAAATGTTTTTAATGGTTAAAAGTTGCCCTTATGAACTTTAATAAAAATAATGGATTTTTCTTTTGTTATGGATTTTTCTAAAGTTGAAAGCACTTTAAATGCAGATATCCAAACTGAGAAAAATGTATTTGAACTTACTTATTTGAACCTCAAAATTCCATGTTATGAAGGATATCCAAGCAGAAAAAGAACATCATAAACTGTATAGCTTTATTATGGACAAGTAAAAGACAGATGCTTTATTATTTAGAATGCGTTTGAAATGTAAAGCAAAGCAAATATGTGTTCCTATATTTAGAAAATATGATATAAGTTATTAATCCTAACAGCACATATGCATACTTGTGTATTTATAAAAGATGTGATGCATTTGTTTGACCAGAAGCACATAATTCAGTGAGCTGGTTCCTTTGTTAATTTGGTCAATAGTAAGTGGCTCACTCATGTGACTTCTTTTATGTAAGATAAAAATGAGGAGTGAGAGAAGGAGGAATTTTTTCATGTTTGCTTTATATAATCATTTTGTAGCAATTCCTTCTTGTGTTTAAATTAGGAATGACCTCTAACAGAAGCAAGTTTTGGTTCATGCCTAGGAAGATCTTCTTACTTGCTACTTAAAAAATCTCTCCTTTAAGACTAATATTGATTTTAGTTCTGCCTAGTTTCTGATTCTTCTTCCTGTAGTCTTAGCGTTAAGAAATCAATAGCTCATCACTGCGTATAACCATAGGAGAGGTGTAAGAAATACAATGGAAGGAATTAAATGAACACAACAAAATAAGGGGCTAGTGTATTCTTTGCAAATCCATATTCAGAAAAATCTTTGCTCACTTTTTAGCTCATTTATATAAAAGATTGTTAGGTAGCAGGATAAAATGACCAAAAGGATGAGTACTTTAAGACAAAAGGAATGCTAATACCCTATATGACCTACTTTATTTTATCGTTATATCTGTTTTACTCGTTTCTAAAATCCAAATTTCTCCTCATTATCTCATGTCAGCTGTCACTCCTTTACCCAGCATTTAGCTTTGCCATCTTTTTCAGTTTTAGCCGACCTCTAATGAGGAAAACCTTTACACTAGCCATTGCAGTTCTCACTCTAGAAACAATACTTAATTTTCATACATACTGAAAATGTAGTAAACTATCTGCATGATAATGTGCTCATATTTTTTATTTGTTTATATTTTCTGAGCAAGAACTAAGTGATGAGACTCAGGGAACAGGCAAGCATTGTGGCCAAAGTTAATATGAGGCCAAATCTCAAAATGAAATAACAAATCAAGGCTAAATGGTCGATTAGAAAAATCAAAGACTAGAAACAAAGCAAAGGACTGAGGAGCTAAAACTAACAGATCAATGTTCCTTATTAAAAAAGAAGCATGTGGCAAATGTAAAAAAATGTAAGAAAAGGCAATAAGCATAGCAATGATAAACAACTTGGTGTGCAGACACATGCGCATAAAGGGTGCCTTCAAGATTCTGACAAAGTAAGTGATAACACCATGGAAAAAGAAGGGTGCTGTTGCTAACAACCTTGTCTTTCCATCTGCATCCCCATAAGGCTGAAGTACAGTAAAAGGATGCCAGACCATACCCCACAATCCTGCCAAGCCCCAACCCTTTGGTCTTGTAAAAATATAAAGAGCCATCTGATAAAGTCAGTGCCTTTCATTTGGACTCAGATGAAAGAGAGGAAGTCTTTCAGACACATAGTTTATTATTGAGCTTTACTACAGGTTGATTTGAGCCAAGTATTAAGTCTTCTAATCTTCTCAGTCCTACCTGGCCTGGCACATGGCACAGGCAGAACCTCAGAGAAAACAGCCTTGTCAGTTGTGCTCCACTGCCTGGCACCTAATTCTTTAAATTTAGATTGCAGAACTGATAGCCTGCTGTTATGTATGTCATTTGTCCCAACATGGACAATGGCTACTGCATCCACTCCTGCTCCAGCAAAATGCCAATCCACCCTTCCAGGGAGGTCATCTATATTTGCATTTGGAAGGCAAGGCACTGTACAAAATTCTCTGTCTGTGGAGTAAACCTGTGTCTCAATATAGTTAACAATGGAATGTCACAATGTCACTACTTTTCTGTTTCTGGGGACTGGATTTGAGATGAACCATTGGGACTCCCATTTCCTGCCTTTCACATCAGCATCATCAGAAAAACTGTTCAGTTTCACAGGGTCCTGAGAAAAACTGAAAAATTCAGACTCTGGGGTTGATGCCCCTAGGCAGTGTGCACCTATTACCTTACATTGATGTCTTACTGTGACCCACATATTTTTTTGGTTTATATGGAGTCTCCTTACGTGCTACTTTGGTGTAGCAATCTCTCTTTAAATAGTGATCCATCAATTCTTTAATACAGCACAAGCTCCCCACCTCCTCCTTAAATTCAGTGACCCTGAGGTTGAGATGATGGATCAGCTAGTATCTCCCACAGATGCAAGAATACTTGAAGCAGACTTCAGTGAAGTCAGCTTTCATAAAATCCAACATTATACCGGACTTGCATTTTATTGTCCTAATGATTAAAATTGTTTGGGTAAAAGTGAAGCCATTTTAAAACTGCATATATTTTAATTACATAGTTTAACAAACTACAGTACCTACTGGTGATGTCTAAGCCCTTCTACTAGCTGTTTATGTGGCTCTCTCTACTAAATGCTTTAGGCATTCGGCTGCTGTATCTCCTTAAGCTGCCTGCTGAAAGTCTTTTTATTTCTTAGCAGAATTTTCCCTTAAGCCTGTTTGTTTCTTTAAGAGACTCTTTCTTTGCCACTTCCTTTATTCAAACCAATGCAATTATAAATACCATAATATCTTTTTCCTAGCACCAATGCCTGCCAACATGCACTTAAAATACCTGCGTTAACTAGCAATCTTTTATTTCCTTATTTTATGGAAAATACACTCACTTATTTACTTTTAACAGATAGTTTCTTCCATCGGGTTTTCAGTTCCATGAACTTTTAACAGATAGGAAGCTTACTGTCAACAGCTAAAATATATTACCTGCATGCTCTACTGAGACATGAATACCACAAACACACTCACATTTGCCTTTGCTCCTGGGTACTTGGGGGAAAAAAACCCAGCAAAAACCCTTTGAAAGGGAAAAAAGCTAGAAAAAGATCTACTCAAACCCTTTGTGCAGGTTTCACACACAGATAGATTATTGCAACACTCACTACAATCCACCAGCAAGGATGATTTTAGCACGCAGCACAAGCTCCATAAGTTCTAAAACTTTTCAACACTGTACAATATAAACTTAACTCAAAATCATTTGATGAGTTTATGTAATTTTATGTTACAATCAAATATAAAAATTGTAAAATAAGATTTATAGATAATATACATATAAATTAAATAGTTTACCTCCTTCAGTTTTAGTTGTGTCTTTTATACACACATTATTCAGTGAGCCAGCTGGGTGACATTCACAGGGAACGCAGGGGTCAGGTACATCAGGGGAGATCTGAAAGGTAAATTGCACATTCTTAACTTCAAGAGTGCATTAAATGGCTAATGGATAATAATTCAAGCATTCAATACAAAAGAAACATTGTAGATGACACTAATGTTAAAACATAACATTGACATCAGATCTTACCTTACTTGGCCTGAAGAAGCCATCAATACAAGTCTCACAATTAATTCCGGCCGTGTTGTTGGCACACTTGACACACACACCACCACCATCAAATTTTCCTAGGATGTTTAGGCTTAATTTGTTGTCTGCTACTGTCTGATTATAATAGCATTCTTCAGATTTCCCATGACAATTACATTCTGAAAAGTTATAAAATGAACACAAATGCATTTTTTGAATGAATTGGAGAAAAACACATGAAATATTATTTCATTTACACACAGTATATATATACTAGCCAACCCATGGCGTACCATACGCCGCATAATCAGGCCGTTTTTTTAATGATTTTTAAGCACAGGGAGAAAATTAACATTAAAAAAATCGGTAATGTAATACATCAGCAAGAAAAGCATCATTGTAACAATGCATGGAACGAACCAACACACAATCGTCCGTGACTGAAAACTGGCGGACCGCCATCGCGCCTTCTCCTGCCAGACGGAGGAATGGGGGTTTACCGCGCTCAGGTGTGAAGTGTGGAACGGGAGGAGAGGAGAAGGACATCCATTCAGCTCCCTCCGTCATGCTAGTCTACTGATTTCTCGTTCAATATGCACTGTCCGCTCATGTGCCCACCTCCAACTCGTCACTTGAGTCGTTGTCATCTTTACACAGTCCAGATGCACCTGTGACTCACATAGACATTTCATTGCTCTGTGCGGTTTTGTCTGCTTTTCTATATATAATTCACCAAGACACCCGACCACGGTAGTAGCGAGGTGGGACGTAACCAGTGGGAGCGTATGAGTCGCACTTAGTGGGAAATCCACGGTTTACAGCCCGAATGGGGTTCAACGGCTTACCCAAGCCTCTCTGCGCCGGGTAGACACACGCTCAATCTCATGCATAATTATTTATTGATTGATGGTTGAACACTTCAGGAAAGACACAGTTGTCTAAAAATGGAGGGTTTGAGGATACAACAGAAAGTGAATGAAAAGATGGAACTCTAGAGAGAGCAACATATAATTTTCCGTGAGTGAAGAAGACGCATGTTTGTCGTGGATGCGAATTGCTGTATGTAGCGTGTAAAACAGTTTGCATTGGTCCACGAGGTCGTGCGTTGTAACCGAAAACTCAGTTTTTAAAGACTGCTTACTTCATTGTGTTTTAATCTCAGTTGTAAACGATTGTTTTAAGGATCCCATGGGATACCCCTCGCAAACCATTTTACATGCTGCATATGGCGACTCACCTCCGCGAGAAACATGCCTCTATGAACAGTCAAGGTGGCTCGGAGGTACATGAGGGCTCTACGACAGACGAATATAAATGATGCTGTTCTTTCTGTGTCGTCGCGTCCGAGTTGGTGGCCGTGGCTCCTCCCTGCGTGCGCCATAGTTGTCTTACTTGTCGGCGGCTTAGTGAATCCACGCCCCTTCCAGCATGCTTTCCATTGGTGTCTTGCCTTAGTGAATTATATATATATATATTGTGGTATATGGCCGGCTTGTCATCCCGGCCAATACCAACAGGCCACCAGATGCAGCCCTCCCTGCAGCATGGAGGTGCCCCGAAGACCAGCAGTGAATCTCGGACAATGAAGTTTTCATCCACAGCCCTGCTGGATAACCAAGGGGCCACTAGATGGAGCTGCAGGGAGGAGCAATGAATATTATTTGCCCTACTCCCTGGAAGTACGTCCGAGTCGCATGGACAAGGGTAATCACATGCTTCCAGAGTGAAGAAAGAGTTTTGATCTGACTTGGAAGTGCTAAGAAGTTACATGGACTGAGGGTTCAGAAGCACTTCCGGGTCACAGACTATAAAAGGACTGTGGCAGCTCCCAGACAGTGAGCTAAGCTGGGTGGAAGGATGGCAATGCGTCTGGGAGTGGTGGAGAGTATTATTGTTATTGTATTGATTTGTTATTAAGAGAAGGTGGGAAAAAAACAGAGAAAAATACAGTGACCCAGTGATTACAAGCATTCTCCTTCTTCTGGTAAAATATTATGGATAATCATTAATATGATTCCCTCCTACCAATCCATCCCTTCACCTATGCACTTTCCAATCTGCTGAATTAACACTTAAGAGATTTAAGAAGATGAAGCCTTTCCCAGTAAAACAATAGAGAAACCAACCCCCGACAAACTGAAATTATATCACAGGGTCCTGTTTATTACCAAAAGCCTAGCATTTACTCAAACTCTCCAACTTACTGATGCCAGTAATTTTTAAAATATTGTTGACTAATGTGCTTATTTTAAAGTTCATTAAAAATGTATACGATGTTGTCAGATTCTTAAATAAAGGTATTTTACCATTAATTCAGAACTATAATAAAGAATACCTAAATGGAATCATGTAGTTTAATTAATGTCATATGCCAAAACACACCATTTCTGAAGCACGGAATTATGTCTCATATGCAGTACTTACTTTCACATACATGTCTAGTAAGAAAAGTACCCGCCATCCAAGGTTTTTGATTGAATCCTGGACAACAGTGATCACACCTTTCTCCGCAAGTGTTGTGCTGACATTCACAAGTAAATTTCTTCAAAGATACAAAAAAGAAAAATTATGATTACATGCTGTATATTTTTGATGATAACTATGATTTCTAAAATGTCTCCAAAGAAGTCACTATGTTAAGATTGTTAAAGTTCTAATTGATGCAATTAATATTAATCGTGTTACTGTTATATTTTAATGCACAATTAAAATATGTTGCACTTTAAAGGTTTAGCAAGATATATTATAAACACCAACCTTTGTTAAATAGTTCAAAGGGCAAGCTTTTGCATGTCCATAGCAGATGCACATGCCGCCAACTGAAATATCTTTGATTGAATAGTAATACTATTAAGAAAATAAAAGAAAAGAATTAGTTTGATAATAATGCAATCTGTAAAAAAACAACACATGAATTTCAGGTTTATATACAATTATCCATCCATCCATTATCCAACCTGCTATATCCTAACTACAGGGTCACGGGGGTCTGCTGGAGCCAATCCCAGCCAACACAGGGCACAAGGCAGGAATCAAACCCTGGGCACGGTGTCAGGCCACAGCAGATTATACAATTATAATATGAGGGATGTTCAAAAAGTTTCCACACTTTTATATATTGGAAACGGTGAAGGCAGGAGGAGCAATAATTGGGCATTAAAAAGTTGGTAAGATGCTGGGAAAAATTACATCATAAATGAAGGTGACTATGTAGAAAAGTGATGTAATTTGTTTTTGAACTTCTTAATAAATAGAGTTTAAAAAAAATGCATAAACTTAATGAACGTCCGTCGTATATTCAGTTTTAAAAACTCAGTACTGGATATTACAGTATATTTTTGTATAATATTTTTTATATACTTTTGTACAGTTAAAAGATTTTCCTAGTGCAGTACTATAGTATGAATCCAATGACTATGACAAGCCAAATGAACGTTTAGAGATATCTCAAAATGAATTTAAAATTCAATTTACTTTTTAAGATATGTGAAACTCATTTTGAGATATCTTAACATAATTTCCTTTACATTTTAAGATATCTACAAAAAATTTGAGATGTCTCAAATGCATTTCAAGACATCAATAACTACATGTGCATTTCAAGATATCTCAACTGAATTTTTAGATATGGTATATTAACCTTGCATGCATTTTAAGATATATTTAATGTATTTGAAGATATCTTAAAATCACTTCCTGTAAAACTGCCTGTTCTTTCAACAGGCCTTTCTGTCTATTTTAAGATATCTTGGAATGTATTTGAGATATCTTAAAATAGCAGGACATGATTTAAAGATTTCTTGAAATGTAATATCTGAAAATACATAGGATTCTTTTTTTAAAAAATATCTAGATATCTTCAATTCAGTTTGACAAATCAAAAATGCATTTTCAATTATCTTAAAATGTATTTTGAGATATCTCTAAATGTTAGTTTGGCTTGCCATAAATGTCTTTATTACCATTATCATCAACAATTTTAAATTTATTTTCCAGGTTTAGCTAGATAAGCTGGTTTCTTTCGAAATTTCTTTTACTTTTCAGTCCTGGGAATTTCCTCCATACCCCTCTCAACCCTTGCTATGACTACTCTGTCCTCACTTTTGTCTGTACTCATCATCTCACTTAGCCAAACTTCCCTATTTTCACATAAAAAAGCTCTGTTGCCGGCAAAAATTCTATAACAGCATCCAGCACCCCTACCACAACACTTCCTAAAAATAAACCTCACATCTGCCTGCAAACTGACTTTTACAATAATACACCTTTTTTGCACCCACTGACAATAACCTAACAGTGGATTGAGTTTCTCTTAACTGCATGTATCATTCCTTTCCATTTCTTTCCTCCTGTCACTTTGCCTCCAACCATCACGTTAGTTTTTCCTGCTTCACATTGAGGTCTTTCACTTTCAGTAGCTTTCTATTTCAGTATCTTTTCCTTCAATTCTGCTTCACTTTTTGCCATCATTATGAGATCCCTGGCATACAAGAGCTTACGTGACAATTGTTTATGTCTTTCTCTGGTCATTATCTCCATCACTATCACAGAAAGAAGCTGACTCAAACGGATCCCCACTTTAGTCTCACTTTCTTGTCAATACCTCTGCCAGTCTTCACTGTTAGGAAAATGATTGTGCGTAGCGTAATTACAGTCCGTGATCTCAATGTGATATGACATCAGCTGTCAGCTGTAGGGTTACAATCTCTCCCTCCACCCTCAAGCTAGCCCTACCAACCTTCCTCCCCATTCCCCAGTATGTAAGAATAATTGTCATTTATTAAGATCCTGAGTTATGCAGCTTGAAATAAATACAACTAAGAAACAGTGCTAGGCATGTTGCAATGATGGTGTAACTGGAAGAAATTAAGTTTGTGACCCCAAATTGCACTAAATAATTCCGGACATAGGCTATGGCAGAAAAAGTGAGAGAAATACTTGATTATAGAAGTTTTGGAAGTATTAGATTGTTTTGGAAGAATGCAAAGGTAAAGACCAAAACTGTTAGGCTGCACTTTGGTAGGACAAACATTTAATGTCCATAAATGTCTAGCATTTTACAATGATAATAATTGTGCCAAGTTTAATTTACATTGAGAGGTTCATTTTAACTTTTTGTTTTCATAGACTCATATCTTCAGACAAACAGACAGAAATATAGTAGACCCATACTCACATGCAGAAATCACTCTAAAGTCAACTTATGTTCAGGGATGTCAAAAATAAGTAAATCTATTGCTAACTTAAAGGAAAAAGTTTTACACTGAATAATTTGGGGAAATTAAGAACTCTGAATTAGTGTAAGACGACCGATTTTGGAATTTTCATAAGAAATGTCATGGTTTGTTTCATGAGTTAGAAGTATAAAATAAACAAGAAAAATGACTTCGAATATTTCAAATATTAAAATGAAGAGTTCAATTTAAATTTTAAAAGTCAAAATATTTTCAATTGTAAAGGACATTTGTCACTTTCACCCAATGATAGAAGTCCATAGAAGGCAAGATCCCTGATAAAGGACCAAAAATCAAAATCATATCATCATAGTTGTGATCACTGACCTTGAAATAGTCCAAAGATGCTGCCCCACATGCCTACGTTTGAAATTTGTCATTTTTGACATTTTGGGAGTGGCTCTTAGAGGGCTAGGACTACCATTAAAGTATCAAATATCAAAAATATGATCTTATGTATGATCAGCATCCTTAAAATGGCATAAAACAAAACCCCACATGTCTATAACACTGATCAGGATTTTTTTTAAAGTATTGAGAGTAAGAGTAACTTCATCCCCTCATATCCCATTAGGGGTGAATTCCTAGGGTAAGCTTACACAACTTCAAGTCTGTCATATCATTTTTGGTGAAGACACCAATTGGTTTACCCTTTATTATAAGGGTGTAATTTTCTATACAAAATATGGACCAAAATGGGCTAAAAATTAGCTCTAGGGGGCCAAAAAAAGCGGGAACCCTAGAAAGCTACTTGTCTTGAATAACTAGACATCAAGACAAGTTAAGTGATAAATGGGACTGTATGTGAGGGTTTTTGTTGTACAGGTGAGTCAGGAGGTGGCGGACAAAAAAAACAAAAAACAACTGAAGTGATTTTAAAACATTTATAAATAATTCTTATGAAGTCTATGCAGTTCTTTAATTTTTGTGAAATTGTGAAAACGACTATGTGATGAAACTTAATATAATGGTAAACAACTTATACTTTCAACATGCTAGGGATGTAAGCAGAGGTACATTTAGTTTTGCCAGATTTGGCAAGCTGCAAATGTGTCAAAGTCCTTAAAAAGCCTACACAAACATCCTTACTCACTTAATTTGTCACCATATGGAGAAGGATCTAAGAGTAGAACTGGTTTTCACTTTGTACATTCATACAGTGTCAAAAATGATTATGAAAGTTAATGTGATTTTAGATTACACTGACTAAAGTGTGGAGCAAAGGCAGCCTTGACAGTTAGGAGACCCGGGTTCACTTCCCGGGTCCTCCCTGCGTGGAGTTTGCATGTTCTCCCCGTGTCTGCGTGGGTTTCCTCCGGGTGCTCCGGTTTTCTCCCACAGTCCAAAGACATGCAGGTTAGGTGGATTGTTGTTTCTAAATTGTCCCTGGTGTGTGTGTCCTGTGGAGGGTTGGCGCCCTGCCTGGGATTAGTTCCTGCCTTGTGCCCTGTGTTGGCTGGGATTGGCTGCAGCAGACCCCTGTGACCCTGTGTTCGGATTCAACTGGTTGGAAAATGGATGGATGGAAAGTGTGGAGCACAAATCCAGACAGGTTATATCTAAGCTGTATAACCCACTAGTGGGGCTTCATATGAAATACTATGTGCAGGTTGGTCTCCATTTTCCAAAGGAGATGTATCAGCATTACAGAAAGGCCAGAGAAGAACAAGTAGGCTGATTCCTGGACTGAGAAAAAGACTGAAGGAAATCTTGAAGAAGTTGAACCTTCTTAGTTTAAGCCATGGGTGTCAAACTCTGTTCCTGGAGGGCTGCAGGTTTTCATTCTAACCATCTTCTTTATTAGTGACCTGTTTTTGTTGCCAATTAACTTCTTTTGCCTTAATTATAATTAATTTGACACAGACCCCTTAGTTATCTCTTTTTCCTTAATTAGCAGCCAAACAATAATGAGACACAAAACAAGTAGCCGCATGACCAGCTCACCTGTGCCCATCACACAATATCTGAAAATAAAGAAATGTGAAGGTCTCAGTAAGGCTGATCTCTCAGGTCACCAAAACATCTTGACGGTGATCTTAGAAAAAACAGAATATCCAACAGTTTTGGGAATGTCGGCTGTGGCAGAATGAGAGCAGCAACAGGCCATGGAATGAAATAACGAGTTTAATTAACAGCAAGAATCGGCTTCTCATTAAGAGATTGGTTGGAGTGAAATTGGTTGGAGTTTGAAATCCCAGTTTAGCTGGTCATCTTTTAGCTCGTTTCACGTCTCATTTCTGTTTGACTGTCATTTAATGAAGAAAGGAATCAATTCGGAGGACTGAATCCTTAAACACATCGCTATTAAAATGAAGGGAAAAGGAGCTAGTTAGCAGTGAAAACTGGTCAGTGATTAGGAAAAGGGTTAGAATGAAAACCTGCTGCCACTGAAGCCCACCAGGACTGGAGTTCGACACCCCTGGTTTAAGCAATTGGGGCATTAAGAGGTGACACTGCTGAAGTGTTTAAAATTATGAAGATATTTAAACCTTTGGATTCTAGGTATTACTTAACAATTAATTCTTCAACAAGAGCACAGAGTCACAGTTGAAAACTTGTTGGAAACGCAAGCTTAAAGTTTTTATTCACACACAAAAAAACACATACTGTACATGTGGAATAAATTAGAAATTAATATGATACAGCATAGTACTTAAGTTATCGTCAAACATCAACGCAAGGTTATTAAAGACAAATCACGTGAACGTGATGCGGGATTCCTTGCATTTACGTAGTATTTGTTATTTTAATTGACATATGCAAAGGTTTGTTTGGGTGTTCAGTTTAGAACAGGGATAATATTATACTTATAATAACTAATTTATGTTAAAATGGGTGGTGCATGTGGTATAGAGGTTGAGAAAAGCATTTGTTATGATATTTTAAGAAAAAAACAAAACAAAAATCAGACCAAAGATCAGAGGATTTGCTTAAACTTAATTTTTCCAAATATCCTGAATTTGTGTGAAACTGTTCAATCCTGCAACTGTTGGGGAGATATGATTGATAGAGAGAGGACATGACCTGGGTCAAGATACAGTGAATCACAAAAATAGTGCTAAACAATTAGGACAGAAGATGTGATGAGATTCACCAATCTGTGACGCTGAGAGTTCCATAGACTGCAAGTATTAAGCATTGGTATCTTTACACGCTTTGCAGGCTCTCTCCTGTATTGTTTGTGCAAATCCATGTGTGAACGTGTTGCAGGGGGCATTTTGTACAGCTAGTACTCCTGCCTCAGCTTCTGCTCTTTTATCAGTGTACAAAAATTAAGCTATAATGCTCTGAAGAAATAATTTTTTTTTTCTTTTAATTAAATAGCTGTATCAACTTAGTTTTTTCATTCTAGGTATTTATTTAACTGAAGCAACCTCACAGGAATAAATGGTAAAAACTGAATTTAAATATAACATATAAAATAATCACTGTTTTAGTTGTGTCTTCAAGGATGTGTTCTAGTTCCAAATGTATTATTCTGTGTTTATACTGTAACAAGGTAGATGGGTATACTAAAGTTTACATTTAGAACTTCATTGAATCAAATGTGTTTAATACAGATTATTTGCAAGTGCAAACACAAATTGTTTCTTATCCTTCACCTCATCAAAATAACTTTCAAGAAATAAAGGTCCAAAACAAACTACAGAAATGTAAATTCATTGGGTTTTTAATCTGAGTAAATTATTTATGTGGACGCAGGTTGTTTCACCTCATTCAAAGTTGGATATTGCCTTGTGTGTAGTGCTAAAAGGAAAGGCAGACCTGGAGCACAAAGATGGACGAATAGATGGCTAGATGGGTTTTGTCTGTATGTGTTCAGGACATTATGTATCACTTTTCAAAATATGATGTTAAAAGCAGGCTCTCTCATAACAATTTTATGTGTATGCTTGAGGCCATGAAGTACCTCAAGCTTTGGATTATTCATTATGTGGAGTTCATCATTTTGATTGCTGGACATAGTCAGAGTACTTATTATAAAGTATAAACAGCTAGAAAAGAAAATACTGAAAATGTTAAATAAAGCAACACATTTTTGGTGTAAATCCATATACTCTTCCATTACTAACAAGGGCAGAATGCCTCACATTTAATTTTATATTTCTTTCCTCAAAAAGTCTTCCACTCAGAGCTGAATTCTATTCAATTTCAGTTTTCACATAAAAAGGCTTTTGCAATAACAAATTCTAAAATACAAAATATATACTCTATATATAGAAGCGCGTGAAAATGGACACACATATATAGTTCCAATTGTAATCCACATCAGCAAGAAAATCTTTAATCCAGGTCATCTGGAAATACTGTGCTTTATTATTTTTGTCACAGAAATGTGTGTCAGACATTTCAATGGTGTGTCTTATTTATCCTGAGTCAGTGATTCTCCAGAAAGCATCATATATCTTACCCGTCGAGTAACAATGGGGTCAACATCTCGGGGATCATTGTAAGCTAAGGTCATTAAATCTGCATTTAGTGTTCTGATCCTCTGAAACTGAAGACGAATATACCGGGCAGAAGTGAAGTTCAGCAATATGGGAGATGGATCATCAGCTGTGGGTCTTCCATTAATAAGAGATGTGTGAATCTGAAAAATAGAAGATAAACTAAAATATTCATACTTAATTTCACTTCACACATCAAATAATGATATGCAGGTGTGAGGATTAAGCTTGGGGAAGAACATGAAGTAATTAGACAACTTGGCAGCACATACACATTTCCTAAATGTGTGCAAAACTAGTTAAAAGATTGTGACTCACTGTCTGGGATCTTTTACAAGAAACAAATAATGAGAATAAGTAATAGACATGAAAAAAAAATACTATAATGCACCCCCACGTGAGGGAACAAATATTAAACTGAATGACAGCACAGCAAAAAGTAAACAATAAATAAAAGCAAATAAAAAATATAATCAGTTGTATAATTTTACTAAGGAGAATTTTCCATTTCAAATATCTGCAGCAATGCTTTTCTTAAATAACCATCCACCCTCTCATTCACTTTTCATGTACAGATTGCTCAGGTCTTGTCCTGAATAGGGTTCTAGTTTATCAATGGCTATACAAGAGCACACAGGAGGCACTTCAACAAAGCGTGAAAATTCCCCACAGAAGGAAACTGAGCCAGGAATCAAGTGTGACAAAACAGCAATGAAAATGTCTGCCATGCATTACATACAGTATGTGCTATTTTAGATATACAGTATACACGATTCGTTCCTGCCTCGCGCCCTGTGCTAGCTGGGATTGGCTCCAGCAGGTCCCCGTGACCCTGTGTTAGTATATAGCAGGTTGGACGATGACTGACTGGCTGACATGTAATGTAATGAGTGGGGAAAACAGATTTTTGACCCAGATTTTTGTTCTTTCTTTGCTTATATTTGATCATCAACTTCCAAAGTATGTTTGGAAGCGGCAATAAACTGGCATCCTGTTCTGTGACCGATTTGGTCTTATGTCTGATGCTTTCTGAAATAGGGTGAGGTAGTCGCACTTTATTAACACACACACTGTTCCTAGATACAGTATACATATACTTATTTGCAGAATTGTTCTCTGATTTGACTACTTTTTTCATTTTATACAATGTTACTTTGTCCATCCATCTATTATCCAACCCGCTATATCATAACTACAGGGTCACGGGGGTCTGCTGAAGCCAATCCCAGCCAACACAGGGCATAAGGTAGGAAACAAACCCCGGGCAGGGCACAAGCCTACCGTGGGCGCGCACACTCACACACACACATAAAGCACACACTAAGGACAATTTGGAATCGGCAATGAACCTAACCTGCATATCTTTGGACTGTGGGAGGAAACCGGAGCACCGGGAGGAAACCCACACTGACCAAAGATGAACAAGCAAACTCTACTTAGGGAGGAAAAGGAAGTGTACCCAGGTCTCCTAACTGCGAGGCAGCAGCGCTACCCACTGCACCACTGTGCCACCCATGTGACTTTGTTTTCTGTTTAAAACAAACTTGTAAACGAGAAATAAAAAATTAATGCATGAATCATCTTCAGCACTTTTTATATTTCTGTAATGATATCTGTCAGTTAACAATCATGGGCATAAACCATGTGTGACAGGCAAGTGTGTGAGAGGTGAAAGTGCCAATATAACCCATTTGTAAAGAGCTCCTGAACTGCAATTATAGAACAAAAAAAAAAAAAACAAGGCAAGTTATATCATTTACAAAGATCTTTACATGTATCCATTCTAAAACATGACAAGAAAGACAGAAGTTAATGTACCAAATAGCAAAAGAATAAATTGAAATGGATACATTTTTATTTCTTGAAGAGAAAACACAGGTTAGAAAGCTATAATAACAGCACACAAGAGAAAATAAATTCACTTGCTCATAATCTAAATAGGCAAACTGACTGACTGATTGGTTCATTTATTCATTTTTTCCCCCAAACATGCTCATTCAATTATAGGGTTGTGTGGAACTGGCACCTATCATTGTGACATCAGGTGTAATAGAGGAACCAACAGTAAATGGGACACCACTGCATTACTAGGAAATACTTAGTCAAGCAACGGATTTAAGATGCACATTTTTAGGGTATGGAAGGATTACCAGGATAAAACCCATCCCCACACACTCCTGACAATGACCAGGGGCCTCATGTATAAACGGTGTGTACGCACAGAAATGTTGCGTAAGAACTTTTCCACGTTCAAATCGCGATGTATAAAACCTACACTTGGCGTAAAGCCACGCACTTTTCCACGGTACCTCATGCCTTGTCGTACGCAAGTTCTCCGCTCGGTTTTGCAAACTGGCGGCACCCAGCGTCAAAGCAATGGTACTGTTCTTGTGTGATTACTCATTATTTTCATGACGCGGCTTTATAAATACACAGAAACTAACCGCATATTGTTTATTAGTGTAATGCATCTGATTGTAATTAACTCGTAACAATATAATGGTCCAGGGAACAGCCATAGTATTCCAAATACCATAACTGCTTTAGCGTTGTTACTCTCACTTCTCCTTCTTCTTCTTCTTCTTCTTCTTCTTTCAGCTCCTCCCGTTAGGAGTTGCCACAGCGGATCATCTTTTTCCATATTACTCTCACTGCACGACTCGGAGTATTGATATCACTGTATCTGAGTGTGAATCACAGCAGCAGCTGATCGGAAAGAGAATTATCGGTATACGGCATTAAGCACACGCTGTCTCAGCCACTGCGAAACGTTTTAAAGCCTTTCCTGTACAGACCTCGCGGTTCAGAAACAGTTTAATCCCAAGAACTTTAAATGCACTCAATCAATTGCTCCTTGTAGAACGGTTTGTACTTATAAGTACAATCACCCCACTGTAAACTTGCACTACAGTTATAATATCTCACAACCTGGGCCACTTTATAAAGCGTATTTACATATGATGACGATATCATTTTTAAGGTGAAATGCAGCAAAATATGTTTGTTAAATTATACACATAAAACTTTAACTTCATTTAAATAATCTATATTCTTCACTGGGAGGATAGAATAATTAAACATGTACTACGAAGATATTTCAATGTTCTTTAAACGTTTTGAAGAATCGGCGCTAAGCTTACAGATGGCTTAACGTCTATTACAGAGCTGATTGTATGGCGATTGGTTACTTGGGGAAATAAAAGCACTGACTGCAGTGACGGCTACGGCAATATATATTGAATATAAAACAGAAAGAGAAAATAACAACACAGCTAAAAACGCAGCGACAAATTTCGACAAAAGATAAATGCTTGTCATGAGCCTCGTAGATGACATCACGTATACATCTCAGTATTTTAGTTATTCAGAGAGCTGTAATATCACAAATGTAATGGATTCTGTGTCCAGTTGGAGGAAGAGAGCCAGTTTAAGAAGCAAGTAGTGATTCACACACATAGAGCACATACGAGTAGAAGATCAAATACAAAACAAAGCATTTAACGTGCTACTTTAATTACGATGTGATTTGAGAAACTGGTTAATTAAACGATTTTAAGACGAAGTTTATAATGTTCTACTAAATGACAAAATAAACTACGTGATTAAAGTGGAAATGTCGAGATTGAAGTTGACATTTCGTGCTTTTTCCCCACCGTGTGCCTTTTTTCTCTGTACCCTAATAAACTTTCATATGACACTCAGACAGTGGGCTTACAACTCTTCTTTTCACGGCAACTTTGATATGTGACTTCTTTTTTATTTCCGGCACTGTGCGATTTTGTGAATGTGAGCTTTCAAGTTTATCTAACACGCTATGTCACTCGATCAACTTCCTTTTGTTGATTATACCACGGTTTATTTGAACAAATAGTATGTTTTTCCTTCGCCTCCACTTGGTATTCGCTGAAATTCTTATATTTTCCCCGTGCTTTTCCCATTGTCTTTTCACAGAAGGCTGCGCTTAAGGGCGATTTATATTGATTTGCATATTCAAAGAGGCGTAATTCTGGGAGTATTTGGGGCGTTACATAATGCGCGTGCACGAGCGTTAGTTTTCACGCTGATCGGGATTTATGTAACGGAAGAACGTGGAAGTTGGAGTACGCACAGATTCCTGCATCTGGATTTTTCTGTGCGTAAACACATTTCGGCTTTTGTGCTTATGCCATGTTATAGTGCGAGTTCTACGCACGGCGTTATACATGAGGCCCCAGGTCGTGGAACAGAGCTGCTTAATCTAACGTTGTAAGAAATCAACATATCAGCAAATAAGTCAGTCCTACTACCTTTTTGAATCTTATAAAGAATACTGCATTCTCCAAGACATTTAATTTTCAGCACTCTTTAGATAATACGTAGTGAGTAAATTATGAGGCCAACATGCCTCCTCCTCAAAGAATCATGTTTACTCTCCTTCTAATAGGAATTTAATTAACTACAAGTCTTCACTGCTCAATTGTGGTTATGTTTTTTGACAGATTAATGGTCCCTCCAGAGCTGGTTCCTGTCTTGTGATCAATCCTGCCAGTTCGGTGTCAGTATTCAGAAACTGGAAGGAAATACTTATATCTCCATTCATTTCAAACCTGTAACTTCAAACTTTATATAAGTTTATGAAAGCCACAGCCTACCCCTGGATGGGAGACCAGCCCACCGCTGGGCATATTTGCCCATTACATTTACGTTGACCCAATCTTTACATCTTTCAGATGTAGAAGGAAAACCCATGCAGATGTGAGAACAATTGCCCACCTTTACAAGGACAGCACCAGAGTCAGAATTCAAACAAGGACTTTGGGGCTGGGAGGCAACTAAGGAAGGTAGAAAGATGCTAATTAAGGTTTGTAGATTAAAGGAGAAATATATAGAGTATTGTCTTAATTTATTTTTTCACTTTTATTTTAATTTACTAGATAATTTAGGTTTTATCCTTTAAAAAAACATCATCAATGAATAAACAATGAGCAGTTACAGGTGGAGCTAGAAGTGAAGCCTGAAAAGGATCCATCATCTCTGTGCCATTAGTACCTATGTTTACTCATCAACAAATCCTTTTAAAAAGAAACAAAAGACCAGAGTTATAACGATTTATAGTGAGACATTTCTCTCCTTTGTAAAAGACAAATCTCTGACATATTTCACGTAAAAGGCCCTCTACTTAACAGATGGTGATCTAAATAAGCTACCTAATTGAGAAGGGAGTTCACTTAATGGCAGCAATTAGCTTTGATTGCTTTGATCAGTTTTAGCAAAAAAAGTATTTACAATGGAAGTGAAAGACTAGGGTTGAAAACCTTTGGTAACCAGTAAATTATTTAACCAGCTATTGGTGTACCACTTATGCATAAAAACATTTCCACTCCTTTAACATAAGAAGGATACATTGGAAAGGCAGCACAATAAAATTTATTTTGAAAACTGCTTATCTTTTACACAAAAGTAACTTTAGACAACAAACTATAAGTAGTACAAATCCCATTACAACATCAACTAATGATTGCATTCTGTCAACATTAAAAGGAAATAATTTACTTAGGTCTCTGTTGATAAAATCTAGACATGCACAAGTCCTGAGACCACTTAAAATTGCAGCTTCTCCACTCCACCGTAATCACATACTGACCAGAATGCAGATGACAATATGAAGAGATATACATAAATATATTGCAAATTTGAAAGATTGAAAAACACCCATCAGACAGTAGACAAAATCTTATCATAGAGTTCATGTTTTAATTATGAAAAATATTAAAAAAAAAAAAAAAAGTACATTGTCACAAAAAAAACAGTAGTCCTCAAGTTCAATCCAGGGGCCCCCAAGGGGCTTCAGTTTTAGGTTCCCATCAGTTTTACAATCAATGAGTAATTTTCATCTGTAATTATTTGCATTATTTAATTAGCTGACCTACTTTTTCCTTTATTTTGCATTTAGAAAGGTGCAGCAGTGTAAGATTTACATTTATAGGTAATTAAAACATATTATAATTGCATTGTTTCTGCATCTTTAAATACCTAACTTTGTTTAGTCATATTTAATTTACTTTTACTGTGGAGTTGTCTTTCTTAATTGTATTTGAATACTGACAATCAACGACAAGCTGAACAAACACCAAGGCAAACGACTAAATGCTAAAAATGGCATGCTACTTCAGTGTTACCCACTTGCTTATTAGTCAATGATTTTAAGCATCCAAATTATTAAAAAATAATTTTAAAAACTAATAGGAAAATGAACAAATTCTTACAATTTAACACATATATATTTCTATGTCAAGTCAAGTTAAGTTGGGGAGCATGCACTGGTACAGTGCGTTGCCACACCCACTACATGACCATCATTCAATTAAAATATAGCATAACCAGTCTGTAAAAAAAAAAAAAAACAGAAAATGGGAAATAAAAGCTTGCTTAATAAATGCAGGCATCCAATTAAGAAAAGCAATATTTTAAATGAAAATCTGCAGCCACAAGCGAGCCCAGGTCTAAACTTAAAAAAAACAAACAAAAAAAATACACAATCAAAATGACACATTTTGCTAAAAGAAACCTACCCAATTCTCCACACCTCCCATCCATTTCTATCCCAGTAAAAATACTGATCAATCTTGAAGAGTCAGACTGCATCTCAACAACATATAAAAAGATCTCAAACAAACTTCCTTTCAAAGGTCCTTGGGGAATGATGGGAAAACGATCTTTCAATTAAAATGTCAGAAAAGGAGTGGAAGTCATACATAGAATACACTCTAGCTCCATATGCGCGAACATCAAATACATTTATCTCATTTAAAATTGTCCAAAATGTATCTAGGGAAAGATCCAACCTGTGAATGTTACAATCTAGCTCCAGCCTCACTGGGCTAAATGTTTTGGAAGTGCACCAAATTAATGTCATTTTGATGAAAAATCTGTGAATGTCTATCAGACAGACTTGGTGTCACAATCACTCCTAAACCATTAACAGCTGTGTTTGATGTACTCCCAGGTGGGCTTAAAGTGGAGAAGGACAAATAGATTGTAATTTTCCTATACAACAATACCAGCACAGGGTATGACCAGTGAACAGATACATTAAAAGATTGATGCTTATTTATTTACTATTTAAACTTCAGCAAAAAGTTCAATAAAATGTTATTCAATTGTTACTTATCTGTTTTCCACAGATCTGTTGCAAGAGTCCAACACACTCCACCTTCCATCACGTAACAAAGTGACATTAATGTTTTTTTCTGCTTGACTGCTTTGTTCAGGTCCTGCAATAACATTGTAGTGAGGTTTATGCATGGACTTTAATTAGACCATTCCAAACCTCTGAATTTCTTGTTCCTCGGTAATTTTGATGTAGGTATGTTTGTCTGGTTTGGAGCATTGTCTAGCTGTATGACCCAACTGCAAATATTCTTCAGCTAATGAACAGATGGTCTGGCATTCTACTATAAAATCATGAGATTCATTTTATTATTAGTATAGCTTCGATGATGCCAACTCATTCATTTGTCCACACTTAAATATTATTCTTAGCTTGGAATCTAAAGCTAGCTATTCCTGACGTAATGAATCACATTGGCTAAAAGTTCTACTTTGGACTCATCAGTCAAGAGAATAATATTATAGATTACTTTTTAATTCTTTAAAAGCATTTTAGCAAATATTAAATCAGTATGCTTCTTCTAAATAGTGATCTGTGGTTTCCTTCCTGGTATCTTACAAAAGACATTCTGGTTATGATAGCAAGCAAAACAAGACAGAAATGATCTCTTAGAGCAGGGGTTCTTAACCTGAGGTCAGGTTTCAGGGGGTCTGTGAGGGTCAGAGAAAAATTAACATTTATATTCACTATACAGCCTGGTACTGTTGATTTAGAGGAAATGTAGTAGTAGTAGAAGTAATGGAAGTAAAAAACATAATAGTAGTAGATCTGCTTTAATTTGCAAAATAGGATTGTATTTCATAAAAATAATGAGTGGCCACTACTTTTTGCATAAAAAGGACTGTTTTTTTAGATTGTTTACTTTAAAGTTTAATAATACTTTGTGTATGTCATAAATGTATGAGACAATCAAAACTTGATAAATAAAGTACATTATGCTCATTGCCTGCAAAGTTGGGTTTATGTGAATATTTCTGGTGAAGGGGGTCCATAGCTTTCATCAGATTTTTAATGGGATCCGTGACTCAAAAAAGGGAATCACTGTTTTTAGAGTTCTTTGTGCAGTTATAAAAAATATTATGTTTCTGAAAATGTGCCCCGTAGAAAGTGATGTGTTGTGACAATGGAGGCTCAAAATGGCAGTGCAAATGGAAATGCAAAATGGCGAAGGAAATGCCAATAAATTTCCAATAACTGAAAATAATTTAATAAATAAATGTAGTGGTAACAGTATGAGTCAGCTCCTCAAAAACATATTAGGAAAGAATTATTAACAATGAATTTGAAACAGGTGTTTAAATATACAGGGATTATAACAATAATAAGTTTTTTTCAAAAATGTTCTACTCTACCCTTTGTGTTTGGCAGCACTCCTTATGTCCCTTTAAGTTTATTTGTTATTGAGAATTAATTTTTATAATAATCAGTTTTGTTTTCTTGTAGATTAATATTTCACAGTTGCCACCGTTTTGTAGATGGTTTAATTATCTTGATTATGGTGTTGCAATGCACATTGGGAATTGGGAAGGGCAATGAAATGAACTTCTTGTTTGTCCTAGATTATGGATACAAATCAAAACTTCAAGGGCAAATCTACTGATTGTAGCTTTTTAATTCCTGACTAAAAGTTCTTTTATCATTTTGGTTTAGGCAAATTGCATATAGACCTACTGATGAAAAATGATGTCTCCTGAAAACATTTTCAATCAGTGTGCCTCCTTCTCTTTAAAGCAGAAATAACCATACTCAAAATTCCCATTCATGTTAAATCTTCAAAATTATTTCAGAACGGGTTCAGAATTAACTTGAATAAGGCCATGCTTTTCCAGTTGAATTTTTTGCATGACTGAATAAACTACAAAAGGTTTTTACTGATTGTTCTTCAAGAGGTTCATTCACCAAGGAACATAAACATCTCTTCATTTCTGTAATATTATGGACAGTGTTGAACATTAAATTTATGTGACAGGCCTTTTTTTCCTTGACTTTTGGTTGTCAATAGATGTTTATATGCTCAACATTCCAGTCAGTAAATTTTTCGTTTACATCTGTACTTGACCTGTGGTACGTGTGGTAAAAGGATTACTCTAATCATGATTGAACAGCTACTATTGTAGTTTATCTGTTTTTGGTAAATATGGTTATTTTTAAAAGAAAGTGAAAGGGTAAATAAACTAAGATGCAGGTTTTTGCCAGTAGCTGGTATATTAGAGGGGTAAGGTTAGCCCCCACTGGGCCCTTAACTTAACTGGGCCCGGCTTTAAGACCCATTACTTTTATGTGTGCTCTGCTTAAACTTAAAATTATCATTTCCACAACATACAACAATCTGCTCTGGACACAGATCCACCGAGTGAAATAGAAATCATCTCTTATTCATGCTCTGAAAGAAAACAGATAAAAAATGTGACCCATACAGAGCACATCTGAATTTCTGGCAATTCTAAAGTCACAGAACGAGGCACACAAATCGAGGTAGAGTTGTCTTGCATAGAATTGTAGCCAGAGGCTAGAATTACTTATGATCTATATCTTATAAAAGTAAGCTTGGGTGACAGTAACAGTGATATTTTATTTCCATTTAAAAATGAACTTTTTGAAAAAAATAGAGTGTATTTATTTTTAATATGCAAAAATCTGAAAAATGAAAAAAGTATACAGAAAATAGTAATATGAAAATGTCAACATAGCTTTAATGAAGTAAAACGATTACAATTTTAAAATGGTAAATAGAAAACTATTTCACATAAATATTAATGTTATAAAAATTAACCATAGAGCACTAATGAAATCATTCAATTGCAGAAGTGCATATTTTGACTGCCTGTTAAAGTGAAGATTCATTTCACATTTTTTATTTACAGTTATAAATAAGTCAGATTACACTTCTCAATTGGATTTATGTTTTAAGCATGATAAGTCATGATTACATCTTGCCTGAAGAAGGGGCCTGAGTTGCCTCGAAAGTTTGGATATTGTAATCTTTTTAGTTAACTAATAAAAGGTATCATTTTGCGTGGCTTTTCACTGTTTTAAGCTATAAATTGACTATAACAGCATTATAAAATAAAGAATTCACTGGATGTATTATGGCTCGATCTGGAGCAGATTGTCTAAAGTTTACAAAACCACAAAGCTATTGTCATGGCTTAAATAGAAGAATAAACAAAACCTGAACTCGGTTGATCAGACCTACCCATAATCCAAACCTTCTGCTTCCAATCTTCTTGTAAGCAAAAAGCACCCACACACATTCTCAATTATCCTCCTTAGTCTTTCTAGTTAGTTAGTTTTCTGAAGAAACCCAGGAACTACCTACTTAAACTCCAAGGTGCAACTAAGATCTAGAGAGTTTAGAGAACTGTGTTGTCAGTGCACAACAGAAATTTGTTTAACCTGGCATTTCCAGAGACTCTTTTTTCCAAGGCAACATGTACATGTTACATCAATTATTCAGTCAACAAATCAATCTTTATGATTATAGTACCACAAACCATATTAAAGAGTAACTGAGACAACAGTATAGTATCAAATTGAAAAACCACACATATAGCAATAAAAAAAATATGCAACACATTAGTAGTAAAACATTCAAATATAATAACTAAACATAAAGAATGTATTACTACAAAGAAGGAAAATGTATTTTTAATGTTCGTATGCTAAGAATGGAATAATGGTAATATTGGCAAATATTCTCAGGTTTTAGTAACACTAAATGAAAAAAGAAATAAGAAAATAATTTAAAATTATAAATTAAGTTTCACATATGATCAGCTAATGACAACGGCTTCCAAAGCATATTTTAAACAATATGTAAAACAGTACAACTATTGGAACTGAAATTCATATCAAATTCTTATTCTGTAGATAATCAGTGTGTAGATGTGTTTATGTCAAAAACAGAACTTGATTATAATGTTTTTCAGATATGAATAAAATTTAGGTAATTAGAAAATTTCAAACACCCACACACAGTAAGATGTAGGAGGAAAGACCTTTTATTAATGACTACAATAGAAAAATACATTAAATGAATTACAGCACAGTCAGTCTCAGAATTATAAACAAATGAAGCAATATCTCACAGGAAAATTATCTAGATGGGCTGTAGGATGGTTAGCCTGAAACACAACTGCTTTTCAAAATTTTCAAATATGTAATTATTGTAAAGTAAATGCCAAACAGATTGAATTATGAAGAGGTGTTTGACAAAATTAATCAGGATACAATCACAGGATGGACAATATAAAAAGCCACATCTTAAGAGAGTGCACAGATATTGTGTGCATGTTTAAGCCTTTTTCATTTCCTTAGAGTGCTGGTATCATACTTCATGGGAAATGCTTAGTTTAATACCCATATTTTCCCTCCTTGATAGTTTGTTTTTTTATTTTTGGATTACTCTATTTGGAGATTAAATCTAAATATTTTTGGTTACCTTACGTGAATCCTGTCATTATATTTCTAAGATTCTCTCTGTTTGTGCTGGCTATTTTTTTGCTAAGGATTTATCGTCTTCTTAGACCATCACTGAAATTAGCTACTACAGTGCAAAGGTTAAAATTTAACAGTATAGAGCAAAAGAGGATCTTCTCACACTTGACTGGATGGTTGCATTCCAAGAAGATAAATAATGGTTGCAGAGGTCACAGACAGCAATGAAAAGGAATTAATATTATTGTCTATCTTCCAAAAGAGTAATCCTAACTATACAGAAAATGTTGACATCCAGACAAAAACTAGACAAAGGAATGAACAGAACTATATGGCAGTTAAAATCCCTATTAAAGAAAAACTTCTAAAATTATAAAAAAAAAAAGTTACTTGAGTAACACTTTAGTTTAGGTACTACAAAAATGCATCAATTACTCGTTTACTCTATTGTAACAAAACCTTAAGAAAGGCTTCTTTTGGTCTGCATAAGATTTATAAAACATCAGTAGACAGGCTATTCATCTCTGTGCAGTGTGGCATATTGACATGATGGTAAAATTGCTTGTTAATATGAAGAACTCACAGTCCTATATAATACACATAATATCAAGAGAAATGTGTCTCAGCCACCTCAGACCACTCCAAAATGAGGTTTTATTAGGTCACCTTGTAGAGATGAATAAATACTTTCCTGATGCTCTTTTAGTGTTATGAAGATCTGAAGTGTTTTTAAGGTCTTGTTTCATAAAAGTAATGAGTAATAGATGCATTTTTGAAGTGTGGTGTTAATGATATTTGAACTTTAAAGAAAGCAAACTAAGGTAAACAAGTCTACAGAGCCATTATATTTGAGCAACCTGATGAGAGGAGAGCTTTCTTTTTGTTTTGTTCGCCTCTTCCTCAAATGATGCCAACTAGCATCTTGCCACAGCAATCTCTTTAATAAACCTATTTTCACACATAATACACCTTAAAAAATCAACCACTATACTGATGACTGCTTGGTATTTTAGAACCCTTTTGATCTTTCTCATGTTTTTAAATGATGAGACTATTTTGATGCCCAGTCCAGATATAAAATAAATAGGTTCCAGTCAATTGGAAACTTGTTAAATTGCATGCAAATGTTAGAAAAGTTTCTTCTCACAAAGTACCATAGAGACATGGAATAAATTACCAACTAGTGTGGTAAAGAGAGTAAGTCATTACAGACCTTCAAATCTCGACTTGATGTTGCTTTAGAAAATCTAGGGAAATAGGATGGACAAGGTTATTGGGCATAATGGTCTGTTTATTGTCACAATTGTTCTAATGTTCACATGTTCTAAAGTCCTTCCTTCTTTTATTAATCAACATCTGTCAATTGCTTTTCTTTATCCTTGTATGTTCCTGTGATCAAGACATTTAAATAACTGGGCATAGACCTCAAACTCTTTGTACAGGACACAGCATTTTCTGACTTCTGCTGGAATCACTGGAAATTTACACTACATCCTATTTAGACCTGCCTTAGCCCACCTGCTACCCTCTAATGTTGGTTGTCTGTAGAGGATAATTTTGTCTCCCACAGTCTACTTGGAAACTGAGGCGATCTTTCCCTAAACTAGGCCTTTCTATTGCCTTGGCCCTTAGAACATGGTATCAGGGTGAAGGCTTCTAAGAAATTGCACTTAATGGTTTTCACATATGCCTATTTTTCTACAACAAAGCCTTATAAACTGGTTGGGTGGCTAATTCCCATGGTCTTATTGAGACATTGTCTCTCTTGAATACCTTGTTGACAGCTCAGGTTTTAAAAGATTTCAGAGACTGCTGTCTATGTTTACTCTTCCTCCTTCATTTTTCTCAAACTAGCATCAGTCCCAAAAACACCTGATATTCCACTGTCTTCATTTCTACTCTCTCACCCTCTTTTTGACTTCTCTCAATCATGGTCTCCCTGGACTAAAACTACTTTATTACGTTAGTATCATATAAATGCTTTATGTGGTGTACACAAATTCAGGTGTTTTTCAATGAATGGGTTTTCCATCCATTCATCACTTCATTTACTGAATGATTTTTTCCAGTTTTAGCACAGCTGAGAGCAAACAAAACTTGGATGCCCCTCTCATTCCATTCAAAGGTACACTCAGGAACAAGCCCATACTCATTGCTGTCAAGCCAGGTTAGAGTTGCCAGATAACTTAACATAAACATCTCTAGGAATGAAATTCAGAACTCCTGTAGAAAAATCTCACACAGATACAATTCTGGATTCAAACTATTGTGCCACACACCAACTATAAATGTGAAATGCACTTTTCATGCACCCAAGATGAATATATATTATGTTGCTGGAACAGAGACTTCACCAACACAACACAGATTCAGTAATTTATGCCCAATCTCTTGAACCTTCTTTAGTTTTTTTTAAGTCAAGTGTAAACATTCTTTTTTTTTAAATTTTATTAATTTTATTGTAATCATTCCATACAAATAGATCAATTTTTACAAAAAATAGGATTGAAAACAAGTCGTCCTCCACCCCTGAGAGAGAGAGCATGGCCAACAGAGTAAAACTTAAGCCTTGTAAACATACCTAAATTGATGAGTTTAATAGGGCAATAGAGATGAATGGAGAAGAAAAAGAAATGTGGAGATAATTGCTTTCTCGGTGCATTAAGAGCTTATTCTAAAAGATTATTGATAAGATCCTGACAGATTTTGAAAAAATTCTAAACAGATCCTCTAACTGAATATTTGATTTTTTCCAATTTCAAATACAGTGATCCCTCACTATATCGCGCTTCGACTTTCACGGCTTCACTCCATCGCAGATTTTAAATGTAAGCATATCTAAATATATATCACGGATTTTTCGCTGTTTCGTGGATTTCTGCGGAAAATGCGTCTTTTAATTTATGGTACATGCTTCCTCAGTTTGTTTGCCCAGTTGATTTCATACAAGGGACGCTCATGGCAGATGGCTGAGAAGCTACCCAATTAGAGCACGTATTACGTATTAAATAAAACTCAATGATATAAGATATGCTTCCCACGCAGTGCTTCATACACTTCAAATCTCTAACAGCCCGTATTGATTTTTGATTGTTTGCTTTTCTCTGTCTCTCTCACTCTCTCTGACATTCTCTGCTCCTGACGGAGGGGGTGTGAGCAGAGAGGCTGTTTGCACAGAGGCTGTTTGCTTAGAAGATAAGGACTCGCCTGTAAAAAATGCTGAAAGATTACCTTCACATTGATCCCTTCATTGCGGCTGCTTTATCGCGGTGCTTCCCATACTTAAAAGTCCAACAGCCCTATTGATTTTTGATTGTTTACTTTTCTCTCTCTCTCTGACATTCTCTGCTCCTGACACGCGCACTCCTTTGAAGAGGAAGATATATTTTTGCAATCTTTTAATTGTGAGAAAGAACTGTCATCTGTCTTGTCATGGAGCACAGTTTAAACTTTTGACTAAAGGGTGTTATTTCATGTCTAGAGGGCTCTAATAATGTTAAAAAACGTATTTAGAAGGTCGTAAACAGGTTTTCTATGCTCTAACTGCGAAAATATTAGATTTATAAATTAAGAATCCTACTTCGTGGAAATTCATTTATCTGTCTGGAGCAGATTAACCACAATAAACAAGGGTTTACTGTATAACTGTGCTGAGAATATTTATAAACAATGTGGGAGAGTTTCTAAGGGCTTAAAATATATAAAAATAACCATACAAACATATGGTTTCTATTTCGCGGATTTTCACCCATCACAGGGGGTTCTGGAATACAACCCCCACGATCGAGGAGGGATTATTGTAGTACAAAACACTGACTTAAAAGAGGAGAATTAGGATTCTTCCAGTAAAGCAAAAGCAAAATAAGTCTGTGTGCCAAAAGTGTAGTAAATGCAAATACAGTTTGTTTGTCCTTCTCCACTTTAAACCCATCTGGAAGAACATCAAACACAGCTGTTAATGGGTTAGGAGGGATTGTGACACCAAGGCTGTCTGAAAGGCACTTCAAAATTTTGGTCCAAAATGATGTTAATTTGGTACCGGCCCAAAACATGTGACCCAGTGAGGCTGGGACTTGATTGCAGCGTTCGCAGGTTGGATCTTGCCCTGGAAACATTTTGGAGAGTTTTAGGCGAGACAGATGTGCTTGATATATAATGTTGAGTTGAATAATTGTATGCTTTGCACATATGGAGCTCGAGCTCTGCATTGGTATTTTCCACTCCTTTTCTGATATATTGATTAAGAGATCTTTTTCCCATTGTCCTCTTGGATCTTTGAAAGAGAGGGACTGGAGGCATGGAGGAGGGTGCAAGATGAAGAAAATTGGGCAGGTTCTGTTTAACAAAGTTCCTAATTTAAAGATAGTGAAACAAATGTGTGGCTGGAAAAATAAACTGGAATGTAATTGTTCATAGGATGCAAAGACATTGTCTATATAAAGATCTCTAAGCAATTTAATCCCAAATCTTTTCCAGATATTAAAAACTGAATATGTTTGCGAGGGTTGAAAGAGGTGGTTCTCTTGCAGTGGTACCACAGATAAAAGATTCTCCATGTTAAAATGCTTTCTACATTGGTTCCATATTCCGAGTGGGTGAAGCACAATTGGGTTATTAGTATATTGCATATAACTTGCATTTATTGGGGTACAAAGCAGGGAATATAAAGAAGTACTGCAGGATTTTATTTCTATTGTGGACCAAGCCTGTGTATGTTCATCTATCCGTGTCCAGATTTTTACAGTTTGTATGTTTGCTGCCCAGTAATAAAACTGAAAGTTGGGTAGAGCCATACCACCTTCTGCCTTAGGTCTTTGTAGGGTTGCTCTTTGGATACGTGGATGTTTTGAGTTCCCAATAAATGAGGTTATTGTTGAATGTAATTGCTTAAAAATTATTTATTGATGTTGCATATTGGAATGTTTTGAAATAAAAAAAGAAGCTTAGGAAGAATATTCATCTTAACAACGTTAATTCATCCAGCAAGTCTTGCTTATTTTTTTCCATACAGACAGTACAATTTTGTTGATAAAGAGCTTTATGTTTACTTGTGATATTTACCCCTAGGTATTTAAACTGATCTGCAAAGATAAAAGATAGGGTGTCCAATCTATTATTATATGTTTGAGAATTCACAGGAAAGAGCACACTTTTATTTAAATTAATTCTAAGACCAAAAATCTTTTTAAATTCTGTAAGTGCTGTTAGGACTGCAGGCACAGTATTTTGTGGGTCTGATATATGCAGTATATATCATCTGCATTTAGAGAAATTTTCTGTTGAAGTACTTCTCTGATAATCCCCTTTATCTGATAAAAAATTCAACAGTGAACCGCCAGTTGTTCTATGGCAATTGAAAATAGCAGTAGTGACAAGGGGCATCCTTGTCTTGTACCACGTTCTAGTGTAAAGTAGTCTGAACAAATGTTGTTAATACAAACCGAAGCTTCTGGATTGGTATACAGTAGTTTGATCCATGCACAAATGTTCAGGCCAAACCCAAATGTCTTTAATGTAGTGAAAAGGTATTTCCATTCATCATGTCAAATGCTTTTTCTGCATCCAATTAAAGGGGTGTTTGACTTTGTTGGTGAGTATATTACATTAAACAGGCGTCGAAGATTGGAAGATAAGTGTCGACTCTTGATAAATCCAGTTTGATCTAGTGATATTACCGAAGGCAGCACTTTCTCCATCCTTCTAGCTATGATTTTTGAGAGTATCTTAACATCATCATCCAGAAGTGAAATTGGTCTATATGATGCACATTGTAATAAGTCCTTATTTTGTTCAGGAAAAACGGTGACTAATGCTTAGTGAAAAGTTTAAGGTAGACTTTGATTGTGTCTAGCTTCTGTAAATGTTCCTAATAGGAGGGGAGCTAGCTGAGCGGAGAAGTTCTTATAAAATTCTGCAGGGTAGCCATCAGGGCCTGCTGCTTTCCCACCTTGAAGTGACTTTATAGTATCTAGTAATTCTGCCACAGGTTTATCCAGTTCCTCCGCATCTATTTGTGGCATCTGTAATGTATTGAGAAATGTATTAGATTGTGTGTTGTCTTTTTTAAACTCAGTAGAATATAAGGATTTATAGTAGTCTCTAAATGTGTGCATTATATTTTTATAGTCAATGATTTCATCTCCGTTCGTGGTGGTGATTACTGGGATTGCATTGTGAACTTCTTGATTGTGGATTTGTTGAGCTAAAAGCTTATTAGCTTTCTATCTGTGTTCATAGTTGTGATGCCTGGATTTCTAAATTAGTTGTTCAGTTTCTTTAGGGAGGTTGAGTTCTGAATGTAGAGCCTGCCTTTTCCTATGTAGAGCCTTGCTTGGAAGCCTGGCATGTTCTTCATCTATTCTAGTAATTTCATTTTTTAGCTCTGATACTTTCTTGGTTTCTAATTTATTCCTGTGGTAAAGATATGAAATAATCTGTCTTCTTAAGAAGGCCTTTAGAGTTTCCCAGAGTATTTCTGCAGAAACCTCAGAGGATGTATTTGTCTTTAGGAAGAAACTGATTTGGTTGGATATAAATTCAGTAAAGTTCTCGTCTGCTAACAGAAGCGGGTTAAGACACCATCTGTGAGGTGAGCGTGTGGGGCATAGTGACTTTAGCTCCAAGATCAGAGGTGTATGGTCGGAAATAACAATAGCATCGTACTGGATGCTAGATTTTCGGCTATTTCAATTCAAGTCATGAATGACTGCTTAACATCCCCCAGCTGATCGGCAAGTGTGCTCAGTTTAGACGTGTTTTTCTGAATGTGCTCCTCAATTTTTTCCAGCATACATTTAAAGGTCGCCTCAAAGCGAGTATATATGCGTTTCGTTGGTCTGGGCTTGGATGTAGTTTTAGTTTTCTTTTCCATTTCTTTCTGAGTCCCTTTCTTGCCAACCATGTTTATATATGTTTGCATAAACTGTAGTAGAACCCTCGGGTTGGATAAAAACAGAATATCTCAGGATAATAAAGAAATAATATAAAAAATAACACCGCTGCTAACGGAGCTCTGCTTCAGACGAGACCCAAGTGTAAACATTCTATGCATTTTTTTCACTTCAGATTGTCTCTAAGCAAGGTACAACACAGCAGAAAACGATTAAACTCACAAACTCACCTCTCCATTTTCCAGTGGGTGGATCTTGGAATAAAATGAAGTGCAGATGACTTCATCATCTCGAGTGTAAGATGGTGGGCCAGTCCGAGGAAATATACCGTAGCGGGATATACACTCTGAATCTGTGATTGCATAATATTGCCATGGTCTAAAGACAATACCATCATTGGAGCTTTCCAAAATCCAGTTCCCAGGACGAGGAGAATTGGCAGCTTTCAAGATAACGTAAGCAATCTGAAAAACCTGAAAAACAAAATTATCAAAAGCAATTACACACTGCACAAAAGAACTTGTTTTTGAAAGCATGGTTTAAACAAGAAAAACTCTATGAAGTACAGTTTGTCAAACATCAATATTTTCAGTTCACAATGACAGCAAACTTTGTGAGCACTGAAACAGGAGCAGCAGTTAACATACTAGTAATTTTATCAGTTTGGATATTTTGCTTTTATCATATGCTGCTGTATTTTCTTTAGTTTTTCAGAATCTAAAATCTACAGTATAATATCATGTTGTTAAATTCTGCACATGAGAACTGAAAAGTAAGCTTATTTTTTATTTTCATTATATGTAGTTAAAGGTGATGCAGAACCTCTGTAGCAAGTTTGACATAAGCAAACAGATAATTGAATATTTTCAAGGGCCAAACGTTTTTATTAAATTCTATCTCTATACTGTGGGAAAAAAAATTGAGATGAAGAATGAATACCTACCAACTGAAAGATTGCTAACAATTCTATACATCTAAAGAAGGCCATACAATAGAGAGAGAGATAGAGAGGTTACTGAGCACGCACTGATACCGCGCATTGCCACTCCCACCACATGACAAACCAACTCAGGATCCCAGATTAGGTCCCAACTGCAGCCATGCAATGGCACACTAGTTCAGATAGAATGGAACAGTGTGAGGTTTTTTATAGTGGCTGGAGCGGCAATTCTGCCACCAACCCCCAGGTTTTTCCCTGCAGGTTGGAGGGCCTACGTGCAGGGCTGGATGCAGATTAATGTCATACCCAAGACGGAGCAATAGCAGGTTAAGGGCTTTGCTCAAGGGCTCAACGGAATAGAGTCTCTTTTGGCATTTACAGGATTGGAACTGGAAACCTTCCGATTGTCAGTGCAGATCCCTAGCCTCAGAACCACCACTCCACCATCACATAATACAGAAATCCCTCCTTTCCGTTCCAGAACCCCCCGCCATAGGTGAAAATCCGCGAAGTAGAAATCATATGCTTGTATGGTTTTTTTAAGCCATTTTTTTTAAGCCCTTAGAAACTCTCCCACACTGTTTATAAATATTCTCTGCACAGTTATACATTAAACCCCTTGTTTATCGCAGTTAATCCGCTCCAGACAGATAAAAAAATTCATTTATTTATAAATCTAATATTTTCGCAGTTAAAGCATTGAAAACCTGTTTACGACCTTCTAAATACGTTTTTTTAACATTATTAGAGCCCTCTAGACATGAAATAACACCCTTTAGTCAAAAGTTTAAACTGTGCTCCATGACAAGACAGAGATGACAGTTCTTTCTCACAATTAAAAGAATGCAAACATATCTTCCTCTTCAAAGGAGTGCGTGTAGCAGAGAATGTCAGAGAGAGAGAGAAAAGTAAACAATCAAAAATCAATAGGGCTTTTAAGCATGCAAAGCACCGCGATAAAGCGGCGGCAATGAAGGGATCAATGTGAAGGTAGTCTCAGCATTTTTTAGAGGAGTGTCCGTATCTTCTAAGCAAACAGCCTCTGTGCAAACAGCCCCTCAGCTCACACCCCCTCCGTCAGGCAGAGAGAGACAGAGAAAAGCAAACAATCAAAAAAAAATACGGGCTGTTAGAGCTTTTAAATGTGTGAAGCACCGCGCAGGAAGCATATCGTATATCATTGAGGAGTTTTATTTAATACGTAATACGTGCAATGATTGGTTAGCTTCTCAGCCATCCGCCAATAGCGTCCCTTGTATGAAATCAACTGGGTAAACAAACTGAGGAAGCATGTACCATAAATTAAAAGACCCAATGTCCGCAGAAATCCGCGGACCAGCGAAAAATCCTTGATATATATTTAGATATGCTTATATTTAAAATCCGCGATGGAGTGAAGGCGCGAAAGTCAAAGCGCGATATAGCAAGGGATCACTTTAGTCTTTTCCTAAAAAGCTTTCCTATTTACCTTTAAAATTTCTGTATGAAAGATAATATTGCTAATTACAAACAACACTTAGTGATTATTTGGCAAATACATGTTAAAATCATATATTCAGTATCTATCTTATGACTACATTAAATGAGAATACAAAATTAGGGTTAGGGGTTTGCTAGAGTAGAAAGGCAGCCATAATCACAAAGTTCAATTCTGAATGTTAAAAACAGACTTTTTAAATCAGCACTAGAATGTTCTTTCATTATTCATTGTTACTGAGTTAATTATCGCTGATTTTACTGAATGTGTTTTTGGATACACATCAACTCACATTGTAAAAGATCTTGTGAAAGTCATTGTACTGTATAATTTATACGTTGTTTTAATCAACTACGTTTCACTTACCTACCACACTAGTCTATGTTTTTTAATTTACTCAAATACTAAAATTAAAGATTGCTAATCCTGCAGGTTTTTGTTAAAATTCTCATATACATTACAAAAAAACAAAAAACCTTGTTCAGTTACTATGATGGCACGTTCCTCAAAAACAAAATGATGATTTTGAATATTCCTTCAGCTATGATACTGTCACCATTTTTTGTTTTAAAGCATAATTTCAAAGGATTTACCTTTCCTTTGCCTTCCACAGAAAAACAGCAAACACATTTCTACAGATATTGGCTTGGACCATGTTAAAATATGTGATCTTTTAGTTATAGTAATTACAGCAACTGATTTATGCAATATTAATTCAAAATACAATATATATTGCATTCGGTTTATTTTGCTGTAGCAGACATTGGATTTCACTGAAGTGTACATATACTGTATTAGAAAGGCACAATTTAAATTGAGGATTAAATAATTGTGGCTGCAGTTGTACTGTAGTGGTTAGTGTTGCTACTTCATGGATCAGACATACTTGGGTGAAATTCTGTGCCTGGCCATTATCCGAGTTTAGCTTGCACATTCCTCCCATGTCTGTGTAGATTTTCCTCCAGGTCATGTTGTTTTCTTCTGTCTAAAGATTTTCTGGTTGGGTTAAATTATGACTTTCACCTGACCTTGCATGATAGAATGTGTATATGGGCCTTGCAATGACTTGACACTATATCAAGGGCTGGTTCTTGCCTTGTGCCTAGTAATGCCTGGATAGCATCCTGTCAGTTGGGACCTTGAGTTGCACCGAGCAGATTTGAAAACATTAAATTATTAAATGATTGTAAGGATGACATACTTCATGTATTTATAAAGAAAGATACATCTTACATACACATAAAACACATGCTGCTACCAAATGACAGTCATTATATCAGAATCTAGCCACACAGATATGACCAATGCTGATCTACTGTCATAAATTTGCAATGCTGCTTTCTTTCATCATTCACTTATAATACTTGTACGTTTGCATATGGAACCAGACAACGTTAAAATTTATCAAAAAGTTCCTAGCACACCCATCATTGTGCAATGACACAGATCACACTTTCAATTATTCTTGGAGCACTGCAACAGTCTCACAGTCTGTCAGAGTGAGATTAGAACTGCAAATAAACAAGCGTGTAAGGATTTACCCAAGTAAAGTGAAGATGTAGTAAGGCTATAAGAAAAGAGGAACCAAACATTTTTCCTTGGCCAGATAGAGACCACAATTGCAAGCAGAATGTGGTAGTGTAGGACAAAAAGGTGTTGAGCACTGGCCCCAGCAAGATTTCTGGTGACACAAGATCACCATCAATATGGGCTACTATTCCCCAGTGTAACTGGGAATTTGATTATGTCCCAAACGCCGACAACTGGAAACCTAATCCCAACTATGGACATGTACCATTGGGATGGTCAAGCACCCTAAGTGAAGTTCCAAGAAGATGGCCGTAGAAATTCCCAAGGCCAGTTTGGACCACAAATGTTATCTGATGGACTGGAAGTTTTTCCTGGTCAGGGTTTAAAAGAACCATAAGACCAAGCTTATATTCAGGAGGTTCAGTGTTGGCAAATGAAATGACAGAAAGCATAAAGAAAAGTCAGAAAATGAATAGAAGGTGAAGAAGCAAGCAGTGGACGCAGAAGATATGAACTTTAGTGGGGAAGTGCTTTGTGTTACATGTAGGAGTAAACCTCTAAATGGTTATTAAATAACCCAATTTATTTGACATGATTAAGCCTTCCTGGATTTATCTGATTCAGATTCTAGAGGATGCAAGGCACATATACTGTATATACAGTATAAATATATCTATACTAATAAAAGGCAAAGCCCTCACTGACTGACTGACTGACTCACTGACTCATCACTAATCTCCAAGTTCCCGTGTAGGTAGAAGGCTGAAATTTGGCAGGCTCATTCCTTACAGCTTCCTTACAAAAGTTGGGCAGGTTTCATTTCGAAATTCTACGCGTAATGGTCATAACTAGAAGGTATTTTTCTCCATTTACTGTAATGAAGTTGAGCTCGAAAGCCGTGGGGGGCGGAGTTTTGTGTGACATCATCATGCCTCCCACGTAATCACGTGAACTGACTGTCAACGCAGTGCATAGAAAACCAGGAAGACCTCCAAAAAGTGCTGAAGAAAACATGCATTATATAATTGAGAAGGCAGCGAAACAATAAGAAGCGAGCGAGTGACATATACAACCATATTCATGAGTGCTGCTACTTCGGAAACAAAGCAAGGTGTAAACCTAAAGTTTAAATTAAGTTCATAGACAGGCTGCCGCTGGCATTTGTCATGCCCACGGGTAATGTGGGATACAAGTTTAATGAGAGGACGAAGGGTATAAACGAGAGTTTTGATCACTTTGTAACTAAGTTAAAATTGCACGTGAAGGGCTGTGCTTATGCAAATTCCGAGAGACTGTGTTTGTGGAGGACTGACAGTTAAGGCGGGTGGGGGAGTCACGTCATCATCTCTCCTCCCATTCACCTCATTTCGCTCTGAGCTGAGCTCCGCAGCTAACGCAGTGTTACGGAAGCGACTTTGTGATGCTGCCACCAAATACTCACAGAAAAATCCAAAAGTTATTACACACGCTTTCTCTAGTTTCTCCACACTGAATCCTCCAGGCGCTACTTACAAAAGGTTACATTGACAATCGTGTTACGTTATTTTTAAAATGTTTCCTTTTGCATATGCTCCATAACGCGTTAAAAAATCACGCATTTAATCACACTTTGCAATACTATCAAAGGGGAACTTCTGTCAATGCATGATTTCATGGCACACCGATTACATTGATCAGCGCTTCCCGATTCATTTTACCCTCGCACCCCCTTGGTTTGAGAAGAAGTATGAAAAAATATGAGGTTAACACAGAAAAACAGATCACCAATTTAAGCTTTATGAATAATCGATTCGCCATCAATAATTGTTTTGGTAAAGCCATACTCAGTGTAATCCTCCTTCCATTTTATAATTTTTCTGCCACTAGCCATGATTAAATGAACGGTAAAAAAGTAATAGCGAAGCGAGGGTGACTTATTCAGGCAGGCAGGCGATGGCTCAATAGCTCGAATTTGGATATAAGTAGGTTCTATTTAGTCACCAGAAATATCTTTGTTAGGAATGGAAGTTGAAATTAGTCTTTAAATTTCTATGGTAAAGAAAAAGTTATGCAATGATAACTAAATTTAACTATATAAAGTCAAAAGTTTTGCATATAAAGTCATTCCCGAATATATAAAGTCAAACCTTGATTATATAAAGTCAGTGTCGGAATATATAAAGTCAAAACTTAAATATATAAAGTCAGCGTCGGAATATATAAAGTCAGTGCTTTATATATTCACAAAATCAATGTATTTGCCTGTTTGGCACCCCATAGTATATGTGTGTGTGTATATATGTACACATGTATGTATATATATATATATATATATATATATATATATACAGTGGAACCTCGGTTTGCGAGCATAATTGTTCGGAAGCGTGCTCAATCCAAAGCACTTGTATATCAAAGCGAATTTCCCCATAAGAAATAATGGAAACTCAGATGATTCGTTCCACAACCCAAAACTATTCATATAAAAATGATTAATACAAAATATAAAGTAAAATACATAATATAAATTAACCTGCACTTTACCTTTAAAAAGAATCATGGCTGGTGTGAGTTTCTAAACTCATGTGGGATTCCACCCAACGGGACGACACGCGGAAGAGCGTCCCAAAGCAATCGCAGTCTCCCAGCGCTGTAGCAGTTCGCCGTATAAGCGCATCCAAAAAGATCGAAGGCATGCTATAAGCGCCTGTCGTCAATGGGTCATACAAGGAACATTATAAAGATCCCGCTACAATAAATAACAGCGCTGTTGCTATTTCAAGCTGAATAAAGCAGGTGTTAAAGTACTGAGACTCAGCTTCATGTTTTGGGGAGCAAGATGGGGATTCGCACTTCACAGCGCACACACACATAGTCACAATGCTGTTAAAAAACAGTATATGCTCGTACGGATGTAGACTATATGAGTGACACAGACTCAGACGGAGAATAGGAGACGATTGGCAGAGTAAGAGAGAGAGAGAGAGACGCACTGGGCGAGTGAGCGAGCGAGCGAGATAAGGAGAGAGAGAGAGAGAGATGCGCTGGGCGAGCGAGCGAGATAAGGAGAGACAGAGAAGAACCATCAGCTCAGTTGTGATCACATGACGCTCAGCTGACAGTGTATCCATAATACTATAAGACATCGTTCGTTTATCAAGTCAAAATTTATTAAAAATTTTTGCTCGTCTTGCAAAACACTTGTAAACAAGTTACTCATAAACCGAGCTTCCACTGTGTATATATATATATATATAGATATGAGAACAACACTCATATCAATGACAAAACAATTACATTAACAATCATGTTACGTCATTTTTAAAATTTTTCCTTTTCTTTTTCAGAAATTCTTTAGAACACTACTTCTCCGCTGCTAAGCTCAGGTATTCTGCTAGTATATATATATATATATATATATATATATATATATATATATATATATATATATATATATATATATATATATATATATATTAAACTTGGCATTCAATACCCTAATTCTCAGTTTCAGAGATTAAAAAAAAGTTATCCAGTCTGCTTAGATCGACTTAAATCTAGTTTTAAGATTGCCAAGCCCAGTAATATTATTTTCAAGGCAAGAAGCTCAGACACCTAGACTGACTCACCCTGGGTTTTGATATATGGAAGGAAAGGTTAAGCACCTGCTGGAGAAACATGGAGGCAACATGCAAAACACAATGAATAAATAAATAGCAGTAAAAAAGAAACAGACTCTCAGTAAACTGAAGTGCCCATAACAACCTGTTGCTTAAACAAAAACGAAGAGTAAGAAATGGTCATGGACTGGAAAGTTCAGTTTTCATTGCATCCAGCTATGATTCAGAGCTTAAAGCCACCTATTTTGTAATATATATTTTTATTTTTACTCTGACCACTCAAGATATTGTAATCACGTTTTTGAGTAATAGAGGTACGAAAGCTCAAACGTTTTGATATTGACCTCAATGATGAAGGTGGCTGCATTACTTTAAATATTAAGTTATATAATCTTTAAAAAAATAACTAATGACCTTTCTAAAAATGACAGTTAGTATCACCCAAGTAACACAATACACAGTGAATTGCAGATATGAATTATCATTGTAAATTATTTTAATTTTAGGAGGCATTAAATCTGCAATAATTTTCACAAGCCACAGAGAGCCGTTTTCATTTCATAGCCAAACCTAGAGTTTTCATTCTCATATAGAGCAGGTTGCAATTACTTTCCATACCTGGAGACTTCATGGAAATGAAGATCATACCTACTGGAATATTGAGGATTCAAATATTGAGCAGAAGCCACATTCTTAAAAATAAAGATGCCAGAATGATTCTTCATAGTGATGACATAGGGGAACAACCTCCATATGATTCACAAATAACCTTTTATTTACACCCATAACAGGGTTCATAAAAAAAATAGAAAAAAAAACATCTGTGAAATACTAATAGGAATTTACTTGGACATCCACAGAAAACTTTGCAGAAAGGACAAAATTTTCTGAACCACAAAATTAACGAGTGTTCATAGACACCAATAGAGCTAATAGAAAAGAGAGGTAAACAGTGTATTTGGTTGGTGTTAAACAGTAGTATTAAAAAATAACTCCAAATAACATCTATGGTACTTTCTTGATTTTAAAGGAAAATCTTTACAATAAACTTTTCTGGTACTGATATTATATTTCAATAAACAGGTATAGTCTAAGATTGTGAGAGTACAAAGAAGATTATAATATGCATGGCCAGATCTACCATCAGGGTGACTTGGGTATACAACCATGGGGCTCTGCTCATAAAGGAGCCTTAGCATATGTGAGAGAAAAAAATAGTCTTATAACAGGAAAACTCCACATTTTCACTGACAGTCCAGGTGCCTACAGCAATCTGTTGACCAGCACAAGATTGTGAGTATAATCCTATATAAACAGACATAAACAAAAAGCAATTCTAAAAGAAAACTATGAGTCCTCACTGATTGACATGAGTGGAGCATGATCAGAGCAGGAGCCTCATAGGTCTCTATTATGTGATTGTATATTTAATGTTACCAAACTGCAAAAAACAAAATGGATGGTCATTTAAAACAAAAAAAACATACAGAACCAAAAAACTATGTTGCAATGAAAACTATACCAGACATTTAAGAGGATACATAGATGCAATATCAAAACACAAGTTGAATTCCAGCAGATGTGATGTTGCTCTCATCTGTTTGTTAGATTCATTGCAATACACAAACATGAAGTTGACCCTGCTATAAAGTTTGGACCTTTTTCTGCTTTAAGTCTTGTATTGTATATATTATTTGCATTTGTGATGTTCATAATTGATGAGTAAATGAGTGAGTCTGGTGGGGGAGTATTCAATTGGTGTCTTAATCCTGCTTTAATTATATGACAGTTGAGTCATTGTTGCTTGAACAGATGCAGTAAGGCAATTATTTTGTCTGAACTTATTAAAACTTTACCAGTTCGTTCTTAAGCTCATGAATATTAGTTATGTAAACACATCATGCACAGCCAAATAAAACGCATGCAATGTGCTTGTCCTCAGCCATGTTTTGACATTTTGCATGACCTTTCTACTCCACAAACTGTTACATGTAATGCTATAGCAATAAAAATGGCTCATCATATTCCAAGAAAGATCAGTGTACTGTATTTTAGGAAGTCTGACATTAATAGATCAGAAAAGAGGCTGAAACCAATTAAAGGCTGTAGTTGTTCTTCCGTTTTGCCTGTATTAACTTTGAGAAGGTTTAGTGCTCTCAGAAGCCAATTATTGACCAGGTTAACAACATATCCACACACACTGAAAGAGATGGAATCAAGTCCGCCAAGGAATTCTGTTTAATTATAAGGCATCTAAAACACTAATGACCTACCCACTTAACACTTCATAGACTCAGGAGTATGTACAGTATATTTAGTTGCAGTACAAAAGAAAACACAATAATTTTATTCACTTTTAGAAACAAATTAGATTATGTTTCCTCCCACACTGGAATGGGCAGGAACACATTTGAACCACATAACGAATGGATATAACGCTTAGCAAAATAAAAATTTAAAAGAATGATTGCTTACTGGGTGAAAAACTCGACTGCATTTGGATGGCAAGAAGAGGGTATGGTAAAGGGGCAGCTCTTCTTGTCATCTTTTTTTGTAAACATTTTTTATTTAATAATGGGACAAAAAAACTGAAAAATCAAAAGAAAAACATATTCAAACATAGACAGCACAAAACATAGCACTGGGACAGACAGCCTACAGTGTAATCTTCATCTTTTTTGGGTAGGCATTGAATTTTAAAATTAAAGTTTTTTGGATGCAAATTCCAAATATGAGGGTTTCAGTGTGGATAGTGAACTTTAGATGCAAATATCAGAGAGGGAGATTACAAAGACCAAAGGATTAAGTAGTAAAAGCCTGTAATGCAAAGTAAAAATTGAAAACACAATATAATTAGTAGTTATGCCACAGTAATTCTAGTGTAAATCCATTAACATAAACACAGCAATAATGAAGGAAAAAAAATCACTTGCCTTTTGTGCCCTCCTTGCCCCCTTCGCAGATACCTATGGATTTTAAAAGGATTCTCGCTGCATGCAGTAACACAAGGCTAGAGTAAGTTCAGTTTTTCTTGATCTGTCAGTATCTTGTTAATATAAAAAAAAGATTCTGTTTTTCCAGGATATTAGGATCCTTTTTCAAAGTCCAAAGAACCACTTCCATATGCAAAACACTTTTCATATAGTTAAATGGCTCTTTGTCAAGTAATGGTTGTATGAGTAACAACACAACCCAGTAAAGTGCCATTGCAAAAGCATTATTTTTAAGATTGTGGCTCTTTCTAGACTTGAGAAACAAGCAAAAGAAATGGCCAATCCTAAATTGTAATACTCTGTTGATGTTCATATAGAGCCTGATTATATCTAAATCAATTATGAAAATGAGGATGAATTTTTAGATCCCATAGCACATTGGCCATTTGAAACTAGCCAATGGATATATGTCCTTAGTGTAGAGCTTTCCAATTTATTTGTAATCACTTTTTATATTCTGGTCTTCTAGTACCCCGTCAACCATTCATTTACAAACCTGCTTAATCAAGTTATAAGTCATAGGTGGCTACAGCTTATCTTGGAACCACTGAGGAAAAAGCCCTTTTTTTCCAATTAAGTGTGTAGTGATTATTTGCTCACGTTAAATTTTCAAAATTTGTATACATTGGTTACATGAATGCTTTAAAGTGAATGCTGCATCCTTTATACTATTACCTTAGGTTTTACAATTTAAACCAACAATTACTTCATTCTTCTTTTTATTTACTTTGCTTATACTGTATAATATATTCATGTCAAGTAGTATTTAAATACTATCATTCAATTTTGATTTTGTCACTGATTTGCTCTGCTTCACCTCTGCTTATCTCTCAGTCCCTGAAGCAATGTGTTTGTGCAGAGTGATGATTTCGCCTGTCTCTATTAGCTCCCTGATAATTCTTCCCCGAAGTCAATTGCAAGGGTGCCGAATTAAGGACAGGATTTGAAAACTGGCTGGAACTTCCTTCCTTTATGAGTAAAGCATGAATATCCAGGAAGGAAGCACAGAGATTTTGTAGGCTGTGTACTTCAGCAATCCATTAAAAATGTTGTACAGTTTCTAGATCTTTACATGTTTATTTGTTTTGGGGAGGCATTGATGGTGGAGGCCATCAGATGAAAGTACAGTATCTAACAGAATTCTCAGGTATTATAAAAGCAGTACACCTGAAGTTGTACTGATGAATAATTCTATTGTTTCTACAGAAGTTTTCTGTTGTACAAGAGTCAGTGAAGTCTAGCTAAAAAACAGTGAGGCCAACTATTTACTGGCAGGAGAATAGTGTGAATAGATAATGGCATGATTTTCATCAGCCATCTCTTATTATTATGTTTTCTTTTTGTTATTATTGTGATAGTGTATTGTTGTCCTCACTTTGTGCTGTATTTTTAATAGCACTTCCATACTATTTATCACTCCATTGCTAATCACATTGCACTGTTCCTTTACAGCAGGGGTCCTCAATACCAGTCCTGGAGGGCCACAGTGGCAACAGGTTTTTGTTCTATCCTGTTTGCTTAATTAGAAAGCAGTTCTTGGCAATAATTTAATTTCATGGCTTGTTAGTGCTTTAACTCTGCTATGTCAGGTAATTCTCATATGCTAGATTTTCTTGCCCTTTCTAATGATATCATCCAAATAATTTGAAGGCTAAAATAGATGACTAATTCTCTGTCCTTCACATTTTTCTCTTCACTTTCCTTCCAAGTATTTAATTTAAACCCAATAGTGCATGATAAATACACACAGGTGTAAATGGTAACAAGCTAAATGGAGAAATAATGGTCTCTTTTGTCATTTGCATGTTATTGCTAATTAGGATAATTAAAAAACAAGAATGCACCTGTTTTAAGACTAAAATAAGCAATAAGGGTTTAAAATCTTAATGTGCAAGAGAACTAAAATGGAGCAGAAGTTACTTGAGCAATAAGTTCTTCTTATTAAGCAATTGGGCTGGAGCAAAAACCTTACGCCACTGTGGTCCTCCAGGACCACGATTGAGAACCCCTACTTTACAGGATGGCAGCCATGCAGCTTGTATGCTATCTTTGGAATACTCTCAGTAAAAACTACAAACCTCAATGAATGTAATCTAGAACATTAGAATAATTGAGATGTAACAGCCATTAAGCCCAACAAGCTTTATCATCCTTTTGATCTAGATTATCTGAAAATAACATCAAACCATTATTTTAAGGTCTCTGCTTTCCACCATACAACTTGGTAATGTATTCTACAATATATGTCTATGGTTCATTGTGTGAAGAAAAACTTTGTAACATTTGTGGGAAATCTATCCTTAACGAGTTTCCAATCGAGTCTATTCTTGTTTATTTTAAAGTAACAGTTAGGATCTGTGCAAATCCCTTTCATAATTTCAAAGACTTTGATCATGCCACCTTTTAATCTTCATGTGTTTAAATTTGAAAGGTTCAGCTTCTTCAGTCTCTCTTTCATACCTCTCAGTCCAGGAATCAGCTTATATCACTCTCCTCTGGACTTTCTTTAATGCTACATCTTTTTTGTAGAACAGAGACCAAATCCTTACAAAATATACCAAAGTGAGATTTCACCATTGTGATATATAAACTAATATCCTATTAGCTTTTTTGGTGGCTTCTGTACACTGTCAGGATGTACATAGTGAGGAGTACAGTATGACTCGCAGGTCCTTCTCTTAAGGTGTACTTGTAAGTTTCAGACCTCCTTTTGTATATTCAAATCTAACATTTTTACTTCCTACCTGTAATGCCTTACTCTTACTTACATACAGTTCGAAGAAGAAATGTCGTTGGTGTTTAGGACATTTTTGGCTTTGTTTTTGACTTTGTGTTTGAGTTGTTACTTAAAATAAGATGTGTGCTATCGAAAGACACTCGTTTTATGACCTCTACCTGTCTATTGACCATTTTTGTGCCTGCTACAAAGACATTTATCATTGGCTAGTCTTTAAAATATATTTACCGTTAAACTTTAATCTTTTGGGCTTGCTTGTTTCCGTTTAGTCAACATAGTTTACAGTAGGTTTGGTAAATGTACAGTAGGTTTAATAATTTACAGTAATTTACAGTTTACAGTTTAATAATTTACAGTAGGTTTTGGCTTATCCAGCCACTTGTGAGCTTGTGTGTGTTTTGCTTTTTAATTTATTAAGGTCTAGTATTTCTTCTATCTGATTTGTTTACTGTGAAGTCAATACAGTATTTGACTTGCTCATGCATGAGGGGGCACTGATGTGCATGTGCCTACATTTTGTGAATTTTTCTGAAAATGGAGCAAAACCATCCTGATCTCAGGGGCCTCTTGAACCCAACATCGTCGATGGTCATGACTAGGATGAGCTTGGCAGATGAGGACAAAACACACATATACAAAGGGGTTGGTGCAAAAGTGCTCTAGTGATTTTATTAAAAACAGTAAAACAAACGGTGTCCCAAAGTGCAGCTGCTCCAAAATGTTCTTAAAGTGAACTGTGGAAGTTAAAAGTAATCTAATAACTAAATACATTAAAATGTGGTTAAAACTCAGGCAGGAAACTATCCTTTAAAACTGAGCCCTGGTGCCTTCCTTATAAAACTGACTTCTCTTCGTCTCATCCTTTTGCGGACCTTGCAGACCGAGGAGAAGTCCATCAGCAGACACAGACAACCTTTCAGTCCTGGCCCATGTCCCCACCGCCAATTCCACAGCGTTCTATGGGGAGCCACCAAACCCTGCTCCGCTCTGTGCCCACTGCTGCCTTTCCTGGCTTCGCCCAGCGAAAGCATGCTGTCCTCTCACTGCTGCCAACTCAATGGCTCTTCCCAGTGAGAGTACACACCTGAGCGCAATATTCACTCCTGCTGCCTGGTCACTCAGTAGGAGTGACCCCTCAGCCCTATCCTTAGTGCTGGCCACACACGCTCCTCTCTGGGGCACCATTCCTGTCTGATTACTTCCTCTCCTCGCAATGTCTCTTTCTCTCACTCCTACTGCCTTTCTCTCCATCCCTCTCTTTAACCTCTGTTCTCTCTTTCCCTTGTTTTTCTTTTTTCTCCAAGCACTTGCGCTTTCCTTTTAATATGGGGGGCATAGCACAGCTGTGGCAATCAGCAGCTCCCTTGCCACGCGACCGTGCCCATCCAAAGATGCAAGTGTGGCAATTAGAATTATTTACTTAAAACGCCAAACAGCCACGGATCCCACTTTACCACAGAGGACAGATTACAAGATTCCCTGTTGCCATTTCATCATGTTTTCTAATGGTCATGATGTGCCCAGAATGTGTCATCTTGTAGCCAAAATGAATTGACCAGTCAATATTGAGCGCAATTACAAAGCAGCAATCTTGGTCTATCTTTTTTTATTTTCCAGTCTGCTGTAGTACAGCAAGCAAGCAATATCTAACAAATATATGTGCTGGGTCTAAAGTTTAAGACCTCTCCTTTGTTTGCATTTTTCAAAACACGTGCCTTCCTTCTTTGCTCTCAGTTGCAGTTGTTCCTCTCTGTTTGTAGTCACTGTAAGCATTGTATCAGTTCAGCATTTACTTACTATTTTCACAGACACAAGACCCAACACTTAAAATTAGCAACTCACTTTGGTAAAATCAAGTTAGTTTGAATTTGTCATAGTGAGTCACAGAGCAATTAACAGTCATACAGTTTTAAAGACTTCAACGCACTGTGATTTTCTTATTATTTAAAAGTGGTACATGAACTTTATGAGGTGATGGGGACACTTTATTTAGGATGATATTTTAAATTGGCTGCTTGAAGCATTCCATTCATTATTTTTAATGCACATTGCTCATTGCTCTTTGTTCCTGTGGTTTTGCACTGTTTGTTAGATTTTGGTTTTGTCAAATGATACAAGTGTGCTTTCTTTCAAAATTTTTAATAGAAGCTTGGACTGGACACTTAGGGCCTGGTAGGTGAAATAAGTCTTTGCAGGATCATTAGAAGTTCTTTCTTTTATAGCATAGCAATTTTAAGTTAAAAGAAAACTAATAAGTAAGTCCTCCTGGACAGTGGCAGAGATCAATCAAGGTTTTTCCTTAAAGATTTTCAGTAGTACAATATAGATTGATGAGCTACACTAAATTTGGAAATAAGAGCAAAAGCGAGGATTATACTGACTAGGACCGAAAGAAGAAACATATTCACAAATCAGGCTAAGATTGTTACCAGAAAGTCAAAAATACCAAGAAAAACAAAACATGAGGCAAGCAATCATAGTCAGAAGACATAGGGATTAAATATCAGGAACCAGAAAGAACTGTTCAATAAAAACAGCAAAAAGCAAGGTAGAGTTTCTGCAATTTCAGATAAGAAAGAAACATCAGTTGTGACCATTTGACCTGTTGTGCTGATGACACAAAAGTCACAACCACTAAGACTCCCCCTAACAGCCAGGCACTGTGCCTTGGCAACAGGACTTCTGATACAGCAGCACCTACATACAAACAAGATGACAATGGAAATGGAAGAAAATAATTTCAACAACTGTAAATAATAGTTAAATACAAAAACAGGTGTCAAAGTTGAACTCTCCATGCTAAAAAACCATAAAGGAATACAAATCCTGAGAAAAACTTGCTTAAGGCTTAGCAACACAATTAATATGGAATCAACTCACAGCATAGCCCTCCCTTTATGGTGCCATCTCTGAATGTGCCTTCAAATTTGTCAGAAAACAGGTACAAATATGAGACAATAACTGGCAGTTATAAAGGCACTAGACTCAATCCATGATTGATCTTTTACATAAGCCTTCCAAGTATGAAATATTTAACATAGGAGCGTTGTCAATGAAAATAGTGCCCATTTTAATGAGGCAAAAGATGCAACCTCCAAAAGCCCATATCCCCAGTACCAGTACAACCAGTACTTGTGTCTTGGTAACTGGTCAAGATGACATCTGATACAGAACAAAATATTATAGTTATTAAATAAAAAAATGTCAAAATGTAAATACAGAAACCCAAGCAAATAAAAAAAATATTTTGTGAAAAACGTGCTACAGGCTTAGTAAAAACAATAATATGGAGCAATCCCACATTTACTTTAAACTTTTCCTTTTGGCTTTGCTTATTGCTTCGATATCTTCTATTAATTTGTGAATTGACCTCTGCCTAGACAACTCTTCTTGATTTTTTCATAAAAGACTGCTACTTCACTTTAACAAATATACTGACTTTTTCCTTTAATATTTATGGAGAGATTAAATCAGTCACTAGGCACACACCTTTCGCTTTTTTTTCTTTTTGTACCATGCCAACTGAGAACTGTGATGTAAGATCAGTCTAGAATCATGTTAAAGAATATAACCCTTCAAAAAAAATGTAAAGGTATTTTTAATTGTCATTCCAAAAATATTATAAAATGATTGCAATGTCATTTTTAAAATTTAAATGAAATGTCACATTTATTATTTGTACTATTTACATTTAAAACTGTAAATTTCTTTGTGCAGAAAAACTTGGTAGAGTAAGGTCTGTTTATACAAAAACTTTCTTTTAAAGTTTTTGTATCTGTGCATTAATAACTAGTCTTAACCACATATAAGAGGAAGTGATTGCAATGAGCTTTTTTAACTGCTTAATACAGACAAGCAAAGGGCCATTCACCAAATAAAAAAATAAAATCATCATTTCTGGACTTTTTACAGTTGGAACTAGGATCCTGAACCCCTAAACATGCAGTCAACGTGAAGGCAAGAAAGGCATTGGTCAGGGTGGTGACAAAGATCCCAATGATCTCTCTAACAGAGCTTCAGAAGTACTTCATTATTCTAACAGGTTCTCCCAACCCACCAGCACTTCAACAATTAAGTGCTTATGGTACAGCGGCTAGATGGAAGACACTACTGAGTAAAAGGAATATGACAGCATGCATAGAGAACTTTGAGAGCACAAGTAAAATTACTCTATGGTCTGATGATACAAAAATTAAACCCTTTGGACAGAACTCTAAGCACTGGTGAAGACTAGGCACTGCTTATCATCTTCCGAAATACCTGTGGTGAAACATGGCAGTGGCAGCATCTTGCTATGTGGGTTCTTCACCGTGGCAGGGACAGACAGACTCATCAGAACTAAGGGAAGAATGATTGCAGCCAAATACAGAGGGGTCCTTGAACAAAACCTGTTCCAAAGTACACACAACCTCGGACTAGGGAAGGTTCACATTTTGGCACAATAATGATGAAGCACACAGCCAAGACATCCTTCAAGTGCTCTGAAACATATCTTGGATTCTCCTTGAGTAGCCCAGGCCAAAGCTAGACTGAAATCCCATAGAATATCTTTGGGAAAACCTGAAGATGGCTGTTTACAGATAATTCCCAAACAATCTAATGGAGTTTAAAAAGATTTATCCAAATAAGCTACTACAAAATACTGAATTAAGGGTCTGAACACAATTTCAGCTTTTGAAATTTAACACATTTTCAAATTTTTTCTGAAAACATGTTTTCACTTTGCCATTATGGGTCAGAGAGTGTCTTTGTTAGTTTTGATAATTATACTACAAAGACACGTAATATTCTATGTGGTGTTCCACAAGGCTCTATCCTGGGTCCGCTGCTCTTTTGATTTACATGCTTCTGTTATGTAAGATTATTTTAGGGCATAACGTGAGCTACCACAGCTATGCTGATGACACACAACTGTATTTATCAATAGTGCCAGATGACCCCGACTTTCTTGATTCACTGACAAAATGTCTTCAATGACAAAATGTTTTTGAATGGATGAGTAGTAATTTTCTCTAACTAAATATAGAAAAAACAGATTTTAGTGGATATAATGAGGGTATCTATACTAATAAAAGGCAAAGTCCTCACTCACTCACTCACTCACTCATCACTAATTCTCCAACTTCCCGTGTAGGTAGAAGGCTGAAATTTGGCAGGCTTATTCCTTACAGTTTACTTATAAAAGTTAAGCAGGTTTCATTTCGAAACTCTACGCGTAAAGGTCATAAAGGTCGACAACATCCGCCATGTTCAACTTTCTTATTTATGGCCCCATCTTCACAAAATTTGGTAGGCGGCTTCCCTGTGCTAACCGAAACCAATGTACGTACTTATTTCGGTGGTATGATGCCACTGTTGGCCGCAATATGGAACTTTTCAACTTTTCAACTTTGTTACTTATGGGCCCATCTTCAAGAAATTTGGTACGCGGGTTCCAAACGCTAACTAAATCCTAGTTACGTACATATATACGTCCATAGCCTGCAGCTCGGTCACCGTGTGAGGCGGCGTTGGGTCCCCCATCCCACGTTGTTGGCTGCCTGCCTATATAAGGCCGTTCGTCGATTCGGTCTCTAAATTCCCTTCCTTGCCTAGCCACGGGATTCACGTCTCCATGCTGATAACTACAGCCTTTTTATTTAATCCACGGCTTCTCCGCTGTTTTATTGTTCATTTATTATGATTATAGTTACTTATTGTGTAGGTATTTTAGACTTACTTTACATTGTTCAGGTACCCATTTCCTTTATCATTCCAACCGTACCCCCATTAACATGTCTATCGAGGTGATCACCATCGATCAAAGAACTGTCACTTACTGAGTGGTTTCCATGCCCGGAGATGGCACCTGCCTTTTCCATTGTCTTTGTTACATATTGCACGACCATATTAGGCTCACTCTTGATATCCGGAGGAACATTGTGTCTTATGTATTTAATGACTGGGACAGGTTCAAGGTGTGGACTGATGACGGTACAGGAGATAATTATACTACACAGGAGCACTATAAGAGTGAAATGCTTAAGCCCTTCACCTATGCATCTGCATGTTAGTTGATGACTGCCGCTGAATTGTTCGGTTGTCGCTTTCAAGTGTACCGAAATGGCCAAATATTTTACACCTTTGGACAACCGCCAATGCCTCTTAAACATCTTAGACTCACAGGTGACGATTTCAGTAGTGGACACTTTGATGTTTATGAATGTTTAAACTCTCAAAAGCTGGATGTGAAGTTATCGATGAAACTGGTTGTATACTTACAACGCTTGACAGATGCCGAATGTCTCTTCAACACAAGTCCTACAAATACTGTCGTAATTGAAACAAACCATGAAACTCATGCTCAAGAGTAAGCTCAGCGCACAGCTTGGTAATATTACAACTGGAGGGCCGAACTCACAATGTGGTATACAAAGAGATCCTTAACAAATAATTATTGGCATATTATCTCTCAGTTTAAAAAGGTTTAATTTTCTTCTTAATAAAAATTTTAAGGCAGTACTTCACCGCTGCGAAGTGCGGGTATTTTGCTAGTTATAAATAAACTTGATCCATTAGGAATAAAAGTCAGGATGGAAGTAAAGAATTGAGGGGTAACTATTGACTCTGACCTGAATTTTAAATCACATATTAATCAGATTACTAGGACGGCTGTTTTTCACTTAAGAAATCTAGCAGAAGTTACACCTCTTATAAAATTGCAAGATGCTGAGAAATTAGTTCACGTTTTTGTTTTCAATCGGCTAGATTACTGTAACGCACTCCTCTCAGGACTACCCAAAAAAGACATCAATCAACTGCAACTACTGCAGAATGCAGCTGCTAGAATCTTAACTAGGAAAAGAAAATCCGAACACATCTCTCCAGTTTTGATGTCACTACATTGGTTACCTGACTTTAAAATTCTGCTTATGCTTTATAAAGCCTTAAATAATCTCGCCCCATCTTATATATCGGAATGTCTGACGCCTTATATTCCAAATCGTAACCTCAGATCCTCAAATGAGTGTCTCCTTAGAATTCCAAGAACAAAACTTAAAAGAAGTGGTGAGGCGGCCTTCTGCTGTTATGCACCTAAAATCTGGAATAGCCTGCCAATAGGAATTCGCCAGGCTGATACAGTGGAGCACTTTAAAAAACTGCTGAAAACACATTACTTTAACATGGCCTTTTTATAACTTCATTTTAATCGTAATTTAACTTAATCCTGATACTCTGTATGTTCAATTCATCATAACAACTATTCATGGTGGCTCTAAAATCGGTACTGACCCCTACTCTCTTTTCTGTTTCTTTTTCTGGTTTCTTTGTGGTGGTGGCCTGCGCCACCTCCACCTACTCAAAGCTTCATGATGCTCCAACAATGATGGACGGATTAAAAGGAAGAAGTCTACGTGACCATCATCATCATCAAGCCCTTCCGTGAGAACCCTAAATCCAAAGAGGACTGTTTCATTTATGTTAGGTAGAATGCCCAGAGGGGACTGGGCGGTCTCATGGTCTGGAATCCCTACAGATTTTATTTTTCTCCAGCCGTCCTGGAGTTTTTTTTGTTTTTTCTGTCCCCCCTGGCCATTGAACCTTACTCTTATTCGATGTTATTGTTGATTTATTTTTTATAATTATGTCTTTCATTTTTCTATTCTTTAATATGTAAAGCACTTTGAGCTACTGTTTGTATGAAAATGTGCTATATAAATAAATGTTGTTGTTGTTGTTGCTGTATCGTTTAAAATACTGCTTATGGTTTATAAAGCCTTAAGTAATCTCATTTCATCCAATATTCCAGAATGTCTTTCACCTTACACTCCAAATCGTAACCTTAAATCTTCAAAGGAGTGCCTGCTTATAATTCCAACAGCTAAACTTAAATGAAGTGGAGAGGCACCCTTCTGCTGTTATGCACCTAAAATCTGGAATAGTTTACTAATAGAAATTCGCCAAGCCACTACAGTGGAGCATTTAAAAAGTCTACTAAAAACACATTATTTTAACATGGCTTTTCTCATAGCTTCATTTTAGTTTAATCCTGATACTCAGTATATGCATTGAACTACCATTATCATTCATGGTGGCTCCGAAATTCCGTACTAACCTCTGCTTTCTCTGCTGTTTTTTTTCCAGTTTTTTGTGGTGGCGGTCTGCGCCACCACCACCTGATCAAAGCACCTTGATGTCCCTACATTGATGGATTAAAGACCAGAAATCCACATGACTGTCATCATAAAGTTCTTCCATGTGAAGCCTGAATACCATAAGGACTGATTGAGGTCATTTATTTTAAGTAGAATTCCTAGAGATGGCTGGGTGGTCTTGTGGCCTCAGAACCCCTGCAGATTTTATTTTCACTAGCCACCTGGAGTTTTTTTTTTTTTTTCTGTTCTTCCTGGCCATCAGACCTTACTTTTATGCTATGTTAATTGGTGTTGCCTAATTTTATTTCTTACATATTTTGTCTTTTTTCTCTTTGTATGAAAATGTGTTATATAAATAAATGTTTTTTTTGTCAATTGATGGGTAAATTTGCAAATTTATCTGCTTATAATGAATTCTACAGGATAATAAAGCTTACAGATAGTGAAGGGTTTGAAATATTTTCTGAATCTACTGTATATGGTCTGTTAAAATTACATTAGACAGAAAGCAAGTTAGGCGTGCTAACCTTGTGTCCCAACAAACTTTAAAACTTCAGGACAGCTACAGGCAAAAGTAAAGAAGAGAAAGCAATGAAGACCAGAAGACAGCTACAGTAGCTACATTATCTACAGCATGAGGTTATTGCAAGAACTGAGAGCCATCTGAACACCAACATGCATTTGGTGTATTGGCCAGCATCAGCAATGACAGCTGCTAACTATGCAGATTGTATGTTGTGATAGACGATGGCGCCAACTGGTGTGGCTGGCCGGCTAATCGTCTCGCTAATATATGTTTTATCTTTGTTTTTTTGTATTAGTTTATCTCAACGACCACTGTCTACGATCGTAATTCTTTACTTAACATATTTTCTTGCTTGCTTTCCTCTCAATTTTCATCTCCTGCTGGGATATTATGTGATACTCTACCTTTGTTTTATTCATCTGCTGACTTCTTCACATGGATGCCAGTTTTCACCTGTATCAGTGACCTAAATGCCTCTCAGAGACGCAAACACACCCGCCGCCGTGGAAAAAGAGCCGGTATTGCTGTAAAACAATGCCGACTCAAGTCCCAGAGCTTGGTTTCCTGATGCCTGTGAGTTGCCTGTGACCCATCTTCTCCTGTACAGGACTCCATCCCTGGTTCATGGGCACTGGACACCGGATTTAATTTCTCTATTTCAAGGTGGCATCACTTTTCCTTGGTGTGCTCTCAGGGAGTAAATGCTGCTAATCTTCGCATGCTCACCCGTGCTCATTCCACAGCAAGCTCTTCCACTTCTATCAGGGCTGCTCTCTTCAACGTGAGATCAGTGTCTAATAAAACTTTTATTCTGCAAGACTTTATTACCTCAAATAATTTGAATTTTCTTTTTCATCACTGAGACCTGTATTGTAAATGATGACTCTTCATGTTTTACTGACTTGGTACCATCAGGTTATTCATTTTCAAACTCTCCTTGTCTGACTTGTCATGGTGGGGGCATTGCCACTGTTTTTAAAAGTATGTTGTTGTGTCAGAGCCTTACAAAGGGTCTGTTTAGTAGCTTCGAACTGCAAATTTTCTTAGTGTGCAACTCTCCTTCTTTGTTGTTTGCTGTGGTTTATAGACCTCCTGTAATTAATGATCTATTCATTTCTGAATTCTCTGATCTCCTGGCTGATATCACCCACTCCCATGAAAAAGTATTTATTGTTGGTGATTTTAACATTCACGCTTGTTGTTAATCGAAACCTTTGGTTAATGATTTTTTATCACTATTGGAATCATTTGATTTTATCCAATTAATATGCCAACTCACTCTCACGGTCACCCCCTCGTTCTTACATGTGATATTTCAGTTAATGATATTGATTTATGCGATGTTTCTTTTACTGATCACTTTTCAATAATGATGGATTAGAATATTACTGTAGACGTCCCTACTACTAATTGTGCTTCACGCTGCTCTCACTTTTTAAATTCTTCTGTTATATCCGATTTTAAAACCATATTCTCTAGTCTTGATGTGCATGTCCAATATGATTGTATCGATGATTCTGTCTTATAATTTAATTCTTCTTGTAAAACGGTATTAGACTCAATTGCTCCGCTCAAGATACGCTGTAATAAGGGAAGACCTGCTTCCTGGCTAAATGAAACTACATGATTGCTGTGCCGCGCCTGTCAAACTGCGGAATGATGTTGGAAAAAAGATGGTCTGATTATTTCTAAACAGATTTTTATGACTTCTCTATTCAATTTCCAGGTTGCAGTTCAGAAAGCTAAACATGATTTCTTCGCTGATTTAGTTTCCCATCATTCTAAGAATACTAGGGTCTTATTTAATTCAATTAATGTGGCCATTCACCGTCATTCTGTGAAGGGATTAAATAGCACTGTTCTTTCATGTGAGCAATTTCTTTCATTCTTTGTCAGTAAAATTGATAAAAATTTGTGGTGGTATTGTTCCAACTGACTATGAACTTCCTACTGTTAATCATGGTATTGTATTCAAATCTTTTGATCCTGTCTCATTTTCACAGCTAAAAAGAACTATTGACACCCTTAAACCTGCTTCCAGTCCTCTTGATACAGTCCCACCATGACTCTTAATGGAAGCCTTTGATGTTTTGGGCCCATCTTTACTAGCCATTATCAATGATTCTATTAGTGTGGGGGTTGTGCACTCATTTTTTATACATGTTGCAGTGCGTCCTGGTCTAAAAAAGGCAGCATTAGATCCCGGAGTTTTAGCCAATTTCCACCCGATTTCCCAATTGCCATTTCTGGCTAAAATTTTAGAAAGAATCATTTATAATCAATTGGTTAATCACGTTAACTCCAATAATTTATTTGAGATCTACCAATCTGGCTTTAGGCGTTATCATGGTGTTGAGACGGCCCTCCTTAAATTATTCAATGACATCTCTATTATTACTGACTCAAGTGGCGCAGCAGTCCTTGTCCTCCTGGCCCTGACTACTGCCTTTGACACTATTGACCATGAGATATTTCTGTTGCGGCTTGAACATCTTGTTGGGCTTAAAGGGGCTGCTCTTAACTGGTTCAGGTCATATCTAACAGGTAGACACTTTTCAGTGACTTTAAATTCCTCTTTTTCGTCTACTGCTCCTCTTAAATGTGGTGTTCCTCAGGGATCCATTTTGGGTCCTACCTTATTCTCTATATACTTTCACCCTATTGCAGCGATTTTTTAGGAAATGTAACATTTCTCTTCACTGATATGCTGATGATACACAGGTTTATATTCCTGTCTGCAACTCTGCAATAAATCAACTGCACAACTGTCTTTCTGAACTAAGATCCTGGATGGCTAATAATTTTCTTGATCTGAATCAAAATAAAATGGAGGTACTTATAGTGGGTCAAACAGCTAATGCCCAAATTAGTCTTGTACTTCTTAGCTCTTTCTCTGTCTTTTGCAAACCTCAAGTCCGCAATCTAGGTGTTATCTTTGACAGTAACCTCTCTTTTAAGAAACAAGTTAAATCTGTAGTCAAGAGTTGCTTTTTCCAGCTTCGTCTATTAGGTAAGATTAAGCCTTTTTTATCTTCTAGGGATCCCGAGAAAGCTACTCATGCTTTTTATCTTTTCTCGCCTTGATTATTGCAGCTCACTGTATTCTGGGATTAGCAAATCCCTGATATGCAGGTTACAGTTGGTCCAGAATGCTGCCGCTCGCTTTCTGGTTGGGGCGAGAAAGTCTGATTCTGTTTCTCCAATATTAGCTTCTTTACACTGGCTGCCTGTCAGTTTTCAAATTGATTTTAAAATCTTGTTGCTAGTTTTTAAATCTTTACATGGGCTTGATCGTGCCTATTTATCCGAATTATGTGTTTTACACCAGCCATCCAGAGTGCTTAGATCTTCTGGTCAGTTGTCTCTTGTTGCACCTCGTACCAAGTGTAAAACTAAGGGGCGGGGCTTTTGCAGCTGCTGCTCCTCACCTGTGAAACTCTTTACCTCATCATATAAAGGAGTCGTCTACAACTGAACTGTTCAAAACAAGATTAGAAACTCATTTCTATTCACTTGCATTCCGTGACCTTCAGTAATACTGATGATTTCCTCATTGTGATTATGTAACATTACTTCAATTTATTATTTATTTTATTTATGTTTCATTTATTTTATTTCTATTTATGTTTTTTTATGTTAATTGTATGTTTTTCGGTCTCACAGCCTTCCTATGTTGTTTTAAATGTGCTATATACATAAAGTTGACATTGACAAAGCTGACATTCAGCTATCAACAATCAATTTCATATTGTAGCAGACAGTACAGTCAATCATAAGTGAATCTTGAAACAAGACGATAATCCAAAAGACTTACGTGGCATGTCTGAGGAGCTGCAGGTTTTTTTTTTGTGATCAACTTTTTATTAAATAAAGACAAATTGACAGGATATCAACAAAAGTAACTACTGGTGTTTTAATAAAATAGAGCAGCTTAGATCAGGATTGAGCAATTGAGACAGTTTTGAGGAGAGGAAATGAGGTGGTTACATGGCCTTGTGATGGATTGTGAAGACTGGCCATCTATAGGCAAAGTAGGAGACATCATAGGTTGGAAGAGACCTGTGGACGTGAAGGAGGTGACAGGAAGAAGGAGCTAGAATATTGACCATGCTCACCAGTGTCTCAACCCTGCTGAGCACACCTGACCTGTGAAAAGGGTAAGATGATAGAGAGAATGAAGGGAGGAAACGAATGTGAGGAGCCAATCTTTAACTACTTCATGGATGGATTTATTTAGTGGTTTTAACCTTACCAAACTATTTTATTGATTGTTCATTGAAAAGACTTTGATCTGCACTGCATTTTGGACACTAATTGCTTTGTTTGGAATAAATATGTACTACTGACTTTTGCACCATATTTGTTGTTGTGCTGTCATTCATTATCTTAATCCATCTTGGTTATGACTATCAATATCCTGGAAAAAGGAATGAGCCCAATGCTGCAGGCACCCATGGCATCACAAAGTGGTGGGAGAGGTGGGATGGACCAGTGGCTGTGAGGCCATGAAGAGGACAACATGGGATGGAGGGAGAAAAATGACAGAAGCTTACACACCCTAAGGACAAATGACTTAGGAAGAATGCACAAATAGACAATGGACTTGAAAATCATTGTACCAGCTTTAATTATTTTCATTTATTGCAATGTTCATTGTACCAGTTATTGTTTTTTGTCATGTTTGCATATATGGATATCTTAATTTCAGCAATACTGAGATATAAAAGATATATAATTTACAAAAAATGGTGCTAAAATATTGCAAAAAGAATATTACTCTTAGTGGTTGTTTCTTTTTTTAAACAGAGTAATGTATCATGGCTTCTTTTTTTAAACAGTGCAACATGCTGTACTGTATTTTCATCTCTAGGCTACCAGATTTATCACATATGGGGTTGAAGAAATCATCCTGGCTGTACTAACAGGTAATTTGTGGTGTGGGATTTGTTGTAAGACAAAGGATGGGAGTGTTTTAATTGTTTGATTTATTTAATAATATATACTGTGCACACATGAAAGTGTGCTGTGGCTTATTAAAATGATTGCCGAGCAGCACAGAAATAAATAGGCACTGGTAACTGGTCCACTTGAATAAAAGGATACATATTAGTGCAGGAAAAAACAGCTTCTGTTGAGAAAGTTATTTGATAGAGGAAATTTGTTTAGAAGAAGTGATAACCTGATGGAGAACTGTCAGACAACGTGGGTCTTTTCATAGGGTGTGCTTACTTTTTTAAAGTAATATTGAATGCAAGACCATCAGTCATTGTCTTTCACATTTGCCAAGAAATACCATAGATACTCGCGTATATGTCGAAAAATTTATGACTTAAAATTCATTCAAAAAAACAGGGTCGACTTATCCATGGGGCAACACAATTTTTCATAGAATTTGGGTAATGACACAGTGCACAGTGCTTTTATTTAAAACAGTCAATCAAAATCAGTGTTCAAAGTAAACAGTGCAGTGACTCAAAAGAACTCTTCATTAAATAAATAATCCATAAAGCAAACGTGGAGGTTTAACAATCAATAAAATAGAAAAACAATCCTTTAAAAACCCGGCTTAACACCCAGGCTTCCACACAGCTGCCTGCGAGCGCTTGTTCGCTCACTCGCCCAAACGCACCGTCTCTCTCTCTCTCTCTCCTCCTTTCTCCAGCCATCTCCGTCTTTCTTTCTCTTCCTTGTTTTTTTTTTTTACTCCATTTTTCCTTCCTCTCTAACTGACTCGTGCTACTCTTTATATACAGAGAGGACAGAGAGCTGCAGCACATTAGCCACAGGAACAATCACGGATGTGGGCAGTCCCTCACCTGTGCACTAGGTGAGAAATGCCCACACCGCAGATCGCCCTGCGGCTCTCTAAGTCGAGAGCACAGTGATTATTTATTTAAAAACTAAAATGGCCTTTGCTAAGAGAGCTGTGGACCCATAACACCACATTGTTGGAATTTCAAGCATCGGCTGGCTGGTGTACGTGGTTTATGAACAGATATGCGCTGTGCCTTCGTCAGTGAACAGAAATCAAAATGACATTTGATATGCTGGGGAATCGAACTGTAGCAGGTATTGGTGAGAAGACCATACTTATTAAGACAACGGGCCATGAAAAAACCCAAGTTTTACCCTCGACTTATACGCAGGTCATAACAAATTCCGTAATTTTCAGCTTAAAAATACACTTGACTTATCTGCGAGATCGACTAATACGCGAGTATCTACAGTAATATAATCAAGGCTTTAGTATGCGGTACAATAATGGAGTATTCAGAGAAATCCCATGTAAACATAATGTGTAAATTCTTTAAAGCCAGTAAAAGGTTCAGATTCAAACCTAGGACTCTAAAATGGTTAGACAGCAGAGATAACCACTGCAACAGCTTTATACAGCATAAGGATTAATACTGACAGAGCCTTATGGTGGCTTAAACAGAACTCTAGCATAACAATTTTCACATTTATTCTACAACAAGCTCCTTTCATTTAGCTATTTGGCTTCCATTCAAACCAATATCTTAATCCAAATTCTTAATTAATGTACATTTCCCCTTCTTCTTGATCTATTTAGTAGACTGGTCTACAAACCACTAACACTGTCTCTAATCAAGACAATATTTATATGAAGACTATTTACAATGGAAAATCCATGAAATGTCAAGTGCAAAGAAATAACAAGCCCAAAGACTAATCCTGAATGACATTAAAGTAAGGCCTGGGACTGTTTACTTCACTGGCCATTACATCACCCATTAAAAAGCACCTTTGTAGTTATATCTTTCCCTACCCTGAGGATGTTGTCCTTTAAAAAGAAATAGAAAATGATATAGAAGTATCTGCTCAGTGTAGTTATGTCCATTCGTCAGCTTCACTGTATTTACCTTGAAGCCAGACTTTTTATTCTGAATTTTAGACTAGTTTCTCCTTTTACAATGAATATCTTCCACAGGGGCTTTGCAATTTTTTTTTCTAGTGACAGCCTCCATCATACAAATGGTCATGTCTTTAATGTTGTCTAATACAGTATCATGTTCTTTTATTACAATGGCTGATACGCCTGCAAACAGAGAATTGTTTTAAAAACCTGTAACAGAGCTGAATTCTGTTTAAGAAAACTACAATAAAACAAAAGGTCCTTTTGTCCCTTCTCAGAGGAAGTGTAAAAGGACCAAGGATGCTGTTTCCCAAATGGAACTGATTAAAAGTTTGGCTTGCATTTGGTGCAGATGTAAAACTCTCAGTCCCCTTCACAGCAGCACATCTGTTTTCATGTGGGTACAAAAGAATGTGACCTGATAATAAACAATTGTTATACTGAGACGTGCAGAAAAGTGTTATGAACTTTTATAATTTTTAACACTGACCGATGTGCTTAAGAGCTTATTGCTTTGTTAGCAATAAGACCCATTTAAATGCCACAACTCTATCAGCTACCATCGTATTTATGGTAATACATTTTGTTCATACTATATACTGTAAATGTTATCTATGCTCTATAACTGAGTCTTGGGATTAATTATAAAGTCAAACATTTTGATTTTTCAAATTAAATATCTCAATGATTACATAATAGATTATCACTACCAACAAATAAGAGTTTCTGCTATTATGAAAGTAATACCATACTGTAGCTCCATGTTAGCTTATTATAAATTAGAATCCATGGTAAAATATGTCATGTAATTTTCTCACAGATCTGACAGCTTGGGGCTGACTAAGAGCTGATGTATTTTGTTTTGATATGCCGGAAAAAGATTCTGTGGTTTATTTAGTCTGGCCAGTGATCATGATCACACATGTTGCTAGATCTTGTTCATAATCATCACTACTGTAGAAAACAGAGCTTTCCAAAATTTGGAGTCATAATATGAAATGACATCCCATCACTAAAGAATATATGGAGTTGACTCCCAAAAATAACCACCTTATTGTTGGAAATTCATAGATATCTCAGATTTACCTTCCCCCCAAAATCCACAAACCACAATCCCTATTTTTTTCTACAAGCAATTGTTCCACTACTCACTGGTGGAAGGTCTCTCTTTATACATAAAAGATGTTAACCATGCTCTCCAGTTGTTTGATAGCTTTGGATTTCATGGTCCTAGCTGTTTTGTCTTTACCATGGACATTACCCCTCTGTACTCAGTCATTTCTTACAAATCAAGGTCTAATCGCCCTCAGACAGGCATTCAACAGACGTCCAGTCCAGATTCCTACTGGCAGAGCTCATTATTACCCTAAATGCCTTTTCTTTTCATAACAACTTTTTCATGGGATCAGTGAGGTTGCAATGGGTACTAGACTAGGATCTAGCTATAGCAACATCTCAAATGGATTTCTTTTCTTCTTATCTATGCTTTGTACCAGACCTGTACAAAATATATATTGACAATTGTGTTGGTGCCGCCTCTCCTTCCATAAGCCAGCTACAGAAATGTATTAAAGACTTTACTTGTTTCCATCCATCTCTCAGGTTTACAGTCAATGTTTCTACAACCTCTATCATTTTAGATATCAGACTTTTTATCAGCTTCCCTGGACTTAGAAATCTCTATCTGTTACAAGCTTCTGTAACTGACTAACACATTTATCTTCTGTATAGCTCCTTCCTCCCTTAGCATACTAAAAAATCTCTACCTCTTTCACAGTTTCTTAGACCACCCTGCCTCTACAGTGATGAAATTGACTTTTGTAATGAAGCACTCAGAATGAGGAGTTTCTTCATTGACAGATGATTCCCTTCTCATGCTATGAACAATCACAGTAGACCATGTAACATCCAGTCTAAGCAGAATCCCAATAATAAAATTTATATTACACCCTAACACTCTGTCTTTCACAGGTCTTTGAAAAAAAAAAATTCCCATTTGGCAGACTGATCCTTCCACAGAAAGGGATGTCCTTTCATCACCCACCAAACCTATACAAACTTCTCATCTACAGCTTACTTCTCAGAGGAGAGCCACATTCCCCAACAGGCACTTTGAGTTGTAACAAGAGTCACTGTATCATTTGCAAATATGTCACTAACAATACTCCTACCTATAAAAATCTTATCTGTTGCATTTCTTATAGGAAGTGCCTAACCATCAACAAAGCTGAAACAGGGAGATGGCAAGCATATAGTTTCAGGGAGCAAAGATCTTATAAAAACTATTGAAGAACACTTCACATCTATTGATTGTAGCCAAATTGATTCCTATTTTTCTATTCTTTAACAGGGCTTCAAAAATACTTTGCAATGAAAAACCTAAGAAGCTAAGCTCATTCTCACCCTGGTATCACATACTTCTCCAGGTCTTACTGATCAACAAACATTTTAATCTCTCCCTTCATCATCTCCAATGACAACTTTTTCTCACCTACTCCAACCTTTTCACTTTTCATCTGCACTGACTTTGTTCCCTCCTTCCCCTCCTATATATGCTACCTGCTTTTTTCTTTTCAGATGAACTCCTGGTGAAGGCTATACAACCAATATGTTGTGTCTTTTACATCCTTTCTTTTAAGCATGGAAATAACATTTAACTATGTTATTCCTCTGCAGATGCATGCTGACACAGCCCTACACACTTCTTGTAAGTCAGGTGACTTTTCTAATCTCTACAGCTGGTTCAAGCACAGAGAAACCACAACAGCTTACAATTTACCCATGTTGAATCAAGTGAGTACAGCTAAGAGGCAGTGCGTAAACTCCTAAATTTCACTGTGTTCAGGTAGCTTTAAAGTGGTGTTACGTAAACAGTATTTTTGTTCTTTGTCCTGTTCAGACATTACACAGCTTGGCTTCTGCCTCCCTTCAAGTGGATTTACTCTTAAGAAGACACATTAAGTTCTTTTAGTCTCAAGAATCCACCACTAGAGCATAACAACTGTTAGAGCTGTCATATTTGCTGTGTGTTTAAATAAAGGCTCCTAATTCTGCTTCTTCAAGTTTAACAATGAAGTCTATTAACAAGTAACCTTTTGGCGCAAATCAGAAGCTGAAGTGTGAAAAGTGATACAAGAAGTGGGGCTGCACAGAATGGATCCTTAGCAACAGCAGGCTCTGGTGGTGGAGCAGCCACCATACTACCCACAGGCTCTGTCTTCAGGATAGGGCTCATGTTTCTATTTATGCCAGGGATATCCTGCAGAAATTGTCCAATACCAATGATCTTGAATGCTTTGTGTTTTACCTTTGGAACATGGTATGATGATGTACTGGGAAAGAAGGTTGGATGACTTTATGAAGAAGCAAATTCTTCTTTGTACCGCTACGAGTTCCCTTACCAACGGATACAGGTTCCAGGCCTGGTAAATTGATCTATATCATCATATAAGGGAGCAAGACCAACAATTTGGGACCCTCTTCCAAAGCTGGTTCCAAGATGAACCATGGAATATATCATACAGACATTTGCCATGGAATAAGCAATGAGCTCTCCAATAACATACTTAGAGTGGTGCGCAAACCCTAATGGATTTGGTCAGGAGACTTAAGGTATGCAGGCCACTTGAAGCGAGAGGGAATATCTTAGACTGACACCTGGACCGTAGCCGCTGTTCCATCCCTGTTCAACTCCTCATAGGGCAAACTATGATCAACAAGAATTCTTCTCGGTGCCTCACCCTCAGAGTGCTGCTCAAAGTATGCTTGTTCTCTGATTATTCTGGAACCTCCCCCCACAGTATTCTACACCTCGGAGTCAAGCTCCCACTGCTCTAGTTGTTCCAGTTGGACACAGCCAAGCTGGCAGAAGATGTCATTTTGAAACCTCTGTAGCTTGGAATGAATATGGTTGCTCCTACTGTGGGTAAGTCATATCATAAGAGAATGGCGTCTGTCTCCAGCCCAATCCATGCAGATCAGCCTGGAACAGATTTATTGCTCCATTGTTCCAACCAAGATAGAAAAAAAAGATAATTTTCGTGTCTCTGTGTGTTTAGTGTGGCAGGAGGTACTCACATTACTGGACTCTGGCAGTAATCTTTGTGTGAACATAAAAATTATTTTAAATTTGTATAAGTGAATATGAGATTGACCTACAAAGCACTGTAGTGGGAGCATTTCTGAGGACATTGTACCAAGTCTTAGTGGTGAATAAGATGTTAAATTCACAGGCAAATCTTTTGATTTACCATTTAGTTTACATTTCTGTTGTCATATCTGGTTACCAATTCTGGTTTGTAACTGAAAGAATGAAACTCTGAATGCAAGATGTTGAAATTAGATTTCTGTGCAAGCTGCTCAATTCATTCTCCCTGATACTGTGAGCATTTCAGTAGTATGGAGAAAAATCTGCTGCTTCACTAAGTGCAAAGAAACTACCTTTTGTTGTTTTGAAATGTAGTTGGAATTCTCCCTTGCAACAGCCATACAAAGGTGTATTTGGCACATTCTAATCGGGAACAACCAGGGCACTATTTGGTTATATCTGGCATGTGAGTATCTGGAAATTACATAGGTTGGACTGAAGACAGTTGCTGAGAAGTGGCCCGGTTTGTAGTTTTCTCTGTATCTATTTCAAACTGTGGTACCTGAAGATTCAGTAACAAGGTCACAAACTTAGTCAGTGGAAGGGACTGAATCAACACCCTTGCAATGTATGTTTCAATGCCTTACTACAGTATTTTTATTATCACTCAGACATCATCAATAATTAACATACCAAATAGCCAGTAAGCCAAGTCAGTACCTTCTGGCCCATTTGTATAAGTCTGATGGGAAATGATAATACACACTTTGTCACTGATATAGATCCACTGCCACAGATGTTGCAGCTTGCAGAGGAAAATATTGCTGGCTAGAAAATTGCCATCTTAAAAAATGAATCAGTATAACTTAAATGTTGCATGAAATTACAGTCACCTACCAGCTACATTTGTCAACCTGTCTTTGCTCAAAGAACAGGATAAGAAACTAAAGTAAATAGAGGTCAAACTGCTTTGTTGTGTTTTCGAGAGATGTTCCATAATTACTGATTTAAATTTTCCTCCAAAGTATTGCTGTTTTTAAGGGACAGTGATTACAAGTTTAAAAGAATATTCCATCCAATTATTTTAACATCTTACTTGCCCTATATACTGTAATCTGAAGTCTCAAACATGTATTTTTATTAACATAATGTCAAATATACCACTTTCAGAAAATGAATGAAAATGGAATACACTCAGATGTGCGCAAACATTTGAATTAATGACCAACTACCCCAAATCATTCATAGAGTCCAGCCCAGTAACAGCTTATTCTTTGTTTAAAACTGCGCTTCATGTGATGCCATTAAAATACTTGCACTGAGAGACATCTAAAACTCAAAATTAAAAAAGATAATATGCCTTGCATGTGTACATATCCAAGATGTTTTAAGAAGTAGAAGGACAATTCACCTTTGCAGTCTCACTAACTGCTCCTAAATAATTCAGAGGCGTTCCAGTTGTGCCTCACCACTTAAAATTTATATGTGACGAAAAGAAGTGGGTCTACATTTCTAATGCCTGCTAGATTCTGAGTGGGTTTTATTTTTGTTTAAAAAACACTTTTCAGAAGTGGTTTCTTTAACAATATGTTAGTAAAACTATGCATTGGGATCTTGTGAGCATATGATTGGGTGACTTGACATGTGTAGTTTGCAACATGAGTAAACTGAGATTTTTTCATGGAAATTTTTTATTGTTTCTTGTTGTCCAGCATCAGACACCATAGACGTCTATTACAAATATTACAAATTACAAATATATTACAAATTATTGTTTTCTCCATTCTGCATGAAATCATAAGATTAACTTTTTTTCTAGGCCATTACTACAAATATGTGGATAATTAATATATGGAAAAGTATCAGTTTTGAACTGGTAAAGCACAGTATTTGTGCCTAAACCCCCACTTTGTCAAAGGTGGAAGCCCCTAAAAAATGCACTTGCAGTAGAACCTCAATTTAACGTTCCACATTTTGCATTTTCCAACATTTAATGTGTCATGATTAAAGCTGAATTGTTATGGAAGCCATTTTGGGTACTGTTGTCAGGGTCCTGTCCTGGGTTTTTAGTGAGACTTAACTCATTTGCGGATAAAACTTTCAGAACCTTTTTGAATTCTCTTTGTAATTATTTTCATGTCTTGCCTTGTTGTCGACTTCTTGCCTGAATATTGGCTGTAATTTTTTCAATTACTTCAAATTATTTTATTTTAGATTGTCTTGACTTTTGCATGCATCTCCCAGTTTATTTCAAGAACCTAGTTATCTGTTTTCAGGACATATATATATCTTTTTTGGATGCTGTTGTTCCAACTCAATGTTGTATGTGGTGGTGTAATAACGGCATTGTAATTTCTATCAATAACACAGCAGTCACGACACAACATACAAGTTTCTTACTTTTTCATTTAGCGCAAAAATGCATAAAATATACATTTTTTTCTTTTTTAAAAAAATACGAGGGGGCGTCAAGCTAAAGTTAGAAAATGTGATTTATTAGAAAATGGAACAAACCATAACAAAACTGATAATGTCATTTCTCAATGTTGTCTCCACCCTACTCAATGCACTTGCGCCACCCTGCCTAGAAGTGCCTGGATTCCAGTAGAATAAAAGAATTTGTCTTGTCCTCGCAAGCACTGGTTTATGAGTTAATTAAGACTTCCAAGAGGCCTTCTCTATGTGCTGAGTTGGCCCCAGCATTAGAAAGACAAACTGTCTGAAGTCGCATGGAGGCTCTAACAATGGTTGGCTTTCTGACAACAGGTAGAATTGACCGACAGTTCCAGAATATCTCAGCCAAGCTTCAGCTCCACCATGACGGCTGTGCTCAAAGTCATATAGTGTATCTGGAAAGTATTCACAGCGCATAACTTTTTCCACATTTTGTTATGTTACAGCCTTATTCCAAAATGAATTAAATTAATTTTTTTTCCTCAGAATTCTACACACAACATCCCATAATGACAACGTGAAAAAAGTTTACTTGAAATTTTTACAAATTTATTAAAAATAAAAACATTGAGCAAGCACATGTACATAAGTATTCACAGCCTTTGCCATGAAGCTCAAAATTGAGCTCAGGTGCATCCTGTTTCCCCTGATCATCCTTGAGATGTTTCTGCAGCTTAATTGGAGTCCACCTGTGGTGAATTCAGTTGATTGGACATGATTTGGAAAGGCACACACCTGTCTATATAAGGTCCCACAGTTGACAGTTCATGTCAGAGCACAAACCAAGCATGAAGTCAAAGGAATTGTCTGTAGACCTCCGAGACAGGATTGTCTCGAGGCAGAAATCTGGGGAAGGTTACAGAAAAATTTCTGCTGCTTTGAAGGTTCCAATGAGCACAGTGGCTTCCATCATCCGTAAGTGGAAGAAGTTCAAAACCACCAGGACTCTTCCTAGAGCTGGCTGGCCATCTAAACTGAGCAATTGGGGGAGAAGTGCCTTAGTCAAGGAGGTGACCAAGAACCCGATGGTCACTCTGTCAGAGCTCCAGAGGTCCTCTGTGGAGAAAGGAGAACCTTCCAGAAGGACAACCATCTCTGCAGCAATCCATCAATCAGGCTTGTATGGTAGAGTGGCCAGATGGAAGCCACTCCTTAGTAAAAGGCACATGGCAGCTCGCCTGGGATTTGCCAAAAGGCACCTGAAGGACTCTCAGACCATGAGAAACAAAATTCTCTGGTCTGATGAGACAAAGATTGAACTCTTTGGTGTGAATGCCAGGCATCACGTTTGGAGGAAACCAGGCACCGCTCATCACCAGGCCAATACCATCCCTACAGTGAAGCATGGTGGTGGCAGCATCATGCTGTGGGGATGCTTTTCAGCAGCAGGAACTGGGAGACTAGTCAGGATAAAGGGAAAGATGACTGCAGCAATGTACAGAGACATCCTGGATGAAAACCTGCTCGAGAGCTCTTGACCTCAGACTGGGGCGACGGTTCATCTTTCAGCAGGACAACGACCCTAAGCACACAGCCAAGATATCAAAGGAGTGGCTTCAAGACAACGACCCCAAGCACACAGCCAAGATTTCAAAGGAGTGGCTTCAGGACAACTCTGTGAATGTCCTTGAGTGGCCCAGCCAGAGCCCAGACTTGAATCTGATTGAACACCTCTGGAGAGATCTTAAAATGGCTGTGCACCGATGCTTCCCATCCAAACTAATAGAGCTTGAGAGGTGCTGCAAAGAGGAAATGGCGAAGCTTGTGGCATCATATTCAAAAAGACCTGAGGCTGTAATTGCTGCCAAAGGTGCATCGACAAAATATTGAGCAAAGGATGTGAATACTTATGTACATGTGATTTCTCACTTTTTTAATTTTTAATAAATTTGCAAAAACCTCAACTAAACTTTTTTCACAATGTCATTATGGGGTGTTGTGTGTAGAATTCTGAGGAAAAAAATGAATTTAATCCATTTTGGAATAAGGCTGTAACATAACAAAATGTGGAAAAAGTGATGTGCTGTGAATACTTTCCGGATGTACTGTAAATGATTGACAGGGTGCTACATTCAGTTTCTGCATGGTTTGGTTTATATGCCAACATAAAAGAAAATATGTTTTTCTTAACATAATCATGGCAAATAGCTGCACTCATATTGCAATAAGTGCAACTAGTTAGAGTGACAGTGCTTTTGTTAGCCATAAGCAGTAACATTTCATTAATGTACAAGTCATCTGTGACATCAAGATAAGGTTGACAAATGTTGTATTTCGGTTGGCAGGATCAAACCATGAATCATTTATTTTGATGTAAAGGAGCGTTGATCAGATGACCTGCTGAAGATGGCGTATGTAATGGATCTCTTCATTATAAACCCTCAGTGTTTTATATGGTCTGTACTATTCATTTAACAACAATGGTGTCCTTACATTTGCCAGGCGATAATAGCTACCCATTCAAATGCTGCCGCCTTACACCTTTCCCAGAGCACAGAGGAGAGGTGCTACAATGCAGAGAGGAGAGTTGCACTGAACTCTTCAAATGTAATTGGCAGCGGTTGGATACATCACGTGGAAGGCTGTTCTACATAGCCAATGAATGTCTGCAGCATTGTAACTGCATACGTATGAGGCTGACTGGCATAGTCCATATATGGTTGTTCCAGGATGGCAACCAGGCAGGATTCGAGGTATGTGATTTATAAATGTAAATCACATAGAAGTTTGTGCATGCCTTCGGCCTGAAGGGGAACTTGAGATTAATCGAATACTGGACCTAGATGTACTAGAGGAGAGTTATAGTCCCTGGTCTTGCCCTATAGTTCCCAGTTCCGAAGGAAGTCTGCTCTAGTGATCTTTCAATGTCAGGTAGATAAAGTGTTATTACTCCACAATTCCTATAGTGCTGCCTACCTGGATGACATCGTCATCTATTCCAACACACGGAAGAAACACCTAGAGCAGGTAAGGTAAGGCCAGTCCTCGAATTAATCCTAAGAAATGCTCCTTTGGATTAAACAAAGCTAAATATTTAGGATACCTGGTGGGTAGGGTTATATTGAAACCACAGTTTTCCAAAGTTGAAGCAATCTTAAAATGGCTCTGAGTGAAAACCAAGGGGAAGGTCCAAGCCTTTCTCGTATTAGTGGGATACTACCATCAGTTCTTGCCTCCCTTTTCAGAGAACGCAGAAGCCTTGACAGAGAAGCTGGCTTCTAATTTAGTGGTACGAGATAAGGACGCAGACACTGCATTTCGTGAAATGAAGCAGGCCAGCCTGCCACTGGTGTTAATCACTACTGAGTTTTCTCTACCTTTTATCCCCCATCATGTTCCTGAGCAGGAAACTACTGGACAGAGAAGCCAAGTATGCAGAAGTGGAATGTGAGGCTTTGGCCATTAAATGGGCAGTAACTGATCATGCTGCTTTGCAATGGATTGCGGTGAACAAGGAGTCAAACTCGTAAGTCACAAGGTGGTTTTTGGACCTACAGCCTTAGATTTACTTTTGTTCATCTCCGAGGCTCTCTCCAAGCCAATGTCAATACTCTTTCTTGGGTTCACAACCTCTTGGTTCAGGCCTCCTGACCCAATGGGTCTGGACTAGTCGTGTCACACATGTACAGCACATGGGAGACAGTTTAAAGGTTGAAATAAATGTATTTCTCTGCTGGACCTGGGGTTGGTGCTGTCTTGCAGACCAACAGAAGATACCTTAGCCTAATTCCTCTCCTAGTGCTTAGAAGTCACCTTGCAGTGCAATCACTTCCTCTTCCGCCCTTCAAGATCTCACCTTACCATGACGTCATTTCCCCTTCCAGTCCTCGGGATTCTGCCCTTCAATCTGCATCACTTCCTAAACCTGCCTCTTCCTGTCTGTTGTGTATATTATAATTATACCGACAGGAAGAGGCAGGAGGAATCCCTAAATCTTTATACTCTCTTGTGTCTCTATTTTTGATTACGGTATATATATATCTGAATTTATGCATGAATGTATGTATATATATATTGCTGTTTTTACCAAATATCAAAGGACTGTTTTCATAACAATACCCAGGGATGGTGTGGGAAAAGGAGCTGAATACCGATGTATCAGAAGAGATATGAAATGAGATCTAGGAAAATGTAACCTGTTGCTAAGCACACCTTTGGACCACTTAACTGGCATATTGCATTCAAAATGTGATGTCCCATATAGTATAGCAACCTTATTTGACCTACATTGGCAATGACCTTTCTTTGCAGGTTTCTCAGCTTTCTTAGATACTGCACTAAAATACTTGGGCACGGTGGGCAGTCATGGGTCAGAGTATTATGAACCAGAATTATTAAATAGGCTAGAGACAATGTTAAATATCAAATACTTCATTAAATAAGTTAATGAAGAACAAAGAACAATGGACAAAAAATCTATGCAAAAGCTTTATTTAGCTTAATTAAGGCATTTAATCTTCATAGAAAATACTGCAAATGCTGCATTGCTCCAAATATTATAATGTGTTGAATGCTGAAAATTAATAGCAAAAGTGGCATGACAAATTCATTTTGTTTTCTTACTATGGCAATACCACGCAGATGTCCATAGTGTAGAAAATGTTTTGTTTTTGTTGCTGGCTATATATAATATATTCTGAAAAGAGTAATTTAAGTACAACAAATGAATGCTTATATTTGTAATCTTCCATATGTCCACAAATCCAATCCTTCGATTTGTTCATTCATTTTTTTTATTTGATAAGCCAATAAGTATGTCTTTTGCAAACACAAAAGAAATAGACAGAATGACAAAAAATTCCACATTCTGGAAAAAAAACTACAAGAATTTGAAATATCTACTACTATGATTTAAATAGTAAATGCTGAAAAATACCAAAAATTATAGTTTGCTGTTTTGCTGCTGTCTGAGGTTTGCTTACATATAAAATGACTACGTTAAAGGCTCTAGGGCAAATGCTGTTTTTAGCACTTTAAGTTTTCATCACTTTGATCTTGGCTGTATGCCACTCTCTATAATAATCAAATTTTATAATTTTACCTGAATGCTCCCTGTAGTCACTAGAACACTGTTGACCTCTTTACTAGTGAATATGTCAGAAAAATTAGGCATAATTGTTATTTCCTTGTCTGTATAATTAATTTCCCCCATTTCCTCAATTCACTTCACCTCTTCTTGATCTTTCTGTTACTGTTAAAATATCTCAATTACTTTTTGACATTTCCAGTTTTCTTGTTACTGTTGATTTGTGTAAAACAGGCAGGCAGTGTGTTGTTGTGGCAAGGGCTTTGGATTTTAATCTGAAAGGTTACCGTGTTATGTCTCTAAAGACCATGCACAACTTAACTGTATTCCGACTGTAAAAAAAAACAAAACGAATAACCAGCTGAAATCCATTCATCATTCCACTATGAGACATGTTTAATTTAGTATAGGATTATGGATACCAGCATCTGTCCAGATAGCACTGGGGGACAAAGCAAGGACCAGCTCTAGATAGGGAGCTAGTCCATCATAAGAGCACAACCCATGGCACTCAAAGTACAAAGAGACTGCATGGGTGCAGAAAATCTTTATTTTTTTTCAAAACTGCTCTCAGTATATCAGAATAATCTTTCTCAAGAAGATTTACCAACAGCCAAAACTACTGTATTGGACAAATGTCAAATTGTGAATTAACTAATCATGCTTTATTTTGAGATTAACACTTTTAATGTGTCCAGATTTTTAAAGTGGTTTTTATAAAGGTAATTAGCAAATATTCAACAATAGCAATAATAATAATAATAGTACTTTTCTAACTTGTTACATTCATTAGAGAGCTGCTTTTTCCTGTGTAGCTGAAAACCTGTTGTACTGCATATATTTCCTACTTTTATATTAACTGTTATGCTATTGCATTTTAGGAAGTATTCTCTAAAATCTGCTAAATTGTGCTTACAATGCATTCTTGCTCACCCCCTTCTTGAGTTTCCTAATACTCCTCAACATCAGCCCAAATCTTACCGTTCAGAAATGTCTAATATGGCAGGAGAATCAAATAAGCAAACCTCTAAAATGAGGCAGTGACAGCAAACTGATTTCCCTGGATATCGAGCGGCCAGAAGTAATGGACTAAGTGTGATCTAACTGCTACACGCAGAAAGCCATGCTTAATAAGCCCTGTGCTATATGTTTTAAGCTTATTTATGACTGGGTTTCCCACTACAGCTTAATCTACGACATATATTTTCATTAGTGTCCTGCTAATTGCTTTATCAATCTTGGAATTCTACTTTGGACCCACTGTGAACAATGATAATTGATGTTTTAATGGACCGGGAAAATTGAAGCTAGTTACATTGTTTTGTCAACATAAATTATGGATTTTTTTTTTCTCAGAATTTTCATCAAACCTGTTTTTTTTTTTTTTTGTATTTTTTGTTTTGCCAACACTGAATTAATGCAAAAGTACAAATCCAGGGTCCTGTAATGGGGTGGAATCACGTCCTACATGTCAATGGGATGGAGAATGCGTGTACAACTGCAAGCATGATTAATATACTGATAGGTTTTACATTATACATATGAAGCAGTTTGTATTTATAATTGACAAAGGAACTCTAAATAAAAACAATATCATCACGCAGGACATGTTGCCTGGTTTGAGGTCTGACTGTATATGTTTTTCACTAGAGCAACCTATGTACAGTACATGTTAATTGTTAAACTTTAATATACGAAGGTCTGTGTAGCACGATTAAAACCAAATGCAACAAAAACATTAGTGAAGCTTACATTGATCTGGATAAAGTGAAACTGATGAGCTCTTCTGCACGTTGATAATTGACCTGAGAAAGGTAAGGAAAGGATTTATAGAATTGGTCCACCTGACAATATTCACAATGTTTCCCACTTGACTGTCATTGCCGAATTGTATGCTTTCAGTGAATTGGGAATAAGAAAATTGCTTCTTTGTTACAGTATATTCTTTATTTATTATAGAAGCAGCTAGCACTGGTATCCACAGATGGAGGGATGTGGCTCTGTATTTCTTTTCCATTCGTTGAGGTGCTGTTCCTACTGCAGATATATTTGTATTGTTATTCTGGTAGGGCAACGGAAATAGTTCTAAAAGAGCTCTTAGAAATATATTTGCAATTTGCTGTGCAGGGCCACATTCTGGTCAGAAGTACTATCATGAATATTTACTAGGCTTTCACTTCAACTTCAATTTGTTTTTTGTTTGCCAGCTTTCTTTTTTCTTTTATAGCATATTGTTACCTTTTTAGATAGTCTGCAAAAAATTAAAAAAAAATCTCTGTGATTACCTTTGTTGTATAAGGTAATAGTTTACCACTAAAATGTGAACAGTACAATAATGATAAAATATTTTTACTTGCTACCAAAGAAAACATATATTTCCTAGTGATATTTCACAATAACCAAACACATCCATCTTTTGCCACATAAATGGATTTTTTTTTTCATTTGCCACTGTAATAAACACAGATTATGCAAACAAAATACTGTACAGTCTACAAATTACATAAAAATGAACATGTCATATATTTGATGTTCATGGAGTGCATGAAACTCTTTTGCATAGAAGGTTCTTAAAACATAGTCACTTGGACCTTTGCCTTCTGTTCCTGACTAAAAAGCACAACTAAAAAGTGAATTCTGAGTAAATGGCTCTAGTACAAGTTTTCCGATCATGCAAACATATAAACCTATCTGGAAAGGAGGACACTGCCATTGATATGTCTGTGTATTTGCATTGTTTTTCTACCTTTCATGAGAAATAATTGAACCAGACAGAATATGTAAAGCATACAGTAACAGTGATACTTATGTTAGACAGAGGACATTTTAAATGTATTTCCTCAAATGGTAAAGAAACAGGAACTCATTTCAAATGTATCCTGTTATCAAAATCCAGTTTCCAACACACAGACACAGTTTGGTGCTTACTGCATCTGAGGAGGGTACAGCATAAGACAAAATAGCAGTGTATTAAAGGGCATGCCATGCACAACATAACAATGGCTGCTTAACCGGTGTTAGCCAAAGATAATCCACACAACTGAGGCATACTTCACCAACAATTCATTTCCCATTGGAGTTTACACCTAGTATCCACATGATTAGTAGTTCTAATGCCTAGAACCACACTGCCATGTCACTGTTGACTAACTAAAGTAAGATGTACAGTACCTCACGCTTTTTATTAAACATTTTTACTTTGTCATCTGTCTTAGTTACATTTTGACTCTGCTACAGCACAAAAGTATCCACTTAAAGGAGCAGCAATGAAGTTGTTTAAATTTTGAGTTTGGTAGATAATTGATATCAAAAAATGTAATTGGATGCAAATATTACTGTTTTGCATGTTAATGAAACGTTTATGTAACCGGTTAATACTTCAATAGCAGCATGAGGAAAAAGATTGTAATGCGGTCTGAGACTGCACACTACTTCTCTTACTTCTAATATGACAACTGATAATGGTTCTAAAAACATATACTGTACTTGCACAGAAGCAAAATTTAGGTCATATGACCCTTTCATCCTGGTAATACATTGTGCTGGATCTTTTTGGGTTTCCATTGTCTTCAAATCAACATGGAGAGTTTGGCATTCATGGCAGTAAGTTATGTCTTTACTCTTTTTTCAAAAAACAGAGACACCATAGTTAAAAGTCATGTATCATTTTCCACATCCAAGTAATGATTTAAAGTCAACTAAACTAATAAAACAAAATGGTACATATCCCATATTACAACACAATCCATGATGAACCGTGATAGAGTGATTAGCAGGTTGAATTACACTAGGCTGCATTTGCCTTCACTTTTTTTACCAAAAAAGATTTACATGTTAAATTGCATGAGTAATAGTTCTGCCTGTTTGTAAATATGTTTCAGGTGAGAAAGAGTTTTCTGATGTACAGCGTGTAATTTGGAAAAATTAAGGTGCCAGTACCCATGCAAAGTATTTGTACTGTGTGTAAGAAGCAATGAAAAAAACGACAATTGTAGGACAAAGTGGCATTGCTCTCTTTTTCATTTGCCATGACACAGGAATCTTTCATTTTAGCTATAGACATGCGCTAAAATGATCAATCAATCAATCAATCAACATTTATTTATATAGCACATATTCATACAAAAAAATGTAGCTCAAAGTGCTTTATAAATATGAATAGAGAAATAGAAGACACAATAAAAAATAAACATAAGTCAACATTAATTAACATAGAATAAGAGTAAGGTCCGATGGCCAGGGTGGACAGAAAAAACAAAAAAAAACTCCAAAGGCTGGAGAAAAAAATAAAATCTGTGATTGGACCTTTAATGTCCAATTCCCCCTCCCAAAGAACTAATTTTTCTTTTTTTTGTAACAAAATAAATGACATGTTAGTATGGGCCTTTGTGCATCGAAAAAACCTATGGTCTGACAAAGGAAACAAATAAGTGATAGCACTCTCTGTTTTTGTCGACTTCTTGGTTATCTACCTGATGTGTTTCAAATTTTAGATAATTTCTTAATTGAGCCTGGAGACTCCCTCTTGGAGCACAATGATATACAAACATTTTATCAGAAAGTCCTCCATGTAGTATTGATCGCAAGTTTGGAATGGGGTATATTCGTAAATTACAACAAAGAGCAAGGGGGTCCTGACTGGAGCTAAGAACTTTAGATGTTGGTATTTAGCCATTTACTGCTGGGACGCCACAGAGAAAGATGGAATAGTGAGTGTACCAGCAACTTCTAGCCCTGTTAATAACTTAGTGTTAACACTACTGTAGTTGCTTCAAACCCCCAATATATTAACTTCAGCAGAGTTCAGTTTTTGCACTATAGAAGAATACCCTGTTGTCGAGGGTATGAACTTAAAAAAGCAAGAAAATTACCTTTGAAAAATAGGACTACTAACTTTGCATAAAACTGAACTTTGACAGGATCTTGTTGACGGTAATTGCTAAGGGGACTTAGTTTGCCATATGAGATCCCCTGAACTTCTTGTTCTATAGTAGAGCTGGATGAGAATCAAACTTAATGGACTACTCTGAGAATTATGCAAGTTCTCAGTATGAAAAGAAAAATCAGTGTTTTATACGGAACAAGTAAATGTTTGTGCAGATTTTACCTGTTTGTAAAGCTAAAAGTTTTTTCTCTTTAGATCTTTTATTAATTTTATTGACTTCCTGCTTGTACTAAATAATATGTGCTATTTTATCTTTTTCATCTTGTTAAAAGTACAATAAAGTGTCTTTTACGTTATAATTGTGCAACTAAGAAATGTCATTTCAAAGTGATTTTGGGAAAGAAAAATATACCTGGTAACAAATATTGCACTTGATTATTTTAAACATAAAAAGTACAGTTTTTACAGTGAAATTATAACAACAATTATTGCCTTATTCAGTAAGTATGTAAATAATTTGCATACTATAATGTTTTGCCTCAATGGATATGTGTGTAGCCCTAATAAATGAGCTGAAAAATATAAAACATGAAAAAGTTGACCATTTCATATACAGTACTATAGAGTAAAAATTTGATATGAAATGTCCCATTGATTTGTAGAGGCTTTTTGTAAGTAAGAAGAATCTCAAATTTCATTTTTGATATGAACAGGAGGAGTTCAGTGTCTCCTTTCCATTCGCTCCAAAAACCCCCAATATTTATGATGCACTTGACATGGGCACTTGTATGTTAGGTTTATTTCAATAGATAAATGATGGCAATATGGTTAATAATACTCATTTCATAATCTAAATAGGACTATTCTACGACTATTTTGAAATATTTTGAAAATCAGTCCTGAGGTTAACAGGATCCTCATTTCTACTAATTAGTTAGAAGGTAATTGCTGACTTTAATTGAACATTTTATTCAATTAAGCAGCTTGCTTCTTCTCAGATTCTAGGGTAAAAAATGTGTTATGTTTAAATGAGTGTTGTCAATGATCTAATTTGATGTGAAGACTTTCTAACTTCTGTGGTGGGTTGGCACCCTGCCCAGGATTGGTTCCTGCCTTGTGCCCTGTGTTGGCTGGGATTGGCTCCGGCAGACCCCCGTGACCCTGTATTTGGATTCAGCGGGTTAGACAATGGATGGATGGATGGACTTTCTAACTTACATGGAGGGCACCAAATACCTTTGTGTATCACAGTTATACCAATCTCTACCTCATTTGCTGTTTGGAAAAATATATGAAAATCACACAAAATAATCTAAACACTTTTTGAAGTACAACTCTGTTTAGCTTCCCCCTCAGCTTGTTTGTAGTGTTACAGTCTGGTACAACACTATGTGTTCTTACTGCTGCATATGATTTCATGCCTGCTAATCACAGTGAGCTTGACTGAAGTGTGTTGGTCAGTTTTGGTTTTAGAGCACTGGTGTGTCGACCTCTGGGTTTTCATTCTAACCATCTCCTTCATTAGTGACCAGTTTTTTTCTGCTAATTAACTTATTTTGCCTTAATTTTAATTAACTTGACTCAGCCCCCTTAGTTGTCTCTTTTTCCTTAATTAGCAGCCCAACAATAATGAGACACAAAACAACAACAACATTTATTTATATAGCACATTTTCATACAAGAAAAAATGTAGCTCAAAGTGCTTTACAAAATGAAGAATAGAAAAATAGAAGACATAAAAAAAATAAAAATAAGTCAACATTAATTAACATAGAATAAGTAAGGTCCGATGGCCAGGGTGGACAGAAAAAACAAAAAAAAAACTCCAGACGGCTGGAGAAAAAAAATAAAATCTGCAGCGATTCCAGACCATGAGACCGCAAAAAAAAAAAAAACAAGCCGCCACATCACACTGTATCTAAAAATAAAGAACGGTGATGGTCTCGGTAAGGTTGATCTCTAAGGTCACCAAAGTATTTTGACGGTGTTCTTAGAAAAAACAGAAAAATCAACAGTTTTGGAAACGTCTGCTGTGGCAGAATTAGAACCACAAAAAGCCAATTAACAGCAAGAATCAGCTTCTCATTAAGAGATAGGTTGGAGTTTGAAATCTCAGTTTAGCTGGTCATCTGTCAGCTCATTTCACGTCTCCTTTCAGTTTGGCTGTCATTTAATGAAGAAATGAATAAATTCAGAGGACTGAATCCTTAAAAACAAGACTATTAAAATGAAGGTAAAAGAAGTTAATTAGCAGTGAAAACTGGTCACTGATTTGGAAACAAGTCAGAATGAAAACCTGCAGCCGTTTGCAGCCCTCTTGGCCTGGAGTTCAACACTCCTGTTTTAGAGCATTGTTGAGAAGTCTTTGTCAGTGAAGCTCCTGCCAAATGTTCTCCACCAGTTAAGACTCATATTCATGAAGATCCCTTCCCATGGTATCAAACATATCAGGAAACTGAGCTTCTGCACTATTTTTTACATGACTATAAAGACATCACTACACCGGCCTGTACTCCAAGTGGAAAAACAAAAGAAATGGAAGCAATTATATCACAGATATTGTAAGTCACCTAGGATATAGGCATCTGCCAAACAGGTAAGTGAATAATTGAATTTACTTCATTATCTCAGTGAGTACTACATTTTAATAATTGAAGGGGTGAAAATTACATAAAAGGCAAGCGGACAGTTAAACAGGACATAAAGGCAACTGGCAGCAAAATCTTTCCATTTCAAAGACTCCAAAACAATAATTCACACATGTAATAAATACTGGTGAAGGGGCATTATGTTGGTGAGACAAGTGCGACAGCAACACATACAGATAATGAAGAGGACTCCAGACAAAGTTCTGCTGTGGGGTACTGATGTTTCACTAATGACAATTAAATAGTCAGATATGGTTTAACATTTAGGACAGGCATCCTCAATCCCAGTCCTGGAGGGCCGCAGTGGCTGCAGGTTTTTGTTCTAACCCGGTTGCTTAATTAGAAAGCAATTCTTACCAATATAATAATTTAATTTCATGGCTTGTTAGTGCTTTAACACTGCTATGTTACGTAATTCTCATATCCTTGATTTTCTTCCCCTTTCTAAGGATATCATCCAAATGATTTGAAGGATGAAATTGATGAGTAATTCTCAGTCCTTCACTTTCCTTCCAAGTATTTAATTAAACCCAATAATGCATGATAAATACATACAGGTGTAAATGGTAACAAGCTAAATGGAGAAGTGCTGGTCTCTTTTGTCTTTTGCATGTTATTGCTAATTAGGAGCAATTAAAAACCAAGAATACAGCTGTTTAAGACTAAAATAAGCAATAAGGGTTCAAAATCTTAACAGGCAAGACCACTAAAGTGAAGCAGGACTGTTACTTGAACAATAAGTGCTTCTTATTAAGCAACTGGGTTGGAGCAAAAACCTGCAGCCACTGTGGCCCTCCAGGACTGTGATTGAGGACCCCGATTTAGGAGGATAAAAAAATGTCTGTGTCATCGTTTTTACAATTAATACTCCAGGGTTCTATTTATTGTCACCGTCATCCACTTTATCTAGTTTTGGGTTGCAAGGTAGGCTATTCTGAAATTGCTGGGTGTAGAGTCTGCCTTTTATATTGCACCTTTAAAAACAAGTAAAACAAACCATGTTATATAATAAATATCGCATAGTAGTAATAAACTAGCTGTTATAAGGTAGCTACAATAAACTTTTGTTTCAAAAGAATGAAACTTCTTAACTTTAAGGCAAACTATCAGAATCAAGACAGTGTCATATATTGATGAAAAACTGAACACCTTTAAAATGTAACATTCAGTACATGATAATAAAATGAAATTAGGTATATACTTTCCAGAAGTTTAAACAACTCACAGCTCACATTTATCATTTTCCCACATATTTATAAGCTGTCATCATCTGTCTGTTTTAAATCACTATAGTTCAGATGATTGGTGTAGAGGTACAGTTATAATGCTTCTAAAAACAATTTATGGAATCTGAACAAAATATTCTGCTTAACAGGGCTTAAAATGACTTGTACCTCACTTAAAAGCGCAAAGACAATGATAGGTTAAAGTAGATGGAAATTTAAGTAAAAGCAGCAATTAAAGAGCTGCAAAAGAAGAATCTGGAGGGGTGAATATAAATCAGTAGACGTTGCCAGTGCTGTGTGACTTAAAATCTTGTGTTGTGACGCTGGAGATGGCATTATCAAACAGGAATAACCAAGACCCCCTTTTTTCAGCAAACATACAAGGATGCTAATTATCCTAGCCATTCCTTACTATTCTTTAATAATCTGCAGTAAATGGTGACTATTTTAATATTTTAAAGGGATGACATTAAAGCCTATATGTTTTTTTTCCTTCATTTTCTCATCCTTGACTAACTAGGTTGAAAGGACGAATCTCTCATAAATTAAAACTACAATCAGCAGCCATAACACAGGAAAAAAGTCACATAAATGAGAGGAAGCTATTATCTAATACTTGTATGGATTATTAAAAAAGATCTCTTCTTCTTGCATATGATGAGACTGGTAAATTTTGGACTTTTATATGTCAACCTTGAACCTTTATGGGTGTTAAACACTATGGTTAACTTGTAGTTCCTGAGTATCTAAAAATAAAAATGATAGGAAAAAAGATATACAATGAACCAAAGAAAAACGAATAAAAGTGAAAACAATTTAAAATAGAGCAATATCTTAAAGGGTTGATGTTTTTAATTCACAAAAATCAAACTGCTACACTGCGACATGACTCTGTTCCACTGCCTTAGTGTCCTGCAGCACTATATTTGTTGCTCATTTAATATTATTTATTTGGTTTTCCAATAAACTAGTGTTAAATTATGATAAAACTTCAATTTTATGAATCATTAGTATTACAGTGGAGTCTATATTCAGAATAGAAAACAGTTTATCAGTAAAATCAACCATATAACAGCAATTCTACAAGATATGGATGGGCTAAACAAATTTAAAAGAATGTAACTGGCTGGCGTTTATAAATTTACATACAGTATGTATTTACTCTGCTCATGCTCATTTATAAAGTACTACTTTAATTTTATGTTATTTACATGTTTATTTTTATTATATAAAAGATTTTTTCCTGGAACACTAGGAATAAACTTGGAAACCAAAAGTTTCTGAAACCTACAATCCTTTGTTCTAAAAAAAAAGGGTAAACCATAAGTGTTGTCAGGAAAAAATTCCAAGGAGTCATTCACTGAAATTCTGCAATATAACCAGAGCCAAAATGTCAAGAGAGAGACCAAGTTAAAAGTGAAACAGCAAGAGTCAAAAACAGAATACTGAAAACAAGACTTTCAAAGAGCTGTTGTTTACTGGCTGAATCCGTAAGAAGGAACTAAAAGCAACTGCCACAAATTGTGAGACATGCTGTCACTATGTACACAACATATGAGTAGAACTCTGATGATTACGTGATGAGTTGGGCAAAAAGTCGAAACTAAAAATTCAATGTAGCTAGGAAATTAGCTTTTCTCTTGAAAAACGACCGTGACCCAAAGGTGAGCTTTACCCGCAAAAGTCAAAACTCAGAAATTTTCTGTGATTGAGAGTCGGCATTCACTACTCGAAAAGACACCCTAAGTGAAAAGTGAGCTATTTATCACAAAAATCTAAACTGGCAAATTCTCTGCAACTGTAAAGTGAGCTTTAATCACTTGAAAAAGCACGTTGACGAGAAGGCATGCTGCCACCACAAAATTTCAAACTCAAGAAAAGCACTTTAACCCCATCAGGGCTCAGGGTGAAGAACCCAACACCTTAGACACAACGATTGTTATTGCTTTGCTTGAATTAACCGAACCATAATGATGCAAGTCATTGAGGTGGTCCTTAACAACCATAATATGCACCCTTTCAACTCATTAACTGAATGCTAAGAACCAAATAAGAAACTATGATATACTTAAAATTCAAGAACAAAAAAGAATTTATAAATTAAACATTCATGAAAATAAAGCTTGACAATCCAGCTTTCAAAGTATTAAAACACAATTAACTAATAACATGCATCCAACCATCCATTTTCTAAACCCACTGGAGCCTGCCCAAGCAGACGTTTGGCAAATGGCAGACACATCTAACACAAAAAAGAAAATTTAAAAGCAAGCCTAAGTTTCAATAAGCATTATATTTCCACAGCCAAAGAAAATCCAAACTTAAAAGTGAGATTTTCAAAGTGCAGGTTACCAACTTAAAGCTGCGAGGGAGTAGTCCCAAAATCCCAAACCAACAGGACCACCATCAATAGACAATACATTTAGTTATTAAGGGCACTTGAGACGCTTGTACTTCTAATAACAACTTGGAACTAAATGTTCTCAGCAGCCCCTGAACCAATGAGGCCCATGAGGTCCTGGACTGTACAGTAAAATCTTGGATTTCGAGTAACTTGGTCTGCGAGTGTTTTGCAAGACAAGCAAAAATTTGTAATAAATTTTAACTTGATTAACGAACGAGGTCTTGCAATATGAGTAGTACATATAAGCTTTGTCTGCCAAGTGTCACATGATAACAACTGAGTCGATGGTGGTTCTCCCTCTCTAGCTACAGGATTGTAATTGTCTCCCATGCTCGGTCTCAGTCAGCATGTCTCACTTGTGACCACGTGTGTGTGTGTAAAGCAATTTCAATTTTGTGTGCGAGCAGTGAATCTGTTTAACAACAATGTAATGTCACATTTCCGTGTAATCCTCAAAAGGCAAAAGCAACTGTCATTGGATAGTGTTGTGATGTAGGATTTTGCATATAACTTGATAAATGTTTTGTATGTCTTTATTTATAATTTAGGCATGGTGAAGGTATTCATGTTTGCCTTCCCCATCCCCTTTTTACGACTGTCTCTTTGTAATTTTATGACAAGATTTGGGGGGATGTGTCTTAAACCAGTTTGATCCCCCACACAAAGCCAGGTTAGTGTAATATATGGTCTTGGGCAGGAGATATGTTCTATTTCACCCATTGGTCTGAGGTATGGCTGTTTGGAATTGGCTAGTCTCAGAGGCCTTTAAGTACCATGATGTCCTATTGGTTCTAGGAATTGGAGAGAACATCTATAAATTTACTTGCTCAACCACATTTACCCACATGATGATGAAGACAACACATTGAAGAGCACAGCTCAGCAGCCATATTGAACAGACATGTGGCTGAAAGCTGAGCACCAACGATGCCTTAACTAGAGACATTTTAAGAGCAAGTCACCTGAATTACACATCACCATTTTATCAGGTTGTATGGTTGCCAATATTCAAATGTACTTTGCATTTTGTTATTATTTATGAATATTATCAGTAATAGTGTAACTTAACTCCTGCTTGTCTTTTTACTACATCTAATTGCCTGAGGTTATAGATATAGAAGGGAAGGTGGGGATAAGTTATATACAGTGGTAAGTCTGTGAGATTAGGTATTCTAAGGCTACATATTAATAATACAATAGGGACAGTAGAGCAATATATATATTACTCTACCAAGATAAAACAATTGGCGTAGTCGGCAGGATTTTGGGGTAACCAAGTTTTGCACCCTGTTTGCAAATACTGTTTTGATGTATGTGTTTATGTATGTGAATTTTAGGGCACCCAGTGTACAAATGCGGTGGAAGTAAAACATTTTTTGGTTGCTGAATGGAATATAACCAACAAAGTGTAGAGACTTCATGTGTGTCACAAGGACACCCGCATGTTTGTTAGTACTGGTGGTAGTGAGTCCCTAATTAAAGTGCTAGGGAGTGGTGAAAGATGCATGCGTCATTCATACGGCATTTAAGTGGTTAAAGTGCTAGGGAGTGATGGGACATGCATTCGTCATTCATACGGTACTTATTCGTTTAGAATCTTTGTGTATGTATGTGTATGTTTGCTTACAGGGGCAAAAGTAGGCCAACCCATAACGAATTTGGCAAATTGTATTAGAGTAAATTGTAGACTTAGAAATGCCTAAGTTCATTTTAAAGTCAGCCATCTTCCAGTGGAGTGGCAGAGGCAAGCAGGCTAAAGCTAGGAAACCTGTAGTTCAGGTAGAGAAAGCAGAAGCTGAGCTGAGTGTGCCACAAAATGGAAGGGGGCTGGAAGGATTAAAAGCAAGAAAACAGAGATCAGGTTTAAAGAAGACAGCTGCTGTTATAAGAGGTTTACTAGCTTGTATTATTGGTAATAAGGAAGATCATGATAAGGAAGAAAATAGCAAAGTGAATGAAAGTTATGGAATGTTGAGTGTTTTGAAAGATGTAACAGTTGGTGTGATAATTGTGAAGTGTTAGCATGTAGAACATCCGCTGCTAAAGTAGAAAGCAGTGAAAGAAGTGGAAAAAGAAGTAAAACCACCCATGGTGAAAGTTAGGGCAACAGTAACCAGATCGGACTGGAACCCTAAAACATGGGTGGGTGACTTACATGAGACAGATGTGTGCTCAGATAAAGAGTGGGAATGTGAGTGTGAGGAAAAGGAGAGAGATGAAAGGAAGGGAAAACAGCAAGGGTGTTTTCTTCCTTTATTCTCCACTGCACCACAATCTCCAAGTAATTCTGAGGTCTGTCCAGTATTTAAAGAGCATGCTACACTGATAGATATTTCACCACTGTTAGGAAAGGTAACCAGTGCTGCATTGAAATTTGATTTAGGACAAAGAGATCAGATAGAAGGCAGAGGAGCTGGTGAGTGTGAATGGCAATTGTTGACTAGAGGGCATGAACTGGATTATGGCTTAAGGATACTGAGTAAAGAAAGTGTGGAATTAAACCAATGGAAATGAAAGGAATTCAAGTGCTTGTGTGTGAAAGGTCTGAATGTGCTAGTGCAAGAATGGCTGAGTTGGAAAGAAAGTGCACCAGTTTAGGAGTTGGTTTGAATGAAACAGGACAAGCCAAAGAACAAAGGATGGGGATGGTGCAGCAGGAAGCTCAGCTAGCAAGCCAGGAATGCACAGGGGTGTGAAGGTCCTAACAGCTGTGCTAGGGCCAGCAGTAATTAAAAACAGTAATTCGAAACCTGACTGACCAGTTGTTCAAAAAGACAGCCTATGACTCTCCATGCAATAAAATGGAGAAAAGTGAGCTGGTCTTTAGTAAAGAACACAGGTCAGTTTTAGCAGAAATGCTGGATTTAGAACTTGGGTTTGGAGAGGCTTCAGTCCACACTTTCAGTTACCATACAATAAAAAAGGACACACAGGCAATGAAAAAATAGAAGGGCAGCAGGAAGACAGGAAAGGGAAAATAGTTATTTCTGTTTCAATTTTCTGGCCTTTTGCAATAGTGCTACTTCTATTGTAAGGTTTTATGGACTTTGGTTTGGTGCAGGTAATAAATAGTGAAGGCAATTAGCAGAGTAAAATCCATGCAGGAGATCGGGTTACCATTGGCACATTGGAGTGGTGTGGCACTAGTGCCAAGCTGTTCCAATGAATGCCTGGAAGCAAAGTTTGAGTTTTGGCACCAGGTCGACAGCCAAGAAAATGAGATGGACAGAAACTGCTTTGTCACCTTCCATTTTGCAGACCTGCCTAATGAAGAAAAGACAACATGTAAAGACTGTAACAAGTCCACAAGTCATGCAATAATAAGGACTAGTCACAATAGCTATAGTTTAAAAGAAAGGTTTGTTCATTACTGCAGCAAATTTATATTCCAAGGGGTGGAAACTGAACAAACCAGTTAGGAATGCCAAAATAAGGGGATTCATTTTGGGCTCATAAAGTATACATTCTGGGTATTAATTAATTAAGAGGGATAATTAATATAAGAAAAGGTATACTGAGCAAATTGGTGAACTTTTCAGGAAAGCAGGTGCAGCTGGTACATTTGCAAGACATATGGGCTCCGATGTTTAGGTATAGTCTAATTGGGAAAATATGGAAGCCCTGCTGAGATTGTCGGCTATGGTGCAGGCACAGGACCAGTGGGCCAATTCTGAACCGAGGTGTTTAGCACAATGTCCTACGGGGAATGATGAGAGTTGCAAAGCTTTGATGTCTCATGGTGGTGAAGCCTATACTGGTAAAGGCTGATGGCAAAAGTTGCACCATGGGTAGGAAAGCAAAAGGCAACTAAGTCATTGTGCAGAGGGGCCACAATGTTGGTTTGTGAACAGTTTATGCAGTGGCACATGGCCACTTGGGCAGAAGTGGTTGTACTGGCACCTGTGGCATGTTACCTTTCAAATTTTGATGTTAATTGTACAGTTGCATATGCTTAGATAGTTTGGGACAGAATTAGCAGTTAGACAGAGAACAAGTACAGATTAAAAATTCACACAATAGACTCAATTGTAGTGGGCAACAGATAGCAGTTATTACGTTAGTTATACTGAAAGTTGTCCTACACAATAACCCTCCTCCTCCTGGTGAGAGGTATTCATGTTTGCCTCTCCCCTTTTACTCTCTCTCCCTCACACAAAGCCAGGTTAGTGTAATATATGGTCTTGGGCAGGAGATAAGATGTTCTAGCCACAGCTCAGCAGCCATATTGAACAGACATGTGGCTGAAAGCTGAGCACCAACGATGCCTTAACTAGAGACATTTTAAGTAACTGCAAGTCTGTGTGCCACCTGAATTACACATCACCATTTTATCAGGTTGTATGGTTGCCAATATTCAAATGTACTTTGCATTTTGTTATTATTTATGAATATTATCAGTAATACATTATTTTATGTGTAACTTAACTCCTGCTTGTCTTTTATTCTTTTCAAAGGTAAAGTGCAGGTTAATTTGTTTTATGTATTTTTACTTTATATTTTGTATTAATAATTTTTATATGAATATTTTGGGTTGTGGAACGAATCATCTGAGTTTCCATTATTTCTTATGGGGAAATTCACATTGATATACAAGTGCTTTGGATTACAAGCACGTTTCCAGAATGAATTATGCTCGCAAAACAAGGCACCAGTGTATTTTAACTGGCACTAACAAACATTTCTCTGGAAGGGATTCACTACCATTACCCACCCAGCCAATCCTTTTGAAGAGTGGACTCTTCAGTTTCCATGAAGTTTTTAACAGACTGATACCTTATGTTCAAACACTCCACTTGTCTTTTACATTCCTGTAGGTTAACACTCGTCTTTCCACACTCCTTTGTTTTTATTAAATAGGAACATGAATCTATATATGAAGCTGTGAAGTCTCACTCCAAAAGAATCACATGTCACTATTAACAACTACAGCATCACAGCATATCATAGTCGGATGAGTCTAAAACAATAAATAAAACTGCAAAAATGCAAGTTTTCTCCCAGTGCAGATATATCAGAAGAATCTTGACACTTTGTCCATTAGAATTGTGAAGAGGACAGAGACAAAATAAACTCTTTGAAAGGTTCTATGGCTGATTTAATTGTATTCATTGTAAGGCAAAATATGCAAACACAGCTCTGGATTGCAAATACAGAAACTGGCACACACGTGCAAGTAGGAGACAGCTAAAGGGTCTGAGTAATTGTAATAAAACATCCGACCAAGGGGTGGCGGAGTGCACTGACTGTCTTTCTCAGTTCCCTGCAGACCTTTCCCGGGAAATCCTGCAAGATTCCTGCGCCTCAGAAGACATCACTTCTGGAGCCGACACCTTTGCTGACGTCACTTCCGGAGCCGGCTGACATCACTTCTGGTTCCAGCCCTTTTGAAGACATGATTTCCTTTATGAGCCTTTAAAGCCTCCATCTTGGTCTATTGTGATCAGTTCTGTTTTGGACTCTTTTCTATGCACATCATCAAACTTTTGCAGCCAGGAAAACACTATATGGGTGGCTGCCCCAAATCTTTATGATGTCTGTGTTGCATTTTTATCACAGTGGCGTAGCCGGCAGGATGAAGTCCTAGAAGAAACCGGGACACGAACATGAAACTAACAAGATAGGAAAGAACCGGGGCCGGGTTTCGGGGAGGAGTGCGTTTGGGGATCAGAAAGGTCTCAGAGTGTGAAAGGGACACACAGACTTAGGCTGGTTTCTGGGGATGAAACAAACGTGACTTATTATACTCTCTCGGAGGAGAGAGCTGAGCCGCCCATTGGGCTGAGGTCCCAGTTAAATATTGGCTATCCCCAGTCCAGCAGGCATAAATACTAAAAAACTAGGAGTTTGATCCCGAGAGATCAATCCAGGGGCTGGCTATGACCCTCTGGGAACAGGTTGCCTTTTGGCTAAGGCCATTTGAACTGACCACCTTCCAAATAGTACAGCAGGTAGCCTGCTTTATTTTTCTAAAGAGTCTTCCCAAAAACTTTCCATTCTATAGAAGAGCTTATACAGCTCATAAAAACCCCCATGCCAGTCTCAAAATCTGGGAGAGCAGAACAGTCCTGTGGTCGATTTCCTAGAGATTACGTCATACAAAATAAGTCTCTTCCACATAAATCTGAACCTGTTTCTCAGTTCCCGGGCTGCCGGGCTTGTGACCTACCCGGGAACAAGGCGGGATGTAGGTGAAGGGGAGGAACAGTTTGTGCACTCTTGCCAACTCCCTGACGTTATCGAATACGGGACCTGTAGTCATTAATGGTTACAAACTTGATGCCTTATTTGATTCCGGCAGCAACATTTCCAATGTTAGAGAAGTCCTAACAGACCAAGGGACACCTTTTACCTTGGAGACGATCAGGGAAACGGCGAAGTTACTGAAAATAAAGCACTTAAAGACCGCGGTGTATCATCCTCCTTTAATCAGACTCTCAAGCAGATGCTTTACAAGGTGGTCAGCAGGAATGGGAGGAATTGTGATCAACTCCTCCCCCTCATTCTCTTTGCCTATCGGGAAGCCCCACAAGCCTCTACGGGGTTCTCACCTTTTGAATTATTATACGGATGACAACCCCAAGGTATATTGGATATTTTGAAAGAAGGCTGGGAAGGACAGGCTCTTCCCTCTACAAATATTTTGGAATATGTCGCTCAATTATGCAATATATTTCAGAATAATAATAATAATAACACATTTTATTTATATAGCGCCTTTCCCATGCTCAAGGCACTTACAGAATATAAGAAAGAACGGCAGGCTATACAGTATATAGCATTGTACAAACCAAATAAATAAATAAATTAGATTACGACAGTGAATTCAGAAAAAAAAGCCTAAAAGACAACATAATTGATGGTCTAGCACAAACACATACAGGTTACATGAGCATCTTGACAGAGAGGTAAACTGAGAGAAGGGTAATAAAGTCAAGTAGAGCTAAAAGCCTTCTTGAACAGATGAGTTTTGAGTTGTTTTTTAAAAGAATTCATGGAGTCCGCTGACCTGATTAATTTCGGTAGGTCATTCCAGAGTCTGGGCGCTATATAGCTGAAGGCCCTGTCACCCATGGAGTGTAGATTAGTGTAGGGCAAAACAAGACTGCCAGAATCAGAGGACCTTAGTGGGCGGGCAGGCACATAGCGATGAAGAAGATCACTGATGTAGTTTGGTGCAAGGTTATTTAAGGCTTTGTAGGTTATTAGTAGGATTTAATATTCGATTCCGTAAGACACAGGGAGCCAGTGAAGACGGAGCAGGATGGGTGTGATATGCTCGCTGCTGCTGGTTCGAGTAAAGAATCTTGCAGCCGAGTTTTGAATAAGCTGGAGCTGTGATATAAGATTAGAAGGGGCACCTGCCAACAGCTAGTTACAATAATCGATGCGGGATGTGATAAAAGCATTGACAAGTTTCTCAGCATTAGAAAAGGAGAGGAAGGAGCGAACATGGGATATGTTACGGAGGTGAAAGTAAGAAAATCCGACCTATTCAAAAATGTCATATGAAAGAGGCACAATCTGCACAGGCCCATTATTATGACCGTGGCACAACCCTCCAAGAAATCTATCCGGGGGATCATGTCATGGTATTAGTTCCCACCACCCATTCTAAATTACTCACCCATTGGCAAGGCCCTTATGAAATTAAGGAGAGAAAATGATTGGTTGACTATTTGGTGAAACAACCCAATCATAGACCAAGCGAGTGGGTTTATCATGTGAACTTGCTGAAGCGGTGGAAGGGGAGGGAGTCAGATCATCCCTCCACTTAGCCCTGCTCATTCTTTGCTCACATAGACACCCTTAATTTTGGCGAGGAATTAACTTATAGACAAAGACGGGAGCTGGAATCAGCTATCCTGTAAATCTCTGAGGTGGTGAGTGAAAAACCTGGGAGGACCTCTCTGATTGCGCACAACATAATGACTAAACCGGAGGTTATAGTCCGAGAGCGCCCCTATAGACTTCCTGAGGCAAAGATAGCAGAAGTGGAGCTGGAAATCAAGCAGATGATGGAACTAGGAGTGATAGAGGAAAGTCATAGTCCCTGGTCAAGTCCAATCGTTTTGGTTAGTAAGCCTGACGGCAATTGGAGGTTTTGCAATGACTTCCGTCAGCTTAACCAGGACTCCCTTTTTGATGCTTATCCCATGCCTCGCGTGGATGACCTCCTCGAGAGGCTTGGACAAGCAGAAGTTTTGTCCATACTTGACATGACAAAGGGGTATTGGCAAATTCCTTTAACAGACTCTGCAAAGGTCAAGACAGCGTTTAGCAGACATTGGCAGTATAGTGTCCTTCCATTCGGGTTACACGAGGCTCCTGTGACTTTCCAGGATCTGGTGGACAAAGTGCTCCGGCCCCATAATGCGTATAGTGCTGCCTATCTGGATTACGTTGTCATCTATTCAGCACATGAAAGGAACACATACAGCAGGTCACTGTGGTATTGCAGGCACTAGGAGAAGCCGGGCTTCATATCAATCCCAAGAAATGTTTCTTTGGACTGAAAGAGGCTAAATATTTGGGCAACCTGGTGGGTCAGGTACCGTGAAACCACAGTATTCAAAACTAGATGTCATATTAAAATGGCCCCATCCGCGAACCAAGCGGCAAGTCCAAGCTTTTCTCGGATTGGCCGGGTACTACCAGTGGTTCGTACCTAGGTTTTCAGAGAGAGTGGCGCGCTTGACTGATATAACAAAGAAGAGGGCTCCTAATCATATGGTATGGACTGACAAGGTGGATGCTGCATTCTGTGACTTAAAACAGGCTCTTCCTTCAGCACCAATATTAAAAGCTCCTAATTTTTCTCTCCCTTTTATTCTCCAGATGGATGCTTCAGACACAGGCCTGGGGGCCGTGCAGCCAAAGCGTCAAAAGTGTTGAACACTCCGTCATGTACCTGAGCTGGAAACTGCTGGATCGGGAGATCAGGTATGCAGCGGTGGAAAGGGAAGCCCTTGCGATTAAATGGGCAATTATGCAGCTGAGGTACTACTCTTTTGGGCCGGGAGTTCACTCTGGTGATGAACCATGCTCCCTTAAAGTGGATAGCCCTTCACAAAGAGTCAAATCCACTAGGTGGTATCTCCTACCTTACAAGTTTTCGCTAATTCATCGTAAGGGCTCTCTCAATGCCAACACTGATGCTCTCTCTCGTGTCCACGACCTCTCGGTGCAGGATGCCCGACCCGATGGGTCTGGGCTGAGGGGATGGCCTTGTCACAAACATGCGAGTAGGAGACAGCTAAAGGGTCTGAGTAATTGTAATAAAACATCCAACCAGGGGGCGGTGGAGTGATCTGACTGTCTTTCTCAGTTCCCTACAGACCTTTCCCAGAAAATAGTGCAAGGTTCTGGCACCTCAGAAGACATTACTTCCGGAGCCGGCCCTCTTTGCTGATGTCACTTCTGAAGCCAGCCCCTTTGCTGACATCACTTCTGGTTCCAGCCCTTTTGATGACATAATTTCCTCTATGGGCCTTTAAAGCCTCCATCATGATCTATTGTGATTGGTTCTGTTTTGGACTCTGTTCTATGCACATCGTGCTTCATCAAACTTAACTTTTGCAGCCGGGAAAACTATATACGGGTGGCTGCCCCAAATCTTTATGTCTGTGTTGTATTTTTATCACAAAACCAAATAACAGACCAAAGATACTATATACATGTAGCACATCTCATAACATACAAAGAGTCTTGGAAATCAACTCTGAGTCCATAAAACATAAATAGACAAGACTGGCAAATTCTAACTCCAAAGAAAGATAAAAATCAGTACACGACTTGTCCTCAGTATATATGAGACAATGTTGACAAATGGAAAAACATTGGTGCCTCAGGTATAACAGTTGTTCACCATTGCATGGATGGTAGGGAATGATAAAGTCAGGGATAAGATTGCCCATTATAAAAAGGGATCACTCTTCTGAGCATTTTAGATCACATTTGGTTAATTTACATAATAACTGCAGTTGCAATACAATTTGACAATTTTCCTAAAATTACAAGCAGCAGAACCAATGTACAGTCAACATATTTTGTGCACCATGAAATGCTAAAGATTGCAAGGGAAACCATACCGCAGTGTTTTTAATTTTTGGAGAATAAAATAAATTAGCAAGAGAGATTTAGCAGACTGATTTACCTGGGTAATAGATGTCTCAAAATAACATTCTGCTCTTATTTAACAACTGTAGCAATAGCAGATTTGGTAAACAAAACCACTGAAAAAATAGGAACTACAGAATTGCCTGCACAAAATGGTGACTGTTAACTCTGTCTAACATATCACCCCTGAATGAAAAACTGGCACTGGCATCAGTTACCTGTTCATAGGTCAGTGCTTGAAAATGGCAGAAAAGAGTATGTCATTTCAATAACATGCCAAAGCTGAATTTATTTTAATGAGGAAATATCCATAGCTAATATTCACACATGACACTTTAAAGACAGAAGCAGAGGCACAGATATGCAAACATCACTGCAAGCTGCCTCTTCTGAGAGTATCAAAGTAAAACTGGTGTGCTCATCACAGAGAATAAACATTTTATAATCAAGAAGCTTTCCAGGCAGCAATGCATTGCTGTTTGTGCAAGGTGAAAATGGAGTTCAACCACAAGGTATTCCATAATTTTGTAAAATTATCATAACAAAACAACTTTGACTGTGAAATTTATATAGAGGTAAACAAAAACACGGCAAGCACATTGAAGTTGCTGAGACATAAAAATACAGGGTCACTAGTCCACCCTGTCTCATTGTGTGACCTTGACTAAGTCACTTAACCTGCCTGTGCTCTGGCTTTAAACAGTTATAATAATCTACTGAACTTGTTAAGTGCCAAGTATAAAAGAACCAGTCAAATATATTGGTTTGATCATTGAAGGGCTGCATCAGTCAGCTGCAAAAGACAAAAAATAGGTAAATATTATTCCTACACTGGAAACAAATGATGGTTTACAAACACAATGTTTCAGCTGGATGACTCTCAACAAATGACTGAAAAGGGTAAAGTTAATTTGTATATAAAGGCGTGGAAGGACAGAACAATGACGAGCAAGGGTAAGCCAGAAATGGAACCCAACATCCACCTTTTCCACCATAACAGATTTTCCCCATTTTGCAAATGTATCGTTCCCTAGGATTCTTTTTCCTAATTCACCGTTGATCTCTTTCCATCAACAATCTAAGTAATTTACGTCAATTTCTTGCATATAGCTCACTTCACAAAGTAGTGCCAATTTTCTTTCTAGGCATTTTCTATTATAACAGCAACTGCTCTATTACTTAAATGTATGTTACCAACAATTTAATCATATTTTTCTCCTCTGAAAAAAACAAGCCACCTGCCAGCTCATATATCTCATTTTTATAGTATTTCTTGCAAAAAGTGTGCAGCCTTCTGGATTGGTGAAACCATCAGATAGTTTACAGGTCATTTTAGTAAGCACACTGAGCCATTAAGATAAAAGAACTTACAAAATTTAAAAGCAAACATTTCAAAACCTTGACCAATGGATGCAATCTCACTGATCTCTCTCCTTGAGTACATTCACAAATCTTCAAGAACACCTTTCAGAGAAAAACAAAAGAAGCCAAATTCATTCTCATGTTTGGATAGCTCATTTCTCCTGCACTAAATGATCAACTAATGTTTCATTATCTCCTCTCAGCTTTCCTAATGGCGTCTTTGAGAAGCTTCTCTGTTGTTTCTCTGGCTTTTGTATGTATCCCATTTGTACCTTTTCAGTTTTACACCTGATGAAGGTTGCAAAGCTAAATAATTGTGTCCATAATTGTTTCTGTTATATTGACATTGGAGTGACATATAATAATTTCTTAATCATTTCTTTATTAAAATATGCTTATTTGTTTTGATGCATACATTAGTAATTTGCTACAGATTCCCGTGACCAGTTGAACCTTTGTGCAATGAAGCGTCAAATATATTTCCTCTTCAATTTAATTGTGCCCTCGAGCACATGTTCCACTACATCACAGGAAAAATTCTTAGAATTTAATTTTGAAAATTGTTTTTAGTTGGTTCATGCACTAAATATCAATATATGAAAAGAAAGGAAGCCATTCAGTCCCTAGAGCTCATATATCCTTGAGGTCCATATATCTTTGAGGTCCACCCATATATCTTTGAGGTCCACGCATCCTCATATGAGCTGAATCTATTTTTTTGGCAGCTAGCAAATTTAATTTACTCCAAAAGTCTCTAGTAGCAGACTTTGTTACACACACACCTTCTACAAATCGGTGCTAATTGTGACACCTCACTTTAGTTATGATTATAACTCACAAACATAATGGAAATGGTGTGATGCCATAAAACATACCAGGATCTTCTTCAATGGTCAGCACAGAAGAGACTCATTCCAGGCCAGCTTGCCCCAAAAATCTACCTGAAGGCTAGGCCCAAAATAGGGAAAACTGGCTAAATAGTTCAAAATATAAAGATATGTTACAAAATGTAGCAAAAAGCACAATAAGGAAGAGAATGACGATAAACAAATAAAGATTTTATACAAATGTTTGAATTGGTGTAAGCAACTCTATTTTGGGGTGTTCATAAGAAATGCAATGATTTACTTCACAAAGTAGAAGTACATAATAAAGAAGAATAGCTGCGTCATATATCTGAAACATTAAAATGTGTGCTCTAATTTAAATGTCTAAATATTCTTGATGATATTAGACATTTTCAGCCTCTGACAGAGGTCCATAGATTGATAGAGTGCTAGGTCCCTAATAAAGAATCAAAAGTCAAAAATAACTTTATACTTATAATCACTGACCTTGAAATTGTCTAAAATGATACTGTATATACTTACATTGAAGTTTCTCATTTTTAACCTTCTGGGAGTCGCTCTTAGAGGGCTAGGAGCAGTGATAAAGAATCAGATATCAATAATAGTATCATATTTGTATTCAGAAACATGGAAATTGCATAAAATGACACATGCCTACATTACAATTCCCATTTTTTCAACGTTTTGTGAAAAGGAGTACCTTTGACCCCTTGCACCCCATTAGTAGGTGAAAACCTTGTTTGATGTGGCATGAACCAGTCCTTCTGGTCATTTTTGCTGAAGGCACCTACTGTATTGGTTTACACTTTATCATATCGGTATAATTATGGTCGAAAAATTATAGTCTTTCATGTCTACATGGACAAAAATAGGGAAGAACCACTATTTGCATGACTAGACATCAAGACAAGTTCAACAGTATATTATATGTGGGGGGTTTTCTTGTACTGATGTCTCATAAGGCAAAAAAACTGAAGTGAATTCTAAACGTTCATAAGTAATTCCTATGAAGAAAGTAAAGGATTTATTTAACAACATGGGAAAATATAGCAAAATGCGTAAAAGTAAAAAATAAGAATTGCATAAGTAAGTACTAGAAAAAAAATCGGATAAAAAAAGAAAATTAGAAAATCCAATAAAAATTAGAAGCAAACACTCTACAGAAACACAATGATTTCTTCCTCCTGACCCTTTTTAGCTGACTTAAACAACCAGGGGTTGGGCTCAGGAATGGTGAGGTCAAAGTGGCCCCTCCCCCTAGGGCTCTACCCATAATGAACATGGAAAAAAAATTGTAAGCAAATTCAAAGGCACAATACACAATTAACTAATTATAAAAAAAAATCAACAGAAATAGCAAAAAAATATGAAAAATATAATCACTTAAGGACAACAAAATAATTAAACACTTGAATACATTCTAATACATAACAACTTTGGACAAGTAATACAAGTAATAATTAAAGCTCAGAAATAGTAATTCAAAAGTTCTATTCAGACATTTTTATATATATATATATATATATATATATATATATATATATATATATATATATATATATATCATGGGGCTGGGGTGGAGCCCCGACCACGTGGGGGCAACCGCCTTGGTTTTGTTGGTGGCCTCAGGTAAGGGGCTTGGAAGCCCAACCCTGTAGGGGCCCGTGGCCACCGCCAGGTGTTGCCCCGGTGCCTGAAGAAACCTGGAGCCCAGCACTTCTGCCATACCAGGAAGTGCTGGGGGGAAGAGGAGCAGGAACACCCGGAGGACTTCCGGCTACACAGTTGGTGCTTCCGCCACACGGGGTGGTGTCGGCGGAAGCTCCTCAGGAAGCAGCTGGAGCCCATCCGGGCGTACATAAAAGGGGCCGCCTCCCTCCAGTCGACAGCAAGAGTCGGGTGGAAGTGGATGGAGCTCGGAGGAGAAGAGGCGGTCTGAGGACTAAGCAAGGCATCATTGTGCGGCCAGGACTTGAAGGGGTGATTGGTGCTGCGGCACTGGGTTTGTGCACTTTACCACCTGTAAATAATGTAAATAAACACGTGTGTGGCGAAATAACATGTCTGCCTGTCTGTGTCCGGGCTATACCCCACAATATATATATATATATATATATATATATATATATATATATAATATAGTTACTGTACTAAATATTGCTGAGATAAGCGTGTTCCTGCCCTAAACAACGTACTAATGAAAATGGTCAGTACTAAAAACAGATGAGTTGATAATTAAATAAAGGCTTGAGTGACAGTTTATCATGAATTAATATGTCTTAAATCTAACAATTATAGTATGTTAAGTAACATGCACAGTATCTCATCTCTTAATACACATAAGCATAGCATGAATCTTTATTACACTTTTCCCTCCTAACACACAAGCTGCTTGCCTTTTGCATTCCAACTTCTGATGGAGAAATCAATCAACTTTATCACTCCATCCATTTTATTGAGCTCTGTTTTCTCATTGAAAAGTTATTAATACCAAATACCTTTGCAGCATTGGGTGAAAAGCAGTAATGGGGTTCCAGGGTATGCTAGGGCCTACACACAAATATACCCATATTCACTATTATCAGGCTATATGGAATGTGAAAGGATCTCAAATTGCCAGACAAAAGTAGAGAATAACATGGAGAAGATTGTGCAGACTTCACATACTGTACATGGTTGTGTTAGTTCTTCAGCTTAGACAGTAGTATTTACCAATGCACCCTTGAATACAGAAGTGGAACCATTACTGGATCACAACATTTGCACCTCTGTTTGATTTCTGGCTAGGGTCTATTCCAAAACAGTGAGACATATTTTACTGTAAGGCAGAGCGCCAGTGCTTTATTGGCTTCTTATTATTTAATCATTGTTGTGTGCACAAATATTGCCCCAAATTAACTGTATGTAGTTCCTTCCTGCTTATTTACTGCTGCCAGAAATGGCTTTCATTACCTTTTACTCAGAAAACATATGGCTTGGGAAATTATGCGATATAAATTATAAACTGGTCAGAGGAAATCTCTGTAAAAATTTCTAAGCTAGTAAATTCCACTGATCTCTGGGAAAGAATTAAGCTGGTGATATACTGAAAATTAAGCAAGTAGGAAAACAAGTTACAAAACAGCTCTTCTCTTAATAAAAAAAGGTAACAAAACACTCACAAAAGTTTGATTTAACATTCATTTGATATCACTGTTAATTTGTTAGAAAAGATTATTTTTTAGAAAGGGCTAAAACCAAGAGAATGAAAAGCTTTTGTTTGATTGTTATCAAGTGGACAGTAGTCAAGTTGAACAGAAGCCAGTAAAAGTGAATGGGAAAGTTCAGAGGTGTGGGGTGTCATTGAACAAGCTGCAGGCAAATGAAAAGCGTCCAATTTAATAAGTAATCATTCAGCCACAAAGCTTGGCAAGCCTTTAGAAATAAGAAGGCCTCATTCACAATTTTCTAAACACTCTGCCTCTTGAATGTTCTGTCTTGAATATTAAACAGAATTAAAGTTGTAGTGATCATTAAGATTTGAATTGTGCTTTTGTTGTAATCATGTTTCACAGTGTATAATGACAAAGCAAATCTTGATTGATGTGTAAAATCTTCTTCATTCAGACCTTTTTTATATTCTATTTTGTGATCTCTTGGTAATGTGTAAACTGGAGATTTACCAGAAACTTCCCTACACATAATTAAAAATGCAGCAAAAATCGAGTGTTATTGCATATATATATATATATATATATATATATATATATATATATATATATATATATATATATAGGTAAAATAGCCCCCCATACACAGACAGACATGACACCAGATGTCCAAAACACACACATTTAATGCTTTTATAGCTTATACAACACTACAAAATGCTCCAACCAGCCAAACTCAATCCCTTCTTTTCTCTCTCTTCTTCTCTTTCTGCCACCCTTGCTCCTCCAAAAGCAAAGTTCCATCCTCTTCCTCCCAACTTCATTTCCTCTAATGGAGTGAGGCAGCTCTTTTTATAACACCCCGGATGTGCTCCAGGTGCTTCATGATGATCTTCTGACGGCACTTCCTGGTGTGGCGGAAGTGCCACTTGAGCACCTGGAAGCACTCCAGGTGTGCCTGGAATCTGTTCCGGCAGCACTTACGGTTGTGGCGGAGTGCTGCAAATCAGGGCTCCATAATCCTCTGGGCGCCCCCTGGTGGTGGCCATGGGCCCCAACAGGGTTGAGCTTCTAAGCTCTGATCCCATGGCCCCCATGCAGACCAGGGTGGCTGCCCTCTCATGGCCCAGAGGAGGTATTGTCCCTATATATTGTCACAGATTGCTGGGGTCCTTACCCAGCCTGGATGCCTGGAAGGACTGGAAGGTGGCACGTATATCTTCCAGGCCACGAGGAGGCAACTGCCCTGGATTAAGAGAATACCACTGGAGAAGAGGAAAAATGTTTTAACTCACTGGGACCTGTGGCCACCGCTAGGGGGCGCCTTAAGCCTCGTGGAACCCGGAAAAAGTTACTTCTGCCACATTCGGAAAGATGGTGGAAGAGCCTGCCAGGGATGCCCGGAGTGCTTCCGGGGCAAAGGGCAGCACTTCCACCACACCAGGAAGTGCTGCCATAAGGACGTCATCAGCCACCTGGAGCACATCTGGGCGGGAATAAAAGGGGCCGCCTTCCTACAATCGAGGAGCTTGAGTCGGGAGTGGGAGCAGGACAAAGCACCCAGGAGGAGAGGAAAGGTGGCCAAGGACTGAGAGAAAGAAGCCCATATTGTGGTGATTATTGCTGTGTGCATTGTGTGTGGTGTTTGGGACTGTGAACCTGAGTTTATTTATGATTAATAAATGTGTGCAATTGATAAAGATGTGATTTCCAACTGGTGGTGTCCGGGCAAGTCTCACATTTATATATATATATATATATATATATATATATATATATATATATATATATAAAGCAAGAAAAAAGGGTCTAAGTCTTAAATATATATATGTCTTAAATATGTACTCAACCCCAATATCTTAATGCAAACATTAGGACCCAAGGCTCCTCACAAAGTATGCAATCCATCAACCTTTTTACACACAGAAGGTGTCACAAAGAGTTTAAAAAACATTTGCCAAGGATTGGTGGCTTGAATAATTCAAAAATATGTATTGACAAAATAATGTATTCCAAATACTAGACACAAGATACTGCTATTATGGATGAAACTACATAGATAATGTAGGTAAGATTTCATCTTAAAATCCTAAATATCTCAAAGAAGCTGTATTCTTTCATAGTAAATCACAATTAACAATGGTGAAGTATGATATGTGATTTTGTGTGCCTACAGCATAGATTATATTGATCATACTAGTGATTTATCAGTGACATTTTCATTTTCAGTAATTTATTTTTTTCTTTGTTCTTTTCATGAGTGAGAATATAGAATAGTGTCCTCCAAGCTGATTGATATCAAAAATAAAATAAGCATAGAGTATAAGCTGATAAAACATAAAATGTAAATAGAAATAATTTTTTAGAGCTGAACATACAATAAGAGGACAATATTTGTTTTGGGTATGGCCAATCATTCAGTCACTACAATACATAGTAACAAAAAAATCATGTAATAGTGGGAAGTGTGGTGTGATGACTTTAACCACACAATGCCCAGTTATGTACTCACATCCCACCCACATTGCACCAGTCAGTACGTTGCTTAGCCACTTGTTCTCCAACTGGGTTATTGAAGATGTGAAGGATGCCCGTCCCTACATTAAAGGAACAGTCTCCTAAGGAAAAAGAGCCTGTTCTGCTCTTTCTTATATAGTTCTACTGTGTTCCGAGAGCAGTCCAACCTGACCTGACTTGTACTTGTACCAGTGGACCACCTCCATATCCACTCTCTGACAATTCTTTCTACACCAAGAAACAAATTTCTCCACTTGACTCCTGTACTCTGTCTCATCCAATTTATTAATACATCACATACTGTAAGTGTATAGTCAGAGGTGTACTAAGTGTAGATAAAACAAGACAGGACTGATCCTTGTGGTGCTCCAGTGTTGCTCACATCTATATCAGAAACACAACTGTTGAAAATGTACCAATGTGGCAATGTTTTTTGTTGGAAAATCATTTTTAGGAAATCAGCTGGGTATAGAGCACAAACAACTGTTTCTCCAAATCCATATCGGCGTGGTGGCTGCCATAAGCTTATTAGAGAAAAAATAATCCCTTTTGAATAAATCTTATCTAATAGCTCATAACTTTTCCTGGAGACCAAAAACTAGATACAATTCTGTCTGGCATGGATGCCACCAGTTTACAAATGTAGGCAACATCAATTTTTATCCACTCTGCCAGCACCAAATCCAACGGTTCAGCCCAAAAGGTTAGATGGTTCTGCTGGCATTTCACTTGTTGCTCCTAATAGTTCCACAGATTTTCTATGTGATTTAGATCAGGGGATTTAGTAGGACGGTTGAGATACAAGAATATTTCAGAATGTTCTTTGTAACAATTGGTGTTTTGGACGAGGTAGCCATTTTGTGTTCACTCTGGAGATGAAGAAACAAAGGGTAACACATGGTCATCCAGAAGCCCAGTATAACCCTTCTGGTTCAAGTGCGTTATCAGCTTAACCAAAGAAACCAATTCTTAGAACATCAAAATGCCACCTCCTACCTTGAGCAGCACTGTACACACAGTCCTTATGGAAGGCTTCATCCGGTTTACAATATACCAGTTGCGTCATCGTCATTTGAGTACAAACAGACAATCAACTCATCAGACCATATAACATGTTTTCAGCCATTAACAATATAATGTGTCAGGTCCCACATCTACTATAACCATGCAGCTTTGTGAATAACTGTTAGCCAGGACCTCTTCTTTAGTACTCTGCTCCAGATATCCAGGGCAGGCATTTTCCTCATGAGCATTCATTCAGAAATGGCTTATTGTGAGCCTGATTTGACTGTCTGCAGCAGTTCTTGTCTGGTGGCAAAGCGGTATGCTGTTTCAATGTTTGACACACAGCAATGGTACCTATCTGTAAGCACCATCTTTCAACTGCATTTCCAGCAATGATTACTGGTGGTCTGTTAGTTGGCAACTGCTGGAAGAATTCTTGGATGGTACACTTTGACACACCTGGTAAGTCAGCAGTGTCCTGTACACTATGCCCTTGGGGGTCGCTGAATGCAATAACTAATTTTTGTCAATAATTCACGTCTGTCATGCAATTCATTTTTTACTGAGAGAACCAAACATACATCACCACTCCTTGTCACTCTATGAATCCTGTTGCACATGACACAGCTATTTGCAGGACAGTATTTATACTGGGGTGCCCTTTGTTGGAGTCTGACATATGTATCACCTCTTAGATGGGCAGTGACTAGTTGTCCGGTGAGCTTTTTTTTAGATCAACTTCAAGTTTTAGTGGTCAGCAATTGATGTGGAGGTGAGAGAGTACTGTGAGTCTCCCCATAAGTGCCATTAAATTCAGTTCCCCAAACATCAGCAGGTTCATCTGCAGCCTTTGACTTCAATGGACATACTCTTTGATCAAATTACTATGGATACTGTGGGACTGCACAAAAAATGTTCTCACAGCCACAAATATATCCTAGCAATTGTGGATTGTGATACCCTGAAGCCATCCCACTTTGTGTAGCCCATTTAAAAACAATTGTCTGGGAATTTGCAAGATGTAATCCCCAAGAGGAATTTGACTAATCTGGAGAACCTCTTCACTTCTATGACTGCTCAAGTGCAAACAATAAAATATTTTTAAAAATGTGTATCATCTGCACATTAAAGGACTGCAAAGAACAAATGTTATAGATGCTCATACAGGAAAACAAGAAGGCTTAAGATCAACTGTCCTCTATTGGGATGTTTGCTTACAGAGGTGCCACAGGAGTCCTTTTAGTTTCTATTTGGGAGAACCGACCAGGTGGATCCTGGATCTGGGCATGGAAAGCTGGGAGGTACATACTGAAATTGACACTTGTGCTTTGGGATAGTTTTCTCAACTTAGCGACTGACTGACTTTAAAAGCTGTACACTTTATGCAAGAGTCCAGCAGACACATGAATGGCTGTACAAATGTGGGGCAATGCCACAAGAGTTCCAGTCAGAAGATGGGGTAATGGTTGTAATACTAACTTCTCATTCAATATTTTTAACTTTCAAACTAATTAGTTAAGAAATTAAAGGAAGGGCTTAGAAGACTGTGGGATTGAACAGCCGTAGCCAGTGACATAAAGAATAGATTTGCTAAAGACCCGGCATGCATATGACATATGATCTGAGGATGGTGGCTTATCCATCACACTTCAATAATAATAATAATAATAATAAATGATAAATTTAATTTACAAGTACCTTTCAAAGTACCTAAGGCCCCTGTACAACAATACTCATAAAATCAAACAATCCAATGTACAAACAAAGTTAACAACAAAAGGCGATATTAAAAGGTTTTAAGTCTAGATTTAAAAACAGAAAATGAGGTACATGCACGAAGCTCCAAAAATGATAAACTAAAAGCCCTGTCGCCCATAGTGCGCAGTCTGCATAATGGAATGGTTAATAGCAAGGAGTTAGAAGAACAAAGTGAACGGGAGGGAGTATATGGATAGATCAAAGAAGACAAGTAAGGTGGGGCTAGACCATGAAGAGACTTAAAAACTAAAAGGAGAAGTTTATATTGAATATGGAAGGGAACAGGTAGCCAGTGCAATTTTACAAGTGTAGGAGTGATTTGATCCCTGGCTTTTAAATGGGTAACAACTCTAGTTACTGAATTCTGTACATATAGTAATTTATTTATACTCGAAGCAGAGATACCAAACAGCAATGCATTGCAATAGTCAAGTTGCAAAGTGACAAAAGCATGAATATGCGTCTCAGTTGCATTATTAGCGAGCAATGGACACAGCCTTGAAATATGCTTAAGGTGGAAAAAGGCAACCTTGGTAATATTATTACTGGGAGGATCAAAGGAAAGTGTAGTATCAAGGATAACACCAAGATTTTTAACCTGTGTAGACAAGGATGTAATACAGCCAGGGATTTTTACTGAAGAATTGTCTATTTTCTTTAAAGTGCCTGGAGATGCAATGATTAAAGCCTCAGTTTTTTCACTATTTAGTCTGAGGAAGTTTTCAAACAACCAGTGTTTGCTGTCGGCCAAACAGGCAACCAATGCAAGAGGAGGTAATGTGTGCGTAAGCTCTGAGTGTAAATAAATTTGTGTATGATCGGCGTAACAGTGAAACTGTAGAGCATGCCATCTAATAATGGTACAGAGAAGAAACATATGATAAAAAGCAGAGGGCCAAGAACTGATCCCTGAGGGACACCCTGAAGCAAGTGAGATAGGTCAGACCTAAACCTACTAACAGCAACAAATTGCTGACAGTCCTTAACGTACACTTTAAGCCATGCAAGAGCTTTTCCGGCAATATTTAACTCACTCTCAAGTTGAAACAAAAGAACGTCATGATGGACCGTATCACAGGCAGCAATAAGGTCTAAAAAGATCATTAGTGTTAAAAGACCACAATCTGCTGCTATTAGGAGATCATTAGTCATACCTGACAAGTGCTGTCTCCTTACTGTGATTGGCCCTAAAACCAGACTGAAATTCCTCAAACAGGTCATTAGAGGCAAGATGGTCTTTTAAATGGTCTGCAACAGCATGTTCTAGGATTTTACTAAGAAAAGGAAGGTTTGAAATAGGTCTATAGTTTTTAAATTCCTCGTCCAGGTTTTTTGAGGACATGTGTAACAACAGCCATCTTTAGGCTGGCATGGACCAAGCCAGTATAAAGAGATGTGTTGATGATACTGGTGATAAGAGTGAGAAAAAAAGGCAAAGCAGCCTTAACCAAAAAGAAGGCATGGGATCAAGCGTACAGGTAGTTGACCTGGTGGTCATAACAAGCTTATGGACTGCTGGATCATCCAACAAAAGGATGCTGGATAAACAGCTGCTAGATAAGGTAAGTGGGGGAGGGGGACACAGCTTTGACTAAATAAATGGACATTTTTGAAATTCAGAATAAATCAGATCAATCATGTTATTAAAAAAAGGACAGAAATTTCTGACAAAGGTCAGAAGAGGCAACCATTGGAAAGCTACTTGTAGGTTTAAGGAGTTTATCCACAGTAGCAAAATGCATTTGGGTATTATGCTGACCACATAGAACACTATTTATATAGTAAGCAGTCATAGCTCTCTGTAGTGCCTGTTTGTAGAGGGAAACATGTTCCTTATAGGCAGTTGCATGGGCATCTAAATTTGTTTTTCTACTAAGGCGTTTATGCCTGCATCCACAAGCCTACATGTGATAATGATGAACTAAAGTAGCAGGCAAAAACCAGCCAGATAAGGTCATTGCTTCAATGTACTTACAAGAGCTGTGGCACTGATATTTTTCGTTTTTTCTAAAGGTGATATTGGGAGGTGATGGTTGCCCATGTGACTGACCAGGGATAAGCAAATCAAACAAAATAGCTTTATGGTCAGAGATTGATAAATCAATACATACATTAGCAGAAGCAACATCAAAGGTACACACAAGGTCAAGAGTGTGTCCTCGGGCATGAGTAGGGAAATTGACATGCTGAGTCAAATCAAAGCACTGAAGTACATTAAGAAAATCAGCCACATATAAAGAATTTACAGAGTCTACATGTAAGTTAAAATAACCAAGAAATAGCATTGCATCATGCAGAGAATACAGAGAGGTGAGCAACTCAGTGAGTTCTGCCAAGAAGACAGGTGACTATTTTGGAGAACAATAAGCAAGTAATATCAACAGGGGGTTTGCACCAGACAGCAGTAACACCAGATACTCAAATGATGAAACATTGTAAGAAGAAACTGGCTTGATTCTAAACTTAGAAGAATATATAACTGCAACACCACCCCCATGGCTAATAGCATGTGGCCTAACGAGATAACAATAATGGGGTGGAACAGCCATATTTAGTCGAAAATAATTATTTGGTTGTTGCTAGGTTTCCATCAAGCACAAAACATCAATATTATACTCCACGATGAAGTCCTCAATAAAAGCTGATTTGCTATTTAGAGAGCAAACGTTGAAAAGGGCAATTTTCACATTTTGCATATAGCTAGAAGATTCTGGTATTAGATGTTTTATAATGAAATAGACCACAAGTTCTCAAAATTCACAGCAGTAGACAGTCCAGCTGTGACAGCAGAACAGCAACGTAAACAATACGGCATCCTGATCAAGTCAATGTTGTTCTCAAGATGATAATAGTCAAACTTCTGATGCAAGCTTCTGTGACAGTACCTGGGCAGACACAGAATTCCTTAATGCCAGAAGAGAAGGAGCAATGTCGGAATACAGAGCTCAGTCCGCTGAAAAGCTTAAAGTTCTGAAAAAGAGTACCTTGCTGGCATAATCCAAGAGAAAAACCACAGGATTCAAAAAACAGACAAAGAGGCAAGCAGAAGACCATACAGGCAATAAATCCAGAGATTCAGTTTATTATCCATGGGGGAGAAGTGGCAGCCAGTGTAATCAGCAGACTGGGAATAAGACTAAGACTAAGAGCAATTTCACTGTGCTTGTTGGACTTAGAAAAGTTGATCAAAGTTTGCATACTAACTTAGACTACCTCATGAGCAGGTTTAATGAACTTAGTATGGCAAGTAATGTAACAAAATGAATTTTGCATGCATCATTCATAAATTATTTTTATGCTTAGACAGGAGTATAGTGTGATACTGAATCAAATATATTTTAACTCAATGCCAGAGAAAAAGTAAGGCATGCAGAAAAATATTTATATTCTGTAATGTAAGAAATAAAAAACATTGATCAATATACTGTACATCTAGCCACTAATCTTCAGTAAAAAGGAGCAGAGTCAGTGAACCTTAAGAAATTGCTCAGCTGCTGGATCAGAAAATTTGCATTGAAAGATACTGCCATTTTCTTCCATACTGTATTCGTACAGAGTTTCACGGAGGCATCTTTATGTGTGTTGTCCAGGTGTGATACAAGATCTCTCATAATATGTAATATATAGAGCATGTGATCTACTTCGAAATATTCTTTACGAATATTGTCCTGCCTCTGAATAGGCATTTTATATGCTTTGGTGACTGTTGGATTATTTCAGTTATTAGGAAAAGCTTGGTGCATAATGAATGACAAGTATGAACTCTTCTGTGTTATATATGCAATTGGTAAATGGGTTACAGTAAGAAAAGATTAAGGCCAGGTTTATATGACGCATGCTCCAGCGGATGTCCCTGTTACACAAGCAGTTTACTGTTTATACTTGCGTGCATACTTTACATAAACCTGGAAGAATCCACCAGGTAGCAGTGTGAGATATTATCACGGTGAGAACAGGTTCGGCTTTGCTGTGTTGTGAATTGCCTGGAACACCCATTAAATTCAGATGACACCTTATAGCAGTATCTCTGAAAAGGATGTTTAATGATTAAATCCATCAATCCAGAGATGTGCCAATTCCAGCTAGCATTGGGCATGAGGCAGGAACAACCCCTGGATAGGGCATCAGCTCATCACAAAGTGAATACAAGCACTCTCATATACTAGTGTCATTTTAGTGTTACCAAATCTGCATATCTTTGGAAGAAAACTGGAGCACACTGTGGAAACCCAGCAGGAAAACATGCAAACTCCAGGCAGGGAATACTAGCGACATGACTCCCTGCGAAACAGAAGCACTATCGTGCCACCCAAATATGTGTAATTTAACAGTATTCATTATTTAAACAAAGTTAATAATTTATCTGTAAAATGTAATATACAGTATATACTTTAATGCATTCATCATGAAAGTGATATTAATAAATCTAAGGATTCTAAATGTGCAGAGAGTTGGAATATCATACATTTAATGTGTTCTATGTGGTGATCTATTGCTGTTTGCTGCTGCTGTCAGGTCAGGAGGAAGCCCCAGAAAAAAAAGATGGAACAAAAGATGGTATGTGAGACTTTTAAAATATATTGTGTCATTACTATCAGGAATATGTAACACTTGAATATAAAAGCACCATGAATGCATTTGTATGTTGGCATTTTGCTTCACCACATCGAATCATTCATCGATCCCATAGGATTCGCATAGAGGCTTTCTGTCACAGGTAGATAGTAAACAGAGACTCTGAAGTCACATTACAACTTTTATCACACAGCGCCCCCCGACTTTTTGCTGGTACTGCAACTCGCGTATGCAGCGCGTTAATTTCTGAGGACCTGCACAGAGGACATGTCAAATGAACGCTGGCAGCACGTGGCAGTCATGATGCGTGCGCATATGCGTTCTGAGCCTGAAGTATAAACCAGCCTTAAGACTCCCACAGGCCATAAGATGTCACACTCTATGAACATCACAACAAGGCAAAGGGGTAGTCTCCCATGGAGATTCAAGTCAGAGGTCACTTATGCACTAGATCAATGGTGGCGATATAATGTACTAATAACCACATATGTTTGTTCAATGGAAGAGTGCAAGGAACCACAGAAAAAAACGAATGCCATTATTCCCTTTTTTTTTTCATATGCCCAGTCCCCAGGGCATACACCCAGGTCACCCTGATTGTAGATCCATCCATAACTTACAAACAATTTAACTTCAGATATGATTCTAATACTAACTTGTACTTTTCATTTTCATTACTTTCCGTTTAGGGATTTCATTGCCTTTTCATACACTCTAAGTGAATAAAAATTTCAGTAATGACAGTGTCACTCATTTCAATCTAACAAAGCTTAATGATTGCAATTATTTTTTAATAAGTTTAGTTAAGGACATACATTTTCCCTGGGCTCTGTCTCTTTAAATCAGGAGGAATGTGTAGCGGCACATTTATTAATTGAGAAAGGGCTAGATGTTAATTACAGGCATGCCCTTATTAACATATTAACTGGTAATCAGAAGGCCAGCTGAATGACCGAGGAGACACAAAAAAACAAAACTAGCTGTGAATTTGTTAAAGTTGGTATTGATCTTCTTCCAGTGATCACTGCGGCAGCACTTATACCTGAGAATTGTCTCCTCTTAGTACCATACTGCATAGTCTGTTCTTGATCTACAGTCAATACGCAACTATCTCAGGTACACTGCAACTGACCCCGTTAGTTCTGACAATATTTAAATCACAGGAATCCAATAGTATAAAGTCAATCAAGACTTTTCAAACCATTCTATTCTGATGGCAAATGTTGTATTCATGATATTTTAGTCAATCTCTTTCATGTACTCCAGCCCCAAATATGCAGTTCAACCTGCAGTTTTATGAGGATGTTTATTTTCTTTAGGCATGTAGCCCTTCCACTTGCTCCTCCCAAAACAGTATGACAGTAATTAATCTTTTTTAAAAAATGGCAATTTTAGGAACCAATAATTGGTACTTTTTTTAAGCCGATTGGAATCTTTCCTAAGAACACAGTAAAAAAAAAAAGGTTATAATATTCCTGCACTGCCTAAACATGAAAATCTACAAATATAACCTTCCATCAGATGTCTTGCCATCCATAAAGTGCGCCAACTTTATTTTGTGTCTGAGACAGAGGTAAAGAATTTGAAATATATGCACATATGAAATGTTTTTGTTACTCTGCACACAATTGATTATTTACACTTTCATTTCAAATTCTAAGACCTTCTCAAAGCTACAGAGTGGAAATCAGATGCAAATTAAATTTCCTTTGGAGTTTATAAATGATGGAGGAAAGTAGGCAGAGATGATACTTCATTTTTCTAATTCTAGCGCTAACAAACAGCATGGTGGGTGTAATTGTTTATTGTACCACTGCATGTATGTTTAATAAGGCACACAGAATATTAGATTAGATTCGGTATATGTGCTGTGAACTTTGGTAATCCACTCCATCTGGTTTCAAATTTAGCATTGAAATATGAGTGCTAAAGTGGTCACGGTCTGATTGAATATGTTCCTGATCACAAAACAAAGAGACAAAGTACATAGGGTCGGTAAAGCTTTCAAAATTGCTTGGCAATTTTAAATTACAGTATTGTGGTGCCTACAATATTAACTATCACGAGTAGTTCTCATTTAAAATTTAGATTTTGTATCCTTCAACTGCTTAGCTGCATTGCATTTTAAAAGACTGCATTCAGCAGCAGAAAGGAAACCGATCATGCTATGTGCCTTAATAACAGTTCATGTGTATAAAAGGAGTTGTCTTTTATTCCAAATTGTATTGACCTTATAATTCACATTTCAATAAATACAACACAGATTAGTAAACAATGCAATTAACATTACGTTTCAAACATTAAAGTTCAAAATTAAACTGATTGAGACTCAGCATCCCTCTCCATCCCTTCAGAATGTCTAATATGAGAGTATCTCTTGCACTTTAAGACATCAAATGGATTAAGCTGAGGCCTAGCATGTTTGTTTTAAAACAGAATTAATACATTATAGCCAAGTTCTGAAAAAATGTCTCGCTGCATCTCATAGAGGAAATAAAATTTTTCCTAGTTTTAGTTAATATAAAACATTTTTCTTTGACTTGTGTAGGGTAGATAGGGAGTAATAGTAAAACCAAAACTAACAGACAGATAAGCAACTATTTTTCTCAAAAGAGTTTAACCTTTTTTCAATTTAAATAAACAGAGATTAAGAGGTAACTTGATTGAAGTTTTTAAAACTAAAACTAACTTTCAAGATATAGAAGGGGAAAACATATTAAGTGGGGTAAAGACTTAACTATGTCCTTTTAGCTGAACTTGGTAAAATGAACTTCCTAGCTACTTCTAACAGACCTTACAGGTCTTACATTTGATCTTTGCTTCTCAAACCAACACAGGTTGTTTGCTTCACAACATCCTCAAGTGTTACTTGGTATAACACTGTGAAAATTGTATATTTTACATGTTTAAAACTGTATATTAGTTTACAAAATGAAAATGTCTAACTCAGTTATTTTATTGTATTATTGAAATTAAAGAGCAAACAAAATGTTGCTCTGAAGCATATTCTTTGAAAAATTGTATTTGAATTACTGTTCACTAAATCAAAGCACAACCTATGTTGCAGGATGCATTACATAAAGGATACAGAATAGATTGGAATAGGCTGGAATAAATCATACATATAGAAGCACTATAAGAAAGCCAAATAAAAAAATAAATTTCTTTTTTTTTTATTGTTATTCTTGTCAACTATTCTACAATAATAAACAAATATAATTTTTTTTCAAGATGCATTGCCCCCAGTGAAAGCTATTTGCAAATTTCTAGCTCTATAGGTTCTTTTAAAGTGCCATTGCTTTAGAGCTGTAGCACTGGAATTTATCTGCAGAGCATTGATTCCATCGATGCCAATCTCATCTTTTAAAAGCAGCTTTTTTTTTTAAATCACAGTAGGATTTTCTTTTTTTATTTATTTGCTTAGACACCATTTCACATTTATTCTCTGTGACATGCTTTGTTTTCAACGCTTTGTGTAATGAGTGACTTTCAGGATACTGATGTGGTGTAATCAGAACTATTTATGTAAGCACTGGCTGAACATCACAGTGCTGCTAGGTCTGTATATTATTTTACATACATACATACATACATACTGTACATTAGCATGACTTCACAAAATATATAAGTGACTGATTGATAGAAAATCTTCTTGTGACTATAATTACATTTTATACTCTGACTGATTAGTCAGTGCCTGCGATAACTCAGCTTTACCTTCGGCAGGAGGTTGGGCATACTTCCCAAGATTTCAGTGTACATTGTTGATAATTACAAAGCCAAGACCATATTGTTTTTAAATAACCTATGGATTTTAGGAGTTGTTTGAATCACCCACCTTCTGATAACATTAATTTACAAAGAAGATTGTAAAGGATTCTGCCTCTCAATATAATGTTGCAATAGAAGAACCCTACATTCATGATGACAAAATACAGATAACAAGTGGTAGGAACAGGGATTGCCTTGGCATTCGCCACTAAAAAGGTGTTGAGGGTAGCTCACATGCTCTCCCTTTCCGAGTGTGTCATTAATATGGGATATTGCATTTGATTATTATAGTATATGGTACATACAGCTTCATATTGCACTTGCACCATATGCTACTGTATCCAAAATCTTTAACATTTTTCATTTGCTTTTTCGGCTTGAAAATTCTGGTGGTGCCACATGAATGCTGTCAGAAGTCATCCTGAGGAGTTGTGCAGAGGATGTGTGTGTGTGAGGGAGATGGTGAAGCATTTATACAGTAGCAGTTCCTTGCTTAAATCCATTTGCCTCGGTATGTAGCGACCTTGGGAAGAGAAAGGATCATCAGAGCCGCATTTAAGGAGTGGTGAAAGATAAAAGCAATAAAGTGTGGTTGATCAAAGACACGGTCACTACTAAACCTTGCATGAGGGAGCGAGGGAGAGACACTATATTTTAAAATATATTAGGCTACTAGAATCAGTTATTCTATAATGCTGACTAAGTAGAGCCTTAACAAAATAAAAAAAACTAAGGATCTATCCACATATTTTGTCATACAGTATAACCAACAAAGGAGAGTAATACAAGTTATCTCTACATCTCAATCTCAACACCAAGTCAGAAACACAGACTCAGAAAATACATAATTTTAAATTTATATTTTTTTTTCAGTAGGAAAATGGCTAAATATTTTTATGTGACTCATAATAAGGACTACAGCAACTCCAAAATAGCAAGTTGTAAAAGTTTACGCACTCTTTAAATAGCGACAAAAAGCCAATGTTTTCTTTTAAAGGTCTGAATAAATTAAACTCTGAGGCCAAACTGAAACAAACATACTGCACAGACACAGACACAAATGCCTAGACCGCACGGGCCCACACAGATCAAAAGCACATGAACACTGCAGCGTCGTAGGGCTCACTCAAGCAACTGAGAAACAGGAAAAAGGTGCCAAGCACAATGAAAACAAAGTTCTACAGTAATTATTTTTCTAGTTACAAAATTGCTTTGAGCATACCATGGAAAATTGGAAAACAAGTTAATTATGATGACTACATTGAGTTTCTATAAACATTTTCACAATATGTTAAAATATTGAGGTGAGCTTACTACTATTCTACAGAACACTGACATTTGCTGGGAGATGGAGAGGTAGTGAACACCTTGGTAGCAGGGAAGATGATGTCACTTTAGCTTAGATTTCCATTATAAACTAGAATTACATACAGTATAATGATATAATGATAATCCATTCAGCCATATATCTTCACCTGGTTGAACTCTTGTTTCAGCACAGGATCATGGGAACTTCAGCCAATAACCCCAGCATCAGGTACTAAGCAGGATCTAATTTTGCCCCACTTGCCCTTAATGTTAAAATGCCACTGATGCTTTTATTAGCTTGGTGCATTTTTGTTTTGGCAGCTTGAGGGGAGTTGTGTTTATGCTGAACTCTGGTTTGGCCTGTGAGAAAAAAGGTCTGTTCAATTGATGTTACTTTGTCTATTGAAGTGTTCGATGTTTGCTCATAGCAGCATGGACCCCTTGTAAAAAACATTTCTTCAAACTCTGTAGTACTAGGGTGTTGTACTGTGTTAGCCATTATGAATGTAGTGAAATGTCAAGCAAAGTGACACCTTTTATTGGCTAACTAAAAAGATTACAAAAAAAAAGATTTCGAGGCAACTCAGGCCCCTTCTTCAGGCAAGATGTAATCAAACTAATGCTAAATTGATTAGTGCATTAGCATAACTGCTATTTGTTTGATTTAAATCTTTTTACATTAATGCTTTTTTCAAAAAGTTTTTGGAAACCAAGACCAGGATTGATTTAATTTCATACTGAAAATTCATATTGACCAGAGCCCTCCCATAGAAATGTTATTATTATTACTAACCTTTTTGACTGATGCCTTTATCCAAGGTGACTTAAAATATTTGTGATACAATTAGTTGCATTTCCTTTGTTTTCCCAAATGTCATGAAGTATCAGTACTTGGATTTGAACCTACAACTCAATGTTTAAACTCCAAAGCCTTAATCACTACACCACATTCTCTGCCTTCTTTAGATTTGATTTGGGCAACTGGACTAAGTATTGTGGATTATAAATTCCCCATCTCTGACAATCCATCATTGACTGGACACATCCTAAGATACAAAACCAAAGCCCACGAGGCTTTATTGTCTTTTAGTAGCAGGGTAGACCATGTCACTTTAGTTTACATTTCCATTATAACTATAAATAATGACTGAAATAATATAATGGTAGTCCATTCAGTCATATATCTTCACCTTATTGAACTCTTTTGTTCTAACAAAGGATGAAGTAGACTTCAACTAGACATCCCAGTATCAGATACTAGGCAGGTTCACATTTTCTTCCACTACTACAGTCAATTCAAGAGGTGCAAGATACAAAAAAGGACAAACTCACAAGTTTTAAAATGTAACTGAAAATGCATTCATTTATTAAAAAATAGCTAAAAAAAAGTTTGCAAATGTTTACAAATAAGTTTTGCCCTTTATACTGTACAGGAAAAATCATTACACCAACAAATACAGCAAAGCCAAAGAAGCCTAACCAACTGTAGTCTGATCATTTAGATTTTTATCCTCAATAATTATACTCTGGACTAAAAGCTGCAATTTCATGCAACATGAACAGTTGCCATTACTTATTATCTTTTACAAAATGAACAGCCTTGAACATAGCCTTTTTACTTACTATGACCTCTGATTAACCTACCATGTCAAGCTAGAAGATAAAATGCACAGCTTTGCTTCTCCACAAAAGTATTTTATTGAATGATGATACACTGATGTATAATAATTCTGCACCCACTGATACCAATATTTTTTGCTATGACAGACATAAAATGTGTACAGAGAAGGAATATATTTTCTTGACATCATTTTGTATAGTTTGCTTTTTAATAATAAGAGAATTTATATTTATATTGAAAGAAAAATAATTGCTTGCAGGTGTACAGTGACCTTGAGCACCCCAGGATTGCTTCTAGTGCTAGATTTTAAAGTAAGACATAATAACTCACTTGAACCCAATAACACAAAGAGATAAATTACTACCTGTCACTTAAAATATGTTGCCTACACTAAAACCTCTAATGAACATATTGTGCCAGACATACTGGAAAATACACATATCTTGTGATGTTTTGTTTAATATGCTAAATTATTTGATCATTCATCAGTAATGATACAGTCTAAATGTATCAGTATTTTTTAGTTATGACCTTCTAATAAATGTACTGAAAACTACCAAATGAGAAAGAAAATAAGAAGGGCCAGATGTTTCTTCCACCTTTATTTCTTAAAAAAAAATTAAACATACAATATTCCTCAATTTCAACACAAACAATTTCAGGTCTGTTAGATGCTATTCATGACAGCACTGCAGCACAGCAGTTAGCTGACCCAGCATTCTGGGCCTCTGAACTACAGGGTGGGCCATTTATATGGATACACCTTAATAAAAATGGGAATGGTTGGTGATATTAACTTCCTGTTTGTGGCACATTAGTATATGTGAGTGGGGAAACTTTTCAAGATGGGTGGTGACCATGGTGGCCATTTTGAAGTTGGCCATTTTGTATCCAACTTTTGTTTTTTCAATAGGAAGAGGGTCATGTGACACATCAAACTTATTGGGAATTTCACAAGAAAAACAATGGTGTGCTTGGTTTTAACACAACTTTATTCTTTCATGAGTTATTTACAAGTTTCTCTTTGTTTACAGTCATTGACATGTCGCAGAGGTTAACACGTGAGGACAGGATAGAAATTGTGTTGATGTCTGGTGAACGCAGTAACCGGGTCATTGCAGCAGATTTCAATGCAAGACACCCTACGAGACCACCCATCTCCCATGCTACAGTTAGCAAACTGCTTGCTAAGTTTCGTGAAACTGGTTCAGTGTTGGATTTGCCAAAATGTGGACGCATGAAAACTGTCACTAATGAAGAAACATCAGTGGCTGTCCTAGCTTCATTCAGCAAGAGCCCACAGCGTAGCACTTGCCGCATGTCACTGGAGAGTGGCATTAGTCGAACATCCCTTCGGCGGATATTAGCTACTCACAAATGGCACCCTTACAAACTCCAGCTACTGCAGCATCTCAACGAGGATGACCCAGATCGGCACTGAATTTGCAGAATGGGCAAAACAAAAATTGGAACAGGACCCTCAGTTTATGCAGAAGATTTTGTTCAGTGATGAGGCAAACTTTTATGTGAATGGTGAAGTTAACAAACAAAACCACCGCTATTGGTCTGACACTAACCCACATTGGATAGATCCCTCCAAGACTGTTGGAACAAAAAAATTGATGGTATGGTGTGGTATATGGGGTACAAAGATAGTGGGGCCATTCTTCATCAATGGAAACCTCAAGGCCACTGGATATGCGAAATTGCTACATGATGATGTGTTTCCCTCTTTATGCACTGAAGCTGGCACGTTCCCTGAGTTTTTCCAGCAAGATGGTGCACCACCACATTATGGGTGTCAGGTCCGAGCATTCCTAGATGAACAGTTTCCTGGAAAGTGGATTGGTCGTCGTGGGCCAGTTGAATGGCCCCCAAGGTCTCCCGATCTGACCCCCTTAGACTTTTATCTTTGGGGTCATCTGAAGGCAATTGTCTATGCTGTGAAGATACGAGATGTGCAGCACCTGAAACTACGGATACTGGAAGCCTGTGCTAGCATTTCTCCTGCGGTGTTGCTATCAGTGTGTGAAGAGTGGGAGAAGAGGGTTGCATTGACAATCCAACACAATGGGCAGCACATTGAACACATTTTATAAGTGGTCAGAAACTTGTAAATAACTCATGAAAGAATAAAGTTACGTTAAAACCAAGCACACCATTGTTTTTCTTGTGAAATTCCCAATAAGTTTGATGTGTCACATGACCCTCTTCCTATTGAAAAAACAAAAGTTGGATCCAAAATGGCCGACTTCAAAATAGCCACCATGGTCACCACCCATCTTGAAAAGTTTCCCCACTCACATTAGATTAAGCAACTTTAAAAAAGGTTGTGTTGTAATACAGTTTTGCTTTAAATTTGGTCAGTTAAGTATCAATATGATAACATTTTATAAGAAGATGTGTGGATTTGCATAAGACATTACACCAAAAAGGCCTCACCATATATTTTCTAACGTTTTACTGTACTGTATAGTGACACACATTGCCTGGATTTATAAACTATTTTACCAATCTGTTTATCATATTTTGCCTTCATATAGGCAATGTCTGTGAAAGATCTATTGTTGTTGCCTTCAGCACAGTGCCCTTATTGCACCTCTTACAGTAAGCTTATGGTGATCTTTTAATTTAAATATTTTATACTTCTAAATATACAGTACATCAATAATATATATTTTGGTACAGCTATACTAAAAATAATGTTAGATGGGTAATGACTACAGTAATCCCTCCTCGATCTCGTGGGTTGCGTTCCAGAACCCCCAGCGATAGATGAAAATCCGCGAAGTAGAACCCATATGTTTGTATAATTACTTTTATATATTTTAAGCCCTTATAAACTCTACCACACTGTTAACATTATTAGAGCCCTCTAGATATGAAATGACACCCTTTAGTCAAAAGTTTAAACTGTGCTCCATGACAAGACAGAGATGACAGTTCTTTCTCACAATTAAAAGAATGCAAACATATCTTCTCTTCAAAAGAGCGCCATCAGGAAAAGAGAATGTCAGAGAGAGAGAGTGAGATAAAAGCAAGCAATCAAAAAATCAATACGTGCTTCTAAGTATGCCAAAGCACCTCGCTAAAGCAGCATTTTTTAGAGGACCGTCCATATCCTCTAGGCAAACAGCCTCTGTGCAAACAGCCCCTCTGCTCACACCCCCTCCGTCAGGCAGAGAGAATGTCAGAGAGAGTGAGACCGAGAAAAGCAAACAATGAAGCACCGCGCGGGAAGCATATTGTATATCATTGAGGAGTTTTAGTTAATATGTAATACATGCTCTGATTGGGTAGCTTCTAAGCCATCCGCCAATAGTGTCCCTTGTATGAAATCAACTGGGCAAACAAACTGAGGAAGCATGTACCATAAATGAAAAGACCCATTGTCTGCGGAAATCCACGAACCAGCGAGAAATCCGTGATATATATTTAGATATGCTTACATTTAAAATCCGCGATAGAGTGAAGCCGCAAAAGTCGAAGCGCGATATAGCGAGGGGATTACTGTATATAGTAAAAGTTATAGTTTATTGCCTACAGTTATGCATGTTCCATGATTTCCTAAAAAATGTTATAACCAGCTAAAATATTTAAAGTTTGATTATAAAAGAAAGTTAGAAATGGAGTATATAGAGTGGTTAAAGATTTCATGTCACCTTCTGACACTTTGCTTCCCTTCAACATTCTTCAGTTATTCACTTTACTCTTGGATTGTTCCTTTTTCGCCTTTTTCTGCTTCATCTATTCTAACTCTAGAATGTTCTTTTTATTAATAAACCTTGTTTGATTCTTAACATTAACATTTTAATGTTCAAAGCATATCATTTATGTAAGACCAATTGTTTTTTTGACTGTGAGACAAACCAGTCAGCCAGCACTGCCTTCTCAAAATCTATTTTCATCTTTTTGACATCTCTGCAGGAACAGTAAACCATAAGCCATCTACCCTGCATTTCAGAATATTGTGTCTCAAGTTCTTCCCCAGTTTGCTTCAGTTCCTGCCTCTGTTACAGAAATTACATGATTTTTTAAATTTCTGTTTTGGCTATTATCTGAAATTCATCAAAGTTTCAATCTATTTCTCCATATCCCCCGTTCCTTATATACCCAGCGGCTGCATTATTCCCTTATACAGATGAGAACTGCTTGTTTATTTCAGCACAGCACATGTGCAAGCTGTGTCCAACATATTGTTCTTGTATTCGTTTTGTCTCCAGATCTGACATTCTCCTCTTGCCCCTAGATGCCTAGTTTTCCTGACTATTTGCATAATTTACCATTAAGCTGTATTTTATCTTGCACATTTTATGTTATGTTCTTGTCTTGAATTTGCCTTACTGCTACCTTTGGATCCATGTTACTATAAACGGGAGTTGGCCATTATTGCCCACATGTTCAGTTAAGACAATATGCCCATATAACTTCACAACCTGCTATTGTGTTTTAAAAGTGACTATCTTTTGGAAGTGAAAAGTGCTTGATGCAGATAAAGCATTGCAGAGTATCAGTTTAACTTGTGGTACACTAACAACAGCTTGCAAAAGCAAGAAGATATGTCCAATAACTCATCACATCCTCATTGAGTGTCCTGTTCAAAGTGTTGCTCTCTCATTTTGATAGTTTTCATTTTCATCCAGACAAGACTCTCTGACTGTGACATCACAGTGGTTTAAATTATTCCAAATGAAGCAACCTGCTTGCTTTACAATGTTCTGTCATGTTCTCAAGTTTGACAATTCCTGATCTCCCTCAACTAGCTGTAACCTTCATAACATGGATTTATTTTGGCTTACTGGGATGCTTTCAGTTCTGGCACTTTGAATGTTCATACTGAATTCATGATATTTTTAACACTTTCAGCACAGTAAGGAAGCAAGTAGCAGGGATTATTTCATAGAGAATTGTTTTCTCTTACTAGAAAAGGGGTTTTTATATTAACAAAACAAATGTCAGATGATCAGTTAATGCATGTCTAGACCTTACATAAAATGGTTGCCATTTGAAATCTGGTGTCTTGTCTTGCTGCAAGGGATAAGCAGAGGAGACACCAGATTTCAGAAAGAAGCACTGGGACTCATGTTTTTAAAGGAAGATCTGAGTTTTAACCTATTATTTATTCGAAATATTTATTCTGTTTATGGAAAGCTTTTAACCTCCACAAAAGTCAGTTTTTATGGATTGTTTATTTATGGAAGGACATTTTGCACTATTACAAAAAAACATAGCATTCAAAAAGAAATAGCACTTGCACCATCCTTGGTCACATTATCAATGGATCTGAGTTAAGCTGCCAAGGAGTTTGAAGCCAATGTGGGCCATCACACATGTAACCACACTCCTGTGACATCAGACACACTAAAGGCTATGTCACATTAGATGTCATATCCAGCGATTTTCAGTCATAGCCTTCAGTTATGTAATCTAGCCAAGTCAGCGGCACTTGGTGGTGAACTCCTGTGAAACCGTGAGACCAGTTGCCTAATGTGACATGCCTAATGACTAAAACCTAATGTGCAACTCACTCTGATAAAACCAGGTTAAATTTTCTCTTTAGTTGCAGGGGCAGGCTGTGTGTGCAGGAGAGCACACAACCAACAAGTGCTCATCAGAAACTGCAATGCATAAACTCTAGCTACACCACAAGGAATAAGAAACAAATTGAAAATTGAAATGAGACTTGTCTTTCTGATGTGTCATGTATTACATACTAAAATAGAATGGAAAAAAAGAAAGAAAGGGCCAAGACAGCAACTGAACTAACTGTACCTGTTAACTGTTTAACCCTTCGTATAGCACTGGCTCTGCCAGGCAGCATGATGACTGTGGACCTCAGCAACAAACAACAGGCTCGTCTGTCTGATATCTCGTGTTTTATATAAAAGAAAAAAAGAACAGAGACTGCTTTTAAACCTGGTTCAGCTGTGAACTGGCTTCATCAAGCAGTATACTATTATTAGCTGTCAGAAAAACGGGCATGCATGACTGTGCTGAAAAACATAGTAGACATAGACAGCAATTTTCAGTCTGTAAATAGAAGTTAAATAGGGCGGCACGGTGGCGCAGTGGTAGCGCTGCTGCCTCGCAGTTAGGAGACCCGGGTTCGCTTCCCTGCGTGGAGTTTGCATGTTCTCCCCGTGTCTGCGTGGGTTTCCTCCGGGCACTCCGGTTTCCTCCCACAATCCAAAGACATGCAGGTTAGGTGGATTGGCGATTCTAAATTGGCCCTAGTGTGTGCTTGGTGTGTTTGTGTGTGTCCTGCGGTGGGTTGGCACCCTGCCCTGGATTGGTTCCTGCCTTGTGCCCTGTGTTGGCTGGGATTGGCTCCAGCAGACCCCTGTGACCCTGTGTTCGGATTCAGCGGGTTAGAAAATGGATGGACGGATGGAAATAGAAGTTAACCATCATTGCTCAAATGTTCTCATATAACTTCACATAGGCGAGATTGATGAAAGCAGTTGGCAAACCTGACATGCCTCACAAGTAGCAGTCGCGTAATATGACATTGACTAAACAACTATAGGAACAGCACCAGTTACACAATATGTCAATAACAAATTCTAAAATAGCTATTCTTGATGATATCTCCAGTGTACAAATTGAGAAGATGGAAGAATAAATACACAATAATTTATTTTATATACATGATTTTCAGTGGTGGAACAGCTTTTCCATAGCATTTTAAATAATGATTGATTCTCCAGGTACTGAACAGAACTGACAGCTTGTCTCTCGAAATTTTATACAATTCGTACAAGTTACCATTATACTCTAAAACATTCTATGTTACCATTTTACTCTAAAACATTCTGTGCCATTGCAGCTGTACATTAAAAGCACTGATTTATTCTCATTTTTATTTCATTCATAATTATGAAGTATGTTAATGGGCAGTGAAGTGATTTAGTTGTTATGGAAGCTACCTGAAAGTTCCTCAAATATGGGTCTGAATCTCGGCCTACGTACTGTCTGTGTGGTGTTTGAATATTTTTTTTATTTTTTTTTCTGAATAATCAGACTTCCTCTCATTTTCCAAAGATGTAAATGTTAGAATAACTGGTAACCCAAAATAGACCCTGGATTAGAGTAAATGTGTAAATACATTTGTACATATAGCATCGCGTCTGAAGATCAAATGATTTGCTACCCAGCGTTAATTCCTGCATTGTGCTTAACACTGCTAGTACTCCAGCTCCCCATAATACTGCTATGGACCAAGCAGAAAATGGATGAACGGAATAATTTACCTGTAGTTTAGTGCTTGTGTAGATCCCTCTTGTTTTTATTGATACATATTTTTCTCATCTGTAAGTCATATCAGATGAAAGGGCCTGCTGAGTTCACATAATCAGAAGCAGAGCACTGTGGATACCTCTGTGTTATTTTGTACGTCATTACTACAGTTTTGAACTCTTGGCTTGACAGTGTTCTTTATGTACTGTTATAATATCAATTGAGGGTTTCTAAGGCCAGCTGGACCTTATGTAATAACTGTAGGCCCTCTATAGATTTTAGTAAAAGTTTTGCTTTACTCTTCCCTAATGACGGTATACCTTCAGTTGGTCATGTACAATATATTTGTAATTCGCCCCCTTTTTGGTGTTTTTCTGTGGATTCTGTGGGATAATAATTGAGGATTTTATAATTTGGTGATTTACTCAGTACCTTGAGTCAGGTAATAATATTAAGAATGCTAGATGCAACAAAACAATATGTTTTAAATGTATAAATGTGTGAATTACTTAAATTTTGTTTCATAGGAGTATCAAAATTAGCCAATGAGCAATATAAAAGCAAAAGGCCTTAAAAAGAATAATGTAACATTTCCTAAATGTATGGACATCCCAACATGAATCGCAAAAACCTTTTGTACATGGATATTCTCTACGAGAATTCTGTTGGATGGCAGTGGATGGGTTTCTTGGGAAATAGGAGTCAAACCATACTTTCCATTATTTATGAGAATAAAAATAAGTGCTTGTTCCTTCTGCAGCATCAGCACAATGTCAAACCTTTTTCTACCCATTGCCAAAAAATGAAAACAATAACCGAAACAAATATGAATAATTCATGTATACTAACGGCTGTCAAAAAATGCTAACTTCTGTCATAACCTCGGACTGAAAGAACAAGGATTGAATAAAAATACTGAGTTGTTATATTATTTACAGAGCAATATATATTTTTTCACATGAATAAAAAATGTTGCCAGAAAGTTAAGTTCCTTAAGTGAATGGTCATGAAGCCCAAAGAAGGAAGCGTGCCATATCATCCTTTAGTCGTTCTTCAGTTACTGATAGCACGCTTCATGGTAAACAATAAACAAATACTTTTAATTAAATTTGTTTATTAGAATATTAGCTGACAATGCTTTGTATTTATAGTCTCAGGTATAATTCATCTTGCACCTTATAGACTGGGATTTAATGACAAGGGCTTTAACTACCCAGTACTGAATACAAAGTGGAAATACTCAGGCAAGATGGAAAAGGTATGGACTGTATATGTCCATTTTAATGGTTTAATTCCTAGAAGTGAGGCTTGCTTAGAGCAATAAAACAGAAATGCATGAGCTTTAAATAAAAAAATACTTACAGTGCACTGTTTTTTCTTCCACTTTATACATCTGTTAAATAGACTGCGTCATGCAGCGTGTGTCAGACAAATAATGCCTGAAGGTTGTAGTCTGAATCTCCAGATGTGATCTTTCCAAAGTCTAGAGGCCAGATGGTACTACAGTAGGTGGCCATGTGGATGGCAGATGTGATATGATGGGTTTCTTATGAGTCAACTGTTCAATATCTTAAACAATTCCTCTCAGTCTCTAATAAAAATCACAATGTAAGTTGTATATTGTTCATTGTGCTGAGAAATGTAATGCTTAAGTATTTTTAAAGAGCTATATGCAATAGACCTTCATTGCTGGAAAATGTCTAATGCATAATTCATCAATGCACAAATCAACTTCCAGTGCATGAATTGAATCTATTACATAGATTTTCTTTAATTGATTTTAAGGACACAGGTTTTCACAAATGCAAATATTGCATTCAAATAGCACATTTTTAGTACCTGCATATTACAGTGTGTAATAAACACATCAACAACAGCCCAGTCCTTTTATTAACCATCTTTTTTAAGTATAGTGTTGAGGAAGCAGTGTGTCCATCCATCACAGGATACACCTACACATACATAAACTTGGCAGACTTAGAGTTTGCTGGATAGGGTAACGGCCTATCATAAGGCATAACAAATATAATCTAAATTTTAAAAAAGTAAGAACATAGAGTAGTTGTTAAATAGCTAAGAATGATGGGCTATTAAACTTCTATTTTAATCAAGACTAATATTGAAGCTTGAATTCAGACGAGATATTATGATTATTTTATGTGTTTTATGGAGCAAATGTAACTTTGCATTTCATAAATCAATTGGGTATTTTTGTTTCTCTGTTCCACGTTTGATAAAAAAGCACACATTCAGAAACCCACTAGGCAGAACCAAGCTTCAGCTACATTTAAAAGGATATGATAGTGTAAGGGGATTCCATGTGAAACAGTAAATAGGCTCATAGTGGTCTGTAGAGAGGGTGCTGAAGCAAGATGTTACTTTGAACACACCTGACTGAATAAAATATATCTCTTTCTTTGTATACCTTATTTGTTGACAAAAGGTGTTTGGTATGAATAAAGGCAGTGAACAAGAAGGAGCCATGTTTTAACATATCATGCTATGTTATTTAGCATCACTAAACTCAACCCATGGGAGAGTATGTGCATGAGTGTGCCATACAATTGGCATTATGTTCTATCTATTCATGAGTTGAGCATATTGATGTTAAAATAAGCTTCAGTTTCCATAAACACACTGAATAAAATGTCTTAGAAAATGGACCAACAAATGAAAATGCGAAGTTTCTGATTTGGTAGTCTGCTGTCTCCAAAACTGTCCTCACACGATTACATTCTATAAGCAGTCCATATACATTTAAACACAAAATAAATGATTTTAGGAATAATATAGCACTTCCCCTAAAGTTAATGCAATTGAATCCCAGAATGCCCTTTCAAGTGAGTTAAATTCTTTCACTGGAATAGATCAACCCAAACTGCGTAGAATTGTTTCTCAGCTGAAGCCCTCCACCTGTCTCCAATGTCCTTACTAATAGTGTACTTGACATAGAGAACTCATCATTAGATACAGGGTTCTAGCTTGACTGTCTAAAGACTGCAGTTGTTCAACATCTGCTCATTAAAAATAATCTCAACTCCTCTGACTTTGACCATTTTAGACTAATTTTTAACCTGCCTTTCTTAAGTAAAATTCTAGAAAAGACAGTAATTAAGCAGCAAAATGATTACTTGAAAAATCTTTATATTCTTGAAAAGTTTGTCAGGTTTTACAACATACCATAGTATAGTACATAGTAACTGCCCTGGTTAAAGTAGTAAATGATCTGTGGGTTGATACGGACAGGGGTCAAATATCTGTTCTTATTTTCTTAGACTTGAGTGCAGCATTTGACACCATAGACCATAGTATTCTTATAAATCGGCATAGACAGTGGATGGGCTTCTCTGGCAGCATCTTAAATTAGTTTCAGTCTTATTTAACAGGTAGAAAATTTTGTTAGTTGTGGTGACTGTACTTGGGAGATACGTGGTACTGTATATGGTGTAGCACAAGGCTCTACTCTGGGTCTGTTACTCTTTTCAATCTACATGCTTCCGTTAGGTCAGATTATCTCAAAGCACAAGGTGAGATACCAGAGATATGCAGACAACGCACAACTTTATTTATCTATAGTGCCTGATGATCCTGATGCTCTTGGCTCTCTGATCCAATGTATTAGCAGTATATCTGAATAAATCTTAATGATTGGCAAACATGGATATAGTAAGAGCATTAGAAAAAAAACCTAATCCTTTAGGTTTAAAAATCAAGGTGGAGGTAAAGAATTTAGGGGTAATCATTGATTCTGACCTAAACTTTAAATAGCATATTAAATAGATTACTAGGACAGCATTGTTTCACTTAAGGAATATAGCAAATGTTTACAAATTTTACAACAGAGGCTGAAAAATTAACTCACACTTTTGTTTTTAGTCGACTAGATTACTGTAATGCACTCGTAACAGGACTACCTAAAAGCCAAGCAAAATATTGGCTTAGTTAACCAATAAAAGGTGTCATTTTGCTTGGCTTTTCTCTACATTCATAATGGCTAACACGGTACAACACCCTAGGACTACGTAAGAAGGAGATAAATCGGTTGCAATTAGTGCAGAATGCAACCGCCAGAATTTTAACTAAAAAAAGAAAATCTGAGCACAAATCACCAGTTTTAGTGTTGTTACATTGGTTACTTGTGTCGATCAGAAATGACTTTAAATACTACTAAGGGTTTATAAAGCATTAAATAACCTTGCTTTATCCTATATTTTGGAATGCCTGTCCCCCTACACTCCAAGTCATAACCTTAGATCTTCGATTGAAGGGCTGCTTGTAATTCTAAAGGCCCAACATAAAAGAAGAGGTGAGGAGTTAAGCACCTAAAATGTGGAATATTTCACCAATAGCAATTTTCCAGGCAAATACTGTGGTACATTTTGAAAAACTGCTAAAAACCCATTATTTTAACATGGCTTTTTGTAACTACATTTCAATTTTATTCCTAATAGACTATATGGGTATAGAATTATTATATTCTTCAGGGATCCACAATCTGTACTAATTACACTGTTCTCTGCTGTCTTTTCTGTTTTTTTCTGAGGTGGCAATTTGAATCACCACCACCTGATCAAAGCACCATGCAGCCCCATGAGATGAAGGTATGAAGGCAGGTGTCTCGTCCTGTCCATGAGACCAACTTCATCAAATCCTATCACATGAGGTTTGATTTAGGAACATGTATGTTAGGGAGAATGCCCAGTGGGGGCTGGACGGTCTTTTGGCCTTGGAACCACTGCAGATTGTGTTTTTTTCTGTCCTACCAGCCATTTGACCGTACCTTGTTTTGTTGTTACTTATTCTTTAATAATATTGCTGTATCTTAATTGTTTTTCTTTTCTTGTAACTTTCTCTTTGTCATCTTGTACACAGCTACAATGCTGTATGAAAATATGCTATATAAATAAATGTTGTTGATGTTTTTGTAAACAATGATCATAGGATTACATAGGCAATGCACAAACATGTAATTCTGATGCTGTCAAAATATTTCCCAAATAAGTTTTATATTTCAAAGGAGCCTGCTAGTCCAGTCAACTGACTTTATAAAAGTGAAAAGAAGAATCAGCACAAAGCAAAATAGCATAGGGACAGTGGGGGGTAGAAATCTGTGTGGTGTGATATTAAGTGAACCATGAGCTTATAATTTTGAGCAAATCTGCTGGCAGCAAAGATATTTTACAGGCAGGTGAAGGAATAATCGTTTAGGTCATTTTTCTGCCATACACAGTTAAAGTTAGATATACAAGAATCCTTCAGTCTGATAACTACATACTTAATCACACACTTTACAGATCTTAACCTCTTTAGCATACTTTAAAATGGGTAGCATACGGTGTACATGAAATCTACTTCTAATGATATTTTGATTTTAAATAAAACAACACTGAAAAGGAAGGCGGACGATTTTTTTTTCAACTGTCCTGAGATTGAAATCTTATTGCTCCAGAGGAAATAGGATTTTATTTCCTTATTCTACCTTTGATCAGTCCTTCAATCAAGATTTAATTTTAATATAAGAATGCAACACACAACAGACCACTAAGGAGTCTGCCAGGCCATCTGGTTCACTGTTGTTCATGCATGGGTCAGTGACTAGAGACTATTAATAAAGATATTACAGTATGTAAAGCAAAGTTTTTAATAATATTAATATTTTGTTTGTTGTAGCTCAATTGATTGCAGACATCAGGCAATTTGATAACTTAGATAAAAATAATTCTCAAAGAGAATAACAAGAAAACTAAACTTAACAAACTAATGACAAAACAACAAAACAGGCCAACTTTTCATTAAAATTAACCACACACAATATTTCTTGCATAAAAGCATAATATATGGTGTTCCTACCTGACGAAGATCCAGAGTAATGGTGACATAATGATAATCCATACCATTTTGAATGCTAGGGCTTTGCCACCATCTGTTTGTGCCATCAATAGCATGTGTGATGGGATGGCGTTCTAGTAAAACAGACAAAAATATTTCATGTGAAGTCAGGACCACTTTTGTAACACTCAATTCTCATAAAAAGTTGTGCTGCTCACTTTTTGGTGCTTCTTTTCTATTTGTACGGTTAATTCTGTCCTAACATTTGATTCCAAATTTATTTTTCAAAATCATTTTTTTAACATAACAACTAGAAATATGAGAAAGAGCACACACATGCAAAATAAAAACATAATCCAACCTTCACAGCAACCCAAACCACCATGGGACCACCCAACCCAATAGTCTTTAAAGTGGAGTGAAATTGAAGGGAGGGGTTTATGAGATACTTTACAATATAAGAAGTGGATTGTAGAAACAGGTTTTTTACTGAGCGAAAAGAAAAATGAAAGAGAGTCAAGTGGTTGAGTAGGTAGAGGAGCAGACAGGTGAATTTCAGTTTTATATAGAAGAAAAAAGTTAGTGCTAGGACAGTTGAAAAAAGCCTGTAAGATGTGGAATATCATAAGTCCCTAGCTATCAAATGTTTTGCCAAAACAGCTAATCCTCATCCACTGTAATAGGAGAAAAACATAAAGCTGACTTACAATAGAAAGGTCAGCATTGTAGAAGACAGGTGTATTGTATGAGTATGTCATTTTGTGGAGTGAGCGAGACACACCTTCACCCAGATTGAAAAAGCATGCAACACAATGGGACCCAAGAACAGCCTATTTAATTTAGGCATTAGTGAAGCAAATTGATTGCATAGGAGGGAGAGAGAGAAAAGTAATGTCATTGGATAAGTTAATTACAGTATGTTCCTGTTATATTATATAGCCGATGATGGAGAGTGATCACATGACTGTGTTCATAAGATTTTGGACTCTCAGAAAACACGGTTCTGTGGATTGACTGTTTGGTTGATTGGCAGGTTATGGGTCTGACAAACATTTGTGAGTTTCTTCTCACAATGTTCAAGCCCAGGAGTTGCTTCCCAAGATTCACTGTTTATTTCCCTTAAAACTTTAAGAGGAGGGTAATGTCATAGTTCAAGTTAATTATGTTTTCATTTTTATTCCCGTTATATTATTTACGTGACGCAGGGGACAGGTTATGTGATTGGGACCATCTGATTTGTTACATCACCAGAAAGTAACAGTATAAATTTGATGACAGTCCCAGCCTAAGTTATCCCTCAGCTGAATTATCAACAAATAAAAAAAATTAGGGTCAGTTAGCTTTATCGCAAGTATGCCTGCCATTATGTTCCATTTTAAGTTTTGAACTAATTTTAAATTTGACTGTGATTTTTGCTTTGCCCATGTGCTTTGATCACTTTGTTAACTTTGTGATCCTCTGGTTTTGACTTTGCCTGTCCTCAACAATAAATTTGCCTTATGTTTCTTATCTCCTAGTCTTTCAGTTCACTCACAATAATTATTGGAGACACTATCTCATAACAAATGGTGGATTCTATGGGAGTATGAAAGGAACAGAGGAAGGAGAAAATAACTATTTCTAAACAGATTGTGCTGAAAGTGAATATGCTAGTTTTTTTAAGTTAGAAAGTGACACACCAAAATGTATGATATGAGCTAATGTTGTTAAGGCGGAGTGGTGGCTCTGAGGTTAGAGATCTGCACTGGCAATCGGAAGGTTGCTGGTTCGAATCCCGTAAATGCCAAAAAGGGACTCTGCCCTTGAGCAAGGCCCTTAACCTGCAATCGCTGAGTGCTTTGAGTAGTGAGAAAAGAGCTATATAAATGCAAAGAATTAAGAAAATCTGGAAATCAGAATCCAGACTTCAGCCCACTAATTAGTGGGTTAGCACGATCATAGCATTTATAAAAGTAAAATGTGGCACAACGTTCACTCTGATAATGGCTGGACAACATTAGAGGGAGAGTCTGTGTTAAGCCATTTGAGAACTGGGTCCCTGATGGAAATTAGAAACTGAATAGGTGTCAGGTAGCATCTGTAAGTAGATCAAAAGAAATTTTAAAAAGAAGAAACTTAACAGCCCTGCCTAACTCCAGCATTGTTTAGGAAAGACTAATATTACTACTACTCATATTATCAGAGGCTAGCTGAAAGCATTTAAAATTATTTTAGTCAGAGAGAATTAAGAGCTAAAAGTTTAATATGTGCATTCATCTGAAGGAGAAAAATAAAACCTCAGATACAAAATACAGTTCTCACCTTGCATTAACAACAACGTAAATACACATTACATTTCACACTTAAAATACAAATAAAGTGACCCCTTAATCATATTAAATAAGGAGGAGATAATTATTTCCAAAATTGAAAGTTAGTTCAAGTGGACAGTCAGCTAAACCTGGAGCCTTCCCCACAGATGGAGTCCAAAGCTAACTTAAACTTAACTAAAGAGAGATGGCAGCATCCAAGCCTGAGGTAAATTATTAAGAAATTATTTTAAATTTTAAATTTATAATTATTATCATAATTTTTTTGTATTCCCTTCCTTGTAACATGGGATGTTTGCATTATATTTACAAGTAGACCCAAAGCACCAATAAAAAAAATATTCAGTGAAAAAAAAAATAACCTGAAAGTGTAAGGAACAAAATTTCAGCAATAACTTAAACATGAACCAGGAAAATGACCAGACAGGTTCAAGCTAACAGAAAGGCTATGGTAATTCAGATAACCACTTTGTACATCTGTGGTGACCAGAACAAAACATCTCAAACTTTAAAGTGGATGGGCTACAACAGCTGAAGACCACGTTGGGTTCCACTACTGTCAGCCAAGAACAGAAAGCTTAGTCTGTAGTGGGCACAGGCAAACCAAAACTAAACAGTTGAAGACTAGAAAAACGTCTTGTCTGATGAAGAACACATATGGTAGATTCCAGAATTTAGCACCAACAGCATGAATCCATACAACCATCCTGTCTTGTGTCAACAGTTTAGGCTGCCGGTGGTATAATGGTGTAGGGAATGTTTCCTTGCAACACTTTGGTCCATCAATACCAACCAATTATTGCTTGAATAATGGCCTATTGGAGTATTGCTGCTGACCATTTGCATCCCTTCATGGCTAAAATGTGCTATATATGTAAAATGTATTATTATTATTATTATTATTATTATTATTATTATTATTACTATTATTATAATCTTAAAATGCCTTCTTGCAGCAGGATAATGTACCATGTCACTAAGCAAAGGTCATCTCAAACTAGTTGATAAAAATTTCAGTATTCTTCAGTGGCCATCTCCATCATTGGATCTGAATCCAACAGAACATGTTTGAGATGTGGTAGAATGGAAGATCTGCAGCATATACACTAGGTGCCTCTGACAAAACCTGCAGAAATCGTATGATGTAAACTAAATTGAGAATGATATTAACATATCAGTATATGTAATAAAATATATTATGTTGATTTTGTTAACAGTAATAAAATACCCTCTTTATCTCTCTCTTTTTCTCTTTGATTACAATTGCTCTGTCTGATTTTAATTTTTATATTTTAGTTTTGTTTATAATCTGTGTTTTATCTATTGTTCGGTGTCCTTGAGTGTTTAGAAAGGCACCTACAAATAAATAAAATGTATTATCATTATTATTATTATTATTATTATTATTATTATTATTATTATTGACCAATATTATCACAGCCTGTCAATTTAGTGTTGGGAGTTACCTAATAAATAATATGACCAGGCCCCTTCCTCTGCCATAAGAAGTTCTGTATTGTGCCCAGCAGGCACAAGATTTCAGAGGGTGACTAGAAGTCAAGGAAGTATTAAAAAAAACATGGTCAGTAACCTAGCCAAATAATCGCAAGGCAAAATCAAAGTCAAAATCCAGAGAAACAAAACAAAGGAATTTTTGTTTCAAAAAGGTTCAATAGGTTTTGGAATCTGTATAGTCAGATGGGGAAGCCTATACCCCTAGATGACATTTTATCCCAGGTTATGACCTCTGAGGATACACCCAGTCTGGAACTGTTCTAGTAACAATGTCACCGTTCTCTTTTAGTGCCAGATATGTCAGTTATGTCGTGCACGTGTGCAGCCATGCATTTCCTGTTAGGCAATGAACCGTGCCAAATCTCCAAGTGGTAATGACAAGAACTAAAAACCATATTTTGAGGAAGCCATGGGCCAGACATGCAAATAATAGGTAATGTTGCGTGTGCCATGGTATAAGCTATTGATTAAGATCAATATCAAGCATCACAGGCCAGGTGTATAGGAATTTCTGTGTGACAGAAAGATATATGCATAATGCAATCCTGGATGGTAGAGAATAAATTGGCATTGATGTCTTTCAGAACCCCCAATTTGATTACCAGCCTGGATGTTTTTTTTAGTCTGTATATTTCACAGCTGATGCAGATTTCTTTCTTATATCCAAAGAAATAATGCTAGATTGATCAATTATTCAAGAATCATTCCAGTGCTTAAAGCAGACTGCCCCTCTTGAACCTAAAACTGAATTTTGATGGTTCAAGAAATGGATGGATGGGCAGAGTTTTCCCCATGAGTAAGGGTGGTATTCTGTCCAGGATATGTGGTGCCTTACAAATGTTACTAAGAATGCAAGATGTGGCTGTCTGAAATGCTGATCAAGAAAAAACAAATACAAGAGCAACAGCAAAATAAATTCTGTTAAAACGAACTTCCAGGGACCTAAAAAATATTTTGTTGTAATGAAAATTTCGTTGTTAATGAGTTTATGTATTTGTAGCTGTAGTGATTTCTTTAACTAACGTCCAGGCGTCTGCAATCATTTCAATAGCTTGTTTCGTGTTAATTTTAATCTCCTCCTGTCTACAAGTTATGCTGAAGAGAATTTTTCTCAGTATTTCCTTGTGATAATACACTTTCAGGGTGCGAATGATGCCCAAATCCTGTGGCTGAAGCACGGCCGTGCAATTGGTTGCGAGGAATTCAACTTGAACATTATCTAAATGTGGAAGCATGTTGCGGGCAGCACAGTTATCAATCAGAAGCCGATTTCATCCTTTTCTTCTTCTTCATATTGTGAGGTCTCTGAACTCTTTTGGGATCCCCCCACTCCACACCCAATGGTAACGTCACACTGAAGTGTGTCCCGAAGCGTGATTGCCATGTCTGTGGAAGATTGTTCCGGGGCAACAGCAGGCTCACAGCGGTGCAGTGATGTGCCAAAGAAGCAAATCCTAAAAGATCGGGGTCACGCTAAAAGTCCCTGTCTTACACCCCAAAACACGAGACTGAGTCTCAGTACTTTAGCAAAACCAGCTTTATTCAGCTTGAAACAGGAACAGCAGGGTTATAACAGCAGCAATCAGGCAGGGTTGTGGCCAGGTTAGTGGCCAAGTAATCCTGTTACCTGCATTTACATAGTTCCTTGCATCACCCATCGAGATCTTTTCTGTTTACTTTGGCGGAGAGATGAAGCAGAGCTGTGAGCCTGCTGTTGCCCCAGCAACAGATAAACAGTCTTCCACAGATGCGGTCATCACACTTCAGGACATTTTTCAGGCGTGTTGCCCAACTGGAGGAGGTCCCAAGAGAATTTAGAAACCTCACCTTTTCTTGAATGAGTGCCGCATTAATAGGAATGTTTATTGAACGAACATCACTGAACCACATAAAAACGTCTTTTTTGACGTCTTCAAATGCAGCAGTCACATATGTTTGCAACCCGAGATTTTTCTTCTTTTTTTGCTCGGGCTTTCAAGAAAGTTGACAGTGTTGATGGCGAAATTCCGAATTCACGTTTTTTACGTTTTTTTCTTTTGCCGCAATCGAGAGCTGCAAAAATGTAAAGTTTTTTTTCTAATATGAACTGTTACCATTTTTTCCTGTCTGCCGTTTCTATAGGAGAGTGACAATGAGTTAAATTCCAATGGATGTTTTTCAAATGTTGACAAGAGATAAGCGAAAGGTATCACTGAAAACCACCGAAAACAAAAAACAGCAAAAAAAACAGTACAAGCAAAGTTCGAAGAAAGAAATATTTTTACAATGTTTCTGTTTGGGGATCGTTGTGCACAACTGAGCTGCGACCACAGAACTAACTGCTCTGTGGATGATTCATTCAAGCATTTCAAGGTCACTTCGTTGTAATTAAAGTATCTGCTGCATGTACTTTGTTGTAACGAGATTTCTATAGACTCATGTCATAAGGGGGTAACTGTCGGAACCATAAAAATACTTTGTTGTAATGAAAATTTCATTGTAAAGATATTCGTTGTAACGGAATTTTACCTGCATACCCCAAGGATGACTGAACGGATAATTTAAGGTACTCTTCACCTCACAATGAGTAAATAATGAGTTTATCTTGGTTTGGATCACAATATCTCATTTTTTGTTGATGATGAGCACTGATTACATCAAACTTGTTTGCTGTAAACACTTAAAATGATAAAAATGGAAAATGTACAAGGAGAGAAAGAATCATAAATCTCCAAAGAACATGGACAGCTCCAATAAATCTCAAACTTTCAGATGAGTATGCACTCAAACTGCTATTAATTATTTTATTATTTGAAAGTATTCCTTAATATCTAAGAAAATATCATCTTATATAATTTCAGACTGTGACCTGAAGTAAACCTGTAGTCTAGGATTAGAACAATGGCACCAGCCCTTTTCTATGTTGTAAATAGCAATTAAAGGAGGTTAGCATTAGGAATGGCATCGAGCTTTACACATTTCTTCTTCAAAACACCTTGATGTTCAGATACAAAGATAAGATTTATCGAGCATGGCTGGGTTCCTACCCATAGCATCCCGTGGACTCCCCTATCTGTCTACATCAAATGAAAGTATGTGAAACACAGTTGAACCACAAAATGAGGAAATTTATGATGGTTCTAGACCTGACACATTGTGAGGGGGCAATTTGGCAGCAGGCAAGTGTTATATTGCCAAAATGAAGACAGCAGAATGGTCAGTATGCATGCAACAACTCTTTACTTGATACAGTATCCCACATTTAAAAAAAAACATGTATTTCACTAATGCGTGCAAAGACCACACAAAACATGGCACTGTTACAATTCTGTGCAGATGTAATAAAGTTGAGAGGTAGTAACTAAGAGGTATGAAAGAGAGAATATAAGGATCGCAACTTGGAATATTGAGAGTAAGACAGGAAAATTAGGCAAACAGGAGGAGGATATATTAGTGCTATATACAGAAGACATAGAAAGACTAAGGTGTGAAAATGCTTAATGGGAGTGGTGGAAGGTACACATTTTTCTGGCAAGGAATAAAATGATGGCAATGCTGGGGTTGGTATACTTGTGTTTGATTAATGCACAATTATAGTGTGCATATCAAGTGAGTGTATTACAGATGTGAAGATGACTGTTGAGTTAAAAACTAAAGAATACAGCCTCAAAATACGGCATCAGGAATTCTGAGGGTGAAAGGATTCTAGAATCTGGTAAACTAGTGTCAGGGATGCCAGGGGTGATGACCCGGCCGGGATGCCCTGAAGGACCGGGGCCATGGGTAGAGGGCTTGGAAGCCCAACCCTGTAGGGGCCCGTGGTCACCGCCAGGGGGTGCCCCGATGCCTTTGAAGCCCTGGACCTCAGCACTTCCGCCACACCAGGAAGTGCTGGGGGGAAGAGAAGAAGGGACACCCGGAGAGCTTCTGGGAGTACAGCCGGCACTTCCGCCACACAGGGGCGTGTCGGTGGATGATTGTCGGAATTCACCTGGAGCACATCCGGGTGCTAATAAAAGGGGCCGCCTCCCTTCATTCGCTGGAGTCGGGTGGAGGCAGGACAAGGCAAGAGAAGAGAGAGTAGAGGCGGCCCGAAGAAAGGTGTTGTGTGGCCAGGACTTTGGGGGGTTTGTGTGCACATAAGACTTGTAAATATTGTAAATAAACATGTGGTGGTGGAAAAAGAACATGTCTGCCTGTCTGTGTCCGGGCCACGTTCACACTAGTTATGTTTAAAAAGCAGGACAGCAAGTGGCTGACATATCAGTCTGGTATATGATAGCCATTTTGTTGGTGAGGTGATCTTTGGAGAAGGGTATAATTCTCACTGCTTGGTTGTAGGAGATGATTTAGTCAAAAACATGAGAAATAAGAGAATGTATGTATCACAGTTTGGTCATCAAAGGAGAAGACTGTGAGAGGTAAATTTGCTGAATCAATGGTAGCAAGATCTAATAAGGTTTCAGAATCATCAAGTGTGAATGACAAGTGGGAAACAATGAAGAATCTCCAACTGAAAGTAACTGAACATGTCTACAATTATATAATATGGTGATGGAAAATGGAAATGGCAACTGAGGAATACATAAGATGCAATGAGGAACTGCAGAAAAAAATGCAGACAGATTGATCTATAGGGGAACAATTGTGAGGGCACAAGAGCATTTACATGTGATCTACAGAGTGAGGAAGGAAATAGAAATGTGTTCAACATGGCAAAGGAGGATTCATAATAATTGAAAAAGTGTGTTCATTCCAGTATACAAAGAAAATGATGATTCATGATAGTATGGGTCATATAAATCAACTAAAATTTTAAAGTAATTAATAAAGATCATTTAGAGAGTACTGCAGAAAATAATCAGGGATCGTGGAAAGTTATAAATATCTATATATCTTCATAGTTTCCCATTTCATCTTCTTGTGATATTGGGACTGGGAGTACAGAGACACCCTAGGACAGAGGTCAAAGAGCTGATGCCTCAAAGCATCTCATTTTTCACCCACGCGAGAACTGGAAAGCAGCTTATAAGAGCTATGCATATGAGGGACACCAGTAACCAAGATATTGTGAACCACCTGCTAAGATCAACTCCAGGAAAATTAACATCCACCTCTTCCAATCATGACTCTTTGGTCTAAGAAATAAATGGAGGGACCAGCAGATCCCAAGCAAAGCTGAGAAGAGAAGAGAAGAATCCTTCACTAGATGCAGGGTTTAGTTTTTGTATCATGTACATACATAGTAGCCAATATGAAGAGATAAAAAGACTGCAGAGACATCTATACTTGTGTTCAGTACCTGTGATTTTGTATTGTCCCCCTGAAACTCTATATTAATAATACATTACTGTCTTTCTTTTTTTTTTTTTAAATGTTTTACATGATGGACCAATTGTGGCATAAGTCCTTCTTTTGGTGATCTAAGTGCCTATTGGAGGTAATGACATTTATATATAATTAGTAAAACATACGGACCTAGGGTCCTAAAATAAAATTCAAACAAAAACAAAGTCAAAGCTGTTAATACTTCTTGTTTTCCAAATAGTTACTTTTTTGAGTTCCTCTAGAAGTGATATTTTTTTTATTACTTGTGCTGGATTATATAGAGCAAACTGTACTTTTATATTTTGGCAATCATTTTATTTTTTTTTAACATTAAACAATACAGCTTCATATTGATGTAACTTTGTTAAGTAATGGTTTTCAAAGAAATATTAATGTAAGGATGTTAAAGCAATGCTTTCATATGTTTGGAAGCTTCAACTATTTGACAATCTTCTCAACTGTCACTATGCATTTCTGTCACTGGGTTGTTATTGCATTCCGCATACTGGCTTTGTCTGTATGCCTGTCAGACATTGTGTTTGTCTGCTACTCAACTGCCCTATATTCTTCTTATTCTTTCTTGCTCTACGTCACTTAATTTCCTTGTGTGATTTGCTTCAAGCTCAGTAGATATGGCTGCTCTCACATGACCAGAGGTCACTTTGCTGCTTTTTATGGCCTTCAGGTTATGGCTACCTACATTTCTTTAACATTTCCAGAACATATTAGGTCATAAGTGTTTGATTAAGACCAAGATCAAGATTCTGCCCTCAGTAATTGCATGATTGACAGAAATACCTTTGCATTTTATAAACAGGTAAAGGGTGGCAAATTGCAGGTTTTGTGACATGGTGCCTTATTCTTCTGAAAGTATCTATTTGAAAAATTGGTAGATTTTTGACATAAAGGGATGAACATGGTCAACAGCAATACTTAGATATGCTGTTGCATTGACACACTGCTGAAATAAAGTAACCTAATGTGTCCCCAACAGCATGTTATTACTAGTCTGTACCATTGACACAGTGCAGGATACAATCCATTTATTCATGCTTTTTTACATCAAGTCTTGCTCCACTACCTGCATGTTGTTGCAGATTATAAGCTGGTGTGGCCAGATGACAACTTTCCAATCTTTAGTTGACTAGTCATGTGGGCAGTGTAGCCTCATCTTTATGTTTTCAGATAACAGGAACCTAGCATGGCCTTCTGCTCCTGTAGTCTATCTGCTTTAAGATCTGAGGTGTTGTGTATTTAGATCTGTTACTCTGTACATGACTGCTGGAAAGAGCTGTTCTTTGAGTATTTGTTAGCTTGAACAAGTCTGGCAATTCTCCTGTGACCCCTATATGTTTTATGTTTATTGCACCATTCTCCAAAAAACTCAAGTTTAGGTAGTAAAAATCCAAAATGGGAAACTGTTTCTAAGATGCTGGAACCAAAATATCTGATAACAACATTCATGACACAGTTAAATTCTCTTAGATGATGACATCTGCCAATTCTAACGACTGGCCGAAATAAACAACTTGGTCAGGTCTACATACATTGAGCTACAGCCACATGATTGGCTGTTTGGAAGTTCAGGGTATTCAAAATCATAATTCTCAACTTATAGAAGTGCAAAACAGTCCTTGCTCTTGAAATATTGGATGTGTGTTGTTCACTATCAGCATAAAAAAATATTTTAACATTCTTCTCATCCTTCTCCAACTACAAGAAGGGTTGTTTTAACTCAGGTTTCCTGGAGGATCATTGTTTATTCCCCTCTGATTACCTTTTCTGTTTTCTTCCAGCACATCTCTGTCCTTAGTCTTTGTAGGCATCATCTGTTTCAGGCAATATAGCTTCTTGATGGTGAACTTCTTTATGCACTGTCCAGGGTATGTTTCCTTCTTGTTTAGTTCCTACTTCTGCCCTGTGTGATTTGATGCTGACAATCTTAACAATTTCCGGCCTATTTCCCACTTACCTTTCCTGTCAAAAGCTCTTGAGCGTGTTGTAGCTTCCCAGCTCACCAATTACTTATTGTCTAATAATTTGATGGAACCCTTTCAGTCTGGTTTCAGGGTGCAGCACAGCTGTGAAACTGCTCTGCTACGGGTAACCAACGATCTGCTTATGGCAGCAGACTCTGGACAAACCAGCATATTAATTCTGTTAGACCTCAGTGCAGCATTTGACACTGTCAGACATGAAATTCTACTGTCTAGAATGGAGAACATGCTGGGTATCTCTGGCACTGCCCTCCAGTGGTTCAAGTCCTATCTGACTGATAGGCAAGAGTTTGTTAGTCTTGGTAACAGCAGATCCAGCTCGGCGCCAGTCACACAAGGAGTTCCTCAGGGCTCTGTCCTTGGCCCTCTTCTCTTCTGTATTTATATGCTCCCCCTTGGCCATATTATTCGTAGCTATGGACTGGGCTATCATTTTTATGCAGATGATACTCAACTCTACTTCAATGTTAAAACTGGAACTCCCTCAGAGCTTTCTCAGCTCACAACCTGCCTTAGTGAAATTAAAACCTGGATGGAGCAGAACTCTTTGAAATTAAACTGCAACAAAACTGAACTCCTGCAAATTGGGACTAAAATGCAGCTTAATAAAATGAGCTCCTTCCCAGTCCATCTTGGTGGTGATCTCATCAGACCTGCCTCTACTGCAAAGAATCTTGGTGTCATTTTGATTCCTCCCTTTCTTACTCCACTCACATAAATCACATTAAGAAACTTTCCTACTTTCACCTCCGTAACATATCCGTGTCCGCTCCTTCCTTTCCTTTTCTAATGCTGAGAAACTTGTCCATGCTTTTATCACATCCCGCATCGATTATTGTAACTCGCTGCTGGCAGGTGCCCCTTCTAATCTTATATCACAGCTCCAGCTTATTCAAAACTCAGCTGCAAGAGTCCTGACTCGAACCAGCAGCAGCGAGCACATCACACCCATCCTGCTCCGTCTTCACTGGCTCCCTGTGTCTTACAGAATCGAATATAAAATCCTACTAATAACCTACAAAGCCTTAAATAACCTCGCCAAACTACATCAGTGACCTTCTCCATCACTATGTGCCTGCCCGTCCACTAAGGTCCTCTGATTCTGGCAATCTTGTTGTGCCCCACACTAATCTTCACTCCATGGGTGACAGGGCCTTCAGCTGTATAGCGCCCAGACTCTGGAATGACCTACGAAATTAATCAGGTCAGCTGACTCCATGAATTCTTTTAAAAACAACTTAAAACTCATCTGTTCAGGAAGGCTTTTAGCTCTATTTGACTTCATTCCCCTTCTCTCAGTTTACCTCTCTGTCAAGATGCTCATGTAACCTGTATGTGTGTGCTAGACCATCAGTTCTGTTGTCTGTTAGGCTTTCTCTGAGTTTACTGTCTTAATCTTCTTATTTATTAATTTGCTTTGTACTATGCTATATACTGTATACCCTGCCGTTCTTTCTTATATTCTGTAAGTGCCTTGAGCATGGGAAAGGCGCTATATAAATAAAATGTATTATTATTATTATTATTATTATTTCCTACCTACATTACTCTGTGTTCACCTTGCCACTCACCATTATTTATGAAGTAATAAATAATATGCAAGATGAGTAATTTTGTGTTTTAATTTTACCTATAGTGGGTTAAATACATTTTATAAAGTGACACTTGTTTTATAATAGTGCTCTTGAAAGGCACTATATAATAAACATCTGATTGTGTGGGTGTTATACAGTTTCCTTTGCTCAACTTTTGCATACATCTAGGCTACTCTAAGTCAAAAATGAAGGTGCCTGTCTAAATAACAAAAGTATGCTTCTTCATTTGGGACCTATATTGAAAATAATTTTATTTCATCTTCTATGGTTCAGATGATATTTTTCTGCAAAACCCATCACCAAAGTACCTGTTCATTTTGTATATCTCATCTTATGACAAAGTGTGGGAATCTCCAGCAACATTTTATATTATGCAGGTGAAAAGATGCAATGTGACAGATGAGATGGTAATGTGGTAGGCCAAAATATTATACATCAGCAAATTCCACATTAAAATTGAAACATTATAGTTCAGAGACATGTATAAGTGCTTGAGAAATGATCAAAATATTCAGAACTAGCAATGTGCATCTTTGCTATTGACACACAGTTAAAGTTTGTCTTATATATAAATGTCTACGCATGGAAGTGTGAGTGTCTGTCTGGCCCAGAAGTAAGAGGTGGAGTCGGGGTAAGGGCTCCACCTCTGAGGATTCACAAGCGAGGCCAGCGCGTCGACAAAGTGAAAACTCAGAAGAAAAAGTCACTCGCTTAGCGGCTAATACAAAAGCAAGGCAAGCACATCAGCAAAACAGTATCCCTTTTACTTTTCCTCCTCCTGCTAATACACAAGAGAGGCGAGAATGTCGACAAAACGAAACTTCTGAAGTAAGAAAAAGTCGCTCAGCCACTAATGCACAAACGATGCAAGCACATCAGCAACACAAAACCTCCTAGGAGAGAGATGCCCAGTGAAGTACCTTTCAATTACCTGACATCTCTGCATTTAATTTTTTTTTTGACAATTTCAATAGTTTCTAGGACCCCGTGCGGCTTACACAGCTAGTATATATATAAATCAATACTGCATATTGAAACCTCAAAAATGGCAACAGGACATTTTGTGTGTTTCTTCCAGTTCTGTAATTTCTGAACACTTGATTAAAATGCCAGTACTGGTTTCAGATTAACAGTTCCAAGCAACCATGAGCTATCAGGGATGAGAAGCTAGACAAATACAATTTAGTTTTATAAAAGTAGACGATGCGCTGCTCAAGGCATTGCCTTCTAGAGCCATCATGACTGAGACACACATACAGCAGTGAACACGCTCAACATCAATGTAAAGACCTGAGCCAACTGCAAAACTGACCAACAAACACTGCTATGTTGTATGATGTGGATTGTCACATTTTGATTTGCTTTCACTTTGGCACTGTATATTATAGGGCACTGATATTCTGAATAATACAATATGAAATTGAATTAATTGTCTGCTTCTCCAGTCTTCATGTTTCTTTACTGTGCCACCCCAGGACTATGTACATTAGTCAGGTCAGCAGGTGAGGAGGTTGCTCCAATGGAGTGATAAAGTAGCACAACAGAGAATAATAATAACAATAATAATACTTTTTATTAATATAGCCCTTTTCCCAAGTTCAAGGATAAAGCACAGGTTGTGTAAAAACTGATATAGAAGCATGATTCTGGATCAAGTGTGGCCTGTTAAATACTGCTAAAGGGTGGAGTAAAAGAAAATTAGACATTATACTTTGGGTCCACATTAAAAAAATCTGTGCATCTTAGAAAAGATGTTTATGTTTTAAGGAGAGGTGTCCTCCTTTCCATGATAAAAGTGCATCTTCAAAGTTCAGTATACTTTATAATTGGTTATAAATACTGCTTATGGTTTGAGTTTAGGCAAAACGGGTGATTTGCTCAGCACCACAAAGCAACTCATAGTCAGATTCTGAGCTATCAACCTAGGGGTCTTAGGGCCAGTACCTTTGCTACCACATCAAACTGTCTGCCAAATGTAATATCCATCCATCCATTATCCAACCTGCTATACCCTAACTACAGGGTCACGGGAGTCTGCTGGAGCCAATCCCAGCCAGCACAGGGCACAAGGCAGGAAACAAACCCAGGGCAGGGTGCCAGCCCACCGCTGGGTGCATTTAGCTCTTTAAATTATGAATAAATGAGGAAAATAAAGGCAAAAAACTAAACAAACTGTGCTTTAACAAAATGTGCATAATCTTTTTTCATACTTAAAATATTCTGAAGTGTGCACCATATGGACTGCTTCAAACAGTGATACAACTACACCTATACAGTAATGTGAGGGGCTTAAATTACAGTACAGTGTAAATCAATGCATGTGCAATGTGGCAATAGGGAAGAGGGTGCTGGAGCAGATTAGACCTTTCCATTTCCTCTGTAGTGTGGTTTTATATCATATACATACAGTTTCATTTTTATAAAGCAACTGGCTGCATGCGGTCTTCGGGCCAAAAAACAACCCCAAGACTTCCTAGCAGTTTTAATATGTTCATGAACTTGGAGAGGTGTCAGCATAGAATTACCCAGGGCAGAGGACATGGACCCACCTATGTTTGCTGCCCCATTAGCTTTTGTAAGAAGGCACTGGTGATACCATATCTTAGCCATATTGCTGACATAGGAGTCCTATTAATCTTTTTCTTGTGAAAATACCTCCAGATAGACAATCTTTTTAGTGAAAACTTCAAGCTTTGCCCTCATTTGCTGAGTTGTTTCACTTGCCCTTTGTTAAGCAGCGGTGTTGGCTTCCTTTCAATGTTGTGTCTCTTCATCTGTGTCATTAGCATGTCAATGTTGAGCTGTGATGTTTGCTGCACACAGGTCTTTTGTAGTGAGAAGTGAGGTGCGTGCAAGCACCAAAAATATCTAGTGGCTGGAGTTGAGCGTGAGCAGAGTAGACTGCTCCACACACACACACACACACACACAGGTCTTTCATTTACATATAGTATGTCTAATAGATAGAATAATGATCCTAAGGATGTTCTTCGTCAAACAGTAATGATTTATTGATACAAAAAACTGTCACGCAAGGAAGGAAGGAAGTGATGAATATTAGAAGAACTCAAGGTCAAAACAAAATAAAAACAAGCCTTGCTACTTTAATGGATTCAATTCCTCATTTAAGCATGATGACTTGCCCACTTTTTATTAACACAGTGTCACAAATATTAAGCAACTCTGCTTTTCACTTCTAAAGTTCTGACATTCTCTTTCCCTACAGGTTCTGCTTTCACACTTCTCCTACCTTGAGATCCTCATACAACTCACCTCTTGACACTAAGCTCTGTAGGTTAAAGGGCATGTGGCCACTTACAGGGTCAGGATTGCTTCTGTGGATCTCCGGATTGAGCACCATTTGGCAGCTCCAGGTTTCCCTGCACTCATGAGGCCACATACATCCTAAAACAATAAGACACTCCTGGTATATCTGCACCTGTACCCTATGCTGCCATTTGTCAGACCTCTCTCAATCCCCCCACAACCCTCCCTCTAACCTTACTGCTATCATAGTATCTTTTTCCAGTCTTTGAACCCCAACTGAATTAGATCCTCAGGAGGCTGCTGACCCATAACTGAACCCTGAGAAACTCTCTTATTACAATTGTTTATGGGAAACCTCTGTGACATGAATAGTCTGCTCATCTTACAATGATCATCAGCAACAATTGCTAGGGAAAAGTAAAACCTAAACTCCTGAGAATTTTTTCACATTTTATTCTAAATCATTGATCAAAGTCAAAAATGAATGGATTTAATAAGCATTACAAAATTTGTAATGGTCCTATATATTTAACATGAATTTGTGTATTTATTTGTATTACTTTGAAAGGCACAAACCAAAAATAAACTGATTTCTAAATTTCCCTTGCATTGCTTGTCAAACAATATCTTCCATTGGAAGTGTCCAAATTTAAAAAAAAAAACTTTTCTGCACCATTTCTTTCCGAGTTCACGGTTTCCTATTTCTTCTTTGTATCAACACAAGGGATTATGTAAAAAAAAAAAAATCAAACATCAACAGATATAAGAAATGATAATCAGGATTTATTTAGAGCTTGTTTGTTGAAATTTCATTTTGATTCCATGAATGTCAATGAAGCTCCTGGGATTCTGATGTAAATTAATGCATCAGTAAACATCTTCCCAAAACTATATTACAGCTGAAAACATATCAACCATAGATGTACAGAGGATTTTTCATGTGTATGTTTGCACGCACATATTCAGGAATGAAGGGATAAGATTCTCAGTCTGTTTTGGAGGTTTTTAGTTCCTATTTGTCTTTTAAAAAAGGTTTGAATATATTGTGCTATGTATTTTATGGAAATATTTACAGTTTTAAAGGAATATAAAATAGGATAGTACAAGCAAACATGAATTGCTAATGAAAAGTATTCACCTCCTCCCAATATTTTACATTTTATTGTAATACAACATTGAATCATAATGCATTTAATTTGGCTTCTTGTCATTGATCAACCGAAAAACAACCTTTAATGTCAAAGCGAAAACAAATTTCTGTAAAGTGATTGCATAAATATTCTCTCACTTTAATAGAAGTATATTAATATGACACAACCCTCTGTAGCCGTGGGGTTTCAGTTGACTGTAGTATAAATGCACCTTATCTGGAAAGGATAACTTGTGGTGAGTCAGTATGGTGGCCTAACCTACACAATGAAGACAAAAGAACACTCTGTGTGTGAAAGACAGATGGAAGGGAAAGGAGACAAGGAGACAAGAAAACAAGAAAATATCTAAGACTTTGAATAATCAATTTGAGTACAGATAAAGCAATAATTAAAAAATGGAAAGAGTATGACTGAGCTGCAAATCTGCCTAAAGGAGGCCAGTCAAAAAAATGAGTGATCATGGAAGAGAAAGACTAGTGAGGGAGGCCACTAAGAGATAACTCTGAAGGAGGAGGACAAAAAGGGAGAAACCGTGAAGACAACAACTGTTGCCCAGTGTGGCAAGCAGCTGGGGGTGGTACCCAGCCGGGACGCCCGAAAGGACCGCAGGAGGGATTATGCCTCCTCCGGACCAGGATGGGGCGACTGCCCTGGTGGCTATGGGACCACGGGAAAGGAGCATGGAAGCTCAACCCGTGGTCACCGGCAGGGGGAGCCCAGATACCTGGAGAGCCCTGATCCTCAGCACTTCCACCACACCCGGAAGTGCTGGGGGCAACGAAGACCAGGGACACCCGAAGTGCTTCCGGGTGCACAGCTGGCACTTCTGCCACACCAGGAAGTGCCGGCAGAAGCTCATTGGGAGGCACCTGGAGCACGTCCAGGTGAGGATATAAGGGGCCACTTCCCTCCATTCACTGGCTGGAGTTGGATGGGAGAGTACGAAGCCTGGAGTAGAGGAGAGGAGTGGAGCCGGTCAGAAGGCGAGGCATTAAGAAAAAGGCCTGGACTTGAGGGTGTGTGGTGCAGGGGTACTGGGTTGTGTAGGGGACCCATTTTATTGTAAATATGGAAAATAAACGTGTGTGATGTTTTGAACCATTGGTGTCTGTCTCACCTGTTCGAGTCTGTCTGAGTGTATACCTAAATGTAGCGTGGGATACACTAAGATCACATCAGGGCTCCTGTTTTGTGCCCAATGCTGCTGGAATAATCCCCGATTCCACATGACTCAGTATTAAAATATGTAATTTTGAACACTAAATGAATGAATGTAAGATTGCCAAAAATATGACAAAGCCACAGGTCTTAAATTTTGGCAGCCTAATCCAGAAAGACAACTGTTTTTATAGTAGTGTGCTGGCAATAACAGTTTTGTGCTTTTCTCCTGTGTGTTCTGGTTCTCATTTATCTTTTAACTTTCTAACTCAGTAATTTTTATTTGTTTTGTGTCGATCTTTCAATACAAACAAGCTGAAGGGAACACTAAGATCCTCTACAAAGTCCCTTGATGAGATACTCTAAACACACAGTCATGCTGATTACTAGCAGTGATAGAGATGAACTTTCAAAGATAACATTCTTTATTGATGAGGAATGCTGTGTGTTCTGAAAGCCCCTGTGAGCAAGGAGATATGGTGGAATGAGGGGGAGCAGGGAACTGGATTTTGAATAGCCACTCTCACCTCTCGTGTTGAAATTGTACTAAACAATGGCAATAAAGCAGGTGAACTCTAACCCTGTACTTGTCTGTCCTGTGTGATGTTCCTGTGAAATATTGTCTAACTGCAATGGACACTGAGTCAGATGTGGATTCAAAAGGTTTTATTCTCAGTAGGGAATAAGAACTCAGAGAAAAGTGTAGGTATGAGTTGTCTGCACTACTCCATCAGCTATCAACCAGGCTGCCTCTACTGTTATTCAAAAACTAGTGTCTCAAGTAGAGGTGAAAGCTTCATGGGGGAGCCAGATAAATTATAGAATGTTTTAATGTCTGCACTGTACATGGACATTTAAATCCAGATATGAAGTATATCACCTATTCTGCATGGCCTACTGTACGTTTTAGCCTTACTATGGAAAGGTCAAAAACACTTAAAGTTTTTGACTTATCTGTCAAAACCAGCTCTTGGGAGGACTGAAAATAGGTTGCATTTTCAACTGACCGAATACCTAAAAAGACGAAATTTGAAAGTTTGTCTGTTGAAGTACCTGTGACTCATCCGTGCTGTTTCTAACACACTTATTATGATTTTTTTTTTATTCAACAGAGGATATCAAGGAGTCAACTAAGGTGTTTCCTACAAATATATATTGTCACACATGTGTGCAAAATATGTCTTTTCCGAACACTAATACATCTTAAATGAATGTGAACTACATTGCACAAATGTATCCTGCTTAGTTCTTAAACTATTGCCTGGAAGCTAGTGTGGTGATCACTCGGTGTGGCTGTACTGTGTACTACCCCTTGAGCTTCATGGGTCCTACAGCCACTCCCTAGTGTATGACAGACAGAGTGATATGTCCCCCAAAACTCTTCATTATCGACAACATTACCACCTCTTTCAAGACAAAAAAGAACACTTATGCTGCCTGCTCTATACATTACAAACTTTGAAAACTTTAAAAACTATGCATCAAGCCTACAAAATATATTTTGGGCTAGCTGAAGTAAATACCTTTGGTATGAGGTAGGACAGGCAGGACTTACCTTGGGTATGAGGTAGGACAGGGGAAAATTAAATCATGTGATGACCCAAAAGGATGCAAATTGGCCCAAACCGCAAAGTAAAAGATAAATACAAGTCTCTCCTGAACTAGGGTAATTTCAGAGGCCTTGATTCTTAAAGAGGGATGCTCCTCTAATGAACTAAACACAAAAGTGAAATTCAGATACTATGGAACGGAATGTGACTTGTCACATGTGTACACATAAGAGATTGTTCATGGGCTTTGGTGATGGTTGTTCTCCATCAATCCAAGGGTTGGCACTGTATCATAACGTCCTCTCTTTTCCTCTATATGCAGTCGCGATGATTGACAGCTCTCCTACTCCAAAGTCACTTCTGGTATCCATACACCTAGACTGCCTCTTTCTTCCTTTTTGCCGCATAACCAGAAGAACCATCTTGGGCAGTCCACTAAATGAGACTTGCAAGTGAAGAAGACTTGTTTGCATTTTACACAGTTTTTTTTAATTTCATTTTTTCAGTTAGACGGGGATTGCCTGAGGGTGCTCCAATACTTTTATGGTTTGTGTCTTCTTGTTTATAGACTTTAAACAGGCCCTCACAACGGCCCCTGTGCTGTCCTCTCCTATCTTTTCCCTTCTTTTTGTTCTCTAGATGAAAGCTTCTGTGACCAGCTTATGAGTTCAATTAAGTCAAGACTGTCACAGACATTCAAAATCTTTGTCTCTTTGAGAATAACTTGGGGGAAGGAGATAAAGATCACATCTCAGCTTAACTAATATATGCATCTGCCCAAGCTTCCAAGGCCGCCTTGTTGAGTGCAGCCAACAAAAAAGAGACCGCTATCCAGAAGACATTGTCATTGACAGAGTAGCACAGGCCTGGTGTTAGTGTTCTTTAAACTTATTCACTTTAAATGTAATATCTTAGCATTGAGCAGGTTGGCCTGTGGTGCCTAACCCCTTAGTACATTTTTACTGTGTTTGAATTCACAGAGAGAAACCATTTAGAATATATATTTTGGTGATGATTAAACAAGAAAGCCTTTTAATATCCTTAAAACTGAAAAAGTCTTTTAAATTTGGAACCAGCAAAAGTGAAGAAGAAATCTGCAGAAGAGGATTAAAACTAAATTAAGGAAGGCAAGGAAAACTCATAAAGACAAACTAGAAGTGTATTTTAATAATGATGCAAAGACAGGCTGGAAGAGATTATTGTCAACAACTTGTTATATGCCCAAGAGACTCTATATGAGTTTTGCTAACGAACTAGTTCTTGCAAATTATATAAATGTTTTTTTATTGAAGAATTAATGCCAATGATTTTATTTTAGAACAGACAAAGGCTCACAACAAATTAAAAATGTTCCACTCATTTCAGATGTTGAAATACCTATTTAAATGTATAAACCCAGGCAAAGCTGATGTTTTCAAAGGGATGAGTTGCACATTTTTCAGACCAGTAGAAAGTCTATTTCAATCTCTTAATCAATATATCAGAAAAGGAGTGGAAAATAGAAATGCAGAGAATTCGCTCAAGCTCCATATGCGCAAAGCATACAATTATTCAACTCAAAATTATATATCAAGCACATCTGTCTCGCCTAAAACTCTCCAAAATGTTTCCAGGGCAAGATCCAACTTGCGAACGCTGCAATCAAGTCCCAGCCTCACTGGGTCACATGTTTTGGTCCTGCACCAAATTAACATTATTCTGGACCAAAATTTTTAATTGCCTTTCAGACAGCCTTGGTGTCACAATCCCTCCTAACCCATTAATGCCTGTGTCTGGTGTCCTTCCAGATGGGTTTAAAATGGAGAAGGACAAACAAACTGTGATTGCATTCACTATACTTTTGGCACTCAGACTTATCTTGCTAAACTGGAAGAATCCTAACTCTCCTCTTTTAAGTCAGTGGGAAACCAATGTTTTATACTATTTGAAATTGGAAAAAATCAAATACTCAGTTAGAGGATCTGTACAGATTTTTTTCAAAACATGGCAGGATCTAATCAGTAATATTTTAGAATAAGCTCTTAAAGCACAGAGGAAGCAATTATTTCCGCATTTCTTTTTCTTCTCCATTCATCTCTATTGGCTTATCAAACTCATCAATTTAGGTATGTTTACAAGCCTTAAGTTTTACCCTATTGGCCATGCTCTTTCTCTCAGTGGTGTGGGTCGACTTGTTCTCAATTCTACTTTTTGTAAAAATTAATTGATTTGTATGGAATGATTACAATAAAATTAATTAAAAAAATCTGTTTCAATGGTCAGTTGTGGAATAATCCATAACCTTTGAAATAGATTAGTACTTTCCCTAGTGTCAAATAACTAATGACCAATAAATGATCTATGTGAAGTTGGCCCTACTTCAGTATTAGTGCAGACTAGTTCAATTTTTTTGAGATAATCCAATATCTTTTAATATTTAAAACAACCAAAACTTTTGTGAAGATTCTGTTGATAGATTTTAAAGTATGCTCAATATGTGCATCAACGTGTGTGTCACTGTCCTGAACCCGAAAAAACAAAGCTCAGTCTTAGGCTTCAGAATGACCAGCTTTATTAATCAACTTCAAACTGGAATAGGAATTTATTTAAGTGGGAGCTATCGCTCCATGACACACAAACACAGCAAACAAGCAGTGACTTCATTAGTCATTTGCCTTGGCTCCCTCCTTTAGTTCAGGTACTGAATATTTCCCGTCACGTTGGTCACGCGGATCCGCAACTGAGATTGGATTGTCTTGGGGGAAAGTGGGCCAGGTCAATTGCCGAATTAAAGTACTGCAAGGGTTGTCAATCGGTCCCAGCCGACTGACTCATTGCGTGGTGAGGCTGCATGCAAACTTGTTGTCGCAGTGATGAGCCTTTTATGGCTGACAGATGCTCTGTGTGACAGGGCTGATAATTCGCTGTTGAAGCAGGAAGTGTTGCGCAGTGGGGCTGCATGCACATCACACTGTATTGGCATCTACTGACTGAGAAGCTGATGGAATTTAGAATTCACTTCAAGTTCAAGTTTATCTATACATGTACGCTACAGTAATATCGCTACTTGCTTTTCTGACCATCAGGAAACAAGTATTTACAGTACTTCAACACTATGATCTTCAAGTACTACTAGTCAACCATGGACACTGAAAAAGGAAATTTCAAAGCAAAGTGATTTGTTTCTAAATAGTTACTCAAAACCTTATAGATACTGGACATGGCTGCTTGTCTCTTGTACAAAGTATAGTCAATTTCTGACTTGTATACTTGATCAACATTCAGGACCTTCCTTTCCCCCAATGTCTGATTCCTGCCTTAAACATGCTTTCTTTTGTTTTAAAGTTTTTGTTGTTTTTTTTTTTTCATTTTAAGTTAATGTTTTTAGATTGCTTTGTCTTTTATGAATCTATTTTTTATATGTTTTTTTGTTAATATTGTCTTTATATATTGTATTTATATATTTCATTTTTATATCCCTTGTGTTATGTAGGTGGAACCCAAGGAAATTGGTCCACCATGGTATCACTGCCTAATAATTTTGGCAGAGAGACAATGTTCATCAGAGAGTCATTGGGTTTCATGAAGTAAAGAACATATTTGTATGTTTTTAGGATTTTTCTGGTATCTGGTTATTTTTGCTCTGTTCTTTGGATATTGTTATTATATTTCAACCTGGGTGTGTTTGCTTTGGGTTGTCTTTTTAAGGCAAACACTTTCTGTCTCATTTTTGCTTTTTTTCTCTGTTTTCCCTTTATTTGCTTATTATTTTTTTATTATTTAATAAATTCTTTGTGTTTGCTTTTGTCATTTCACGTCAGATGTTTACAGCCTTCCTCTCATCTGAAGGACATATTTTAGTATTTTTTAACTTTTAAAGCCTGAGCCCTATTTTGGGCCTGTCCAAAAATCCTGACCTTTAAATTTATGGCTAGTATGCCCGGGGTGAGGCCAGGTCTGGCTTTTATTTATTTTTAAGGAAAGTTCGCCTTTTTTTTTTGCTATTTTGGTGTCGCTGAATCACAAAACCCCTTATGACCATTTATCACTACAACTCAAACACTTTTTACATCACATACACTAGTAGCTTTCTAACATTTTAGGTTACTGTATTGACTCCATCTGACATTTTCCTTCTTTATCCTTCCAAAACCATTTATTCTGGCAGGAACACATGAATATATATTGGCCATGGATCATTATATTTTAAGTATATATTGATAGTTCCAGTAGATAAATATCTCATGAGAGTTTGGTTAAGAGAAGAATGGTTAAGGTGGAAGTAACAGAGGTTTAATGATAAGCTGAGAACACTGCTGCAGAAGGGTTTAGATGATAATATTTAAGATAGCTTGTTCAATGTTTCAGACTAAACTCATAGTCAAAAACATTTTCTTGGTCAAAACCAGAACTAATTCCTTTAAGGTTTCTTTTAAGGTTTCAAAATTCTCAAGCAGTCTTTCTTTAATCATAAAAAAAAATTGGAACACTCTTTAACATTGCCATGACATCACACATTATACAGCTCACTGCCCAACAGCAGGTAACATCATAAAACTAAGACAAAAATATAGTGACAATCATAATGTCACCAATAAAAACAGTAAAATAAATTTTAGTAACAAGTTATTTAATCATTTCTGACATACTTCCAAACTTATTTTCTGGCTATGCGATTTTTATTTTTAACTAGGAATTGCAGGTGGAAAGTGATGTGTAACTGTATTTTATCATCCTGAAAACCTATTAACATACATCACGAGGCTGCATATTCTCAGTGTTGTAAGTTTTTTGTACAGTTGTGCCAAGATTCATGTCTAATAGGCACTGAACTAGTGGGGTTTTTAAAATGTCACAAAAATGTTACAGCAATGAGGCATCAAATTTGATTAAATGAAGCTCTGATAATGTTCTTTAGGTAAATGTGATAAAACCAAAAAAAAAAACCACACATGATCTTAGAAAAAAATAAAGAAAAAGGCACACATATTGTGTATTCAAATAAGGAAAGAAAAGGTTCACTTCACCACTGATTTTAAAAGTTGTATTAACAATTTCAGGACTGTCTTCTTATTTCTAGTTATGTCATTAGTTATCTTTAGTGAATTCACACTGCAAAGCAGTGGGGGCACCTAGAATTGTTGCTCTCATCCAGAACCAGGTAATAACATAACATAATCAAATTTAGGCTAAATGAGGCAAAGATTATTCTAAAAAGAACCAACCTAGTAAACAGCACCAGTCCATTTCTGGGGCAATTCCTACACAAGCCCATACTTACACACCCAATTTAGAATCATCAATTAGCCTACAGAACATGCCTTTGGGATGTGTGTGGAAAATCAAAGTTCTGTACTATGAGCAAATATTTAAGGTGTTGAACTAATGCACCACTTGAACACTAACTAATGCACCACTTTGCCTCCTACAAATATAAAATATGGGCTAAACTGGGGCATGGAGACAACTCCTTAACTGAATTATTTTGAGAGTTTACAGTATACATGTATCAACACTATAAAATGATTCTTCTTCTTTCGAAACAGAACTAAGCTTAGGTTTAAAAAAGCACTTCACTTTGCTGTGGTATGAATGACTATAGCATATTAACAATCATTTCATGATTAAAGGTTGCCTGATATTTGGGCCCAATTTGGTTTCAAAGCCAACACCAAGCTTCACTTCACCAGTAGGGTTAGATATTGAATATCCCTGGTATTTTAAGAAATTATGAGGTTTTGGGAAATATTCTTCTCCCAGAAAAGTAGCAAGGTAAAGGAATTTCATCCAACTGGGACAAAGTAAAAGGAAACACGTTTCACTTGGTTAGAGGATGCAGAGGAAGAGACCCCCTATTTAATTTAATAAGAGGTTTTAGGTATCTGTGTGGCAGCAAAAAAAGTTTTTTCTTATTATTAATAATTGAGATCCTAGAAGAAGGTCATGAGTGGTCCAGCTTTCTAGATTAGAGGAAGAGAGCCTGATTTAATGTCAGCCTGAGGGGTATCAATTGGATTGTGAATATGTATCTCATCATGTAGCCAGCTTGCAAGAGACTTACACAAAAATACAAGTTAGACAAAAAAGACCACCGAAACAAAAAGCATTTGGAGATCTGGTGATACAGAAAAATGTACATCCAGAATTGTGCTCATTTTCTTAAAACAGGTAAGGGTTTTATTAGGGATGATGGCTAAGTTCTTCACATCAGGATGTTATATTGCAATTATGTCAGGCTCATGTACAGTTGGTAAATAATTAAATCATATTGCCTCAATGGAATATAAAGAGTCAGATGGACTGAATACTGTGGTCTAAGAGAACAACAGGAAAGTAAAAATGCCAGTGTAAAGAGTATAGAATGGCCATATAGTTTGATAGATATTCAACCTTTTTAGCCAAATTGTTTTAGAGGATGCGTGGATCTCCTCGTGATTATGTGACTAGATGAATGTAAATGTAATACAAACTCAATGAAGACTACAATGGAAAGACCTGTACTCCCACCTTAAATCTCATAGATCTGGATCTGCCAGGAAGAATGGGATAAACTGTCCAGGTGTGAAAAGCTTGCCAAGACTTACCACAAAATACTGAATACTATAAACTGAATAAATTTCATTTTTTGATTTTAAATATATTTGCAATCTTTTCTGTTTTTATGTTTTTCATTGATAGGCAAAAATGGAATATATATTTGTTGATAAGCCATATTTGGATTTGTTACAGACTTTTACTTTCTCTATTTCATATCAACAAATGACACTTAAACACAGTTCACATCTGAGGCAAATTGGAAGTCATAAATATAATGTCCTGACAGCAGGTTATGTAATGGTAAGGAACAGTATTTTTTTGTTTTGGCAATCTTTAATTAGTAAAATAGTCCAAAAAATATATCACCTATGACAAGTCAGGCATGCTAGGAATGGTCAATGTTGTAATACAATACATTTAGCAAGATCAGTATGCATAATATGCAAGTTATTTGAATTTACTCTTAATAAATTAATGAAAATTTTATGAAAACATACTAAGAGAAAAGAAAACTCTGTCTTATAAGATTTGATTTCGTGAAGGTGCAATGTGTGTTGGTACTGATTATATATGTTTTAAAAGTTCCTCCTCATGCATAGTAGTGAAGAGTGGAGAAACTGTTAAACTATAAAATAAGACTGCTTTCTCCTTGTGTTGCACATAATTTAAGAGTTTAATATAAAGAGTTAGGACATAAATAATGCTTACAGTAAGTGAGGCAGAAAATCAGTTTCAACCTAAATTGACCAATGCCTTAAATGACCGCATGGCTCACAATATATACTTTGATAAAGAGGTTACATACCATAGGGGTTACTACTCTTTGTATCACAGTAACGACATTGAGGATTTCGAACCGGTTGACCAGGAACATGTTCTACCAGCTTACAATGCAGCTCACGACCACTTTCACCACATGTTGCATTGGCTGTGATTTCAGCCATGGTTGCCAAGTTCAGCACAGCTGGGAAAAGCCCTGAAGAGGAAAAAGTAAAAAGATTAGATTTTAGTAATATCTCCATACTATATAAAAAGATGCATTCACACACTATTGTAATAAGATGCATTCATTTTCAGAAGTCATATTAAATTCTTTAGTGAGTAATGCCTTCCTGATCTCTGGTAATGAGATGTCACAATGTCAGACTGCTTAACACAGTAGCATATTAACATTCCCTCTGTACTGGAAAAGTCTACCCTTTCAAAATCTAAACTTCCCACCACTCTCATGTCAAATTAATGCGCTCTGATTATGTGTGCAAGTTTACGTGAAGGTAGGTTTTCAGTAGACCAGTCTTTAAGCTACTTTAATATCACAAATGTGTTTCTTCTATAGAATTTTATTCAAATATTTTAATACATGAATATTTTTTTAATAAATATGCTTATACCTGAAGTTGCAACAATGGATTATTAAAAGCATAACGAAAAGGACTGAAGGTAACAAAAGGGTTAACTAAAGAGTTAAAGCTTGAGCATGTGAGTCTCTTGCCTCATCTAGAGGACCCTTCAAATTAGTTGCTAAGGTTAAAATGAAGTAGGTGTGTATTGAACACCCCGTTAAAAAGCAAAAACAAACTAGTGAGAAGGCCCCAATACCCCTATTTTGAAACAGTGATAAGATCAATGGGAAAACCTGTAGGATGTCCCTATTTAGGAAGCAATGTTTAGAATTATGGAAGAATTGATATGTATACAAAGTTATTGGTGGCTGCAGTTGATTAGCTAAGATGATAGAATTCTGCATATTAACCATCAGAAGATGTGATTTTTTTAGATAAGGTAATGGTAAGAGAAATGTATAAAAGGGAATGAATTGTTTTCTTGATTTTTCACTCCATGGACTGAGACATTTGTGCCTAGCTATGTGCAAATAAAGAATTGTTCTACATTTTCATCTGGTTTCTGATAATGGTTTACTTGTATATACTTATATACCTTCTTCTTTTTTAAAAGTAATATACATTTAGTCCTGACAAAGACTTTATAATTTGGGATTATTGCACTGGTATGGCATCCTTTCACATGATATAATTGTGTTATGAATGCATTATTTGTCATCTAGTGCCAGGTCTCGGGTGCTAGAAATGGAAGACAATGGTCTGTGGAGCACAAAATTTGGCTATACCTGTATGACGTTGCACCTACACTCTGAACGAAGAGACCAGAAATTTAGTAACAGACTGCCACTTTCTTTTGGTCTAACAAGAAAGAGTCTGTTACAGGGATTCTGAGACGCAGCGAAAGTACAGGTGTGGCATTAAGTATTTTTTGCATTATCATCTTCGGTAGCCATTTTTGGTCGAAAAAATGTTCACCATATTGAAATTTAATTTCATTAAAATGAAATCCGCTAAATACAATGTCATATGAATGTTTGTCCGGGAAACCAGAACTATTTATTATTCTGAAAACTTTGTCACTTCGGTATTTGCTATATACGGTAGTGAGACATAAGGACAGCACCTGTACAGGCTTTTAAGTGATCGAAAAGCAGAGCGACAAGCAGAACACGCACCTCGGCAGAAGCAGCACAAAGCCAGTAGCTGATCCTTCCGCTTCTCCTTAGTGTGCGTTCAGCTCCCACCCTTCACAATGTGAGCAGGAGAGACGCAAAGTGGCAGGAGCATAACGCGCCTCTGGGGGAGTTGAGCGAAGCGATCGAGACCTGATCATCAGGGAGAGACACTTTGACGACACACGAGACTAGACATTAGAACCTTAAGAAGCAAAACCCGTGAGACGGTGACTTTTGCACGTCATGCCCTACTTACAAAAATTTTAAAAAGTTCACGGACATCTAACCTAGCAGTTGAAATGCTTTTGGCAGACACACTTCATGTGCTCCCAACTCTTAAAACAACGACAAGCAGAACACGCAGCTCGCAAGCCAGCAGATGATCCGTGTGCATCTCTTTAGTTTGCGTTCAGCCTCCACCCAAGGTCTTCACAACGCTAGCGGCAGAGTCGTGAAGTGGCAAAAGGACAGCTACTGTACAGGCTTTTAAATGATCGATGCAAAGTGCAACAAGCAGAACACGCAGCTCGCCAGCAGCAGCAGCAGCAGCAGCAAGACAGCAGCTGAACCGACCACATCTCTTTAGCGTGCATTCAGAACCCCCTTCACAATGCAAGCAACATTATACATCCCTAGAGAAAGATTTAACCATTCTCGGGGCAGGAAATAAAGGACAAATATTGTTTTTGCAAACGTTTTAATGTAAAAGTGAAAATAATGAATATGTAACAATTCCCATGAAAATAACAATGTCTTTAAATTGTTTATCCAGTAAACCAAACCCGGAGCTGGGCAAGTGAAGCCCCCTAGTATGTATATATATATATATATATATATATATATATATATATATGTACAGTATATATATATGTCTGTATATATATATATATATATATATATATATATATATATATATATATATATATATATATCTGTGTGTGTATGTATATATATATATATATATATATATATATATATATATATTGATAGATAGTAAGAAAGGCGCTAAATTGTGCCTGACCCAACACAGATTTGACATGGGAGACACGTATAAAATACAGAAGTTTTATTCTTCTTCACCTGTGGGGCATGTCTTCCCTGTAAACCCCACAGGCACAACACAATCCCAAGCACAAAACCCACACTACAAAACTCCTTTTCTCTCTTTCACCACCACTCCTCCACAAGCTTTGTCCACCTCCCGACTCTGGCCGTTTAGTGGTGGCTCCTGGCTCCTTTTATGGCCCACCCGGAAGTGCTCCAGGTGCTTGATCACCTATTTCCGGTGGCACTACCGGGTGGGGCTGAAGATTAGTCCAGCGGGGCTCAGGGACCCATGCCACGCCCCCTGGCAGCCACCCCATTTCCCAACAGGGCTGTGAAGGACTCTATCGCCCAAGAAGCCCTGCAAGAGACTGAGGCACTACTCCAACCAAGGGGGGCAGCCGTCCAGCGTCCAGGGGGAGGTACTGCACCGTCCAGGGCTGCTCCCCCTGAATACCCATTGAATGGGCGTCTCAGCCGAGCATGGGACCTGGCCACCTGCCACTACATAAATATATATATATATATATATATATATATATACACACACATATATTGTAACAAAGACGCTATATAGGCGCTTGACCCGACACAGAAAGACACGGAGGCACGTATAAAAACACAAAGATTTTATTTTTCTCTTCAACTGTGGGACACGTCTTCCCCATGCCACACAGCCCAAACACAGTTCCAAAACACAACACACTTCTCTTCCTTTACCACCACTCCTCCACAAGCATAGTCCTCCTCCTCCCGACCCTCACTCCTCGAGTGGTGGTGGCTGGCCCTTTTTATAACCCACCCGGAAGTGTTCCAGGTGATTGACTACCTGGTTCCTAATTGCACCTCCAGGTGGGGCTGAAGATTCGCCCAGTCAGGCTGCTGAGTCCATGCAGCTCCCCCTGGTGGCCATCCAAGCCCCCAACCAGGCTGTGGAGGACTCCATCTCTCATGGAGCCCTGTGGGTGGTTGGGGAATCACCGTCAGCCATGGAGGCTGCCACCAAGCATCCCGGGGGAGGTACTGGAGTACCCATGTTGGCTCCCCTGGAACATAAGCAGCAGGGGCGTCCCTGCCAGGCATGGGACCCGGCTGTCCTTCACTCTATATATATATATATATATATATATATATATATATATATATATACACACACACATACACACACACACACAAGGGAGTGTCAAGCTAAAGTTAGAAAATGGGATGTATTAGTAAATGGAATGAATCCTAACAAGACTGATAATGTTATTTCTCAATTTTGTCTACACCCTTCTCAGTGCACTTGCACCACCTGCCTGGAAGTGCCTGGATTCCAGCAGAATAAATGATTTTGTCTTTCTTCACGTCATCATCTATCTTGAATCGACAACAAGCCAGATGTTTTTTTAGCGGTCCAAAAAGGTGAAAATCACACAGTGCCAAATCTGGAGAATAAGGTGGAAGTGGCAAATACCTCAAACTTCAGCTTCTCCAGTAAAGCCTTGGTTTTCTTAGCAGTTTGTGGGTGGGCATTGTCTTGCAGCAGAAGGATTCCTTGAGACAGCAGTCCCCACCACTTGGATCGAATAGCAGGCTTCGCATTAGTCTTCAGCAAGTCACAGGAACTTACGTTAGTGACTGTAGTACTCCTCGGCATGTAGTGTTCGACAATAACTCGAGTGCACGAATGGTTGTGAGGACAAGACAAACCCTTTCATTCTTTTGGAATCCAGGCACTTCCAGGCAAGTGGCAGAATTGCACTGAGAAGGCTGTAGAATACATTGAGAAATGACATTTTCAGTTTTGTTATGGTTCGTTCCATTTTGTGATACTGTAAATCCCATTTTATAATTTTAGTTTGACTCCCCCTCGTATATACCTTGTGAAGAAACAACACAACACAACATAAAGGTTTGGGGTGTTTATCCCTGTATACTACAATAAAAATAGAGTAACGTCTCCACGTATTTTACAAGGTCAACTTAAGACATATTATGCAGGGAAGAGGGACAATTTATACAGGGGGACCGGAAATTAGAAGGTGGAATGCTGGGAAAATCGTGATGCAGGATGGGTATTGACGTCATCATAGGGAACTGGAGGGTAGAAGGGAACCCGGGCATTGTTACAGCAGCGATTCCTCATTCTGGCTGAGAAAACAAGAAAAGAAAGGTTAGTGCGCTGCCACTGTTCCTTGGCACGACCTGTCACGATGCAGCCCGCGTCCTTAAACTGCTCTCCATGTGGTTGTGCATGACAACCTATATATAATGTGATGGACAGCATGAACAAGTGGGAATCTCTGCCATGGTAGATTCCAGTTCTTTACAAAGCTGGGAGGCCAAGACATTGTGTGGGCAGCCAGAAGATGCCAATGTGGAAGTTGGTATGTTGTCATCCTAGCGGGGTTGGACTGAAGATATTTACTAGGCCATGGTACCTGTATGGACACCCGCAGGACATGCTGGGAATTGCAGTCCTGTCAGGTTCCATGGGGGCTGCCAGGGGATGCTGCAGGGATTCTTGATCCCTACTTTGTGGGGCTTCCACTTAACACAGAATTGCTTTGTATGGACATTGTCCTGACACCAGAAGTACTCATGGCTGGTATATAACAGGAGCCATTCTGCCTCACTTAGACAAGATGGAGTCAAGTGGTAAAGGATAAAGCTCACCTGAGAGAAGGGGAGCAAACAGATTCTTAGAAATCGCCTTAGTCAATGGGTGGGCCTCTCTGGCAGTGTCTTAAATTGGTTTGAATCCTACCTGGCAGGGAGAAAATTCTTTGTGAGTTGTGGTAATCAAATCTCAAAGACACATGATATCCGATATGGTGTTCCACAAGGCTCTATCCTGGGTCCGCTGTTATTCTCAATCTACATGCTTCCGTTAGGTCAGATTATCTCAGGTTACAACGTGAGCTACCACAGCTATGCTGATGACACACAGCTGTACTTATCTATAGCACCTGATGACTCCGACTCTTTCGATACACTAACACAATGTCTTACTGGTATTTCTGAATGGATGAATAGTAATTTTCTCAAACTAAATAAAGAGAAAACTGAAATTTTGGTAATTGGCAATAATGGATTCAGCAAGGTTATCAGAAATAAACTTAATGCACTAGGATTAATAGTTAAGACGGAAGTAAAAATTTAGGGGTAACCGTTGACTGTAATCTGAATTTTAAATCGCATATTCATCAGACCACTAGGACAGCATTTTTTCACTTAAGAAACATAGCTAAAGTTAGACCTCTTATATCATTGAAAGATGCTGAGAAATTAATTCACGCTTTTGTTTTCAGTAGACTAGATTACTGTAACGCACTCCTCTCAGGACTACCCAAAAAAGACATAAATCATTTGCAACGAGTGCAGAATGCAGCTGCTAGAATCCTAACTGGGAAAAGAAAATCCAACACATTTCTCCAGTTTTGATGTCACTACACTGGTTGCCTGTGTCATTCAGGATTGACTTTAAAATACTGCTTATGGTTTATAAAGCCTTAAATAATCTCGCTCCATCTTATATATCGGAATGCCTGACACGTTATATTCCAAATCGTAACCTTAGATCTTCAAATGAGTGTCTCCTTATAATTCCAAAAGCTAAACTTAAAAGAAGTGGTGAGGCGGCCTTCTGCTGTTATGCACCCAAAATCTGGAATAGCCTGCCAATAGGAATTCGCCAGGCTAATACAGTGGAGCACTTTAAAACACTGCTGAAAACACATTACTTTAACATGGCCTTTTATAACTTCACTTTAACTTAATACTGATACTCTGTATGTTCAATTCTTCATAATAACTATTCATGGTGGCTCTAAAATCCGTACTGACCCCTACTCTCTCTTCTGTTTCTTTTTCCGGTTTCTTTGCGCCACCACCACCTACTCAAAGCATCATGATGCACCAACATTGATGGACTGAAAGCCAGAAGTCTACGTGACCATCATCATCAGGTCCTTCCATGAAAACCCTAAATACAAAGAGGACTGTTTGATTTATGTTAGGTAGATTGCCCAGAGGGGACTGGGCGGTCTCTTGGTCTGGAACCCCTACAGATTTTATTTTTTTCTCCAGCCTTTGGAGTTTTTTTGTTTTTCTGTCCACCCTGGCCATCGGACCTTACTCTTATTCTATGTTAATTAATGTTGACTTATGTTTATCTTTTATTGTGTCTTCTATTTCTCTATTCATTTTGTAAAGCACTTTGAGCTACATTTTTTTGTATGAATATGTGCTATATAAATAAATGTTGATTGATTGATTGATTGAACAGATGAGAAAAGGGAGAAGAACAGACTATTTAATTGTATGTGTAAGAAGCCTGTTTGAAGGTATTTGTTATAATAAACCCTTTATTTGAAATAAGTCTTGTGTTTGTGAAGAATGTGCCTGGTGTTTGGGGCTCTGTGAATTGGACCTGGACTTAAAAACATAAGAAATCAATGGGCAAATGGATTCAGTTGCTTTTCTAAAATACTTTTGCAATCATAATTTTTGCAAAAAGTATGTATGCTTCTAAAACACACCCAGCAGCATTCCAGGACCTTGATCGGCTCACTGCATGTAATCATCTGAGAAAAAAAAAACAGCCTGCTCTTATAGAGCACCTTTAATTATGGTAAATGCCAGAGAAAATTTTAGAAACCTAGCAAAGATCTTTATTAGAAACAAATGAATATCAGTTTTGCATTTATAAGAATAGTGGCACAGTGGTTAGCAGTACTGTCTTACTGATCCAGAATTCTGGGTTTCATGTTCAATATTTGTATGAAGTTTGCATTTCCCCCTGCATTAGTGTAGGTTTTCCTCTGTACCTCCTTATTTTCCTGCTGTAAGAAAGGCGTTATATTGCGCCCAACCCAACCCAAACTGGACACGGGAGGCATGTATAAAAGTGCAATGTATAAAATGTCTTCCCCGTAATCCCCCCAGTCCACAACACAGTCCCAAACACAAGCACAAAACACTCCTCTCTTCTACCACCACTCCTCCACAACCTTTGTCCTCCTCCTTCCAACTCTGGCTGCTGAGTGGTGGTCTCTGGCTCCCTTTTACTGGGTACCAGGAAGTGCTCCAGTTGTTTGATTGCTGACATCCGGCTTCACTTCTGGGTAAGGCGAAACCAGTGTCCAAAAGGGGCCAGCTGCTCCTGTTGCAGCACCCCCTGGTGGCGCCTGTGGAACCAAACAGAGCTGCACAGAACTCCACCCCCAATGAAGCCCTAGGGGAGTCTGAGGCACCGCTGCAAATCAGGGAGGCTGCCATCTAGCGTCCAGGGGGTGATACTGGGCTTCCCACCCTTGTCCGTATAGGCAGATTTGGTGAAGGGGTGTCCCGGCCGGGCATGGGCCCCGGCCATCCGTCACACTGCCCACACTTCCAAAGAACGCAGGTTAGAAGAACTGAGTTTGAATGTGAATGTGTACGTGTGATGGATTGGCATCTTATTTAGATTTGTTTCCTGCTTTGTACCCAATGCCTCTGGAATAATCCCTTGACTCAGAATAATCTTAGGCAGGTTTGCTAATTTAATTTTACATGATCTATAAAACTATGAGATATTTGCATCAAGACATATGCAGAATAGAGTGTAAAATAAGAAAGAACCAAGCAATTGAAGAGGAATCACTATGACAAAATGAATAAAACGCCACACTGAAAAGACAGATCTTCAGAATAATGAATTTAAGTATCGAGACCAAAAACAGATGCAGCACCCTCTTCTAGCAGTCTAGACCTATGGGTAAACATCTTCAAAGCCTGCAGATTCAGATCCTGTGTGTGCTTACACACTTGAAATAAATCAAAATTAACTGATGTACCTGAGTGAAAACTGCTGAATTTACATTTTTATTGTGCATTTTTCATCTCCAAAGAAAACTCGCAGCAGTTTACAAAGGTCAAAGTATGAACTAAAAAATCAACAACTACTGCAGACTGGAGCATCTTTAGGGAATAATCTCAAATATTACAAGACCTCAGATCCCACTTTGTAATGGAGAGGGACAAGAGGAGACAGACAAAAAGTCAGGCAAAGTGACTTTGATAAATGCCAAAGGACTGAGTAAAAGAAAAAATAATGCCTCATCCACAATAATGGTAAAAAGAGGAACCAATTAAGAACAGCAGCAAAAAACATGAATTTCTCATGTCCAATAATTAATTTTTATCTCGGCTCCTTACAAAAACATTCAATCTGTTTATATATTTTCTTGGAAATACATGCAATGTGTGCTTGTTTTGATGGAGGATTACGGTAATGAACTGTAGGCACTTCTTTAATTGTGAGTTGTAGCAGACAGTAAAAATAAGAAATAATTAAAAATAAATATGGCATTGGCATTACTGTTGTAAATGGCTCTGCAAACATTTATGCTCTATTTGGGTATATTTACATATATATTTAACTTGTACAGTATTTATAAAGCATAGCATGGTAATGCAGTGGTAAGCATGAGCTCACTGTTCTGAGGATTTCTGCGCCCAATTGTTCTTTATGCAAAGTCTGGAGGTTCTTTCTTTATCTGCATGAATTTTTCTTTTAGATACTTGTTTTGTGCTTGATAGTTTAATTGTGAATTCTAAATTGACCTCCATGGGTTGGTTGATTTGTAAATCGGCCCTGCAATTTCCTGGTACCCATTTAGGGTTCATTTGTGCCTGTTCTGAAAGTGATTAAATGCTTTTAAGAATGTTATGTTATCTTGTATATAAAATTGTGCTAGAGAACATATTTTATTTAATGTCAGACACTTTAGGAGAATGTATTTAAGCAGCTAGATAGAAAAACTGCTGGAGTATGACAAGGTCCTTTTTAGTTGAAAATGTCTAAATGAAAAGAGACAGATGAGAACCAGATAAAGAAAAACGTTGTTAACAAGATTCTTTCATATAACAGCTTTTAAGTCAGAATATTCCACACCATTACTGTTAAAAGAAACATTTGGCATTCTTTAAATGTAATTTATTTATTTTATTTTTAACAACCGTGGCATGCACTTATTTGCCCTGAGAATTTATGCTATTCAATTAGCTTTTTTTTAAATATAATTATGATTAATGAAGTGTAGGGAGCTATGGATAGTAATACTTCCTCTGAAATCTAACACTGGTTTGCATCCAAATACTAAGATCTCATGCCTGGCCCCTAGTGCCAATCCCCAGTACACTGTTTCAGCAGGCAGGATAACTTAGGTGTGGCAGTGATGGGTAACAAAGCTTTATTGGGTACATGAACTGTCTGGATGGAGTAACCAACCAGGGCCTAAGATTTTCATAGCTGTTTGTGAGAAAGAGCAAGTTGCTTTAATTTTCCAGATGTTGGTTCTTGGGCATGTCCCACTGTCTTGTGGGTGTTCAGGGAAGGACAAATACTAAGGTAGCAGACACCAAAAGAAAATCTGTTTTTATACCCCTAACATACATCCTGGAGAAGTCAATCCAGTCTCGCAGAAAATGAGAACACAACATGGAAGACAGATATAAGTTCAGATTTGTTTAGTGCTTGGTAAGGATTGGCCACCCCATCCAAATGCTTACCTACCAGTCCTCATAAGCCAAACAGTCCTTGGACAAGCACTGTTTTAGAAAGTGCCTGGAATTTCCAGTCCTGGTACTTGAAAACAGATCGTCAACCATGTACCAAAACTCTTTGTTTTGCCAAGTTGGAATGTGAAAGTTATATACCCACTGGTGTATACCTGAAAGATAGGTGTTATTGATTTGGAACTGAATAAATTAAACAGACATCTTTATATATACAGTATTACGCTACTATGGTTGTTCGTTTGTCTGTCCAGGATTTTTAATCACCTGTTGCTCGCAAACCGATTGACCTATTAACCTGAAATTTGGTACACATATACTACGTGATGTCTACTATCTGCTTTCGGGGTGATGATTGACCTCCAGGGTTATTCCTCTTTTTATTTTTATTTTATTTTATTGTAGAATCAACTCTCAGCAGGGCAGCCGTGTGGGGCATGCATATGGACGCCGTTCTCATCCCTACCACCTTTGCCGTCATTTCCCCTATCTCTTCATATCTTAAATCATTCTTGAGGCAGACTGAAGACTTAAGTACCAACTTAAGTGAAAAATTAAAGAAAACGTACTAAGTAATTGCAACACAAATGCTGACTTAATTAGTTTTAACGCCTAAAGATGCAAACGAAAGAAGAGACGAAGCAGGCCGCTAGGGTGAAGAAAAGAAGAGCTGCTCAGGAAGCAGCAAGCACAGCAACCTCTGATAAAAGGAATGCTAAACATACAGAGAAAGAGTATGAAAACTATAAATACTCAAGTCAAGTGTATACACTGCATGTTACTGTGCAGTGCGCTATTACTGGTTGTACCTATAGTGCAAGAAATCAGACTATCAGTGCCTTATTGAAGGAAGAAAATTACACCATGTTCTGGACAGAAAAGGACAGGGAGGAAAAGTTAGAACACAGAGTAGGCTTTGCTGTACTGAACACAATGCTTTGCGTGACTGAATATCCAGCTAATTGGTTACACATAATTTTAAAGCTCTGTCTTTTATCAGCCCGGTACCTTGTTCACCTTGCATGTTGTAACCCATTACACTGTGGCAGAAGCTAAAGATCAGGTCTGTGAATAACTGTGCACTATCATCAGCAGCATTGAAATGTCAGAATTCATTTATATCCTGGGTCACTTGATTGCAAGAACTGATTTTGATTGAGAGGTGTGGCCAACCTGCCTAGGACATCATGGCATTGAGTAGATGAATAAAAACGAAAAGCATCTGATTTCTGCAGTTTCTATGAACTTTGTGCAATAAAGACCTTCTTCAAGAACAAATCACCTTAGAAGGTATCATTAAGGCATCCCAGACTGAATGAATTTCGTCAACTAGACCTGGTTATCAGTTACTGAGCAACATCAGTAACACCAGATTATAACTTATTGTCATCTGTGATATTGACCACTCACTGGTTATTTCTGCTATCAAGCTAAAACTATTAAAACAGTTAAAGGGAATGTCATGATTCAATGCCAGCAAAACTGTTGACCCAGGTAAGAACAAAGAGTTTACAAATCTGTTTATCAAATCATTGCTAAGCAGCCAATCAACCTAATGCCACAGACAGATGGGACTCCACACATAACACAATCTATGCTTCTGCAGTCACCAAAAGGAATGCAAGAATAATGAAATATTCAAAACCAAAACATCACAGCGATGAAGCCACTTATTGTAGACTAGGGGGCTTTGCCCCTGCTCTCTATGCTCGCCAATCTCCGTTTTTGGTTTTCCGGATAGACACTTTTAAGATTTTTTTTTTCTTTAAATTGTTGCTATTTCATTAGTTTCACTTTTATTTCAGAGGTTCTGTAAAAACAATATTTGGAATCTTTCGAGTCCCAATATGCTGAATCTTTTAAATGAGGTCAGTGAGACATGTGTTAAATGTCTTTGTACCATAATTCAGGATCAGCTTCTCTGTTTGGAATTTCAGCACAGATAAAATGATCCACATCATCAGCAGTTAATTTTTTTTTCAAAGTAACCAATAAATGCATGCGAAGTAAACCCAATTTTTGAAATTCTCTGAGTTAAACTTCAAAGCCTTACAATATTTACGCACTTCTGACATATCACCTATGTCAATATATTCAATATCTATTCGCCTTTTCGTTATTTCTCCGAGTAATAATTTCTCTTTCTTTGCGCTAATGCTATGTTTACTTTCTTTGTTTTGACACTTGTTTTTTTCTGCTTTCATATTCTGTATCTTGCTCTGCATGTGTTTCGCACCTACATTTTTTTGAGTCTTTTGAATTCCAGTTTTCATTATTCTAACCTGCTCTGCATTTGTGTGGACCCCTTGTTTTTAACTTCTTTATGAGGTTTTACTTTGTTTTCTACTCTGTCTTTTATTGCTGACATCGCTTTGTCCTGCTTTTTTTTTCCACTGACACCTGGACTGTGGTGATTATTTTCCCCTTTTCAAGTAATAATTCACGTTTGTTTTTATACTTTCTAATTTTCCTACTTTCATATTCTTTAACTTTCTCCACATGTGTATCGTGCCGTTTGTTTTTTTTGGTTGAGCCTTTCGAATTCCACTGCTTTCATAATCTCTAACCTCCTCTGCATGTGTATAGCGCCAACATTTGTAAACGTCTTTATGAAGTTGTACTTTGTCTTTTACTCTCTGTCTTTTAATTCTGAGCCCCATTGGACGAGCTATTTTTTCAATTCCACTTCCTCCGGGCTGATAATTACTTTCCTTATTTTCTGAATTTGCACATAGATTATTCTTTTTCTTTTTTGTCTCTCCAAAGCTTTTGAGTCTCTTTTCTCTGTGCTGCTTTCTTCTTTGCTTAGTTGCCTAGGTTTCATTTATAACATACTAGCCGAAGCCCGTCGTAGCATACGCCAGTGTAATAATAGGAATGGAAAATGGTGAGAAAGGAATTCAGTATAACAAAGGCTTAGGAAACCACCATCACAGTATAACAAAAAAAACAAGGAGCGAAACCAATGCCAATGGTCGAGGGAGTACCTTCCTGTAGCAAGTAACGGACAACATAGACATATATAGATAAGACGCCACATTCACTGTGTTGCCCAGTCGACACGGTAAGTCAGCGCGTCCGGCCTATTGTGAGTGGTAAAAGTGCCATTCAAACTAATACAACTTATCTTTTCAAACTGGCATACCAATTGTAAATTTTGCACTGTTACTGCCATTTATCTTTGTTTGTTTGCTAATTATTGCTATTTGATCGAGAGCGACAGTGGACGCGGAAGTAGGATTAGAGATGGCGGGCGGGGCTCTGTCGTGCGTATCCCATGGTTTTAGAGTTGGTGAGCGGGGCTCTGTGAGTTGGCGGGCGTGGCTCTCTGTCTTGCGTGCGCTCTCTGTCTTGCTTGCCCTTAGTTAGAGTTGCAGGGTGGGCTTTGGCGGGCGTGGCTCTCTGTCTTGCGTGCGCTCACTGTTTGCGCGCCCTTAGTGAATTATATATATAGATTGTCCTTATACACTTTACATGCGCTGAGAGCCCTGGATCTGCGTGTGCTCAAAGCCTTTGCACGACTGAGTGTTTTGCTGCCCGTGATCTTATTTGATACTAGCAAAATACCCGCGCTTCGCAGCGGAGAAGTAGTGTGTTAAAGAAGTAATGAAAAAGAAAAGGAAACATTTTGAAAATAACGTAACATGATTGTCAATGTAATTGTTTTGTCACTGTTGTGAGTGATGAGTGTTGCTGTCATATATATATATATATATATATATATATATATATACACACACACACACACACATATAAACATATATATATACATATCCATACATATCTACATATACACACATACATATACATACACACACATATATACACACAAATACATATATATATATACATACACACATATATATATAAACATATATATATACATACATATATACATACACACACACACACACACATATATATATATATATACTCAGCAAAAAAAAGAAACGTTCCTTTTTCAGGACTGTGTATTTCAACAATAATGTTTTAAAAATCTAAATAACTTTACAGATCTTCATTGTAAAGGGTTTAAACAATGTTTTCCATACATGTTCAATTAACCATAATCAATTAATTAACATGCACCTGTGGAATGGTCGTTAAGACCTTAACAGCTTACAGAAAGTAGGCATTTAAGGTCATAGTTCTGAAAACGCAGGACACTAAAGAGACTTGTCTACCGACTGTGAAAAACACCCAAACCAGGGTCCCTGCTCATCTGCGTGAACGTGCATTAGGCATGCTGCAGGGAGGCATGAGGACTGCTGATGTGGCTAGGGCAATAAATTGCCATGTCCGCACTGTGAGACGCCTAAGACAGCGCTACAGGGAGACAGGAAGGACAGCTGATCATCCTCGCAGTGGAAGAGCCCGGATCTTAATCCCATTGAGCACGTCTGGGACCTGTTGGATCGCAAGGTGAGGGCTAGGGCCATTCCCCCCAGAAATGTCCAGGAACTTGCAGGTGCTTCGGTGGAAGAGTGGGGTAACATCTCACAGCAAGAACTGACAAATCTGGTCCAGTCCATGAGGAGGAGATGCACTGCAGTACTTCAAGCAGCTGGTGGCCACACCAGATACTGACTGGTACTTTTGAATTTGAGCCTCCCTTCATTCAGGGACACATTGTGAAACATTTTTAGTTTATGCCTTATGGTGTTGACTCTTTTAGTGTTCATACAAATATTTACACATTAAGTTTACTGAAAGTAAAAACAGTTGAAAGTCAGAGGACGTTTCTTTTTTTGCTGAGTATATATACACATATATACAGTCTTTGGGGTGCGAGCAACTGTTGCTGGGGGTGCCAGAATCCATGAAGGAAGAAAAATGAAAAACATTATTTGTACAAAATCTTTTTATTTATCCATTCCTAAATAATTAAATGGGCAGGCTATTTCGTATCAGTGCAATACGCTGTTTGTTAAAATGGATGACTCCCACTCTTACGTGCAAGTCTGCGTGGATATTATGATCATGTTCTACGTCCCTGCAAGACGGTCCTAGGTCAATCACTTGGCACAAAGTCTCATGTTTAAGGTCCCCGCGAGACACTCTGTGGCCAATCTCTTTCGTCTTGTGAGTTTTTTAAGTGTCTTCAGTAATCTTTACGTGAAGATCATGTCTTGTATCCCTAGTGTTTCTCTCCAGGATTTTTTTTTTAAATAGAGAGATAAACATTATGCACTGTCCACCTACAAGCATTAAGAACAGCAAGAAGAAAATGCTCTGAAAATGCTGGTGTCAGCATTGTCTTTCTGCAACAAAATTTAGCTGTTCACAGATCTAGGATATGGAAGAAGCATGTCTGAGAGAATCAAGAAAACCACCAGCATCTCAGCCAAGAAACAGAACTAATCAAAACCAAGGATGTTGTTTTGATTACCATTGAAACAAAGATGGAAAAGTCAGCTGAACTACCTGGAGCTACATTCCAGAGAAACCAGAGCATCCCAGAAAGGACCTAATGCCATTTAAGACCCGATTGTCCTACACAAACTACTACAGATAAAGAGCTCACAGTTGAAATTGAAATTAGTAACAACATCAGCACACAGGACTGTACAAAAACAACTGATTATGACTTTATAATTATAAAAAGTATTAAACATGAAAATCCAGCTTTACTGGAACCTACGGAGTTCTCTGTCTTTGCCAAAGAGAGAGGGTGAGGTATTGCAGGATATGTGATCCATATGTGTCCAAGATTATCAACTCATATCTGAAAAAATATGACCATAGTAATTGCGATAATTATTTTGGCATCTTCTTACTTTGCACTGTGGGAAGGGTTTCCTGCCATGTCATCCTCCAGGACATAACTTACAGATTATGCGTATCCCGAATCACACTGTGGTTCCAGACACAAAGTCAACAGATGACATCTTTACAGTACTCTAGCTACAGAAGTGCTGTGGACAGCAATGGGCCTTCATTGATTTAACCTCATTACTAGGTAAAGATTGTTCCAGGTATTGATGAAGACTGAATGTTTCTCATATATGTTTATGATCATCATCTCTGTCCAAAAGGCCATAAAAAATGCAGTAAGCTATGATGGTGCTACTACCAAACCTTTCATGAAGGAAAGCATAGTTGTAACCTTGCACCTAAGATTTTTGGGATTTCTTTCCCCTGCTGCTGTCATTTGCCTTCTAAAAGTAAGTTATGTATTTTCTTTTAAAAACACATACATATTTCTACATTTTTACCATACTACCCTTTAGTTTGAAAATGAACACTTTTAAAAATGCCTTCCAGAGCCATATACTCTTGAAAATATTGTGTCAGCATTTTGGAATAAACAGGCGTAAATGCGTTTTTCTGAAAACACTACTCTAATCGCACTCTGATTGGTTCATGCTTACTTCATGGTCCTTCCCCTATTGGATCCTGCTCATTACACTGTAAAAAATGAAATCTAAGCCAGTGAAAATATTTATATCATGACATTAAATCTTGTTTTTCTTACGTAAGAATTATTGACTTATGAAAAAAAATATTATTTAGTTTACTTTAAGAAATCTTGTCAAATAAATTTTGCTTATCCCATTAGCAGATTTTTTTCTTGCCCAATAAAAGCAAAACAACTCCCATTTAAAGTTTTATTTTTTGTGTCTAATTTTTGCATATGCATTTTTTGCAGTGTACATTTCATTCCCTCTTTGTTCACCCTTTACAAAAGAAAAAACATTTTCCAAGGTAGCAGGCATAAAAGAATTGCTTTCAATGGCGCTTGTGCTGTTTACCTGTATGCATTTAAATTGCGTTTTGTAAAATGAATGCTGCATACATGCATAAAAGCAAATTACTTACTGGTCACTAAATTTTTGCAATAAATCCCATGGCTGGCAGCATTACCATAGTAGTGAAATATTCAAAGCCCTGTGAAAATCAGATTGTAAATAACTCAGTTCACAGCTTCTAAACAATGTTTATTACTTAAACTTAATCTTTTCAGTAAGAATGAGTACATTCTGCAGCAAAATTAACAACAAGGTACTTAATGAATGGCCGTAGAAGGCAGCGGAGCGCACAATACAGTGGAGCGAAGATATAGACACACACAAACATGCACTTATTTATTCATTGATTGATTTCTTCTATTCAGGTAAATGTTGTTTTGTACAACATGTGCTCTGACTTCTGTGGACTGCTTATAATCAATCATCTTGCAAATGTACAGAGAGCTTACCATTTTTTTTTAATTGTTGCTTTAACTTTTGCTTTTTGTGTTAATTGCCTGTATAATGTCTTTAAAATATGTGTTTGAAGTGGTTGCTTGGAAGAAATACATAGTCCAAAAATTTTAGGAATGTTTCATTGATAAGAACTGCTGTGTTTTATAGTTTTACAAGATGCTTTACTATAACCGCCTACCCTCTTTTTCGAACTGCTTCACTATTATTCTCCCATGAGGGTGCAAAGTTGTAGAGTTATACTTCTGATGTACCACTTGTGAATGGGAAACAACACAAGCACGCTAAGTGCATTGGACGCGTTTCATCTGAATGTGATATTTCTGAATGAAAAGTAACATGAACAACAATTGCTATCTGCTCCTATCTGGTTTCTGAATCAATGTTCCTGAGTGTGCTGCTTATGGAAGGGCATGAGGAATTAGGAATTTAGATTTTTTTGAACCTCAGTGAAGGGGAACAGGTTTGGACTCTTGAGCCTTTTCCCCACACAGGAAGAAAATGGGGGAATGAGAGACAGGTTTACATTTTTATGAGTGGCTTTGATAAGAGGCAAGTGCACCAGTTCAGTAAATAAATGAGAAAGCTGTATAAAGACAGAGAGCTGACTAGAAAGTAGGATCTGACAAAAAGAGATGTGCAGAGAGAACAGGGAAGTTAAATTGAGACTTTATGTAATTAAAAAGATAAGCCTAGAATCCACACATATACAGTATTGAATGTGTTTCTGCTCTTTGTCTGCTTTAAGAACTACAGGAAGATTCATGTATGGTTTGGATAGCCACATTTTTGTTTTCCTTTTGTTTATTGCACTATGTATTTGATGATAATATTTAAAGATTAAAACTATGTAAGTCTGCTTTCCTTTTAAATTTTGCTGTTTTCTGTTATTGGGGGCTAAAAAACTGAATTCATTACTCAGCTAGGTTTATCACTGATGACTGAAAGTTAGAAAAATAGAAAAGCTACAATGACAGTCATTTCTGCATGAAGTCTTAAGGTAGTGGACTGTATACTGGGTGCAAGTGTATTGCAACAGTGAACTGTAAATTCGTAATAGTTGGCCAGTGTAATAGCAGCTGTCACCAGTAGGGGGGGCCCTCAAACCCTAGGCACATTCAACATCCATTCAACAAGAGTTTAAATAAAGTTAATCCACACAGCTCAGATATAAAAATTAATATAGATTTTCATACTCATTCTTTCGCTCTCTTTCGCCTGCTGCCTCCCAACTCTGACTCCATAACGTATTTTTAAGCTGGAAACGGGAGTACTTCCACTGGCATGTCGTGGCTTGTCGGAAGCATTTCTGGGTAATGCATAAACCAGGGAGGCCCTACTCTGGCAGTACCCTCTATTGTCACCCAAGGACTCCTATAGCGCTGCACTTCTGGACTCCAATTCCTACTCAGCCCTGTGGGTGTCCAAACTGGGAATACTTTTGAGTAACACTACCACCTATTAATTTAAGGGATGAACTGCTCCCGACTTCCAGCTCTCACCAGTTCATTATTATAAAGCGTTCTGGCCTGGTAGTGTCTGATATCTGGCCATCCTTTCATTTTCGCTTACAAGGCAGGCAAGAAATCTTCCTCCATCCTGGCCAGGATATTCATTCAACCTCCTAGGCAGTTGCACAGGCAAATGACAGTAGTGTCAGAGATGCAACATAAGAACATAAGAAATTTGACAAACGAGAGGAGCCCATTCAGCCCATCAAGCCAATTTGTTCAGTTAATAGCTAAGCTGTGCTATTATCTCATCCAGATTTTTCTTAAAGGTTGTCAAAGTGTCTGTTTCAACAAATGTCTGTTTCTTCCAGAGTACCACAACTCTTTCCATAAAGAAGCACTTTCTTTAATTTCCACTGATTGCCTCAAGTATGTGATTCACCCTTAAGCAGAAAGAATGCTGCTGGATCCACTTCATCAATGCCTTTGAGGGTTTTAACTGCCTGGATTAGATCCCCATTCAGTCTCGTCTGCTCGAGATTAAACAGGTATAATTCTCTGAGTTTGTCAGTGTAAGCATGTCCTGAAGTCCGAGGATGCACTTGGTTACTCTCCGCTACACAACTTCAACTGCTATGTCTTTCTTGTACCATGGTGGTGACCAGAACTGCAGTCTTACTAGTGTATTATGTAGCTCGAGCATAACATCCCTCGACAGTATTTAACAGTTTTTATGATACAACCTAACATTTTATTTGCCTTTTTATTGATTGCTTAGTCAACATAAACCTCTAAATCCTTTTCAGAGGTTGATTCCTATATGACAGTGTCTTTCCATTTTGGCTTTATAATTGATATTCCTTTTGCCCATGGGCATCACTTTGCACAGGGCGCCAGCTCACCACAGGACACACACACACACCAAGCACACACTAGGGACAATTTAGGATCGCCAATGCACCTTTGGACTGTGGGAGGAAACCGGAGCACCTGGAGGAACCCCTTGCAAACATGGGGAGAACATGCAAACTCCACACAGGGAGGACCTGGGAAGCGAACCCAGGACTCCTTACTGTGAAGCAGCAGCTCTACCACTGCACCTCCGTGCTGCCCATACCAGAATCAATGTCATTAATATAAATCTGAAAAAGTAATGGTCTATGAACAGACCCCTGAGGTACTCCACTGAAGATCTTGCTCCATGTGGAGCATTGCCCTCGCAGTCTCTGGAGCCATTTTTCAGGAGCCCAAAACTTTGTGGTGAGGTTTGCTATTTTCATGCAGGTATCACATACAGTATGTAGTCCAACTTGGTAGGATCTTAAAAATTAAATATGTATTCCAGGTTATGAACTATTTTTATACTTTCCTTCTTTACAGATTCTTCTCTGTAATTTTATGTAGGTAATTGATTTTTCAAAAGAGTAACAGTTTTGGGAACATTATTATTTGGGTTCAGTTTTACTGCAGAAAATTATTCCATTCCTTCTGCAATGGAAAAACAGCATAGTTGTCTGCTACAGCTACAATGCTAACGACCCCAATTAATAGGAATCAGCTCTACTTGGCCGGTAGTCCACAAAGAACTCCTGATGTGCCTCTGAACAGACCTTAACTGAGCAGCCGTACTTGCAAAAAAGCAAACTAAAATTTCACTAGCAACGACTGAAAACAAATCCAAGCAATCGTAACCAAATTTACTGCCTTGCTATACCTGGTGTGCCTTCTTATAAAGGTATGATCTACAGATGAAAGGATCTATGCAATTGGTAAAAGGGAATGTATGCTTAAAGATGAGGAGTCCTGAAAAGCTTTTCCAATGATAAAACATTTAATACAGTGAGAGAGTGAGCAGTGAGTCAGTGAGTGATTTCATTTTATAGTGCGGCACAATAGGACTCATTCTATTCATGCCTGTCATCCCACTGCCATTGCACCCAACCTTCACTTTATGTCTTATGGTGGGTCCTTATAGCTTTTGTGCACAAAACCTCTGGACAATGAGTGAAATAAAGAAATCATGAGTATAAGCACCCTAAATGAGGTTCCTGCACAGGGTTACTGCACTTTCTGTGAAAGATAAAGGAGGGCTTTGAAGTAATACTATTGATTTTACAGGAAGGCCAGTCGAGGCTGTTTGGACATGTAGTTATGATTCTCCTAGGAACCTTTCACAAGAGGCATACTAGAAATAGCTGACTAGAAGAATACCAATAGGTAGACCTATGAAGAGAACCTGGTAAAAGATTTCCAGCCTCACAAATAGATGCAGAGTGAAAGGGAGGTGAAAGGAAATATGTGATATACTTCCATCCATTCTGGCATCACTGCCGACTTTCTTTTCTTTTTTATTTATGTTGACTGGGAGGCATTTTTTGTACTTATTACTGTGTGTATTTTATTATGTATTGCAAACCTCTTTGCTGTGTAAAGTGTTTTGTGATGATTAATGCATTTAATATCTCTAAATAAAATGAAAATTGATTGATTGATTGACTGATAATCTAGACAGGGTAATAAAATCTAGTGATACCGTATTGACAACAAAATTAAACAGCTGGAAGAATCATTTTCTCTGTAGCAACATCTACTCTAGCTGTTAAAAATCAAGAAAACAAAGAGAGAGAAGGAAAATCAATACTTGTGAGATGTGTTGGAACAGAATGTGTACACCATTGACTGAAGGATGAGCATTTCAGACAGACTCACATAGAGTAACTAAAATTAAGCTGAAACTAGAATGATTTTGTCATGTTATGAGGAAGGAGGCTCATCAGAAAAAATAGTAACTTCTGATAAATTTATTTACAGAATATAAGATGGAAAGATACCATACCATACCATAATGGAAATGGTGTAATGCATTTAAAAATTAATACATTTATTAAAAAACATCAGCACTTACATTAACATAGTGATTGTTTTTCTTACTACTCAAAGCATTTTACATAGAGAGAAGAGAACCACTTCAGCCACCACTAATGTGCAACATCTGCCATTTATTGAGCCAGTACACTCACCACACATTAGCTGTTATGTGGTAAAGTGGTGGGGGCAGTAGTTAGGCAGTTAGGGACAGGGGATGATTAGAGGCCAGAATGACCAGACCCTACTTTTTACAAAGAATGTCCAAGGATCTTTTATGACCACAGAGTCTTATCCGTAGAACAATGTCAGTTTTTATTGCATAGTGTCCCGTTACTGCAGTGGGGCATTAGGATCCACAAACAAACCACATGGTAAGCGCTCCCTGTTGGCCTCTCCAACACCTCTTATGGCAGCAACACACCCTTTCTCTTGCTGGCCTCCTATCCAAGTACTGGCTGGTCCCAAACATACTTAATTTCAGGTGGATTACATGTTCTGAAGTGTATGTGGTATGGCTGGTGGTACTTCTGCCCAATAAATGGTATAATTTAAAACTTTTTAGGTATCTTGTGATTCCTGTCTATTTCTGATTATACTAAGGCATGCATCCCTCAGCTGAACCCAGCTAGTCCAGTTTCAGATTTGCTGTGTATTGTATCCCATCCCAGAAGAAATGTGCTGGAACCAAACCTGGACAGGGTATTAGTCTATCATAAGGCATTCTCACATACAGTATACTACATGTATATAGGGTCAATTTAGAGTGGCTACTTAAATTAAAATTTGTTCCTATATGAAAGAGGACAAACAATTTATACATTTTCTAAGTGTTTCACAAACAGGATTTACAAAATCCACACAAACAGGTTCAAATCCCAAATGACTCACTAATTTCCAGGGTTAATCACTATGTTGTTATGACATCTCATCTAATAGGTGTTATCAGATATGATACTGACACGTTGCTGAGAGGCCACAGAGAATGCCAAGGGGTAGGTGAAACTCTAAAGGACTAACATAAAAGGAATGGCTTTAGTTGCTCAAATTCATCATACATCCCATTCAGAGCATCACATTTTGTGGTAAATATACTATACCTGCTGTTAAAAAAGTTTCAGAAATCTTTACATAGGTAATACATTGATTATTCATTAAGCACAATTTCTTGCACTAATGTCACAGTGTCAAGCACCAACTTTAAATGTATATTTATAAACTGGAAGACACAGAGATTTAAAAGAATGAAAATAGTAAAAGTACCTTTCTTATAATACAGCAATAATACAAAAAATACAGACAGATGAAGGCTTGTTTTCATTCATCAAAGAAAAACAAGATACAGTATTGAAGTATTCTTTGTCTATTGCCTGATATATTGAAAATAGTTTTTACCTGATTTTATTATGAATGGTGAAATTCTGAAGGTTTTGTTAGAATTATAAGGCCTACCGTAGCATTAAAATTTTTAATCATGTAATTGTTATTTACTTAAATGAGGAATACGGTACAGCAAGGATGATCAGCGTTGGTCTTGGAGGGCCACAGTAGCTGCAGGTTTTTCCAAACCAGCTGCTTAATTAGAAAACAGTTCTTGGAAATAAGAGGTCTTATTAAATATCATGACTTGTTAGTGTTTTAATTCTGCAACGTCAGGTCATTCTTAAATCAAATATTTTTTTTCCTTTCAATTGATATCGCCTAATGATTTGAAGCCTATAAAGGATGAGTAATGTTCAGTTCTTCACTCTCTCTTCAGTTTTCGTCTGAATACTTTACTCAACCAAGTAGTGTAAGATGAATACACCCAAGTGTAAATTGAAATAAGCCATATGGAGAAGTAGACATCATTTATATCTTAGTGCTAATAAGGAGTAATTAAAACAGTGAATATTGCTGTTTAAGACTAAAATAAATAATTAAGGGTTCAAAATCATAAACAACAAGACAACTGAAATGAAGTAGAAGAATGTCACTTGAGTAATAAGTGACTTTGCCTGAAGTAACCGTTTCGGAAGAAAAACCTGTTGCCATTGTGGCCCTCCAGGACTGACATGGCTCAACCTTGGTCTGGGTCTTAAATAGCAAATCAATTAAATTAAGTAAATTAGCAGCAAGAAATAGTCACTAATTTAAAAAAACTGTAGCCAGGATCAAAACTGGATATCCCTCCTGTACATTGTAAGGCATGGACACTTAGACTGCACTCATAGTAGATATGTTAGTTAAACTATCCATCCATTACCCAACCTGCTAAATCCTAACTATAGGGTCACGGGGGTCTGCTGGAGCCAATCCCAGCCAACACAGGGCACAAGGCAGGAAACAAACCCCGGGCAGGGCGAAAGCCCACTGCAGGGCGTACGCACAAACACACACACACACACACACACACACACACACCAAGCACACACTATTTAACTGAAATTTTAATGCTTTATCTGTTAACAGATATCAATGTGGGAATTAACAATTAAATATACACCCATTCATCCATTTTTGGAATACAATTTTTAATTCAGTAAATACCATTTGCTTTAAAAAGCTGTTCAGGACAAGATTTAAAATGAGTAATTGACCAATTTTAAGAAGATGACATCATATCTACTAAATTAAAATGTGATCAGTCATATCAAAGCAGGACATATTGAATTACTAGAAAATGCCATAGCACATAATACATATCAAACCAAAGCCTCATTATTTTTTTTTAAACATGCATAAAGTGTAATATGGAGCTGCATTATTATAGCAGACTACTGGCATATCACATTACTTCTCCTATTCTTTATCTAGTGCATTAAGAGAACCAGGTCAATACTATGTCACTAACTGAATATGAAATTCTGTACTTGCAGTAATCCCTTACAGCAACAAAAGACGTGTGATTGTTTTTTATGTTATTTGATACTTACAATGCAGCACTGGGCCAAAGTGTATATTGCTGCTGTCTCACAGATGGGTATAAATCTCAGCCTAGACACCGTCTGTGTGCAGTTCAAATATTCTCCCTTCGTGTTTTTTTTTCAGTTCCTTGATTTCTCTCCCTAACTCAGAGATGCACAAGGCAGTGTAACATGCAACTCGGATCTGGTTGAGCATAAATGAATGTGTGTGGTAATGTTTTTTCAGGCATAAATTTTGACTGTTCATAATCCTACAATCAGAGCAAAACATTTTATTGGATGGATGGATTGGTGGAATAATTATTTTCATATAGCAGTCTACGGTATATCTTACATTTGTATTTGTTTTGCAGAAAAAAAACTTAGATTTAGCTGGATTTACAGTTTTGCCAAAGTGGTAAATATCTATATATTTATTCAACATATTAAACTCTAACTTAGCATGTTTATTTTGCATTTTGAGTACATACTGTTAATTGCTTTACTTACTGATTTAAAAATAAACACTATACATGAATAAAATAATACCACTTGAACTGGAGTATTGGGGAATATTATTAAATCTACACTTATTCTGAGATTCAATCTGACTAGAGATCTTTTACTCCAAGATAAAGAACCAGCACAGAGTTCTCTCTATATTTCTAGTCATGGATATGAGAGCAAGTTTGGACAAATTAATCTCATCCTGAAACTATGATTGATTTGTGTGTGAAGTTGGAAAGATGGTAATAAAACAGAATGTAAGAATATCACCGAGAAATCATTTCCAGCTGTCCTGCTGGGGCACCAAAGCAAAATTCCAGATGTCGAGATCATAATTGATTACAACGTCTGAAGAATGTTTAGCTTAAAAAAAAAAAAATTTAAGCATATACTTAAACTAACAATCAGAAAGAGACATGTAGATGTCTAACATAATATAGAAAGCCTCTGTAAGATTTTAAGGAAGAGCTAGTTCTAAACAAAATTCCACTTGATACTACACCATTAGTTTAATAGTAGTCACATAATTTTTTATACTTGCAATAAAATCAAGTTATTTGCATTTTACGCTCATGAAAAAACACTTTATGTAAGATAGCATAGATAATGTTTGATATGAATATACCATATGCTCTTGTATGGCAAACATAGTGGAATCTCCTTAGTAACCATAAACATATTTCTCCTCACATAAAACTTAAAATAAGCATAATGGGTAAATGCCTAAAAATCATGTAACATCTTAACATGTGATTCTCACACACTGCAAACCAGCAGCGCAGCCATTATTTTGACAGAACTATTTTATACACCTGTGATGATCAAATTGCAGATCTGCTTTCTGTAATGCTGTCCGCATGCTGTATATCACACACTTCCTCAACCCTACAGAAATGATTTGAATGAGAATGCCTCCTAATGAGAGTCCTTGATGTTCATTTTTTTTAGTGCCTGAGGTTTGGACATGCGTTTCATAGAGATATAAACTGTACAGTGCCCAGTTAAGGAGCACAAGTTAAGAAGCCTGATATGTTTATCAGATAGGACCTCTTCACAGGCTGCTCAACTGTATTATGTAAGCAAAACACAAAAAAAAAATATCACTGAAATGTTTTAAATGAGAAGCTTTTTTGAGTAGCTGATCAGTAAATTGTCCCAATATCTCATTCAGGTATATTTTAAGCCATCAGGTATCTATCTCGTACTATAAGTGCTTTTCAGTTACCATCAAGAATACATTCTCTCTAATTTTTTCCACAAATGTCCACTTGTTTCTCTATTTAAATGAAAGGATTTTCCTTGATCAGCTTTAACAATGCCTCAGAGAATTGTGAAGATCAGCTTTAGACCCAATATAATCTAAGCTGTTGAAAACTAAAGAGAGATAGATTCTGTTAGCCTTTCATAACAGAAATAGAAGAATTCACTAAAATTTCAGGCAAATCTATATTGGCTAAATTACAATATATAAATTACGATGCTGTGTTCATTCAATGGCATTCCTCCTAATTAAAAAAAAAATTGAAAAACCCATTTATTAACTCTATTAGGGAATTTAGGACACACAACCTACAGAAATGTTTTTAGTGACTAAAAATACTGATAAACAATTTATTTGATAAAGTTAGTTATGTCCATGTATAAGATGAACATAAGAAAAATCGGACATATGCCCACATATCCTCTAGATACTACAGAAAAGTACATTCTTGCCACCTGGATCTGCCCACCAGCACAACATTTCTGGCTGACAGTTATTCACAGAATGTGCCTCTTCATGAGTTGAAGTATTCTTCTGTCTGCATTTCTTTGTCTGCTGGGAGTTTTCACAGGAATTAATCCACCATTTCAAAACTCTGAAACAAATCAAATTCTCTTCGGTTGGGAAACTAAAAATACATCTAAACATCAAGGGAAAAATTACAGTCTCTATCAAAACGCAATTCCCACATTTTAGTTGGGATCTATTAATTAATAATGTATAATTGTAGATGAAACACACATGTAAAAGTAGAAAAGTATACTCATAAGCAGGCAAACTTTGAAAATACGCATATGAAACTTCCAGTTTTTGCTAGAAGTTTAAGTTACTTTATGCTGCAGATCTCCTTATTTGTCTGAGAGGTACATACAGGCTAAGAGGACTGCTGCAAAAGTGGCTGTGCAAGCAAAGGCTTGAGCATGGAAGTAGTTTGCAAAAGCAACATCAAGGTAATCCGATAGTCTTTTTCAATGGCCTTTCCAAACTGTTTGACACCTTAGGAGGAGAAGGTATAATTTGCCTAGACTAAGTTAAAGCAGGGATGGAAAGGTGCTGACCTCTTCTGGCAAGATTGTCAAGCGGTGGAAGAAACACTTTGTTGAACTCCTCAAACCAGTAGAAATGCATTCCTGCCAGGAGGAAGCATTCGATAAGTCCAGTGTGGAAGGAGCCCATCACTGTTGCTGTAGTCGCTATGGTATTCTGAGGACTCTGTAGTGGTAAGGCTGCTGGGGTGCATTAAATTCAACCAAAGATGTTGAAAATGTTGGACATTGTTGGGCTAGTGAGATTAACACGTCTATTCAATTTTACACAGAAGGTGGGTAAAGTGCCTTTGGAATGGCAGATTGTGTGGTGGTCCCCATATTTACGAAAGGGGACCAGAGGGTGTGTTCTTCTCCCTGGCACAGTTGCTGGAAGGTACACGGGAGTATGATAGCCCAGTCTACATGTGTTTTGTAGATTTGGAAAAATATGAACTTGTCCCTTGGCATGTATTGTTGAAGGTGCAACAGGGCCGCTCTTGGCGAATACTTGACATTCAGTCCAATTTTTTTAACTGTGGGTGTCGGACTCCCTCAAGGCTGTGTCTTGTCAGCGCTCCTGTTTGTGTTTTTCATTCACAGGATATCAAGTCACAGCTGAGGATGTAAGGGTTTCCAGATGGGTAGGCTAGAAGTAGCATCATTGCTATATGTAGATGATCTTTTCCTCTTTGCCTCATCTGACTATGACCTTGAGCAATTCGCTGCTGAGTGTGAATTTGATGGGATGAGTATAATCACCTCTGATCTGAGGTCAAGGTTCTCTTTCAGAAAAGAGTAGATTGGTCATTCCAGGTGACAGGTGAACAACTGCTGTTAGTGGAGGAGTTCAAGAATCTTGGGGTCTTGTTCACAAACTACAACAGTGTTCTCACCTGTGGTCATGAGATGTAGGTAATGATAAAGAATCAGATCACAAATACATGTGGCAGAAATTAGGTTTCTTTGCAAGGTGGCTTGGCTGATACTCCATGATAGGGTGATAAGCTAAGTGATGCGATACAGCCTCAGAGTAGAGTCACTGCTCCTTCAGAGGGAGAATAAGTCTGTTGGGATTTGCTGTCATTTAAGTAGGAAGACTAGTACAATTTATTTTTTTTATTTTGTCCTGTTTTATTTGTCCTTTATCAAAGTGGAATATCATGCTGGTCCTACTGTTTGTCAATGTACTTGTCTGTTCACCCAGCCTCTTATAATGTCATTGTATTATGAATGGAAAATGAGTATGGGGTGCATTGTTTGTAATGCATAATATCAATATACCAATTTTTATTTCTTTTAAGACACAAGTGAAATTAAGGGAAAGTGCCTTTAAGTCTGAAGCCAGAAAGCACTTATTTACAAAAAGTCTTGGGAATCTGGAACAAACTACCAATTCACGCAGTTGGAGCAGAAACCTTGACAACCTTTAAGAAGGATCTGGATTAGATACTGCGATAGCCTAGTTATTAGCTAAGCAAACAAGCTTGATGGATTGAATGTTCTCAATTTACTTACCAAGTTCCTCCTTTTCTTTTTTTTACTGATTCTTTCTTTTACTGAGAAAATCTACATTTCTGTCTGCTTCAAAAAGACAATTATGTCCTGGTAAAGAAAACAAAACCAGGCTGTCTCAATGCCTGCAGACCTGTGGAACTCAATTATTAAATATAACATTCCAGACAAATCAGGCCATCTTCAGTTTGCATATCATCACAAACCTGCACTTCTAACCATCCTATCACACCTAGATAATTCAGCATGCAACTGAAAATTGGGCCCGATACCTGAAAGACTGTGGCATTTGCAGATTGGCAGCATCACTTCCTCCACACTGAGCCTCAACACAAATACAGCAGATGACTGTGTGCTGCGATGCCTACTGGTGTCTTTCCACTTATGACTGTGTGGCTAAACATAGGTTCAACTCTACCATTAACTTTGCTGATAACACCTCTATTGTAAGACATCACCAGCAATGGTTAGAAAGCTTATACAGAGGACCTTTGCTTTCTGGTATAGTAGAGGCAAGACATCAATGTCATTCTTAATGTCAGAAAAACCAAGAAGCCAGTCAAAGTCTTCAGAAAGTGGGAGACAGAACACACTCACATCTACATAGGATAGGATGATGTGGAGAGGATCAGCAGCTTAAAATGTCTTGGAGTTACCATCACTGATGATCTGGGGGGTACAACATATTTGAGCCATGGTGAAGAAGTCTCACGAATGTCTTTATTAAATCCCTGAAGAAGGCCTGAACATCTACAGTATATCTATGCTCCATAACTGGTATATGGTAGATGCAAAGGAGGGTCCATCTTTATTGGCTGCATTACATTCTGGTACGGAACTTGTTTAACTCAGGAACACACTATAGAAGGTGGTGAAGGCAGCTCTGAATACTACTGGTACTAGTGTATACTCTGACTTAGAAACCATATAATCACTTTCTCTTTTTTCCATTCTGTCAAATTAAACAAAATCATTACTACTCAGATCACTATTTTCAGAGACAGATTTTACCCACAGGTCATAAAGTTACTCAATAGCCACTCATGTTGACAACTATAGGGTGGAGCAGATCTAATTTTGCAACTTTTAAAGCAATGCAGGAAAAAAATACAAGACAAAAGAATTGTTTGAAATATCTTGTAATAAACGAAAATGGATTTACTTTGAATTATTTCGCTAATTTTCCATGTAATGTCCCACTTGTCCTCCATTCAGTTGAATACAGGCTCAGAGTAATAAACTTAATAAGTTATAGCGTAATGAAAATTGCATAATTAGATCTGGACCACCCTGTATGTTGTATTTAATGATTTTGTATTTAATTTTCTGTATGTAACATACTAATTGTACTTTGTAGACATGATAATCAATTTGAACTTGAACCATACATCCATCCAGCCATCCATTTTCTGAAACTGCTTTTTCCATTACAGGTACTTTAGCACTAGGAGTAAGGCTGGCATCGTCATCGGTTACAGCTAATTCAGTCGGATGCTGCCAAAGTAAATTAATAAATCATTACATCCTTTTGCTGACATTTTAATGGGGACAGTCTCAAAATGAATTCAAATGGCAGACAGAAGTCATGTCAAGCTCACTTTTAAAGGTCAACTGATCAAAAAACTACCTCTATCCAAAGGTGTGGAGAAGCATGTCTCCTCTTGTTATGACCCGTGGGTACAAGTCATGTTCAGTTTAATCAGCTCAAGTTGCTAAAAGCTAGAACATTTTTTTAATTAGCCAGTTAGAGTATATGCCAGATGGAATGAAACTGAAGCACAGCTCAGTGATATATAATTCCTCAATAACCACTTATGAAAAAGAAAAACAGCATGTATATAAAATAAAATTACAGCCTTCATGATTTTCAAAGAAATGACACAGTTCATTTTTCATAACTGATTCTTGCATCATCACCAATGAATTGATTTTAGATTTATAGCAATCCAAGCCATTCTCTACTAAAAGAAATGAGTAATTGAAACACAGAAAATATTTCCAGCAGTACCACAAACTGCAGAAAGTATATCAAGAATTCTAATTCACAGTTTTTACAAAATAACATTGCATATTAGAAAGCCTTCAAATAAAAATCTTGTTAAGCCTGTTGTATACATGACAACTACAGGGTGCACTTTGGCATACATAAGAAAATATTACAGGAAAATATTTCATTATGTAGTTTTTGTGATGAAAAAATTATTTAACACTTGGTGATATTGAGCATCAATATTATTATTGTGCATACACACATTTTCAAATTCACTGAATCAAGTTCAGAATCATAAGGCTGGAGCTTTTGCTCCGTAGAATTGTGCTGAATATAGGAGTCAATTCCATATGAGGTGCTAGTCCATTTAAGAACATTCATTATTAATATTATTAGTCTTTTCCGCATCTTACCTATTGTTTGATGGTAGTAACTGCAAAATCCAAAAGTATATAAAAGATCAAAGCAATTTATACAAGCACATTCACACGATGCGTGCAGTATCCATTTATGTGATCCTGTGCACTTCACTGGCTGATGGAGGGCCTGGGAGCAGCTGTTGGTTTTGATTAAATCCCTCTTGATTGTTCCTAAAGCTTCAGCTATGACTGGCACAATTTTTGTTTTTACATTCAGCATCCTTGATTCCCAGGTCCTTGTATTTGCCAAGTGTATTTCTTTCAGCATGATGTTTAAATGATCTGGGATGGCTATTTTGATCAGTAGGAAGCTTTTCTCTTTGTTATGTAGCACAGTGTCAGGATGGTTCACTATGATGGTCCTTTCTGTGACTTTTGGCCCACGAATAGGTTGTATCATTGATGATGATGACCTTTTTGGCTACATATTCATAGTACCTGTCATGCACTTGTACTCCCAAATGCATGAATATTATCTAGTGGATATAGCTGGCCACTTTCTTGTATGTTCATACTAAAACGGTGTTAGCATTTTGCTGCCTGCAACTATATAACTTACATGTTCTTTTGTCTTGTTGCACATCCTGCATCTGCTATTACCTGCCTATGTCAGGATGTTTTTGTTTAGGATTAATCTTTCCATGTCTTCTTCTAGACCAGAACTCTGTGACCATGACATAGACATTTCTTTTGTGGCTAATTGTCTGACAAGATCTTTGCAGCACTGTCCATGTAGTTTCCTCTTTAGAAGCTCAATTTTTTCTTCCGAAGTGATGGACTTGAGTTGATTTTTATATTCTAAGTAATGGTCTCTTGCCTCACACACTTGACTTTGCTTAATTTAAATTCCTTCATGATAGAGTATTTTGATTTGCAGGCATCATTCCCCTTCAATAACCTGGTAACTTGGAACAACTATGCCTGTATTGTAAATAGACTATTTCAAGACTGCCTCTTAATATAAAGTTTTTTCACAACATCTTTTGGGTGAAGGAGGCTTCCAATATTAAGGAGCTCTCTTGTTTTACAATCAGTATTTTCATTGTCAGTCCTTACCTAGGTAACTATTTTGAAAAGGTAAGCTACAATGGGTACACCTAAGGTGATGACAGCTGTAACTTTATTCTTTGAACATAGCTCTGTCTTAAGTTTTTGCTGGACTTGACAATAGTACTTCCTCACAAAGTTTTTCCTCATCTGCATGTTATCAACACCATCACTCTCCTCTACACCCCAGTACTGGGAGTTTTTGTCATTTGCCTTTATCACTGTTTGGTTACTCAGTTGAATATATTGGATATTAAATTACTTACCCCATTTGCATATTGCTGTGCTTCATTTGTCAAAGTCTAAGTGTCCATTTTGATGTTGCAACTAAACACTTTGACAATGGTACAGGCTTGCTTCAGCTGACTTTCACCTTTTGAAAATATTTTCAAGTTGCCCAAACATAATAGTTTATTACTATTGACATCAAATTCAATGCCATACCATGTTAGGCATATTGGTCAGCGGTATTAATTCTAAGCAAAACAATAAGTGAGACAAGGACTTAGCTAGGAAAATTTCTCATTAGGTAGGAATTCTTTCCTTTCCAAAATGGTCACCAGTGCAGTACAACTAAATTTCTGTCTTCTACTGTTTCACTGACATCTCAACAAACAGAGTCATAGCTGGACAATCTCAATAGATGTCTTTGGTTGCCAGTATCCAAGAAAGGGGAAAGCTTTAGGTAGTGGTCTTGCAGCATCTTCACTAGTGCAATATTTGCTATAGTGATTTAATATCCAGTCATAGTGAGTTGCATTTATTAAGGCTGTAAGCCCTTATTTCGAGAGATTTTGCTTAATTCTTACTGTCCACCACTCTTTTTTCTTCATCTTTGATAGTGTCTAATATAGTTTGCTGTTCTCATGCATCAATGTCTATGACTAGTAGCTAAGAGGAATAGAAAGTGGGTTCTTTCAAGGTGTCAGTAACTTTTTTCATTTGATAACTGCCTGGATCTGCTCAAGCTTAATGTACAGTAGGTGAGCGTTTACTTCCCAACTATGAATCATTAGTTTGTTAAAGTGTTTGGATTCATATTGGGTGTATGTCTGGAATTATGATTCTCCAACCTATGTTCATTCCTTCTGTTATGCCACTAGCAGTCTTCCCAGCATCAGCTAGCACTACTTGATATCCTTATTGGAATTTAATTTGTTCTCTTGTTTTCTTTTACGCGGGCTCAGACAGTTTTGGTGTTGGATCATATAGGCCCTGTTTAGATATAGTCTACCTTTGGGTACAATTTGATTGTTTGTGAGCATCTCTTGGGGGATGAGGGTTTCTCTAGATGACCCTGTTTATGTTGTTTAACATGCATTCTTACTTCATGGAATCCTGTTGCCCTCAATTATTTTTCGCCATCTCATTTCTTTTCCTAGCATGATTGTCTCCCAGGTTGATGTGCAGGACTTGATGAATGTTGTCCAGTCATGCAGGTAGAATTGGGATATTGCTAAAATTATAATTATTATTTGTAAGCTGCCTATACCCAAAGCAACATATACTGTAAGTTAACACTCTATATCCTTGGATAATAAGATTTCATGTTTCTCTAGTTTATTACATTGTGAGGAACGCATTAAACAACTGAATTTTTATTGAAGATTTCTAATAAAGTAAACCTAATCCATGGCAACCAGACCTGCATTTATATGCTGTAAAGATTCTGCAGTCAGCAGTGATGCAGCATAATACAATCATCACAAGAGACTGCATCAGATGAAATTGAACAGAATTAATACTTTATATTTAAAATAATCTGTTTGTCTAAGTAAAATAATTTGCTTCATCGAGAAGTATGAACTACACAGTAAACAACAGAAACATATATACTACAAAACAGCAAAGTATGTCTAAGTGTTGTGGTTTTTTGAAACTATTTTGTTAAACAAAAAGCAAATGTTTACTCAAATATTGACAGATTATTTGTAGGTTTTATTCCTAGATAAAGTTAATTAAGGTTTATTTAGCTTTATTCATACAGGGATTCCTTTTTACCAATTCTCATGTAGTGACTTGACTTAAATAAACCTAATGTTTATAATAATACACATTATCTTTAAAAAAAAAAGCACACCTATGATAAAAAGGTATTCTATACTCATATAAAGAATGTAAAAATGGTAAATGGCCTGTATTTGATATAGCGCCTAACTAGAGTTCAAGACCCCCCTAGGCGCTTTACAACACAACAGTCATTCACCCATTCACACACACATTCATACGCTGGTGATGATAAGCTACTATGTAGCACACTGACAGAAGTGAGGCTGCCGAACACTGGCACCACCAATCCTTCCGACCACCACCAGCAGGCAAGGTAGGTTAAGTGTCTTGCCCAAGGACACAACAGCTGCATTCTCATGCCGGGAGCCAGGATTGAACCTACGCCCCTCCGATTGCTGGACCACCCGCTCTACCGACTGAGCTACTGCTCAGTGTACCTATTAATGAAGCACTGATTGCTTGATGCATAGGTGGTTGGATATTTACTGAGTTTGGCATTTTTGACAATATCACCACAACATCTATATAGGCTTCATCACTCAATCTATGGACTTCATCCGTAGGCCTTGAGTTATTTCCACTCAGTTTCAATATACACATTTTCATTTGAGTGTATAAGGATCTGCAGTACACCCTGGAAGCAGTAAGCACAAGGTACGGCCTAGCCAAGCACAGTATATAATGTTGACAAACAATTAAACCGAAACACCAAAGACATTTAGAAAAGCCAGTTAACCTGACTGCATGTATTTAGACCTTTAGAGAAACCCAAGAGTTCAAAGGAAATATCTGAATATGTAGCAAAACATTCAACCTCCACAGAACAGACGCCTTAGTTTGAAATGGAATTCTGGAAGCGTCATCCACTGTTGAACTGGGTTCAAGTGATGCAATTTCCTTTGTAGAATGTTTTTAATGAACTAATGATCGTTTTTTCTAGTAGAGTATACAAATTAATTCATGGTAGTAGGTAAATAACCTGACTGCAGTTAAAACTAACTTTATTAACATTTTAACCACATCAGTCAAAATAAATACAGCATTATATACTGAGGTTTTTTGTGGGTTTTTTTTGGCACACACAAATAAAGAGTACAGCCCTCTCCCCTTATGTGTTATTATAAAACCATCTCTCTCTCTCTAGCAATGCATACAATAGATGACATTGCCTTTTATAATTTGACAATGATGAATACAGGCCAGCCAAATTCCAGAGGTCAAGTATAAATTTAAGAATGTCTTTTGTTCTGGTAAAATAATGACAACTGTTTCAAGAACATAACATGGAGGGGAATCTATGGGATAAGGATGCTAATGTGATACTCAAAAATGGTAATTATTACAAAAATGCATATAAATGTTTACTTGTTATGAATCATTAAACTCAATTTATCTATAAACCACGTTTTGTCAAACATTCATGCAAGATCAAAGTTATTTTTAATAATAAATTAACTCAAAGATTTGCTATACTAAGACTTTGCAATTTAAACATTTTATATTCAGTCCACCAAAAACAGATTCACTAGACAATATATACACTGTATACCAATGAAGACAGGTTACAGCAGCTAACACTATTCAACCAATCATAACTCATAACTTATTTGGAAATTCTTCCCATGACTGCATAATTTCTCAGAGTACTGTTTTTTCTTTCCAAATCCTGAAGATATACAGGTTAGAAGAACTGGCAAATCAACGTGAGTTTGGGTGTGTGTTTGAGTGATCCCTGCATTGTAATGGCACCGTGTTCACAACAGTCATGGTAGGCACTGGCTCCCAGTGATCATGAAGCAGATATCCTTAGAAGAAGGATATAATGACTATCCTCATAATAAACAAATCATTCTAAAATTAAATTACTGCATGAATACTATACATTTTTCATACATATCTGGGAAACCACTCGCCAGGGAATGGTGGGGTATTAACTTTCTCCCTCTGCTTCCTCATAGAAAGAAAGACCTTCCTGCACCATAGGCCTGGATTGACCGCAGTGCGATACTTCCGCCCTTCCTCCGCCATCTTGCCCTGACGCCATCCTTCCCATCCTCCCTTGCGGTCCTTCCCGCATTCCTCCACTTCCGCTCCTCCCCAATAAAATGGCGCGACGCCAGGAGTCGGCGCCGCATATGAACTGTTTTGTTTATAATTTTGACCTGTTTTTGTTGTGTACAATATACGGGGCGGAAAACCCCAACCCTTGCTACTGTCTCCTCGGTCCTTTACAAGTGGCGTGTCGGCAGGATAGAGAGATCCCGGAATGACGGAGGGACAGGACCTGAACACCGTGCTGCAGGAATGAACGCCCAGCTCCAGGCCCTGCAGCAAGCGCAAGCCGCTACCACCGGGAGCTGGAGGCCACGAGGCCAGGTTAGTGGAAGCCCAACGGCGAGACCAGACCCGCCCAGGCAGCCGCCTCCTCCTATGGTCCGATGGGCCCTTCGGAGGGCGTCGATGCCTACCTGGGCATGTTTGAGAGGGCGGCCACCCGGAGCGAGTGGCAGCGGTCCGAGTGGGCGTCCATCTTGGCGCCATACCTGAAGGACCAGCTGGGGCCTATTATGACCTCCCTGAGGAGGAGGCCGCTAATTACGACCTCCTCAAGCCCGAAATACTGGCCCGCCATTTCCCGGGGGTTGCCGCCCGGGGCGACTTTTCCCCGGGCCCCCCCCCTTCTTTCTAAAGGGGGGGCCGCGGCCCCGGGGGGCCCCCGGGAAATGTGGGGTTTAAACCCTTATGTGGGCCCCCCCAAAGGGAAACCCACCCCTTTCAGGGCCCCCCCCCCCGGGGCGGGATTGGGGTCCCCAAATTTGGGGCAGAAAAGCCCCCGCGGAAGGAAGGGGGCCCCCCCCCCGGCCCCCCCCGGCCAGAACCCCCAGGAGCCCGGGGGCCCCCCCCAAGGTCCCCCCCTTCCAAACCCCCCCCCAACGCCCAGCCATGGCGAGGGACACACGGAGAGGCCCCCCCCCCTTGGGGGGTCCAATTGGGGGGTTTGGCAAGGGACCCCCGGGGGGACGCACCTTCCCCCAATTTTGCCCGTTTTTCCCAACAGGGAAAAAGACTTTTTTTGGCCGGTGCGGGGGGTTTTGGTTTTGTCGCCCGCAGGACCGGGGGGGGAAAGCCCAAAGGGTGCTGTGACCGGGCCCCCCTTCCCGTGTTCGGGAAAAAGCTTCAAAAAATCGCCCCGGGGCCCCGGGGGCCCCCCTTGGCGCGGGGGGGCTCCCCCCCCCCCCCGGGCCAAGGGGCAGGCCAGGGGGTGGGGGGGGGATTTTCCCGGACCCCCAAACCCCCCAAAACTCCCCCGGGAACCTTTGGGCCCAGGCCCCAAGACCCCGGGCCCCCTCCTTTTCTGCCCCCCCAAAAAAGGTGAAAGGACCCCGGGGCCCGGTGCCGCCCCAAACAGTCCGCGGGGTTCCCACGGGAACCCCTTTTTGCCCTTTGGAATGGTTGCCGGGTTCCCGGGGGTCGAAGGGCAACCCAAACCGGGGGGAAAAACCCCGGTTGGCAATGTCAAAAAAAGCCACCCGGGGCCCCGGGGAAACCCGTTTTTCCCCGCCTGGGACAAGGGGGGGCCCGGGCCCGCCCCTGTGGGGGTCCCGACCCGGTTTCCCCGGGGGGGCTCCAACCGCAACTCCGCCCTCAGGGAGTTCCGCCTGGGACCGAAGTTATGGTGCTCGCCCCACCTCCCACTCAAGCTGCTCGCCACTGGCAAGGGCCTTACGAGGTTAAGGAGAGAAAGGACTCGCCGACTATTTGGTGAAACAGCCCAATCGCCGACCGAAAGTGAGAGGATCTATCATGTCAACCTGTTAAAGCCCTGAGAGATAGAGAGGAGCTCCCAGCTCCGTAGGTCACTCTCCCTTTCGCAAGCACAACTGCCCTTAACCTCGGCGAAGAGCTGACCCCCAAGCAGCGGCAGGAGTTAGCCCAAACACTCCGAGCCATCCCCGAGGTAGTGAGCGAGTCACCCGCCGGACCGCTGATTGAGCACGATATAGTCACGGAGCCCGGGTAATCGTCCGAGAGGCCCTACCGACTCCGGAGGCAAAACGCCGCAGAGGTCGAACTGGAGGTGAAACGTATGTTGGACATGGACATAATTGAAGAGAGCCATAGTCCCTGGTCCAGCCCTATTGTCCTCGCCTCCAAGCCAGACGGCTCCTGGAGGTTCTGTAATGACTTTAGACGCCTGAATCAGATCTCCAAGTTCGATGCCTACCCCATGCCCCGCATTGACGACCTCCTTGAGCGGCTGGGTACGGCTCGATATCTGACTACCCTTGACATGACAAAAGGGTATTGGCAAATTCCTTTAACGGCATCCGCAAAGGAGAAAACGGCCTTTAGCACCCCTAGCGGGCACTGGCAGTACAAGGTCCTCCCATTTGGGCTGCACGGGCCCGGCGACCTTCCAACGCCTGGTAGATAGAGTGCTGAAGCCCCACCAGTCCTATAGCGCCGCCTACCTGGATGACGTTGTCATCTATTCCGCACCTGGGAGGAGCATCTACTGCAGGTCGCAGCTGTCCTCCTAACACTGGCTAAAGCCGCCTCCGCATAAACCCCGGAAGTGTTTTTGGATTAAAGGAGGCCAAATATTTAGGCTACCTCGTGGGACAAGGACAGGTGCGGCCACAGAGCTCCAAAGTTAAAGACATCTTAGAATGGCCCCGTCCGAGTACCAAGAAACAGGTGCAGGCTTTCTTGGGGCTTGCGGTTTACTACCGCCGGTTTGTTCCCCGCTTCTCCGAAAGAGCAGCACCCTTGACTGACCTGACAAAAGGGCGCCCCTATGCGTGGTGTGGACCGACAAAGCAGAACACGCGCTCAGTGACCTAAAGAAGGCCCTAACGCCGGCACCTGTGTTACGGACGCCCGATTTTGGGCTCCCGCTTATTCTCCAGACCGACGCCGGACACAGGCCTGGGTGCCGTGCTGAGCCAAAGCGCCGATGGTGTCGAGCACCCTGTGATGTACCTTAGCCGGAAACTGATGGACCGGGAGACCCGGTACGCGGCAGTGGAGAGGGAGGCCTTGGCCATTAAGTGGGCAGTGACCCACCTCCGTACTACCTGCTGGGTCGCGAATTCGCTCTGGTGACTGATCACGCTGCACTTCAGTGGATGTCCCTACACAAAGAGTCGAATCCGCGGGTCACCAGGTGGTTCCTGGACTTACAGCCGTATAAGTTCACTGTCACTTATCGGCGGGCACCCTTCAGGCCAATGCCGATGCCCTCTCTCGTATTCACGACCTCTCGGTTAGGTCCGCCCGACCTGACGGTCCTGGGCTAAGGGGGATCGTGTCGCACGCGCAGTAGGAGGCAGCGGATTGATTCGATAACCTGGGAAACCACTCGCCGCCAGGGAATGGTGGGGTATTAACTTTCTCCCTCTGCTTCCTCATAGAAAGAAAGACCTTCCTGCACCATAGGCCTGGATTGACCGCAGTGCATACTTCCGCCCTTCCTCCGCCATCTTGCCCTGACGCCATCCTTCCCATCCTCCCTTGCGGTCCTTCCCGACATTCCTCCACTTCCGCTCCTCCCCAATAAAATGGCGCGACGCCAGGAGTCGGCGTCGCGCATTATGAACTGTTTTGTTTTAATTTTGACCGTTTTTGATTGTGTGTACAATATATGGGCCGGAAAACCCCAACCCTTGCTACTGTCTCCTCGGTCCTTTACAATATACATTGAAAATACGCAGTACATAAGTTATGAGAAATGAGAAAAGGACTTTTAGTCCATCGGCTCTTTTTGTTAGCTAATACTTGTCCTAAAATCTAATTTGGATACTTTTTAAAAGTTGTAATGGTTTCCTCTTTATTTATACAACTCTATTGCTTCCTTCTAATTCCTACAACTCTCTGTGTAAATAAGTGATCTATCAATATCCTTGAGTGCTTGATTCACTACATAATAAGAGAAACACTGCTGAATAAGCTTTTATCAATACCTTTGTGAATTCTAAAAGTCTCACTTAAGGTCCCACAAAGCTGTCTTTACTGAAGACTAAAGAGATTCAGAGCAGAACAGTCATTAGTCCAGGGATCCTCTTGGTTTTGTATTCCCACATAACTTCCAGAGTTGCAATGTCTTTTCTGGAGAATGGTGAAAAGAACTGCACACAGTACACTAGATGTTGTCTCCCTATTGGATTACAGTTAATCATTTTTACAATATAATCTAATTTGCCTTTTTAATTGGACCTATGTGTTGCCTAAATGATGAGAATTATGTAAAAATGTAAAGTTCTAAATATTTTAAATCCTAAATCAAAGGTTTGTTTCCTCTAAGATATAATCATCCATCTCATACTTACAATTAATGTTCCCCTTTGTCTGCATATAGCACTTTGCACCTTTCTACATTAAACTGCATTGGCCAAGTGCATAGCCGGTTTTCAAGATTGTCCAGGGATTTCTGAATTGATTTTGTAACTCCGTCAATATCTGATATCCCTCTAAATGTGGAGTAATCTACAAATTTCATAAAGTCACTAAATATACCAGAATAAATGAACATTAAAAACATAAATGGTTTAAGACAGAACCTTGAAGGACTCCACTAATAATCATACATATGTGGGACATTCTTACTTTGAATGCTTATGTTTACTTTTTGTCTCTGATGGATTAACCAACTTGAAATCTAATTTTATAAACTACTTTACATATCAATGGCCTTTAATTTCAAAGTTAATGTCTGATGTGTAAATACATTTAAAGCTTTTTGCAAGTCTATATAAAACATATCATGTGCTTCACTTTTATGCATAATTCGAGTTGCCCATTCAAACAAGTCAAACAGAATATATTAACAGGATCTAACACTCATGAAAATATACTTTCTGTTATTTTTTATATTATTTAATTCTAATTATATATTCTATAATTTTGCATAGGACAGAAGTAGGGCTATTTGCCTATAATCACTGGGAGCCACTTATTCCACCTTCCTAGTGGACTGAAGTCACACTGACAATTTTGTACTCATCACTTTGGAATATTGTTTCCTAATTTGCTAGTGAATCAGGTTCTCTCTCAATTCTTCTAAATTTCTGCAAATCTGTTCTTCTGCAACTCATCATCCCAATATAGATATAAACTAAAGTAATAATCAAAACTGTGCAATGGGGCCACAAATGGAAGAAATGCTAAATTCTAGAGTGTTCTGGCATGTAGCCAAGATTGAACTCCTTTTTCTTTAACATAGTAAAGGAATGCAGAAGGAAGTCTAATTTTGGTATGGTATACATATGTTCCACTAGTTAGCTCCAGCTGTCTTCTAGGATAAGTTGTGACTGGCTTTCAAATAAAAAAAATGAATGCTAAAATGGATGAGCAAGCCAATTAAATCTAAGCATTAGATTTAGATTTCATTTTTCTAGTTGATGAAATACAAACAGGTTAGTTAGCACTGTTTCAGTCATACAGATATTTTCCAACTCATCTCAAACAAGTTTAAGGTTGCAGAAAGCAAGAGCCTATCAGATGTGAGGCATGGACCATACAGGCGGATTATCCAAGTAGGCAAAAGGCCTGGCTGCAAACCATCGGTTTGGAAATATTGTATATTTCCATATTTAATTTGGTGACGAGAACCTTTGTCACACCCTGCGATGGCCTCTTGAACCTGGATTGTTGATATTCTAACTGGGCAAATGAGGATATTGACATAGCAAGGGGTAGGTGCAAAAGTGAAACAGTGCTTTTATTAAAACAAAAACAGTGTTCAAGTAGTACAGTGCATCATAAATTCAATCAATAAATAAATAATCCAATACAAATGATGAAAATGTGGAGGTTAAAAACAAGGCAATAAATAATCCATAAAATCAAGGTAAAATCTTTCAGGCAGAAAGCTGTCCTTTAAAATCTAATCTTTGCTGCATCCTTTTTAAAATCCAACATTTTCTCTACTTACTCCACATGGGGCCTCGAAGCAGAACAGCCATCCAACTGACAGGCACAGCTAACCATCTCTCCTAGACTCGGATCCTTGCTGCCAACTCTGGCCCCAGTAGGGTTCTACTCTGAACCCCCCTTCTTAGACTCCAGCTGCCTTCTCTGGATTTACAAGGGAGCAAGCTCTGGATTGCTCCAACACCCTGAGCCACTCAGCTGCAGTGGCCTTCTTTACTCCCTGAGCGTTGGCCGCATGCTCCCCTAGAGACTTTCTCCTCCTCACTGCTGCCTGCCTCATCTCTCCTGCACTGGCTATCTCACTCCCGTCTTCTTTTCTCTTTGTCCCCTTTAACCTCTGTTCTTTTCCCATTTTCTCTTTGCTTTTCTAATCACCTTTCTTGTTGCAGGCAGGCTGCTCTTTTGCTGCCACTACTAATGGGGCACAGGTGTGAGAATGCCCTACCTCTGCGGCCATAATGAGGCACCTGACTGACACTCGCACTTGCCCATGCATACACAATCAGCCAGGCACCTTCCCCATCCCTAGAGTGGAGTGAGATCGTGCACACCCACCTCCCAATTGGAGCTTGCATATCTCGGGGCACAATTATTTATTAAAAATCTTCCCTTCATCACAGACCATCTATCAGACACAAATTTTAAAGTAACAATTATAATTCATCAATCAAACTTATTCCCTTTATAATATTGCATATTTTTATGATGCCACCCCTTAATTGTTCATTCAGAGAAGATATGGCAGGTAACAAGGGCAGTGACTAAAGGAGATGGGAGATAACCATTAGTGCAAAGTCAAAAATCATGAAATGAAAAGATACCTAGCACCTAATACAAATGTTCACCATAATGCAAAGTCCAAAAACTGCTGCCTTAAGCCAAAAGCCAATGAGCTGGACTAACCGAACATGTTTAGAATTGAGTATCCCAACTGGTTAATAATTTAAATTTTATTTTACATTATGTATTGTCTCTACCTTTGTAAATATCCATTAATTGTATAGTCTAGTGTTATATTTGTCCTGATAAACTTTATCTTAACCACTGTGTAAGAGCCAATTTTAGAATGTTTAATGTTAATGTTAGAATTGCCTAATTTCAATAACAGAATATCAGTTTCTTATAGTTACTTAGAAAAAGTATAGTCTTTTACCCCCTGTAACTTAAGTCAGTTATGAAATAGTCTCATTGCTTGAATGGACTGTTAAATAAGTTTGCAAATGAGAGATTGGTATACAGTTTTCTGACAGTTTATAATATAAATATTCTACATGTAATATGACTATATGATCAAACATAAATAAGCCTTAAACAGAACGTTTTTCTTTAGTATCCATTTTTTTGTGTGAACTATTTTGTTTTGAATTTTACTCATACTTTTAAAATGAACATATTTGGTCTGTTCAATTGTTTGAAAATGTGTCACACTATTGCCAGAATCGTCCTATGAAGTGAACTAAAAGCTGCAGAACTTTTTTGGGAATTTTGGGAAAATGCAGCTACACACTGTTTTTACATATTACTTACTTTAAAAAGGCCTCCCCTTGTCTAAACAACGCCTAGAATATTAGTGCCCTTCATTTCTCAGCAAAGAAGTTCTCATCTGTTCAAAGGACACCCAATGCACCTTAAATCTTTTACATATTGCACTACAATAAGACATGAGCCATGCATTAAAGCTTATAATTCTTTAGTGTTACCTAGAATGACAGTGGACAAAGGAACAGCTTCTCAGAAGACCAGTTTTTGATTTCTTCACCAATATAGATAGCTATAAAATGTATTCTTAAGTAGGCAATACCAATTAAATCCAACCCTGCCCTGTGTCATTATACAGTGACACAAAAATAGTCGCATATCATCCATATAATAATTTCTTAGTATCAGATACTTTCTCTTTGCTAGGAAGGGTACAAATGTGTTGTACTCGAACTCTTCAATCCTGTCAGGTTCACTGTCCATAAAGTGTTCAGTGCAGTTGGACACCACAGAATCTGGGGATGATGCTTCTGAACACCTTTTACCTTAAAACTGACAGTTATCTTTTTGCCTGAGTATCTCTGATCTGAAATGTCCTCGTAAGCCACTCTTAAATTGCACACTATCTGTCTAAAAGACATCTTAGCAAGATTATGCATTTCCCTAATGCAATAGAGGCCTACAATGTTCTCCTGAACATTGATCTCAAAATCAAAATTTTTACCTTAATTAAGGTAATTAAATCCTGAGCAGTGCTTTAAAAACCCTGATCCACTCTTTATTACAAGGCTCCTTCAACTATCTAGCATACACTCCTTTAACCACTGCCTTAAATGTTAGGGTGTGTTTAACACACACGAGAGAGCTACATTTTTTTCCTTGGCCTTACAATATTCACTTTCTCATGTATGCTCATAAACCACCCATTATTTTTCCCATTGCGAATCTATGTGTGTTATTAATGTAATGCTACATACTTGAATTTCATCTGTCTGCACCACATTCACAATAAATCTACACTTAACACCACATGCATTTATTACTGCTTTTGATTACTTTGTGTGGATAATTTTAGCCTTAATGGTCATTTGATGTTTTTTGCCACAGCACAAAGGAAAAAGATTGATTTATCCTTTTAGATCTTCCCCAAACCAACACATTGGTTTAATAATGTTTTAAATAAATACAATATGTATTCCTGATTCTTCCTCTACAAGTGTTTCAAACATTTGCAAAAGTGAGTTCCTTTGCCAATTTCCAACACATCTTCACAACGTCTTTTTTATTTAAGGCTGCAGTGGAATGTACAAACTGTGGCAAATACAACAACAAAAAGATTCCTTTCCATTATTAGGTTTCAAACAATTTGCAGTGGAGACATTAGGAGCAGAAGAGGGTAGAATGGGAAACAGAGAGCAAGTAAGACAATGTACACGTGGCGTAACATTAAGGTACGTATGACAACTAAGTTAACTGATGTGAAAGTTGGAGCATTTAAACATTTTTTATTTACTTCATCCAAGAGCCAATTATAACATTTATGTTTATTAAATTGTCAGTATTACCCTATGAAACAAGAAAAAAAGAACTGAAACAAGTTACCCCATCTAGATATTAATATTAGTTGAAACCAAGTAATTTGTTAAAATTAAATAAATAAGTAAGAAATCGGAAAGGAACTGATTTATTGTAATAGGAATATGAATGGTACCTGATGGGCAAGATGATCTGAGGATTGCTACGATTGTTTGTGTATATCTGAGACGGAAAGATCAGGGACTTGGCACCAGAGATCAGGGGCTTAAGCCACTGAAGCCTCCCACCTGGCAACACCACTGTCCATTTTAAAATACATCCTATGTTTATATAACTTTGGGTAGTTGCAACTTTCCCATGTTATTAATTAGTTGAAACACCAGTTAGCTGCAGTTGGATAATGTTGGTTCTTTACAATAACAATCTGCAGACAATATGGTTTAATTCAGTTTTATGTATACTACATAATTGCTTTCCCCTTTCATTATTTTTAGAGAAGTGGCTTTTTTTTTTTTGGACTCTCTTAGTTAATTTACCCAAAGCAGCAGGAGAAGGCTACTGCTGTATAACTCCTGGCCTACCCAGGAGTGGCTCACTTAAAGCCTGACAGCCCAAACTGCTGCCTACTGGCTGTGGCCTACACATGCCCAAAATGCAGAAACTGGCTTTAAAAGTGCAAACTGAAACAACAGTTTCAAGAAATATCAAAAATGCTCTACAAGAGAGAAAACATTACACTCTGTGTTATATTTCAGTCAGCATTTTCCACCTGGCTGCTGTTATATTTATGTATATATACTGAAAGAGAGACAGAGAGACATGTCTCACCAAAAACCTTTATGAATGAAAAATATTTATTAACAAAATGGGGAAAAAAGAGTTGCCTAAATGGCAAGCTCAAGCAAACAAGTTCCAATATGTGATCCAATACTAAAAATCCAATTAAAAAAATTAAAAATACTAATAAGGCCAGTAAATGCAAACATAAATAACACTTATAAACAACTCCCAGTGACTGCTGAGATCCTCTTTCCTGGTTCAATATACAGTATTGCTGGAGAGAGGTCACAGCAGCAGTAGCGGCGTCTCAAGGACATCAAGGTGGTTCTGCCTGAACACAAGGAATGAATATAAATTTAAAGTACATAATTATTAAATCACAGACAAATATATCAAAAAATACAAAAAAACAAAAAATAATTTGGGTATAAAAAACTCAAAATAGACAAGAACCAGTGTACAGAAATACCAAATACTACACTTGTGTCAAATTGGTTATGTTTGACGGGGTAGATGATTTATCCACTCAAACATATATTCATCAACCATTTTGTTGTGGCTTTTGCATTCATACATCATTATTTCTGATTATTTTGAATTTTTAAAAAACTCTTTTCATGAAATTATAGTTGCAGACAGAGGTGTCCTTTCACATTGTCTATGTGTGTGAAGAATTCAGTATGTATACACTATATACACACACCACTTTTTGTGCTCCTGGTACATGTATATGATGAGGCTATATAATACAGAATATTACTTACTGCTAAAGGCTAATAGCTAAAAGGAAAACATACTGATAATAATTTATTATTAATATGATGTGGATGTGTTCTGCACATATTGCACATTATAGGAGACAACAATATGTGGCAGACAGGTGACAAGATGCTGTATTATGTGTCATGACACAGTGTGCCTTCAATGTACTTGTGAAACATTTAGTACTTTTAGCATAAAATGATATGACAATCACAAAGAATGTGGCAGTCATGAAGAGACAGGAATCATTTTAATTGCAATCTTGTTATCTTGATAGGAAGCTTATTAAAATTGAGAACATCTTCCACTTTTGTTATCTGGAGCTCTTTTTTCAAAGCGAAAATAGGTTGTATGTATTGACTGATTTATCAAAAGAAAAAAAAAAGTGTTTTCACATGTGATGTTGTCACTCGTGTTTGCTTAGCTAATTACTGCTACTCTTTTGGAATCTTCAAAAACTTCAAAACATTATTGAAAATTGTAAAGAGAAAACGCAGAACAAAGAAAATCTTTAATCAAATAAAATCAATCAAAATGTCTTTGAAAAGCTGCAAGGTCAATATAAAGCTTTTTTTTTACTCTCCTAGACTTAGCTAATCTTTACTTCTAACTCTGCAATTTGCATTTTGTTGGACAGAGAATTTGGATGGTGTTTACGATGAAAACACAATAGACAAGAAAGATTTATTGACTGATACTAATACCATTACTGCAGTCTTTTTATCTGGTCACATTTACAGTAGTGCTGTGGAACAAAGCTTTCTTGTTTTCAATAAAGGATACATTTTCTGCAGTCTGACATATTTATATTTTTCATCCATATTTATTACTATCAATATTTAAGCATCAAGAAAATGTGGAAGGGTCTGCATTTTGCTAGCATATTTATTTCCAGAATTAAAGAAAATGACCTAATGCTGTCCAGCCCAAAACCAAATGCCTGCTGCTATTAGAAACAAGACTTACAAGTACCTATACAGAAGAATGAAGCGAAGATAAGTAAACTCTGGATACTCACTGTTCTGTGCTCATATACAACATTTTATAAATGAACAACAGCTGAAAGGCAGCACATAATTTCTCTCTAAAGAACAACAAGAGACCAAAATAAAGGGGACGCTCTGTGAAACCACATACAATATATAACACATCAATTTGAGTGACAGTGTATGTAATATACAGGATGTAGGCAGAACATGAGACCGAAGGATTCTGTGCAGGTCACTGTGTGCTGAAAATACACTTTTTTAGTTAAGCGTGCCTAGTTTAATTTCTGGGAAAGATATACTTAAGCAGAACTTTTTCTTTATAGCACTGTATAGGAATTTGTTTTAAGCACGCCTTATTGCTAGTATATTTTATTTCCAAAGAAGGGATCACTGAAAAATTGAATGAAATGAATGGAAGCTGAGATTCTATAATAAATATCATAAAATCTCCTGACCACTTCCTGCGTACTCCTAAATTTACTTTTACAGGTTTAAACATTTGCTTTCAGAAAATATCTATTATTACCCTACTCAACTCTAAACACCATGTACTTTATAGGAAAAAAAGAGTAGCATCTGGCATTTACACATCACCTAAAAGCAAAACATGCATCATGACAGTGTCTCCAGAAATTAGCACATATTTGACATATTACCTTTTAATCCTTACTGAATAATCATTCCAAATTGTGGTCATCCATGCCCTGTCTCTGAAAATGTAGAATGAATCCAATGGACTCATAAAGTAGATGCTAAACTCATGAGAGCTTCTATATGTGTGCTCAGGTCTATTTTAGGTAATTGCCACTGAAGAAGAAATTCCCTGCATTTCCATGCATGAATAATAACAGCAATAGTGAAGTGAACCCTTGCAGAAAGTGTGTCCAAAACAATACTTAGTCACAAGGCATATCTTTCAAACACATTTTATGTAATGCCATGTTAAATTATTTTTTGAACAATTTATTTTTCAAAGTAGGATGTTGCTATAATATTGCTGCTCTACTGTGAGTAGTCTTTCATGGCTGAGTGCCCATCCTTGTTCATTTTCATAATCTAAATCATGCAGACAGGCTGACTCCAAATGTACATGGTGTGGTCATGTGATTGTCTCTCGTAGTTCACCACTGTTTTATCAGAGACTGGTTTTAGCTTCTTGCTGCCTTGCTAAGCTTTAGCTCTTTGCAGAGCTGTACCAGAGAAATTATATTTAGGAACTGCATAAACTACAACATAACCAGGTTCTAATTATATCCCATCTGATTGCTTACAAATTTATTTTAAAATTTAATATGAGATTCAAGTTATTTTCTATTCTGATTTTATAACTTTTTGCAATAGTTTCCCTTTGTCTTTTTTCACTTAGACACAAAATTTTCAACTCTTACAATTTCTCCTCAAATGCCACACTCTGCAGCTACGGAGAAACTCAGCCAGCAATTGTAAGAGACTATTTGCAGCAGCCTAATCTTATTTTTCTGTTATAGATAGTGCCAGATATTAAATTTATCATAAATTTTGTCAATCCTTTCTATAAGCACAATGCACATCAGGATAGTGCAAGTACATTATCTTTATGTTTTTTTTGTTCTTTGATGTTTGAATGTTGCAAAACTGTCCTTTAATGACACAATGGGCACTCTAAATGCTTTGGATACATTTTTGCAAAGGTGATTTGTAACTGCCTTTTACATTTGCTTACGCTTCTGGGACAAAATATAAAGTCATGTTGAGAAAATCCATTCGTTCATTCACCCTTCACAAATGTTTTTAGTACACAGTTTGACGGTTATTCATTTTGAAGCAACTATGATTTATGAAGCAATGTGAACTGAAGCTAAGTAACCAAATATTTCCACAAATAACATTGACTTGTAGAAGAAAGCACTTACGTCTGATATGAGTTCAAGAATTTGGATCAAATAATAGTCCTGGGAAATTGCTACATTTATCATCATGGTAACAAAATTTGTAACAATTAGTATATTCTGACAAAGCATTAGATTAGATAAACTTAATCCCATGGGAACATTCAATTGCATACAGCAGCAGAAACATAAAAACAAGAATACAGAGAATACATCCAATCAATCAATCAATCAATCAATCAATCAACTTAAAAATAAAAGTAAATTATTTCTCCAATACAAATTAATGTTGTGATATGCAAGTTGTACTTGCTTTAATGACATCATAGCCAGAATGCAGCTTTATGTAAAATGTGCAAACAAAAACACACAATGGCAAGCAGACTAGATTGTGGGGCTTGCTGGATTATTACATGAAAATCACGTCTTTTAGCACTAAACTCACTTCATCAAACTCCATTTATGGTGAGCCTAAACATTTTCTTAATTTATCTCTCTGTTGCTTTTTTTTTCCCCTCAAGGTCACCAAATGCTGTTGATTGGTTGTGCATCATTTTCTTTTCTGTTTTAATCAGTTGCTTGTGCATTTTTGTGTTTTGGGGGAATTACATTTTTGGGTTTTGTGTTTTCTGCCTTGTGGCTTGCTTTTGGGTTAGGCTTTAGAATCAGACAGTTTTGAAGATCGATGAATGTAAATGGAAACATTACTTTAAATTAAAAAAATGAAATATGTTTCTGTGTGTTAGTTATTTTTGCACGCCCAGAATGTGATGAATAAGGCAACTCTATAGTATAATACGCACTATGCTTAAGTATAATATGCACCATTTTTAAGTCAACTTTCAATGACTGTTACACTCCATTTTCTTCTCATACCTGGCAGTGGTTCAACTTGGGGCATCAATAGTCGTACCAAGTATAATCCAGAATGAGTGAACGAGACACTGACAAGATGTTATAAAAATAGTTTATTATTTTAAAAACCAACTGATATAAAAATATCAAGTGTGTCTGACTTGTTCATAGAGAGAGTGAGACTCACATCCATATGTCTAATAATTCCCAAATTGTGTGTTGAGTAATAACGAGAAAATATGGTGTGACAGACAGGGGGCGCTATCGCTCCCTGGAACCCCTGTCCACGACTCCAGACACCAGGTAAAAGTCCAATAATTGACTTTATTAAATTGCCACAGTGCACAAAGCACCCTCTCATCCACTATACTCATATAAATAACCAAATACAATAACAATAAACAATCCTCCACTCCCAGACGCGTTGCCCTCCTACCACCCAGCTCAGCTCATCGTCTGGGAGCTCTCATAGTCCTTTTATATATCCTGACCCAGAAGTGTTCCAATCCCCAGTCCATGTGACTCTCAATCACTTCAGGGTCAGGTACAAGTCCTTTTCTTCTCACCATGGAAGCACGTCACTCTTCCTCTGACGTACTTCCGGGTTATAGGGCACAAAGGAATCTTCGGTCCTCCCTGCAGCTCCCTCTTGAGGCCCCTGTGGTATCCAGCAGGGCTGAAGATAAAAACTACAAAGTCCATGACTCCCTTCTGGTCTTTGGGGCACCTCCATACTGCAGGGCAGGCTTCATCTGGCGGCCTGGGGGTATTGGCCGGGATGACAAACCGGCCAGATACCACAGTGGTAATAAAAATAAGCATACAAAAAAAATCCCTCTAGTCCGGCTTCCTTCTCTTTTTCAATTAGCACGAAAGGGATTGCACAGGACACCGCAAGTTCCAAACATCTTCCGCCTTCATATTATATCAGGCTGCTCCAGGGACTCTCAAGGACTTCCTCCACACAAACACATCTCAAAATAAAATAAACATCCAGTGCATCCTTTGTTTATCCACATTCTCTTAGCAGCTCTAGAAGATTAAACCAAGAGTAAGTGTACCTCCTCCTCATCTCATTCAGTCACCTCAGGACTATTTGTAGTACACCCCTCCACTCAGTTGACTCAATGTCCATCACAAAGACACGCTGTCCTCCTTTCTACAAACTTCCATTTCATTTTATACGTCCAATGGAATTCTGTCCACCAGTCATATTAATCACCTCACCAGGCTCCCTCCAATCACCTAGTATGCCAATAAATAGTTTATTCCACATACTGAGACCCAGAAGAAAGCCTTCAAAGCCCATGCTCATGTTTGCATGCACGTGTACTAACATGGACACTCCAGATCAGATCACTCTTCAGTAGGTAACCACGTTTGATTCTCGGGTCCTCTTATATCACACTGAAATGCTTTTATCTATTTCCTTACCTATCCTACACAGCAAGGCAGCTGTTGCCTGGATTCCTCCACATGTCCCAGCTGGGTTAGAGTGGAGTAATGCTCCTCCATTTGCACCTGTATCTCTGCCATGGTCGTGCATGCTGCACCACCATTTTCCCACTCCACTAGAGACCTCTGGGCACTACTTTTAATTAATCAAAATAAGCACCAACTCATGCAACTGTTTACAACCTCAATTAATTGTATACAGTTCCACCCACTCTTACTCGTCATATGCAAGCATTCACACACAGGCAAACACCGTCACAACAGTGCATCTTACCCCTATGATCCACCATTTAATAAAACATAACTCTCTGTGTGTCTGTCCAGTTCCTTTTGAGCAATCTGATTGATCAGTTTAATTTTGGTCTGATTGATCAGTTTGGCTTTGGTGACATGATCGACAGAGAAAGTTCCAGGTAGAGGAGATTGAGGCACACGAGGAGTCGTCAAACTGTGAGTCACCTTCAAATATGGGAAGTTTTTGCAAGAATATCAGTGACGTTGTCGGTAATGGGGCCCAAACACCCACTGCTGGTGGTCAAAAAAAATAGGCAAGAGTTGAGCAAGTTGCCTTGAAATGACAGATTGATAAGCAGACTTTATGCAAACTTTATGAAAGAGTTAGTGCTGGAAAGAGAGGTTCAGATACAAGTTGAAAATGAGGAAAGGTATAGAAAGAATGCTGAAGGTACATGAAAGGCAAGAGATATCAAATATTTTAAATGTATTATATTACTTGTGTTTGGCAAGTAACATGGCTAGTTTTTTTAAATCTAATTTTATGCTATGTGCTCTCAAATAAGGTACAAGATTAAGTTGACCATGCAATTTTTCTTTTTTTTTTTTAATCCGGCGATGAGCAAAATAAAATGAATCAATTCAGCTTTCTGAATGAATTAAAGAATGAGATGTTTATGCTTGAATAGTTTAAATAAACATTCCAATTGAAGAAATTCACTTGAAGCACATTTTGTAAGCAAAATAAAATTCTGGTTATTACATATACACTGTAAATATAAAATTAAATTGTATAATGATAAGTAATTCTTACAGGGTAATGTAACTGAAAATTATAGCTCATGAAGAAAAATGTTTGCTCATGCCAACCCAGTACTTAGAGGGAACATTGTAGGCCAACTTTCTTTCAAATCCATAGTTCTATTGAGAATTAATTATAACAGTCCTTTGACCGTTACATTAGTATTTGTTACTCAGCTATGTTAGCAAAGTACACTTTGTAAGTACTTTACAAATGAAAAATTGAGCTTTCCTAAATTGCAATCATCTGATTTCAAAAGAAGCTTGCTAACATAATGCCTAAGTTAGTTTGATGCAGACAACTGATTACAAATATGATGTTTTTCCTTTACTACTGTTCAAACCTTCAGGGACTGACTCACTTCAACAAATCCTTCTACATGCCTTCTAAACATGACAGAATGTCTGTTGACAAATAGTGATAAATGGTAGTGGTATTATGTGGGAAATTAGGAGCTTCCCAGCTTCAAGCTTGAAGCTTTTTGAACATATCACCTGTAGTTTCTTACTGACATTTCATACATATTGAATGATGGTCCCTAATGATAAGTCAGTTCAGAAAGAGGTATGGCATAAAATACGCCATATTTATCAACTTCTAGAGAAGTAAGAAAAACAGAAGAAATGAGAACACATATACATTCTAAAAACACAGAAATAATTATAAACAGACACTGTATTTTCAAATTAAAATAAAGATAATTCACTTTCAGTTCACCCCTACTCTCAAATGAGTAATGCAAAATTCATTCTTTTTTTCACATTATCATCTATCAAAACTTATTTTACCATCTGCACCTAGTGTCCCCAACCAAATAACTAAAATTATTTGCTTATTAGCAGGCATACTTTTTCTAGCTTGTTAGGTGCTACATCAGGGGTGCCCAAGACGTCGATCACGATCGACCAGTAGATCACAAAGGTAGTGCAGGTAGATCGCGTTGCATTCAAAAAAAATTTTTTTAAACGTTGGTCTATCATATATCCTCCCTATGGGATTTGCCACTTGATTGACATACAGGGCGGACAGTTTGAGATCTCTTCTAACACACTGGTCATCCTGCACACATGATCAAATGTGTGAGCTACTGCAAAACTCTGGCTGTGATCTAGTTAGCCTTCCAATTTATATTGACTAAAAAAGGGATTAAAAAAAAAATTGTTTGGGGAGGATATGGCTGGATGTAGAATTGGAAGAGGATTTTTTTTTCTCACAATGTCACAATCAAAGTGCGTTTGTCTGATCTGTCAATCTATCATTGCTATTCCAAAGAAGGAAAATGTGGAAAGGCACTTTTGAACTGTTCATAAAAACTACGAAACTGACTTCCTTCCGAAAAGTGATCTGAGAAAGAGAAAGGAGAGGGAACTAAAATCGCAATTAATCGGACAGCCATCATTTTTCACTCAGCCAAATTCAAAAGCAAAGGCAGGCACACTGAAGCATCGTTCCAGATGAGTCACTCGATCATTAGGCATAAGAAGTCCTTCCAAGTGCCACCTCCTTCACTGCATTATTCGGCTCTACTTATTTATGCGAGTCAGCCTTTTCCCACATGGAGATTATTAAATTCAAATAGTGTAGTGAGCATAAATGTATTGAATTGTTATTGTGCCATAAAGGTCATTTTTAATGTAGGTAGATCATTTCGACCTGGTCATTTTGTGTGGGCACCCCTGTGCTACATCATGAATGCAAAAGACTCCAGAAAATTATCTATGCAGCTAGACAGTGCTTCCACCGTATGGAAATAAATAGTAAAGTTGCTCTAACAAGCATATGTTTACATATCATACCCTTCCACTACTTTCCATAAAACTTGAAATCACTGACATAATGGCCCATATCGCCCATGAATGATTAGTCTGTCATTAACTTTACTGGCTAATGGCTATGGTCTGCCACTTGAAACCTCTGTCCATCTTTCCCTGGCCTCAGACTTTAGCCTATGTCGTGTGATCTGTCACCTGCTTTAGTGGTGGCGCTGTACAGAAGATGAATGTTGTGTGAGGAAGACAGCATAGCTGATAACACAATGAAGTGTTCTACTTGCAGTGCTTACAGGCAGTCATACCTGTGGATAAGAGTTCTCTTATTGCTCACATCATAGAAGGACCTGCTTCTGAGGGCTTTTGTAATCCAGATGTTTTGGGTTTGCAGCTGACCACCAACAGTTACAATAATACAAAATGTGTGATCTGGGATCGATCACCTACTTTTTAAGGTCCTGCTGAAATGCAAAATTCAATCCTAGCAACCACTTTATTTTCCTTACTATCAATTTTGCATCTCTTTTATGGACCTTATGGTGTCCTGTGCCTTCTTGTTAGTGTTGCTCTTGGCTCTTGTCAACCAGACACCCATCCACACTGTACAGTATATGCCATAAAATAAGTTGTAAGTTCACAAATGGTAAATGATACATAATAACCATATTTTTATACAGCATGCCTACTTGTACATTAGATTTTGCAGGATTAAAACGGAACCAGAGGTAATATTACACCTCTTGCAAGGATTCACATAGAACATTATATATTGAGGCATGCAGATTGTCGAACCGTTGACAAGTAATTTATGATAGCATAAATAATTTAACATTTTAGTGTGATTTAAAGACGTGTTGCAAAAATAGTTTGACAGCATCTAAAACAAATCACTATTAATGCTAAAACTGCTGACTATGAAAAGAGCTCCTTTCACAAAAGTAAACATTAAATGTATTATTTATTTTACCCAAAATTATAAGCTTCCAATTAAAAATGTAAAAGCCCAGGATAAATAATAAACATACATCATATAAAAATAAAATGTCTGCCTCACAATTAACACAGTTGGTTATCAATTCTAATATCTGTTGAACTACTGTAACTTTACTACATTATTTTTTTTTTTAGAAGGCAATTGAAAGACTTTCAACTTAAGGAAAGTCGCTTTAAAACTTCTGTTGTAAAATATAAACTATATGTATACCAGACAAACAAAGTAACCAATCAGGTTTAATGGAAACCATTATTGTCAGACCTATGTTCTCATCAGGAATAAATGCAGTTCCTTCCACCATCCATTGACAAATTACTACATTGCCTGGCAAATAAACACAGGCCTGGTATGAGTCAATAAGCTCTTTGATGATTCAGGATGATTTCCTGCATTGAAGCAAATACTGGTGGAATTCAATTCCCCATAAGCCTATACTGGGTAAACTGGTTACAAAATTAAGAGACAGTTAAGAGTGAAATGTATGCTGTTTCATTTAAAGCTTTTGCTAAACTTTACCTAGATAAAGTTATGTACCATGCTGTGTTCAAAGTTGTTCTAAAGTCTTTAGGAAGAATTTCTGAGATATCATACATAGACAATGTCATGGTAAAAAAAAATACTTAAAGCATCCAATAGATTTTTTTTTTTCTCTTGCCAACAAGCTACCTGAGAAAGATAAGAAATGCATGAAAATAACATTCTTAAGGAACAGGGAGACGACAGGTGTTGTATTAACAATAGAACTGGCAGAAAACTCCGAAGCTATTGTGTATCTGACATGAGTACAAAGATCCCATTTGAAATCAGAACATTAAGAATGTGTTGTAGTAAGAAAACCCTTGTTAAAAATAAGTTCAAAGACCGAAACTTATTTAACAGCAGAGAAACAAATCCTTTGAACACTCAAAAAAGAAATGGTATTTGTCTTTGCCTAACCACAGCCAGCAATTAATTTGGTTTAATTGATGTTGACAGGTTACTGAAGATTTGCAGCTGGTGTTAGATCATTGATGACAAATGAGGATAATGCATGTTTACATTAAAAATGATATTCACAGTGTTTACTTACTATACTCATTTGACTTAAATTTGTCTTATTTCACATTATTTGAATTATTGAAACATACATATTAAACTAAAAGGTCTACTCAAAGGCAAGATCTTCATGTCATAATAGGATTACTAAACTTACTAAACAAACAAACAGTAACAAAACAAACAAATAAACAAATAAACACAGAATGAAAATGAGAGGATAGAAGTAACTTTTTTTTTTTTTTTAAATATAAACGTACTTCTAATTTTATTTCACTCAGGGCCCAATGAACAATCTTTCAACTATGTCTTCTGTTTTCTTTCTGATCTTTCAAAATTGTTAACACTGCTGAAGGTGTGATTCCAAACACTTTCACCGTGTCATTTTTCTTAATTTTGGAATCAACTTTTTCCAGGAATGTTAATTTTTTTTTTCTGTGTAAACTGACAACATTTCTCATTTTTTTGGTCATTACAAAGAAAACTTTGAAACATGCTATGAAACTCAAACAGTACAGTATCCACACATGACACAACTACCCACACAAATACTTGGTGAAGCACTGACTCAGAATTCTGCTATGTGTATGATGTCTCGCTTACATTCACGCCAAGCCATGCCAAGACTGCTTGAGATAAGAAATTTTGCAACAGACTGTCACGTTCTTTTGGTCTAACAATAAAGGGACAGCCTGATGCAGGTTTCCCAAGACTCGGAATTAAGTATGATTCGCATTGCATTATTACCTTCAGTGGCCATTTATGGTCAAAAAAATGTTTGTTATACTGAAATGTACATTTTCTTAAAACAAAATCAGTTTAACATGATGTTATATGAACATTACTTCGGGCCAACAAAATGTATTTCTTATTCTGAAAATGTTGTTACTTTGTTATTAGCTATAATGGGATTTGACATGTATATATTTTACCTCAAAATACATTACATGTAGAAAAAGTTCCATCAAAAATATAAAAATCCAAAGAGAAATTATAAAACAAGATCAATACTAAAAGAGAAGTAATTGCCAGAATTTCTGGTCACACAGGGCAGGAAGAACCAGTGCATGGCTGAACAGACATATGTTCACAGTCTCTGGAGAAGACTATCGGACTTGAATAACAATCAGGGAAGATCAACACATATACCTGATGGTAATTGTAAGAAATTAACCAATACTCCTGAGCACTAATATGATGTTTTCTTCTCACACTTCAGGATTTCTTCAAGGAATTTTCTGGTGTCTAGAAAGATTACACTGTATAACAAATTGGCATTTTTAGTGTGGCAACCCCTAATGGGAGCAGCCGAAAGAAGAAGAAGAAGTGTTAGGTCTCCATTATACAAGGGGTGTTCAAAATGTTTCCGCAATTTTGTATTTTTGTTGGAAAACAGTGAAAGTGGTTGCAGTAGTAATAGGGCATTAAGAAGGTGATGCGACACAGGGAAAACTGAACTGCAAAGGAAGGTGACTATGTAGAAAAGTAATGTAATTTGTTTTTGAAATTCTTAATAAATAGAGTTAAAAGAAAGTGCGGAAGCTATGTGGAACAGAGTAATGGGTGAAATTACATCTGCAGAAAGCCCGGAGAAAGGACTTTTACAGACACCATTGAAAAAAGCTAGTCATCATCAACCTCTGACATCATGGAAGATTATTTTTATATTACAGGATACTGCAGTTGGTAATCATTTAGGGACATAACACTTACTTCATACTATATCAAGTCAAATCAAGTTGTGGAGCATGCACTGGTACAGTGCATTGCCACACCCACTACACGTTGAAACAGCTCGGGATCCCGAGGCAGACACGTGGTCCAGTCCTACCCTCCGGAAATGACCCTCTATCTGCCGCAGCCAGGTGTTACGTGGGCGACCCCTTGGCCTGGTCCAGCCACTTGGGTCCCCAACAATGAGGATCTTATGAGCTGGATCTCCCTCGGGAAAACGCGCCACATGGCCATATTGCCATAACTGACGCTCGCTCACAATGCAGGTAATGTGCCTCATGCGGGACTCCATGAGCATCCGCTCATTTGACACAAAATCAAACCAACGGTACCCAAGGATTTTCCGTAGAGACACTGTACCAAAGGAGTCCAGTCTTCATCTCAGGTCACTGGATAGTGTCCATATCTCAAAAACAAATAGCAAGACAGGAAGCACCAGGACTCTAAAGACGTGGACCTTCGTCCTTTTGCATAGATATCGGGAGCACCACACACCCCTTTCCAGCGACCTCATGAACCCCCATGCTCTCCCAATTCATCTACTGACTTCACAGGAAGAGTCAACAGAGACATGAATATCACTGTCAAGGTAAGTAAACCTTTCAAGGTCAACACACTCTCTGCAAATAGACACACTGCTGATGGCTGAGCCCAAGAGGTCATTAAAGGCCTGAATCTTGGTTTTTATCCAGGACACACGCAAACCCAGACACTCAGACTCCTCTCACTTCTCTCCACTCAGTCTCTCGAGCTCTCTGATCAGAGCCTCCACTGACACCGCGAAGAATACAGCATCATTAGCAAAGTCAAGATCCATGAATCTTTCTTCACCGACAGTTGCCCCACACCCGCTGGACCCCAAAACCTTGCTCAACACCCAGTCCATACAAGAATTGAACAGAGTAGAAACAAGAACACATCCCTGATGAACCCCCAATTCAACTGGGAAAATTGCAGTGGTCCTGCTTCCACTCTGTACAGCACTCACAGTACCAGTGTACAGGCCAGCCATGATATCCAGCAAACTCGAGGGGATCCTGCGAACCCTCAGGATGTCCCACAAGGCAGCCTGATCAACTCAGCTGAACGCTTCGCGAAAATCGACAAAGGCTGCAAAGAAGCTCTACCGATATTCGCGTTTGTGCTCTATGAGAACCCACAGTGCCAGGATGCGGTCGATGGTAGACTTCTTAGGCGTAAAACCAGACTGTTCCGGTTGCTGGTAGGTGAGCAAGTGATCACAGATCCTATTGAGGACGACACCTAGCAAGGACCTTACCCGGCCCTGAGAGCAGTGTTATTCCCCTGCAGCTGCTGCAATCCAGGCGATCACCCTTCCCTTTCCAGACTATACTACTGTATATGTGCCATCAAAATCAGCCCAATAATGCAGAGCCACACATAGCTACCATGACTAATGCAACTCCTTGAAACATCATAACCACTGAGTAGCTTGTAAGGTCCCTTGGCTGAATCCTACTAAACAAGTGGGGCATATTATTAAAAGATATACTTATTCTAAATAGCAAATTAATGATGAACTTTGAAAGCATATAACAGATCCTTCGGCATGTAATCATTTGTTTTAAAGGTCATCATCATTGGTCCCAAATTTGTTAAAAACATATACAATTAATCCTTTAATTAAACAATATATAACAATAATTGTTAGCCTACAATGTGTAGAAAATTAGTATATGAAATCAAACTCTCAGACTCACTTAATAAATTCCAGTTCATGGTGGAGATTAGACCCCATCCCAACTCTAGTAGACAAAATACAGGAAACAGCACTGGACACGGTATCAAGTTATTGCTGAGCCAACTCACATGTTTCATACTCATATTCACAATCATATTTGGGAAGTGCCACTTAAGCTGAGTATTTCCTTGGACATACAAGGAGAAAGTATAAACTCCAAACGTACAATGACCAATCAAACTCAGGACTTCATATTTCTGAGGCAACAGCTTTTTTTTTTTTAAATTTAACACTTTTCACATAACTTTATGGTTCAGAGCACTGAATGGATATATTATACACTCACCTAAAGGATTATTAGGAACACCATACTAATACGGTGTTTGACCCCCTTTCGCCTTCAGAACTGCATTAATTCTACGTGGCATTGATTCAACAAGTTGCTGAAAGCATTCTTTAGAAATGTTGGCCCATATTGATAGGATAGCATCTTGCATTTAATGGAGATTTGTGGGATGCACATCCAGGGCACGAAGCTCCCGTTCCACCACATCCCAAAGATGCTCTATTGGGTTGAGATATGGTGACTGTGGGGGCCATTTTAGTACGGTGAACTCATTGTCATGTTCAAGAAACCAATTTGAAATGATTCGAGCTTTGTGACATGGTGCATTATCCTGCTGGAAGTAGCCATCAGAGGATGGGTATATGGTGGTCATGAAGGGATGGACATGGTCAGAAACAATGCTCAGGTAGCCCGTGGCATTTAAACGATGATCAATTGGCACTAAGGGGCCTAAAGTGTGCCAAGAGAACATCCCCCACACCATTACCCCCACCACCAGCCTGCACAGTGATAACAAGGCATGATGGATCCATGTTCTCATTCTGTTTACGCCAAATTCTGACTCTACCATTTGAATGTCTCAACAGAAATCGAGACTCATCAGACCAGGCAACATTTTTCCAGTCTTCAAATGTCCAATTTTGGTGAGCTCGTGCAAATTGTAGCCTCTTTTTCCTATTTGTAGTGGAGATGAGTGGTACCCGGTGGGGTCTTCTGCTGTTGTAGCCCATCCGCCTCAAGGTTGTGCGTGTTGTGGTTTCACAAATGCTTTGCTGCATACCTCGGTTGTAACGAGTGGTTATTTCAGTCAAAGTTGCTCTTCTATCAGCTTGAATCATTCGACCCATTCTCCTCTGACCTCTAGCATCAACAAGGCATTTTCGCCCACAGGACTGCCGCATACTGGATGTTTTTCCCTTTTCACACCATCCTTTGTAAACCCTAGAAATGGTTGTGCGTGGAAATCCCAGTAACTGAGCAGATTGTGAAATACTCAGACCGGCCCGCCTGGCACCAACAAACATGCCACGCTCAAAATTGCTTAAATCAGCTTTCTTTCCCATTCTGACATTCAGTTTGGAGTTCAGGAGATTGTCTTGACCAGGACCACACCCCTAAATGCATTGAAGCAACTGCCATGTGATTGTTGATTAGATAACTGCATTAATGAGAAATTGAACAGGTGTTCCTAATAATCCTTTAGGTGAGTGTATATGTAGTAAGGAAACACTCATGCTTAAAGAAAGATAGTTCATGTGCTTCTTACAAAACGCAGCACCCTAGGTCACTCTGACGAGGGTACTGGCACCTCTTTCATGCCTTAGCAGGTTGTATGACACATTTGCAATGGAAACGATCAGTCAACCTGTGCAATGTGCTTCACTGTCAGCAGATGGCATTGCGATTCTTTTCCTGTCAATAATGCAGCGTGGCCATGCCTGCACTGCTGCCTGCTGTGAGAAGGACCCAAAGAAAAATTACATGGTCAGGGTAGCTCATGGTAAACCATTCAAGACTCGTGTTACATGTGTTACATCATAAGCTCTCTATTAAGGCCAAGATTAAGGCTCAAGGCCTGGTGGTTTGTGAGTTTTTGTGTAACAGTGGACAACCTTATGCATTTTATACCTATCTGGTCTAATATGGAGTTGTAAGCATGGGCTTCCACTAATATAAAATGAAATAATACAATGAAGGCATTTCATTTTTCATCGAAAGATTTTGTCATATAGATGCCCAGAGTCATCAGAAATAGTGTGCTCTACCTACTAATACGATCCAATATATTAGGTCTAAAACTTGAAGAAGTTTTCTAGTAGCTTTAATTTGTTTTCATTAGCAATAAAGACACTGCAATTTACTTTGCCTTTTTTTGAAGAAAAAAAATACTACATAGTCATTCAGGCTATTAAACTTAAACAGCACTTTGAAGACTGTAGATAAAAACACTTGAAATTTCAGAAAATACAAATGATACATAATTCTGTTTTATTATTATTATCCACAATTTTTTTTACTGATTGTTCTTTTAAATAGCATGAATAGCTCTTGTGAAACAATATGCTGTCAAATTACAGTAGCTTATGCTGCAAATAATAAAAAATTACATGTTTTTAAATTCAACACAATGCATGCATGTTAAGCAATGAGTCATAACTAAGGACACATGCAGTGGACAGAAGATTTTGGTGACCTCTCCTTTCACTGGACTATTATGCATGAATGGCTTCAGAGTTTTTAAAATACTTAATACCAGTTCAGAATCTTCATTAACTATCTAGTGGAACAGAATCCTATAAGAATATGGTCATTTAGCTATCTATAGACCCATCCATCCATCTGTCCACATTCACTGCTACAAGGTACTGGGAAACTAGAACCCAGTAATATTGGAAAGAATGAAAAAACTAACCCTGGATAGAATGCACTTGTCTAGACTTGTACATAGAGAGCTAATTTCTGAGCATAGAGAGCTTTACTTTACTGCTCTGTCATCCTAAATTAATACAATGGTCATGACAATGGCTTTAGTTAAACGTACTGGTTGTGTTTCACAATATTAATAGTTAAATTGATTGGTATCTGCTATTTGTTTCTATCTTTTTATGGTTAGACAGGCTGGAAAAACAATCTTGCCTGCCAAGTTTAAACTTGATTATTCTTAATGTTGGAGGCACTGCATATGTACATAAATATTTGAGTGGTTTACTTAATGTGAAAGGCTGTCTTAATACTGAAAAAGATAATTGCACATGTAATTAGTAATTACTGTAAGACAGATCCAGAAAATACATCACATTAGAGGTGAAGTGCATTACATTGTACTGCTCTCAGTTTCCTCAAGACTATAACATAATTTTCAGAATATAGATGTTTTGTTGTCTTTGCTAAATTATAATCAAACAGGAGTGTGATATCCAAAATCTGCTTTAATTATGAGAATTTTAAACGCACAATAGGACATTTTTAAAGTGTTACACAGTGAAAGGGTCAGTACTGCTAGACCGTGAATCCAGCATGCTTGATTTGAATCCAGTGCTGGTCATTTCTGCGTGTGGAATTTATACATTCTTCTCGTGTCTGGGTTTTCCTCCAAAATTCCTAAATATATATGGATAAATTGTCTATTCCCATGTGAAGCTGACAGTGGGTATTTCAATAAGTAGACCCTATGGTGGACTGCTGCCCTGCTTAAGGTTGACTCCTGCCTTGTGTAAAGTGAGGCTAGTATAAGCTATGACATGACCTTGAATTGAATTACTTAAGTGTGTATATTTACTGTATTTATTATAAGATACAGCTGAAAAATCTACGTGCTATATGAGTGACTCTGAACTATTATTTTAAATAACAAATTTCATAGTGAACACCAAATTAAAATATTCTGCATTCAAAAACTTTCATTCTTCTGTTTTCTCTAGTTATTTAAGCTGATTTTGGGATGCAAGGGCCTGGCAGCACAGGGCATAAGGCATTAACTAGCCCTGGATAGGGTACCAGTTTACTGTATGACACACTTACGCACACAGTCACTTACACACCAATACCTGATCTTGTGGGCCTAGTTTGGATTGCCCATTAGCCTAAAAAGTATCCCTTTAGGGCTTTTTAGGGCATGAAAGGGAAAACTACAGTACATCATGAGAAGCCTATGCAGTCTTATGGAGGACATGCACAGCCTACACACATGAAATGAACAAATCAGATTTCAAACAACCTGTTGGAGCTGGTAGGAAATAACACAGACCATGCACCACCATGCTATTACTATACAATAAAACACTACTATCTATGTTTGAGTGTGTGTGTGTGTGTGTGTGTGCGTGTGTGTGTGTGTATATGTGCCCCGTCTCTCTGAGCAATCTGATTGGTCAGTTTCATTTTGGCTGTTCAGTCAAAAGAGAGCAAGGCAGGAAGTCTCAGGCAAGAAAGCTTGACACGCACAGAAATACCAAGAAGAAGTGAGAAGGTTACTTCCTGATTGTGACATTTTTATTTCTTTCTTTAAATAAAAAAGGAGTTTTTATGGAGCATTTCAACAACAGAAAAGCAAATAACATATCAAGCAACATTAGGCTGCTAAATATTAACAAGGCATGACCTGAGTCGACTTCATAGACAGAAGCATAAAGTGGAGAGGAGATAGCAACATGCCTCAAAATGTCACAGTCAGAGAAACAGGCTTTACGGAAATATGATTGCGTAAGGAAGCACCAGGCAAGAGAGGCTGAGACAAATGAAGACACCAAACAAACACGTAGGATAAATGCTACGTAAAATAAGATATATCAAATATTTTAATATTTATTCTATTAACATAAAGCTATTAAAATTTATATCTCATGAATGTACCCAACTGATAAACTATCACCAACATTTGGTCAGCTGATTATTTATCATCACTTTTTGCTCAAATGTCCTGAGCATATGGCTTCATATCGTATAACAAGACTACTCTTTGGCCCACGGTACCATGATACTAGGAGAAATCTTGTGTCCACACATGATGTTTACTACCAGCTATCTTTGATTAGAGCCCTTTCTATCTGTGGCATCCATTAACACATTATTTTTGCTTTGTGGTCTTAGCTTTAGCTCTAGGTAGGTTGAAATAAATTTTGCATTTTGCTAACCAGGTATCTCCTACATTTTATTTGAGTTTTACCTAATTTGTTTTTATCATTTTTACATTTTTATTCCTTAGTCTTCCATTAATGCCTTTTACCTTAAAAAATGCTTTTATTTCAAATCTGAGTGCTTAGTGCCACAAATATTACCAATTCATTCGCCTTTCCGACATACTGCTCTATTATTCTACTTTTTCCTAGTATATATTAGTCATTTGGCTATTTATAAATGTTTAGTGTTAGCCTTGAATTAAGAGCTAAGGAAAGCCTTGAAATAATCCAGTCTGTACTGTTCCATTTACACACCAACTTAAGCATTCATTCAGGCTGGGTGAAGAGAGGGACTTTATTTAAAAAATAAATGTGTCTAAAATATCTGTGCTAAAATGTATGTTCATTCTGTGTTATACAAACACAATTAGCAGGTTTAAGTTATCCAAAGGACCTTTTTGCAGTTTCTCAATTCACAAGTTTCAGCTTTGATGTAGTAGGTGGTATGCTTGAAAATTTAAGTTTTCAGAAGGTACTGCACTATCAAAGTACAAAGTAGTATGCTAATAACAGTTACAATCCTTGGGAGATATGAGTTGACAATAATGGGGGCAATCCCGTCATAGGACTGGCTTCCTTTACACATATAACTTGGTTGAAAATACAGACAGCTTTTTAACACTGCTGTTTGTTGCTTCTATGTTTTTCTATACTCTTTTGTCCACATTTTTATTTATTGTTGTTTAGGAAATTATCGGTAAGAACTCTAATATTTTGGTTATCTATGGCAACAAAATAATGAATTACAACTAAATTTAAAAAGTGAAACATGGCAAATTATTCTTTTTCCAGTTATTTACCTGAACCTCACTGGTAGAAATTGTTAATTTATTTCTACATTTTTAAATTATCATATATTGACATATTTTACATTATATCCCTTTAGGCACTATAAAGTAGAATTGAACTTGATTTTGTGTTGTCAAGTGATTGTAGATTATAGTACACAGTATGAGAGTATGACAAAAGTGAATTTCTTGCCCTGCCTCCATTATGATTATATTCTCAAAGCAATGAACACCCTATGCCTGTTAAGAGTATGGCTGAGAAAACAGATTAATACTGAAAAAATAAATCTTCTGTTACATGTTACTTCATTATTTTCTAGACATAAGCACACTTAAAATAGGTTTACTATATCAAGATGACTAAAACATTTTGAAATCTTATTATGGCCTGATGCATGCTATGGCATAACACAAACTCTCTGTAGATTAAAAATCAAAAACATAAATTCTGGTATTATGACATGAGATGGAAATAAATTATATGGAAGTTAATTAAAATGTGCTCTTGAATTATTGGCACAAATGTTTGATTACATACCCATTTTTTAAATGATATTATGTGTGTGTTTTTTCTATTTGGTGTGTGAAAGCTGTGCTACATTTCTTTGTTTGATGGGTTCTAGCACCCCACAATATTGAACTAGAATATATGGGTTATTATTTTAAATAGTTTTTCAAAATCCGTATAGAGCTTTGGAACTTACTACTTTATTCATTCCTTAAAAAAATATAAAAAAACAATAGTTATTCACGTTTTTATGGTAATGTTAATACAGTAGTTTAGATGTACTTATAGTGATTTACAGTTTACTATATCTTGCCTATTTTACAGGTTCAAACTATATAGCTCACTTACTTACAGTTTCTATTATTATTATGATTGTGATATAAAAAGTAGCACTGCTGGTTGCAGTATTTGGATCCCAGTTCTATTCCTGGCTGAAGTGCCTTCTATATGAAGTGTATGTTATTCACAGATTTGCATGGGTTGTCTCTCAATGTTTAAAGACCCTGAAAGTGTACACAGTGAAGGTGCAAGTGAGTGCTGGTGCAAGTACTCTATAAGTATGCCATATCTAGAACTATTGTGTCATATTCTTCTTGCAATGCTGTATTAAATAGGAAAGATTAGAAGGATTAAGAAGGAGTTCTACTAATTGATTATGTAAGCTTTTTTATAGCATTTTTATTTTACTTTTCATTTTGAAATATGTCTGCATAGTATGTCTGGGTATGTAAATATTTATATATATATATATATATATATATATATACAGTATATATATATATATTGTCACACACGCGCATGGGAGGCAGCTAAAGGGCTTGAGTGAAGGCAGTTCGAGGCATGCCGGGTGTGGCAGAGTGCACTGACTCTTTTCTCCTTTGCCTGTAGACCATCCCCGGGGGATTTCACCTGGATCTCCTGACATCACTTCCGGGACTGAGCCAATGGAACTCGGCCACACCAGCTCCAGTCCCTCTGATGTCACCTCCGGCTACGAGCCAATGGTGGAAGACCACGTGCCAGATCCATACGACCTCACTTCCTGTCTCCCCCTTTAAAACCTGCCCCTTTCCTTTGTTTCCTCAGTCTTGTTTTGGACTCGGTTGTATGCACTTCAGTGCTCTGTATTTCTACAAGAAAAACGACTTTGCAGCCAGGATACCACAATATACGGGTGGCTGCCCCAACTCTTTATCTGTCCATGTCTCGTTCTTGTGACAGTGGCGTAGTCGGCAGGATGGAGAAGTCCCAGAGAGAAGGGGACAGGACCTGCAATATACCCAGGTGGGAGCGCATCGGGCCGAGTCTTCAGGCGGGAGGGTGCCCGTGGTCCGGCGTGACCCGGTGCGGGCTCCGCTCCCAGCACTCATAACTAGGCCATCTGGAGAGGCCAGGGAGTGTGCGGGTGGGGCTCACAGAATTGGGCTGCCCTGGAGGGGAGGCAAAGGGACTCAGTATGCTCTCTGGGGAGAGTGCCTGCCTCCCTGCGAAACCAAAGCCCCATTTACCACCTAGGGGTGCCCCAGACTGGCAGGTGAATAAAATAAAAATGGAGGTTGGACCCTGAGCGCCGACCAACAGACAAGCCTGGTCCTTATGGGCAATGGTAGGGCATTGGCTACGCCATTTGAAAACACGCCCTACCAAATAATAGAGCAGGTAGCTTGCTATCTGCTCCTGGAAGCGCTTCCCGTGGCTTCACCCAGCCGGTTTGGGGCGGCGGTTTAAGAACATGTCTGAGCTCATAGAGCTTATGGAGACGCAGAGGGCGGCCTCACACTCTGGGGAGCAGAACCGCCCTCATGTCAAACCCAGCCGGGTATGTTCCAAGACCTAGCCCCTCCCTGTACAATCCGGAGCTCAGACGGGGCGTCCGCGGGCAGCGCGCGCAAACCGCTTGGGGCAAGGAGGAATGCAGGTGGAGGGCGAGGAGGGTTGGTGTGCTCTCGCTAATCCGTTGGCGGTCCCACATACTGGCGTGGTGATCGCCAACGGACACAAGACCACAGGTTTGTTCGACCGCAGCAACATTTCCATTGTTGCCCGCCGCTTTGTGCAACCGCAACAGTGGCTAAAATTTAAGACCGGTATAACCTGTGTCCACGGAGACATCCGCTGGTACAGGTCCGCCGCTGTGTCATCAGTTACGGAGGGTCAGTTCAGAACTCACCGTAGCGTCCTACCTGATCCTCCACACCCGGTGATACTAGGGCGGACTGGTCTAAAATCAAAAGCGGTGAGACACATACCACTCCCGGGGTTAATTTGGGCCTCGTTATGGACGGAGATAACCCGCCTCAAGCTGCCTCCACGCCGTGTAATCAGCCGGCAGAGAGAGCGGCAGTCGCCCTGACTGGCGTGGCAACTCCCGGCCGTCGCGGGCTAACACGCCATCCACCAACGCGCGGAGGGGAGAAACCACGCCCATTGAGGTCGACGCTGACCCTCTCTCCGTGTTGCGGTTCCAATTTAAAGAAACGCCGCTTCTTTTAGAAGGGAGCAATGGAATGATGACTCCCTGAAGTTTGTAAAAAATGCAGTGGTCCTTGTCAATGGCCAGCGCACTAATCAGTCGATGCCACAGGGCCCCTACTTTGTGCTAGATAATGACCTCCTTTACCGTGTAGCAATGCATGACGGGCAGGAGACGAGGCTGCTGCTGGTGCCGCGTACCTTCCGCGGCAGGTCTGCGAGCTAGCACACGCCCACCTCCTAGGTGGCCACCTGGGCACCAAAAACTCTGGAGCGGATCAAGCTCCGCTTCTACTGGCCAGGAATTAATGAGGAGGTTCGTCGCTTTTGCGCTTCCTGCCCGGAGTGTCAACTGCGACAAATTCCTAGGAGGGACCGTGCTCCTCTCGTTCCTATTCCACTGATTGACGTTCCCTTCCACAGAATCGGGGTCGACCTGGTGGGACCCCTGGAGCCCTCAGCCCGAGGACACAAGTACATTTTAGTCCTCGTGGATTACGCTACACGATACCCCGAAGCTGTTCCGTTGCGCCAGCTACCTCTAAAGCCATCGCACGGGAATTACTAGGGTATTCGCGTGGGGATCCCCAAAGAAGTCTTGACAGACCAGGGGACCCCTTCACCTCGGAAACGTTCAAGGAGACTGCCAGATTACTGAAAATAAAGCATTTAAAGACCTCGTGTATCATCCTCAAACCGACGGATTAGTAGAGAGGTTTAATCAAACTCTCAAGCAAATGCTGCGTAAGGTGGTCAGCGAGGATGGAAGGAACTGGGATCATCTCCTCCCCCTCGTCCTTTTTGCCTATCGGGAAGTCCCACAAGCCTCCACGGGTTCTCCCCTTTGAACTACTGTACGGGCGACAACCTCGGGCATATTAGATATTTTGAAAGAAGGCTGGGAAGAAGAGGCTCTTCCCTCCACAAACATACTGGAGTATATCGCGCAGTTACGCGATAGATTTGGAAAGATTCGCCTGTCCTTAAAAGTCACATGGAGGAGCTCAAGCAGCACAGGCCCGGTACTACAACCGCGCACGCCTCTTCGGGAGTTCCGCCCGGGAGATCGGTTCATGGTCCTGGTGCCTACCTCCCACTCTAAATTGCTTGCCCACTGGCAGGGCCCCTACGGTTAAGGAGAGGAAGGGACTGGTCGACTATTTGGTGAGTCAACCCAATCGCCGGCCAAAGGAGCGGGTTTATCATGTGAACCTGCTGAAACCGTGGAAGGACAGGGACCCCGATCCCTCCTCCGCCAGCCCCGCCACTCTTCGCCACACACACGACCTTAACTTCGCACGGACTTAAGTCCCAGACAGCGGCAGGAGCTGGAAACAGTTATCCGGACCGCTCGGGAGGTAGTCAGTGAGAACCCCGGAAGGACCTCTCTGATTGAGCACAACATCGTGACAGAGCCCGGGTTGTTGTCCGAGAACGCCCGATCGCCTTCCCGAGGCAAAAAGGCTGAAGTGGAGCTTGAGATCAAGCGCATGCTGGAGCTAGGTGTGATTGAGGAAAGTTATAGTCCCTGGTCCAGCCCCATTGTGCTCGTCGGTAAGCCTGACGGAAGTTGGAGGTTCTGCAATGACTTCCGCCGGCTTAATCAAGTCTCCCAATTTGATGCTTATCCAATGCCACGCGTGGGCGACCTCCTCGAGAGGCTTGGACAGGCTCAATACCTGACCACACTTGACATGACGAAAGGGTACTGGCAGGGTTCCTTTAACGGACTGCGCGAAGGTAAAACGCGCTTAGTACCCCTAGCGGACACTGGCAGTATCGTGTCCTTCCATTTGGGTTACACGGGCTCCAGCAACCTTTCAGCGCCTGGTGGACAAAGTGCTTCGGCCTCATAACTCATACAGTGCTGCCTACCTGGATGACGTGGTCATCTATTCCAGCACATGGAAGGAACACCTACAGCATGTCCAAGCGGTATTACGGACACTTGGTGAGGCCGGGCTCCGGATTAATCCCAGGAAATGCTTCTTCGGATTAAGCGAGGCCAAATATTTAGGCTACCTGGTGGGTCGGGTACCGTAAGGCCACAGTGCTCCAAAATTGATGCCATTCTGAAATGGCCCGTCCATGAACCAAGCGGCAGGTCCAAGCCTTTCTCGGCTTAGCCGGGTACTACCGCCGGTTTGTACCTCGGTTTTCGGAGAGAGCGCCCTTGACTGATTTAACAAAGAAGAGGGCCCGAACATTGTGGCATGGACTGAAAAACAGGCGCTGCATTTGGTGACTTAAAGCAGGCCCTTACGCCCACACCTGTTTTGATGGCACCTAACTTTTCTTTGCCTTTCATCCTCCAGACGGACGCTTCGGACACAGGCCTGGGCGCCGTGCTGAGCCAAAGCGTCGATGGTGTGGAGCACCCCATCATGTTCCTGAGCCGGAAACTGTTGGACCGGGAGACCAGGTATGCTGCGGTGGAGAGGGAGGCTCTGGCGATTAAATGGGCGATTACTCAGCTGAGGTACTACCTGTTGGGCCGGGAATTCACCCTTGTCACGGACCATGCACCCCTACAGTGGATGGCCCTCCACAAGGAGTCGAATCCGCGGGTCACCCGGTGGTTTCTTGACCTGCAGCCGCATAAGTTTTCGCTCGTTCATCGTCGGGGCGCTCCACGCCAACGCTGATGCCCTTTCTCGGGTTCACGACCTCTCGGTTAGGGTCGCCCGACCCGTCGGGTCTGGGCTAAGGGGGCCTTGTCACACACGCGCATGGGAGGCAGCTAAAGGGCTTGAGTGAAGGCAGTTCGAGGCATGCCGGGTGTGGCAGAGTGCACTGACTCTTTTCTCCTTGCCTGTAGACCATCCCCGGGATTTCACCTGGATCTCCTGACATCACTTCGGGACTGAGCCAATGGACCTCGGCCACACCAGCTCCAGTCCCTCTGATGTCCCCTCCGGCTACGAGCCAATGGTGGAAGACCACGTGCCAGATCCATACGACCTCACTTCCTGTCTCCCCCTTTAAAACCTGCCCCCTTTCCTTTGTTTCCTCAGTCTTGTTTTGGACTCGGTTGTATGCACTTCAGTGCTCTGTATTTCTACAAGAAAAACGACTTTGCAGCCAGGATACCACAATATACGGGTGGCTGCCCCAACTCTTTATCTGTCCATGTCTCGTTCTTGTGACAATATATATATATATATATATATATATATATATATATATATATGTATATAACTTGATTATAAAACATTTGAGAAATAAGTGAATTGGTGCTTTTCTTTCTGACAAGTATATGGTAAACGTAGAGGTACATGTATGGTAATTATATTTAAAATGTTTAATATATTGTTTATGTGATCACACTATTCAGTACAAAAAAAGAAGCAAAAACAGAACATAATAATGTTTATCATTCTCAGGAAACGGCTACCTGCAACTAAATCACTTCCAGCTTGAACATTTTGGACAGATCAAGCATTTCTGTTACGTTAAAAGCCTAATCTTAGAAAAATTTAAATTCCTTCAGAAAATATTAAGAAGAAGAAGAACAAGAACAGCAAGGTGGAAGGAAACATTTTTATGTTTTTATTTTTAAAAGAGAATTTTTTAAAGTGATCTACAATAACTTGAGAATCTTATGAAGAGGATGGACAAAACACTGATGTGGAAGGTGGTGAATCACAGGCCAGAGAAATGGACAAAAAAAGAAGAAAATCAATACATGACTGTAGTCATTCAAAATGTATGCATTATGATGAACTGTGAAACTTAGGTTGTAGAAATACAATTTGGAAAAGAAAGAATTGAGTAGGACAGAATATTCATTGATGTAATTAGCATAAGAAAAAATAAATATGTTTAGGCACATTTTATATGGCGAATCCCCATTTTAAACATTACAGAAGGTTTTCTTGAGAGAAAAGAAACAAAAGGATGACCATGGATGTTGAAACTGGACACAATGATTCAGAAAGGAACATTTGTAGAATTAAATGAAAGAGCAAGAAATATAAGAATTAAGATGGTTAGAAAAACAGGACATGCCAAATACCACAGATTCATAAGTTGAAATAGGATATTTGTTTAAATTACATAAATGAACAGCTTGTTCTAGACTCTTTTTTCCCATCTTAATGCATATCCCTTTATTTTTATGGATATTAAAAAATAAATGTTTCCCAATTACATTGACAGAGTTTTGCCGATTTCACTTTGAACATTTTGTATTTGAACATTTGAATTATTTTCCAGCATAATAAATGATATTGCAAGCTGGATGAAGAACCACCATCTCCAGCTGAACCTGGCAAAGACAGACCTTTTTGTTTATCCCAGCTTTGTCTATTCAGCACACCAAGCCTGTTCAGCTTGGTTCATTATCGCTAATACCCGCCAAGTTGCTGACTGTATCTGACAGAATATGCAACACAAATCCTGGCCACTCCTCTCTTCAGAAGACTACACTGGCTTTCTATAGCAGAATATGTTTTCAAATCCCTGATGTTTGTCTACAGATTATTCAGTGAATCTGCCCCTATATTTATGGAGACACTTCTGAGGTCTTATGCTCCTTTTCGACCACTCAGGTCTGCTGTTGAATGTCATCTGGTGATGTCACCCCTTGTAATCTAGGAATTGTAACTACTGCACCTTATATTTTGTTTCTGATCTTTTCTTTTGTGATGATCAAGTTTGTACCCTTATCCTATAATACTTGCTTTCCAAATGGTCACCAGATTGGTATTTACCCAATTATGTTGACTTCCTTTGTAAGCTGCTTTGGATAAAAGCATCTGTAGAAGTTTTTGTAGCTCTATATGTTCATGGTTCCCTTAATAAAACACTCCAAAAGCAAAGAAGTAAAGTCGGCGTGCAGTCACACCAATCACAGGGGTTAGTCTGTGTCCAGGAAAGGGCATGGGGAATGAAAGAGGGTTCCTTTGGTGCGTAATCAGCAGCTTGGGCCACAGGCATATAAAAAACTGAGCAAGAGGAAAATGTGGTTACAGACGCTCTAGAATCTCACATTTAAAAAAAGATGTCTTATATGCTTAAGATGGAATCTTGTGAATCATTTTCAGGTGAAAATAAAGCCTGAGTAGTGTAAACTAGCAAAAAAGATGGCATTCAGGCATGTAAATGTATTTTTGATCATCATCAGTGCTGTGACTTGGATGTGAAGGCAGTCTGTGCTACTCATACAGAGTGAACAGTGTTTGCTGAAGGCTAGATGACACTTTTATTTTTTGAGAAGCCTTATGCCAAACTTTGTCTTGTAAAAAAAGAAAATATTAAATTAAGAAGTTGTCTTACCTGCAAAACTCATCACATTGGTTGTGCACTTCAACAAGGACATGTCAATGATAGTAACTAATTAGAACGTGCTTCTGCCTCATCGAACAGGCTGTTGGACTGATAGACTTGACCTGGACATTATCCTGCTAACCAGATGACATCTCTTCAGTGACTCATTTTGTAAACCAAAGGAAAGTACTTAGGTTTACTTGCTTTGTCCTGCTTCTCCTTTGGATTAGAGACAGACTGATAAAGAAAAATATATTGGTTTACCTTTTTTTCTGGTAAAAAAGGGGGAAGATTAATGTTATTGGTGTGTTATAACCTGCTGAAAGTTTTCAAAATATTATGAGGAAGAATTAAATGTGATTGCTTGGCTTATCTTGTGACTTGACGTTCAAAAACTTTAAGTAATTGCTAAAAACTAGTTTTTTTTCTTGTTAACTAAATAGAACTTGAACAATTTGTTAATAACAAGGGGTTCAAGATTATACCCTTGTTTTGTTGAATGATTTACTTCTCAGAAGTAGGGATGTCTCACCTCCATTGCTGGGCTTGGTAAAAGGGAAAAGAAGCTGTTGGTTCAAAATAAACATCTGGTATGAATTAATGTTTCCACTTGCCACTATGCTTGTATGTTTGAAACCCATATAGAAATACTCATCCATAAATAGACTTATGTATCTAGCTCGTGCACGTTCTAAATTGGTGGGGGGATGGAATAGCCGGCTGCTTCTAGCTTCTCTTTATCAGCACATTTAGAGGACAAAGGACGCTGGCAGAGAGGTGTGAAAGGATTTAAGAAGCGATTTAAGGTGGGACGTATCTACAAGTTTTTTCGTAGGCTCTGGTAATTCTAGTGTTAAGGGTGTATTACCCTGCAAAGCTGGGGGATGTTTTCCTTGCTACACATCTACCAAGCAAATAAACGTTAATGTAAGCATAGCCTAAAGAACCTGAGCACCCACAACTGGTTGAAGGACAGATCGCTGGATAGATTGCTGCTGCAGTCCATTTTGCTTCTCTTGCATTGTATTTGTTGTTGTCATTTTTAGTACATTCACAATTTTAAACTCATCTACAATAAACTGAGTTATTTTTCCTTATTAAAAATATTACTTCATCAACATTATTATTGCTGATCATACAATATAATGCCTTTGATCAACTTTTAAACCTTGTGATTCAGCTACCACATTCCCACTGATCACAGCTCACATTTAAATATGGCCAGGCTGGCAATCTGTGACAACAGAACAGTATTGTAAATACTGTTTTCAAATATGTAAAACAGAGTAAGTGTGTTTCAAGGGTCAAACTTTGTTTTGCACTAACCTTAACCCTACACATACACAGAACAGGCCTGAATTAATAAAATGCAGACCTGACCATAAATCTTGGCCTTTGACAAGGCCATATGCAAATTTAATGTCTGATTTACAACAAGTAAGTAAACCATCAGATTTGATTACAAACCAAGTGATGAGATAATAAATCCTGTTTGATCCTAAGTATTTGCCTACAATATATGTATGTACAGGTTTCTGGAATTAACATAAAGCTATTCCATTGAAGGAGACTCCAATACGTTTTACTTGTCAGTGTAAATAGATCACCATGAATAAAGATAGTGGGCAAAGAATGTATAAATAAAATCATTAATTAAAGAAACAAATTACCAAATTTATTTTTAAAAACTGAGACTTTAGGCTATAAACTAAGCTATGTTGCTTGTTTTTTGATGTGAGAGTATCTTTTTTTATCATCTCATTTAGGCCCCTATATTCTGTTCTGTGATCCAGCATTTGACTTCTTCGACAGCAAAGAACATTGTTGAGTATACATTTTCTTGGGGTGCTCTCATTGCCTCTTATAAATCAATGTCAAGCAGGTTAGATTAATTGAGAGTGCAAAGTATGCTCAATATGACTAAGTGTGTATAAGCATGAGTGGGCCCACCATAAAAATGTTCTGTTCAAATTTGATTCGTACATGGACAGCTTCTACACAAAGCTGGTTAAGAAAATAAATGGATGAATAATATTTTTCACACATGCTAGTAAAATAAAATTTGTTTATGCATTTATATATATTGACAGCACTTTTGGTTAGTTTGGTTAAAACTGTGAATGAGATGACTCTTCTAACCCCTGTATAGTATCTGCCAGTGTCCTTTGCTTTAAAAATGTAGACAAAGAATCAGCAGGATTTGGCTCTGAATTAAACAAATATTTTCCCTAAACTGAACCAGTAGACTGAAAGCAACTTATTTCACATATGCTAGGCAATTACTAATCAGCCATAAAAAAGAGCACATAAAAAAGCATCTGAAATATCATTTGTTCCTTTCTTTGATGTTAAATACAGGCTTACTTGTGAGTAGTTTTAAACTGACTATGCAAATATCCTATATTCACTTTTCCCTGCAAGAATGCTCAAGATTAGGATGTTTAGTTTATTATGGCTCTGGAGGACATTAAAAATGTGACTATAGTGGGGTCTAAGCCCAACCAAACACTCTTTTCAGAATCTAGTTTGTTAGCATGCTTAGAGTCTTGCTTGTCTGAGCCATGCCAGAGTTTCATCTGCAGACTTCTCCCATCTTCAGATACCATCTAGCCTTTGTCACAGTATTCCCTTTCACTTTGTCTAATAACACCTTCATGAATGATCTCAATGACTCAAAGAAGAGTTAACTGTGTGAACAGTCAAGCACAAAGGCAAAACACTGACAAGATGAGATGATTAATATAACTAAAAGTTGCATGCATTAAAATCTTCCAATACAAGAAAACTGCAGTCTTTTTAATAGAAAATGAGGCTTAATTTTGACTGAAACTAATGTTATGCACACTTCAAATGGTTGCTACATTATCCCATATTAAACTTTCAATAATGTTCTGCTGTAGCTTGTTGCAAATAGAATATTAAAAATAATGTATTATGTTTTTTTGTTTTTTTTTTGGTAACACACCCTTACAGAAGACAAAGGAACATTTAATATCCATCTGAACAGTCACAAAATTGTCTTGGCTAATTTTTCATGTTGCCAAAAGGGGAAATGGGAACTAAAAAGCATGATCCAAACAATCAGCTCTAAGGCACAGCACTGTAAGGATGGGAACCAAAAAGCACTTCCTCTCAGAGTGTGGGGTACGTCTGGTAAAAATGATTCAAATATACTGAATTCGATGTCATCCAGACATATAGCACAGTATGTATTTTCAAATAACCAAACAAATGAGACTTGTTAAAAGTTTAAACTGTATAAACTGTATTATGTTATTTAGTTGTTGCTTTTCAGTAAACCAAGAAGAGCCCTTCCTTAAGGAATAGGTGGCAACTATTATGACCATCATCAATTCAATGAAAGGCCCTGAGGTACTGATATGGATGTTTCAGAGCACAATATCCTTGTGTAAATACTGTCATCTTTTTGATGACTGTATCATGAAAGTGAAACAATTTCAAATCAGATTACATTTTAGAACCAGTCAATCATCATTTATTAATGTCCATGACTAATAAACTCACTATACAGTGAAAATTATACACAGAACTACAGTCTGGACAAGGAGTACAGAAAGGGGTCATTATTAGTCCTAATGACCATGGCAGTATTAGCCAACAGTCAACTGACTTAAGTATTAGAAGCCCACCCCATAAATCTTTCATGTACAGGACAGCATCAAACTAGATATGTATGTGTCAGCTGGACAAGCGCAATTTCTCCCAGGACTTGTGTTGAAATAAGACAGTGGCCAAAGTCATCAAGAATGACAACAACTGCAAGCTGTTTGAGACTGTACACTCACATAAGGAAATATGTGGGACCATGCTGTTCCTCATACAGTATAGGCAGCCACAGATGGTGGCTTTTTAAAGGTTAAGGAATTGGAGCAAAGCTGAGCTATAGCCTGGTCTCCTTGAAATGTAGGGAGAGGCACCATTTAACCTGAAAGGGCGCAACCAGTATGAAGTATAAAGCTTGCTCATGAAAAGGGATTTTTCCAAGATGGACTCGGAAGGAAGGAAGCTGGAAATGGGCACTTAACTGACAGGAAGAGGAGGTAAAACTACAGACTGAGACAGACAGATAAAGAGAGGAAGAAAACAAAGGTCTTCAAGGTAAAAAGGGAAAATATCAGTACAGCATGATTGAGGAGAATTGGACAGGATAGTCCCATGTGGTACACTAGACACATAGAGAGCTTGTTTTGATACTTCTGTACGACAAAATTAAGTTGACATTTCTGCTTTTATAGCCAAGCATATGTAAAGAAACACAGGCATTAAAAACAATTAAATAGAGATTTCAATAAAACAGCTAGTGGAAAGTGCAACATAAATTTACTATATGTAAATAACATTATGTGTAACTGAGGTATTTACTCAAATATACAGTATTTATTAAAAAGCAGTATGCTTAAAAATTTACAATGAATATGATGTAATGTAGATATGGACTTGCATTTGTATAGTAAGGCCCAAAGGGGCAGTGCATTCGTTATTTTCTCTATTTATTTCTACTTTATATATTCTCCATTGCTTATCCATGTCTCTTGATTGCTTTGCTTTAATAAACAAAGAATATACTGTTAATTATTTCTTTATCTGGTGTTATTTTGGGGTTCAGGAACACCTCAAGAGCACCTCCTATCAAAAACTGACAATCAAAAGTCTAAGCTGACTATGAGAACTTTAATGCAATTCACAAAGCTTTAAAATGTACAATAATATATTTACTGCTCAGCTCTTTTTATTTTATTGAAGAAACATTAAATTTAGCATTATTTTAAATAATGTAAAATCTTTTCTCATACTTGTGTAGCCGATCTCTGAGTTACATAATGGTAGGCTCTATGGAGTGAAGGAACATAAACAGAACATTTTTGTGTTCAATTAACTCTTATAGGGTTACAATAACCTTAAATATAACTTTAAAAGTTCATTTAAAACTGCAGATTTTGCTTTGACTAAAGAATTAAAAAATGCAATTGCCATTATTCTAAAAGTTAATGACAATTTTCTGGAGATACAGTATACTTGTGTGTGTGGTGGAAAGAAGTGTAGACTATCAAAAGGTTTTGAGGTAAAGAGGAAAGCAACAGTGACAATAGTATTAAAAAAATAAAAATAAACTGTCATGGTCTAGTGTCCTCAAAACCAATGGCCACCATGTAATGAAACTGACATTTTTTTTTTGCTGGTATTTTTTTCTTCCCACTAAAATTTATTTAAAATATCAAAAGTGTGCTAGTGTACTCTGAGAAAAAGTAAAATAGATTTAGCTCAAAAAATCAATTACAGTAGATAGCAGATATATTAACTGAATATGAGTTGAGACTCCAAGGGCAAGAAATTATTTTAAAATCCCTTGAACCTTAAGAAAAGCTGTCCAATTTATATGTGTCCTTTACAATTTAACCTGCATTGCAAAGAATAAGAGTGTTCAAATAAATAAATAAAAAGAAAATAGTCTCCTGATTTTTAACACAATTCTCCTGTTACCTTTTTCACTTCAATATACAACACCTAAAACTGCTTATTTGATTAAAGTTTCTAATAATGAACTTTAAAGTACTTATTATTTTGTCATAAATATTTAATTTGAAGTTTCACATATCTACAAGTGTGCCTTACAATTAATATTCTATGTATACAATATGATTACTTTCTTCTTTTTTCAGAAGTAAGCTTTAATGTAATTTTATCATGGACTAAAATGATATATATCCTTCCAAACATTTCTTGAACCCTCTTTCTTTATTATTTAGGAAAAGCACAAGGCAGAAACTAAATTTGTCCATCACAGAGCACACATATGGACACAAAAACATTAGCTCATACCAGATCAATTAGTCAAGTCAAGTGGCTTGACTATCCATCCAAACACTGTATTGTAGCATACAGTAGAATGAAATAACATTCTCCTAGCCCGTGGTACAACACATGAATAATAAAGATATTGATACATTGAAATAAATCATAATATATATATATATATATATATATATATATATATATATATATATATATATATATATATACAGTATATATATATATATATATATATATAAAACAACAGTAGTAACAAATATAACAACTGCAATGCAAATAAATAAACTACTGGGGGTAGATCTGAGGGGAGAGGGGCAGCCCTATTTAGAAGCTGTTCCAGAACTGGTTTTAATACTATGGTACCTTCAGCCAGATGGGAGTGGGACAAAGAGACCATACAATTGGCGAGAGCAGTCCTACACAATGCTGTATTCTGTGTGGATGCAACACTTAACAAAGATATCTTTAATTGAGGATAGAGAGGTCCCAATGATATTCTGTGTGTTATCAAGCACATGTGAGTAGGGGGCAGTCTCAAGGCTTGTGCACCAGATGTAATTCCACCCCAGGTCGTGAGACAGCACTGTCATTTACATACTCTCCTCTTTATTTTGGAGACCAGACGATCTAAGGCTGGATTTATACTTCACACAACGCAACACATGTGCACGCGGATGCTACTGCTACGCAAGTGGTGTACTGTTTATACTTTAAATAAATCTGGAAAATTCCACCAAGTGGCAGTGCAAGATATCATCACGTTGAGAAAACTTTTGTGTTATGAATTGCCTGCAACAACCATTAAATTTCTAAGAACACCTTGCCACAATATCTCTAAAAACAAAGCATGTTTAATGAAGAAATCCAACAATCCAGGGATGCGCCCATTCCAGCTAGCATCGGGCACGAGGAAGAAACAATCCCTGGACGGGGCATTAGCTCATCACAATGTGAATACAAGCACACACATACACTAGTGTCATTTTAGTATCACCAAATCCCCAAATCTTCATGTTTTCGAAAGGAAAACAGAGCACACTGTGGAAACCCACTAGAAAGACATGCAAACTCCAGGCAGGAAACACCAGGGACGTGATTCCCTGCGAGGTAACAGCGCTACCACTCCACCACCGTGCCACTCCCACATGTGTAATTATTAAGAGTATTCATTATTTAAAGTCAATGATTTATCTAGAAAATGTAATACAAATATTTAAATGCATTTCATCATGAAAATGATATCAAGTATAAATCTAAGGATTCTAAATGTGCAGAGAGCTAGAATATAATAAGTTTAATGTGTTCTGTGTGGCAATTGCTGCCTGCTGCTGCTGTCAGTTCAGAAGGAAGCCCCAGAAGCATGTAGCGTTTAACAACTGGGTCGGTTTTAAGATTACATTTATGACAGTCTACTTTCATGATAAAATAAACTACGAGATTAAAATCTCCACTTTAATCACAAAATAGACTTTTTCACGGTGTCCCTAATTTTTTTCTCTGTGGCTCAAATTAACTGCTGTACATTCTGATACTGTTGTGAAAGTTCAAAAAACAACACAGAATATGTGAGACCTTTGAAGTGTATCGTGTCATTATGTTGGGGAATATGCGATGCTTGAATATAAAACCACCATGAATGCATTTGTATATCGCCATTTTGCTTCACCACATCGAACAATTCATCAAACATCGAAGCATGCACATCGATCCTGTAGGATCTGCAAAGCGGATTTCTGTCAACGGTGATAGTAAACAGAGATACTGACATCATGTTGCTAGTTCTAGTACTTGCTAGTACTGCAACGTGCATTAATTTCTGAGGACATGCTCATAGGATGTGCCGAATGAACACTGGGAATGTGTGGCAGCCGAATTGTATGCGCATGCATGTATACATTCTAAGTGTGAAGTATAAGCCGGCTGTAAGAGTTGAGGACACCTGAAGACATGTCCACTTCCATACCAAACATTACCTATTCCAGGGTAGAACCCATATGGACTTAGGTCTGGGAAACAACTCTTTTTTTCAATTGCAATTTTTCAGTGTGCATTTATTTTACAATATAATAGGTATTATTGTTTGAGCCCGACCTCTTCATCTGTGTTGTGCTTGATTTTGTTCCAAAATACAACTGTGATCTCCTTGACCCCTACTCAGCACTGAGAGCACTGAGGTCATCTGGATAACTTGTAGTTTGAAGATCTCGGCTCAAGTCTAGGGGAGACAGAGCCTTTTCAGTTGTTGCTCCTAGGCCTTGGGACGGCCTACCTTTCCATATCAGGTCTTCATCCTCTGTCAAGGTTTTTAAAACCCGTGTTAAGATCTACTTGTTTTCTTTCATTTTTCACTGTATAATGGATTTTGGAGGATGGTTTTAAATTGGTTGTTTTTATTGATCTACTTTTATATGATTGTATGTACTGTGTTTATTTGAATGTTTCATTGTACTGCACTTTGGCACAACATCTGTTGTTTTAAATCTGCTTTTAAAAATAAATATGACAATGACATGGTGGCAGTGGTAGGTGCTGCTCTCTCACACCTTTGGAGGCACAGACTCATTTCCTAGCCAAGTCACATTCTGTGCAGAGTCACAAGTCCTACCAATGCCCTTTAGGAGTTTATTTGGGTATTTTATTTTTTCCACCTCCCAAAAGCATGAATATTTTGACTGATAAACACAAATTGACTCAGTGTGATGAGGTGTGTCCTACAGTTTGGGATTGACTGTTTTGGGTGTGATGTTCTTGGAAATTTCTTTTGCCTTCTTCAACATGAAACCAGCAAGTCTGAAAAATTACTTTCAAGTCTGAAAATAACTTATAACTCAATTAAACCTTTTTTTATTGTTATTCATGGTGGACATGCTATAATGATTTCAGTTTGAATAATATATTTTGTATGCGACAACCCCCCTATAAGGGCCTTCATGGACGACCTCAGTTACCACAACTTCAGTCCCAGGCTGCAGATGGATCCTGAAGGACTTTGAAAAGCTTTTCGTATGGGCAAGGATGAGCTTTAAGCCAAACAACCTTCATCCTAAAGAACGGCAGAGTTACAAATAAGGTTCACTTCGTCTTCGATGGCATTACAATTCCATCGATCACTGAAAAGGCAAAAGTCTTCAACTGTAGTCTCAAAGACACAAAGCCTGGTAGATTTAAAACCTGGATATATCAGCACGACATCCTGCCTCAAATCCTGTGGCCTCATTTGGCATATGAAGTGCCAGTTACAGCAGAAGCTTTCTGCTTAGGTGGTAAGAACTGCCACAGAGTCTGAGCAGGTCAGCCTTGTATGGGAAGAATAACATGCTGCAGCTCCCATTCAGTAGCATCGCTGAGGAGTTCATAGTCTCTTGCACAAAGGAACCAATTCACTACAAGAACTCCAGCGATCCCAAGGTTTCAAAAGCAGGCAAAGAGGTCTGGACTGTCAGGAAATGGAAGGCCCACAAAGAGCTAGAAATGGCCAAGTCTCAGATGAGGCATAGGGCACTGCTGGTAACATTGATTGTTGTGTGCGAAAGGCTGGACAGTTCCCCAAGGCCACAGTATGAGAAGACCCAGGGCAAATAAAGGCATGAACTCATCCAGGAGGAAGAGAGAGCAGGCATCTAGGAAATACACATGTGTAGAATGGTAGGGATGAGGCAGATGGGGGCCTGGACTAGGTGGAAGAGTGCGCTGCAGCAGAAGATCACCTGGTCTGACATCTGGCTGGCAGAGCCCCAGCGCATAACATTCTTGATCCAGGCAGTGCATGATGCCTTACCATGGCCAGCAAACCTCCACACCCGGGACAAGAGTGAGACACCAACTTGACACTTATGCTCAGGAAGGGGGTTATTAGAACACATCCTCAGCAGCTGCCCAAAAGCCCTAGGAGATGGTTGCTATCATTGGCAACATGACCGGGTGTTAAAAGCAATGGTAAAAACTGTTTCCTCAGTCATTCTCGCCAGCAGGCATCATCCCGTGGGGAGGAATATCATCATTGATTGTGCAGGTGAACAGCCCCTTTTACATTCCAAATCACAGGCAGGCCTACTTCAATCGGTGCAAGACTGGCAGCTAATGGTAGACCTGGGTAAACAACTTAAGTTCCAGGCACACATCATATATAGTTTTACTGTCAGAAGCCACAAAACAATTAAGAACTACAGAACTCACCGTGTCCTTGGAGGATTGAACGGAGGAGTCATACGAGTGGAAGTATACAAAGTGCAAGGACCTTCTGGAGCAGTACTAGAGAAAAGGATGGTGAAGTGTGTTGTATGGGCTTTGCTGCCTGCTCGCTCTACAGAGCTTTCACTCTGCTTACCACAACAGGTGTGGAAAAAGGACATCACTGATGTTGCGTCCCAGTGCATCCATAGGATGTACGGTATTTTGACACACATGAAACCCATTTCCTATATAGTTTAAAACAGTTTAGTTCCTCAATTTATATATAGTTTAGTTCAAGTTTCAGAGCACTGCAGATACTGTATATTCTGCACCTGGCATCTTTGTTTTATTATTTTAATTACGCATTGTTTGTCTGTTCATGCTGTTTGCAATATAATGTTGTACATCCCACCAAAATTGAAATCTACACAGGAAACAACATTCAGACAGTCAGTCATCTTTCAACCCGCTGTATCCTAACACCGGGTCACAGAGGCAAGCTGGAGCCAATCCCTGCCAGCACATGACGCAAGGCAGGAACAAACCCTGGGCAGGGTGCCAGCCCACCGCAGGGCACACACACACTCACAAACTAGGGACAATTTAAGATCGCCAATGCACCTAACCTGCATGTCTTTGGACTGTGGGAGGAAACCCATGCAGACACGGGGAGAACATGCAAACTCCACGCAGGGAGGACCCGGGAAGCGAACCTTGTATTTTTGAACTGTAAATTTAACTTAGATTTTTTTATCTCTCCTGTGTTTGTATTTGATCTTCAGTGACCTCTGCCATTACTAATAAACACATGGATACACTGTACATAAAGATTATTTAATCTATTTATTTCCACATCGGAAAAGAGTAAATAATGTTGGTGACATTGTATTTCAGCTGTACAGCCTATATTGTTTCAGTTATTAGTCAATTAAGAGCCTTGTTGTTGCACTACCATTTTAATTTGAACATGACAAGAACAGAAAGAATCATCCTAAGTTGGACAGAACAGTGCACATCTTCTACAATTCTTTTAATGATGAGGAATTCTGGATGATTTGTCTGTTATTTACTGATTAATCTAATAGTAATATAGTTTAACATAGCATTATTTTTGTATAAATTGTCTTGCACAGGTCCTGCGATATGTTATACATGTATTTGTTTTTTTTTTGTTGCATCACTGTCCTGGGTAATGTTATTTTCTACTTTATGTTTATTATAATAATGTGTAATGGATGGTATGACAATAAAGCCACTTGGCGATAGGAAAAAAAGTGCTGACTATAGATTACTATGCACAAAACAAAATGTGCCTCATTTCTGATATCAGCCAACTTCTGAACAGTAATGATGAAGCATACCTGGTGAATAAATGTACGGATTTCCAATATAAGTTGTGTTATAAATTTGAAGTATGCATAGTAGGACAGCTTTGAGTAGCAGGTTGTCATATTTTTTGATAAACTCTGTATCATTAAATACCATTTAATGCATGATGCATAGTTGACAAATTGTCTAATTAAGCACCCTGCCAGTTTCCACAGTGAAACCTAGAGAAGACAGATGAGTCATATTTACATTAGAAAAAAAAAGAAAAGCTAAAAAAATCATTATCTCCACCTCAGGTATGCAATGTAAAATTAAAAGAGGTGAAAGATTTACATTTGAAGCAGGGATTGTTTGGGGTGCTGTAGAAAATCCTTTGGCTAATTTTGACTGAGAGTAGACCATCACTGGTTGTTGTATACTAAATTATAGTCAATTCTTCAACAAAGACATTTTTAAAAGCTAAATAATAGCATATGTTACACAAACATTAGTAGAATAAAATACTTGCATACATAGAAATCTCAATTATATGCAAGTAGTGACCCAGCAGCGTGATGCATTCACATCCATTCAGATAGCCCATAAATATCACCTTAATAATACTTTAAAAACCTATTAAACATATAGAAAAAAAATCCATAAATGTATCAAGCTGATGACAAAAAACATCTAATATACTAAAAGTGTCATGCACAAGAAGACAGACATGCCTTATGGCAACACAAGGAAAGACCGTGTTGACATTACAACATTATAGTTCAACTCATTTACTATAACAAACCTAACCAGCTGTGACATCATAGGTGTCATTTACTATAAAACCATGTGAAGCCCTGTGGTATATGTGTTCTTTTCAAAAAATGAGGGCTGGTCAGGGATGGAAAGCCCTAAAATGATTTTTTCAGATCTTGAGTATGGTCCTTTTTTTTTTATATACCTTCGTATGCTCTTGTTTGTTTTTTTTTTTTATTACATAACCTGTTTTAACCAAATTTTTATCACTCAGCTAAAAAAAAAAAAACAATCAGTCCAATGAATACAAAAAAACTATTTTAGAAAGGTCACAGTTCTACTTCCCAAAACATTAGTCTGAATATTCTCTCATCTTCAATAGTCAACCTAAATTACATAGACTGGGTAACCCAAATATTAATTTTGGTCATGTTTTTCTTTAATTGAACTGGTGAATCATTTTCATCTCCTTCTTAATTATGAGAAAAACTTTTAAAAACTTCAAGATAAATACCTGTTTAATGAAAGATAAATCTCTGTTTTTCTCCCATATTTAAAGAATGCATATGTTAGGTTAAATAGGGAATGCAAAATAGATTTTTTCTTGGTCCTATAAACTACTTAGCTTGTGGAGTTCTGCCTGTCCTCAACTGTCCTGAGTTCTGCATGTCCTGAGAGCTTGCTGCTCCTTCTGGTTAATCCTTTAATCTAGTGGTCACATTATTCACAATTATCTAGAAATACAAATATCGTTTTCCTTACAGTAATATCATCCCATTCAAGGATTGTTTCTGTGTTGTACCCAGTGCTGTTGAGTTTGATGGTTTCATTAACGTCTTTGTATTAAATACTTTTGGATAGACATGCAGACATGTAAATGTGACAGTAAAATTTGAAATTAAAATGTAAATTCTAACATATGATCTGACTGAAGCTTGACTTAAAGAAAAGACTACACCATAAGGATAATTTCAGAGATTATATTGCTCCATAAGGAAACTGTAGTGTGCATAAAATTTGACACGTGACAGGCTTGATAGCAAGTACTATAGCAGTGGTTCTCAAACTGTGGGGCGAGCCTCCCTGGGGGGTGCAAAGTAACAATAAGGGGGGCGTGAAGATGTGAAAACAGAAAACAAGAATCAAAAATATGAAAAAAAAACATCTGTTGAAACCAAAACAAATTAACTTAAACTACATTCTGATACTAGAACAATAAATATAGAGTTAGATAAATGTCGATAAAAGTTAAGTAGGTATAATAAAATATGCATCTACATTTCAAAAAAATGTTGTGGGGGACGCACTTAAAACTGTTATGAAAACCCGGGTCGCAAATACTTAAAGGTTGAGAAACGCTATATTATAGTCTCATATTATTATAACCGCAAAAGAATAATTCGTTAGCCTAACAAAATAAAATGTATGATACAAAAAAATGAACAACATTAAAGAAATTGTATAGTTAAAGGAGGAGAGGGAGACTTGCAACAAAAGCAAACAACAAAAAAATAACCTTGACCTATGCCAAAATCTCAGACTCTTTAGTGATAGGAAGGAATTGATGTTGCAGCCCACTGTATCCAGAAAGATACACATATGGCAAAAAGTAGTAACGAAAAACAACAAACATTTCTGGACCTACTGAAGTGGCTGTCAAATTCCTGTATATCTAATGGTGTGGCTGGCCTACATGCCCACCAAAGTACTACTCAAAAAAATATTACACCCTCCCGCTCTTTTCAGACTTTGTCCTTTTTCTCATGCCAGATAAGAACATGTCTTACTCTCCTCCCAACTATAGACTCAACATAACCCAGGCTGTGAGGTGGGTTTTAACCTCACTAGATGAAATCTAGGCATGCTTCCAGAATCACTTCCTGGATCATAAGAACTTAGGTTGTTTTAAGGATGCCAACCTAAAGATTCCCCTTGTGTTTATTTCCCATTAGTTTCCCTAAAAGTCCATGATGCCAAGGGAGGGTATTGGCAGCCTGCTCTTTTATATTGTCAGCATAGTCCCCTGTTTGTTCCTGTAATATTGAGCCCTCTAGAAGCTAGGAGGTGTTTTAACTTTGGTGCATGCCATCAAATGTCAGCCATTCAGAGAAAGTTGGATGTCCATCCAATAGCTTTGTCACGGGGTAAACTGCCAAACATCTAACAATGTTAATCTCTTGCTAAAGGGGCACCACTATACAATAATAATCCTTTAAAACAACACATAAATAGAAGATTAAGACAGCCTCTACACCGGGAAGATGAAAGATTCTCTGACAGATTGCATAACAAGTATAACATTACTCTTCATTTGTTTTGCATCTTTTCAGATTCTCCAGTTTCTACAATACTCTATAGTTAACATTAACAGATAAAGGTTGGTTTTTGCCGTACAATGAATTGAGTCTCTTTGGATTACTACTTTCTTTAGAGGGATAGTTCAGGTATATTGTAACTGTAACTCTAAAGACACACCCATAACAAAAGGATACATCATTGGAAGCAGGATACAACAAAAGACCACAGTATGTGGAAAGTGGCATGCTGTTATTCAAGGGTGTCATACCTTAGACTTGGAAAAGACTGGTTTGCTTTGAATACATTTTTACATTATAAAATCTCCAACTGATTAAAAGATTTTGTTATGTAACAAGTCATTTTCTCATAACCTTTGAAAATGTCCAGTATGCATACGGATCTGTGGTAAATGAATTCTGCTCTTGTGTTATCCACATGCCTTACACTTTTCATCCCATATATAATGGGTCTTTAATTAGGTTACTGAAGAAGAGAAAGAGAACATTCAGAGAGATGGACTGTTATCTCAGGGGAAAAAAGGCGTAAAGCTATTTGTTGAATACAGAAAATATCAGTCAGTCAGTCATTCTCTAACCTGCCTATTTTTGAACAGGGTGCAAGGCAGGAACAACCCCTGGACAGGGCACCAGTCCAACAGCAGAGCAAACACACATTCACATGCACACTGCAGGGCCAATTTAGGAATGCCAACTTGCCTAACCTCCATGTCTCTGGAGTGTGGGAGGAAACCAGAGAACTTGGTGGAAAAAAAAACACAAACCTTGGGAGAACATGCAAACTCATGCAGGGAGGACTTTCAATGCAGACCCTGGTCCCCTTACTATGAGGCAGCAGAGCTAACACTGTGACACCGTGCAGCCCCATACAGAAAATATAGTCAAGCAAAGTGGAAGAACTTACATTTAGAAAACAAATTGTGTAACATAGGATATTTAAATCAACTTAATCAAACGTAAATGATAAAGACTGGAATAACCCTGAATGGTGGTGCCATTAAATCACAAAGCCCACTCAGAAAATCCAAAACCAGGTTGACTTATAATTGCTAGCAAGATTACCACACATCTTTTGGAGATAAGTGGTAATCAAGAACATAAAAATAGAGAACACAAACATCATATGTGAAAATGATATGCCATTAATGACAGGATGAAGAATCTGTGAGGCAGCAATGCTAGTTAGTCATCATGTCATCTCTGAGGAGGATACAGATCCTTGTTTATAATTATATTGAATATATATAAACTGATTATTCCAATGCTAATTCCCTCAGTCAAAGTAAATACAATAAGCTACATATGTATGTTTCTAATAAAAAGTTATATTTCATCTCATAATTTGATTTTGCACCAAGGTAGCAGAATGGTATGTTCATGCATTTACAGTGCCAAGTTCAAAAGTTAAGGGCAAAGTAGTGGCTCTGAGGTCAAAGATCTGCCCTGGTATCTATAAGGTTGCCCATTACTTCCTACAGGAATCCTACTTATTGGGCCCGTAAGCAAGGCCTTTAACCTGAAAATTGCTCCAGGAGTGATGCACAATGGCTGACCATGTGCTCTGACCTCCAGAGGTCATGTGAAAAGACAATTTCCCTTCAGGGATTAATAAAGTATATCAAATCAAAACCAAAAATATCAAATCTACTCTAAAATTGATGTCTCTCATAGTGCATCAAGAGAAATAATAATAATAATAATAATAATAATAATAATAATTCATTACCTTTATTTTGAGAGAGTAATATGCAAAAACAAATGAAACAATTATAAAAGATCTTACAGAGGCAGCACACTGCAAATTGTTGAGTCATAGACACTGAGTCATGGAACGCTGAGCTGTGTTTAAAAAGTGAAAAATTTTGCCCATTACAGACACTAAACCTAGGATAAGACTGTGCAACAGTCTTTAATGTACAAACCAGAAGCAGGCCACAGACTTTCTTGAAATTGCTGTTGTTGCTAGTTCTGTCAGGATGATCCGCATCTCAGAAATAAGTACTTTACCATACAGCTGTCTACTATAAGCATATTCACAGTATAAAACAACTCTGACAAAAAAAATAATATATAAAACAAGTAAAATTATAAATTTATAATAATATATAAAAAAGTAATTATGTATTTAAAATAATATATATATTGTAATTTTGGAGCTCCCCCAACAGGACAACACGGTGAAGAGCATCCCAAAGAGTGATCGCTGCATCTGTGGAAAAGAGCATATCGGTCATCGGGGCAACTGCAGGCTCTCAACGCTGTAGCAGCTCGCCGCAAAAACAAATCCTAAAAGAGCGCCTGCCGTCAATGGGTGATGCAAGGAACATTGTAAATACAGGGGACAGTGTTATATGGCCATTAAATTGGTCACAACCTTGCCCTATTGCTGTGTCTGTGCATAGGAGAGTGGTACATCCCGCTACAATAAATAACTGTGCTGTTCCTGTTTCAAAGTCAATAAAGTTGATTTTGCTAAAGTACTGAGACTCAGCCTTGTGTTTTGGGGTGCAAGACAGTGACTCACACGTCACTATATATACATATATATATATACATTATATATATATATATATATATATACATACATACTAGCCAACCCGCGGCGTACCATACGCCACATAATCAGGCCAGTTTTTTAATGATTTTTAAGCACAGGGAGAAAATTAACATTTGAAAAATCGGTAATGTAATAAATCAGCAAGAAATGCAACATTATAACAATGCATGGAACGAACTAACACACAATCGTCCGTGACTGAAAACTGGCGGACCAATCTTATTGATGTGAGCGAAGGAAATGTAGACGCGCGCCTTCTGTTCTGACAGATGCGTCGACGATGTATTGCTGGAAGAGTTTGCCACTGGAATGCAAGACACTAGATGAAGATCTCATGGCAAGCCTGAAAGCATAAAATTTGAGCTGTGTGACTCGCGTTCTTTTCGCGATTCATTTTTACTCAACACGGGTTAATTGTATGTGCCAGCCTGGATCTCCGAAAGGGAATAGCAGTGGAAAAACCATCACAGTTCATTCTGAGAACAGAGATACGCTTGCAAGCATCTCCCCTTGGATATATGCAAATGTCGCGTTGTGCAGGAAGTTCCCCGTTTTCACCTACAAAGCAGCAACATCAGTTTGACAGGACGGGGCGTTATACCTTCTCATATCCAGACCTGGATTTTCCATGAACACCATTCGTACAGCAGTAACAGAGTAACCGTGAACGATAATGTCATGCATTTGCATGTAAGACTTTGCGAAGGGATTACCTAGCGTATCATGTTGTCTAGTTGAAACAACAAAATGTCACTGCAAGCGCTATTACATTCCTTTTGCAAACGTTGACTGGTAGCCTCAGCAGAATCGAAGATATATAGGTGACCGTAATGTGGTGACGTGTCAGGATTGTTATATAAAGGAGAGACCTGGTGATAAATTTGACTGTGGATTCTGAAAGCATACGGTCCTTGTCCAGATGGTTGAGCGATGTGTGCACCCATTGACGCAAAAGCTAAAGCAGAGTTGTATTCCCTGATATGATCACAGTAATTTCGGGACAGCGGGTTCTTGCCAGTCAAGATGTCTTCCAATAAAAGAGGGGGCGTGGATAGCGATGGCAAAGACACCTTGCCGGCATGACAACACTTAGTGTAATGCCCGGATTTGTTGACCTCTGCTGGCCAATGAAGAGCATTGCAAGAAGCACATAGTGCGGTAGGTAGGCCAATGTTATGTTCTTGGACCTGAAAGGCGGTATCTTCTTGAAAAGCTGCAGAAAAGTGAATGCGATGTTTGTGCATGAAAGGAATTGGAATGAGTTGTGTCGAAGCATTGCTAGCAATGTTCACATTGCATAATTCGTTCTGTGGAGTGTGTTTTTAAATGCATGTTGAACAATCTCTGCACTCGGAACGTTTTTGAACAAATCGTGCATTCAAAGATCTTTTTGGAATGCGTTCGTTCAGTGGAGTGGGTGTGTAAATGTGCTTTGAGATATTTCTGGCGTGTGAAGGTTTTGGAGCAGTGTTGACACTGAAAATAATTCATCAGGGAATGTGTTTTGAGATGGTTAGTAAGGTATCTGCGCGCGTGAAAGTGCTTGTCGCAAATTTTGCATACAAATCTTTGTGTTGAATGGATCTGCATATGGTTGTGGAGATCCATCTCACCTGTGAAGTCCTCGTTACAAAATGTGCAATTGAAGGTGAGAGTGGAATGAGTTCATAAGTGTCTTTTGAGAGCGCGAGTTGTCTCGAAGCATTGTTGGCAATGTTCACATTACATCATTCGGTTAGTGTTGTGTTTTTTTAAATGTGCGTTCAGATATCTGTGCACTCTGAAGCTTTTGTAACAAAAGGTGCATTGAAAGTCCTGTGTGGAATGCGTGTGTTCAGGGGAGGGTGTCTTTAAATGTTTTTCAGGAAGAGGAGAGTGGGCAGGTGACTCACATTAATGTGGCGAGCAAGTGGGTGTGCACGCTGTGTGCACATACCGACAGAGTCAAAAGATGTCACCAGAAGGTTATCACGTGGGTATTTGAGAGGCATGAGAACCTCGTAATGCCCATGATCCAAAGGACCGCTAAAGAGCAGGGATATGAAGAGACGCTGGGCCGGATTGTAAACTCGAGGAGAGGCATGAGGACGTTCTTGGAAGTAAATGCTGATAGTAGCTGGAAGAATTTGGGACATTGCCACAATTTCTGCCTCGCCACCATAGACTCCGGACATATTCATGTAATCAGCGTATTGTTGAGCAGACTGTATAACAATGCTAAAACAGTGACTAAGAACAACAGACACCACGTCACCGAAGTTATCCCAGTGTTGGCAAGCAAAGGTAACAGCCATGTTACGAAGTTTGAGAGCAACAGTTTCGTCAATGACATTTCTCCAAAAAAACCCGACTGACTGAAACAAAGTTACCTAAAGCAGGAATTTCTATAACATTGAAAGAAGTGTTGTTTCCATGAAATACATTTGAAGCGGTAGCCATGGAGGGCAAAAGAATAGTCAACGTGGCTCACAGCTGGGTTTGGACCGCAGCACAGACCAAAGTGAGTGAGTATGTGTTTGATGAGCTGTTTGATTTGGCAGGCAGTGGTCTGAGGTGCGTTCCTGAGCACGTGGGAGGAGGGGTAGAGTTTCTGGACGGGGCTTCGTTGTTCCTTTCGCATGGTTTTTCATGGTGGACGCGGTCGGGTGTCGAAACCGAAAAGAATAATGAAAAGTCAACGTGGCTTAGACGTGCATGTGGACTCCTAGCGCAAACGAAAGGGGCTAACTGGGTGGTCGGTGAGTTTTTGCGTCCGGGAACATTGGCAGGCAGTGTGAATGCCAAGAGAGCGAGGGTAGAAGCGGGCCGGTGAAAAAGGAGTGTTAGTGGGCAGGGAAACGTCTTTCGTATTTCTGCAGGAGCATCTAAGAAGACGCATGTTTGTTGCGGATGCGAATTGCTGTATGTAGCGTGTAAAACAGTTTGCTATGGTGAATGCGGTCGTGCGTCGTAACCGAAAATTCAGTTTTTAAAGACTGCTTACTTCATTGTGTTTTAACCTCAGTTGTAAAGGATTGTTTTAAAGATCCCATGGGATACCCCTCGCAAACCGTTTTACACGCTGCATATGGCGACTTACCTCCGCGAGAAACATGCCTCTATGAACAGTCAACGTGCAGGTGCATGTGGCCTCTACGACAGACGAATATAAATGACGCCGTTTCTTCTGTGTCGTCGCGTCCGAGTTGGTGGGCGTGGCTCTGCAAGTTATCGTCGTATCCAATGGTCTTGGAGTTGGTGGGCGTGGCTCCTTCCTGCGTGCGCCATCAGTGTCTTACTTGTCGGTGGCTCAGTGAATCCACGCCCCTTCCACGTGCTTTCCATGGTTGTCTCAGACGCAACAACACAGAAAAACCGGCGTCATTTATGTTCGTCTGTCGTAGAGGTCACATGCAGCTCTGACCCACGTTGACTGTTCACAGAGGCATGTTTCTCACGAAGGTGAATCGCCATATGCAGCGTGTAAAACTGTTTGCGAGGGGTATCCCATGGGATCCTTAAAACATTCCTTTACAACTGAGATTAAAACACAATGAAGTGAGCAGTCTTTAAAAAATGAGTTTTCGGTTACGACGCACGACCGCGTGCACCATCACAAACTGTTTTACACACTACATAAAGCAATTCGCATCCGCGACAAACATGCATCTTCTTAGATGCTCCTGCACTTTGTACACACCCCCCCTCCCACCTCGCTACCACCATGGTCGGGTGTCTTGGTGGATTATATATAGAAAGGCAGCCAAAACCGTACAGAACAACGACTTGAGTGACGAGTTGGAGGTGGGCACATGAGCAGGCAGTGTATACTGAACGAGAAATCAGCAGACTAGTATGACGGAGGGAGCAGAGTGGACGTCCTTCTCCTCTCCTCCCGTTCCACCCTCCGCGCCTGAGCGCTGCACGGACGATTGTGTGTTGGTTCGTTCGGTGCATTGGTTAAAACCCAATGAAGGAGGCAATCTTTAAAAACCAATAAGGCCTGTGCCTCTGTTTCATTACCGTCTCGCCTGCTTCACCAATGCAGGCCCTGCAACAGTCGAGACGCTCTCTCGGCAGCTGACCTTCTCTGTGCCTGACCAGTTCACACAGAGGCACCACATGACCAGGCGGTGTGTATGCTTCGAGAACGAGGGTGGACGCGACAGGACTATCTAAGAAGAGGCATGTTTGTCACGGATGTAAATCGCTGTATGCAGCGTGTAAGGCAATTTGTCGCGAATGTGAATCGCTGTATGCAGCGTGTAAAACGCTGTATTGTATGTTGCCCTCTCCAGAGTTGCATCTTTTCATTCACCTACAGTCGTATACACAATGAAGTAACCAGCCTTTAAAAAACGAGTTTTCTGTTACAACGCACGACCGCGTGAACCATAGCAAACTGTTTTAAACGCTACATACAGCAATTCGCATCCGCAACAAACATGCGTCTTCTTAGATGCTCCTGCACTTTGTACACACCCCCCTCCCACCTCTCTGTTACTGTGGTCGGGTGTCTTGGTGGATTATATATAGAAAGGCAGCCAAAAACGCACAGAGCAATGAAAAATCTACGTGAGTCACAGGTGCATCTGGACTGTACAATGACGACAACGACTCGAGTGACGAGATGGAGGTGGGCACATGAGCAGGCAGTGTATACTGAACGAGAAATCAGCAGACTAGTATGACGGAGGGAGCAGAGTGGACGTCCTTCTCCTCTCCTCCCGTTCCATCCTCCGTGCCTGAGCGCTGCACGGACAATTGTGTGTTGGTTCGTTCCGTGTATTGTTACAATGTTGCTTTTCTTGCTGATTTATTACATTACCGATTTTTCAAATGTAATTTTCTCCCTGTGCTTAAAAATTATTAAAAAACCGGCCTGATTATGCAGCCTATGGTACGCCGCGGGTTGGCTAGTTTTTAATAATTATTTTGTTGTTTGAATCAGAAAAATTGGGGGCAATATCCTTGAGATTATGGATCACTTGTGGCGAGTCAGGGAGAAGATGCAGTTTTCCATCAGACTTGGGTTGTCTGTAATTTTATAAATTTGGACTCCCTCCTGTTGAGGCCCTATTTCCATCCTTACTGTTTTTGTTCTTTCTTTCCTTGCTTGTGTATACGTATTGGATGGATTTTGTAATGACACAATGTAAATAACATTCATAATCATTAACAAGCTCTTCAAAATTAGGCAAAGGTGTCTAATGTTGTGACAACCCCCTGAGAATGACTATATTTATATTCACACATTTTATAATTAATAAAGTGGCAAGAAAGAAACAGTAATTAAACAAAGGGAGGAAGATTCTCTATTATTAGCACATCTGTCTGTCTATGGATTGAACATGAACCTCTGTAATTATGTCTTACGAGAGTTATTAAGCACATTGCGTCCAGTGAGGGCTTACTAAATTTTAGCTACAATCAACTACCTTGGTATATTTTAGTTAAACACCCATTATGGGACTTCCCTCTTAGGAGTTTTTCAGTAACTAATCACTACTACCTATCACCTACATATTTAAGAATAAAGACACAGATTTGTGATAGTGATGCTGGGCATCCAGACAAAGAGAGGACTGCTGTTTGAACAGATTTTAGAATTGCACTGTGCTTGGGGTATTCACCATAAGTGGTGGCTTACTTGCCCAGTAAAACTTAACTGTTCACAATGGCATGTGCACAAAGATTAATTTTAATTTCTATATGCTTGCCTATGTGCTACCTGTTCAACAACTCTCGTTCTCACATATTGAAAAAAAATTTTGTAATAGAGCAGTCTAATGTCATTTTTCTCTGAGCATAAAATGTGGGAAAAAGCAATACAACAACTGTTTATATAGAACCTCCTTGTATAACTATATCAGGCATCAAAAAATTTTTACAGAAGACTGTACATAACTCATTTTACTATTAATAGAAAAAAGATAAGTCAGAAAATGTATTCACTCTGTTATTGATATTGCCTCATTTGCATTTTCAATAATAAGGAATTTCAGATCTTATCAGTTAACTATCCAGTCATGTCTCAAAGAATAGATTTTTAAAAGCATGTTTGCTTTTAGCAAAAATACATTCTTTTCAAAGGCATTATGGCTGGGTGTAAGAGCAATATTAGAATTCAATGTGGTGGGAACAATTTTAATGAACTTGTAATTTGCATTATCTTGTGTTGCCTTGCATTGTACTCTTGCTTGCTCTATAAAGCATCTTATGATTCTGCATATGGTGAAAGACAGTACAGAAAAGACTGAGTTAGATTCAACAGGACTCCATTTGTGTTTAACACTTTACTTTTTTGTTCAACTACTGAATATACTTTAACAGTGATGTATCACATCCAATCATAAGGTGGTCTGTTCAATTTACACATGGACCACTTATTCTCTTTTTTCTATCAAGTTGTGGGTGGTCTTCTAATATTCAGTATTACAGTTAAAAGAATGTTTTCCCCTTCTCTTGTTCTACCAGGATGTGGGTGGTCTCCTAATAATATTTTGCATTACAGAAGATGGATGTTTTCTTTGTGGTGGGTGGCCGTCTAATATTCATGACTGCTATACTAAAATTATACTTGGAATAAATGTTAGACATTGTAATTGATCTGATTCAGTTTTTGTAATAGGTCTCACATTAATTTAATCAGTATAATCTATTTGTCAGGCTGAGCAACTGTTTCTTGTCTTTAGTCTTAAACATGGTAAATTTTGTTTCTTCACATCTTTTTAAAAAACATTAGAACACAAGAAAAGTTTACACCAGAGCAGGTCATTAAGCCCAGCAAAGCTCACCAGTCCAACCCACTTAAATCCCCCAAAACAACATCAAATCAAATTTGAGCTTTAATATCCATAATGACTGAGGCCTCTTACTATCACAATCGCTCTTTCTGGTGACTGGATTTGAGGTGGTCCATTGGGGCTCCTCATGCGTGCCTAGCAGCTCAGAGTTTTCAGAGATACCATCCTGCCTTGCATGTGTAACACATCTACTCTGTCCTGTCTGGAGTCTCTTCCCACGCAACCTTAGCAGTGCACACTGTCTCTCTAAAGGACACATGAGACAGGTATGTCAATTCCCTAGTGCGACGCAGGCCAGCCAACTACTCCTCCAGTTCAGCAACCCTGAGCTTGAGTTGCTGAATCAGATGGCATCTTTGGCAAGAGAAGCCTTCAAGGAGGACTGACTCCAAAAAATCCCAAATCCAACAGGTCTTGCATTGCACTGGTGTCATTTTTAATATTTGGCTTTGGATTACTTAACTCATTTTACTAAATTTAAATGAGTTAACTTAAATTATTAATATTAATAAATTAAATTATTTAAAGAAGTACTGCAGTTATTTAATACATTGTATCCCCTTAAGCTCCTGTAATACTTTCCCCCTCCATTGCCTGCTGTACATCATTCTTTGAAGATATTAGCTGTCCCTGTCTGTTTTTCTGACTTTGCAGCCCAATTATTACTTACTTACTTTGAAGCTCTCTACTTATATCTTTTGTATTTCTTCTTAATAATGAACCTGTACACTTTAGCCCTCTTAACTGTGCCAACTTTCCTTACTGCAAAGACCTGTTCTTTCAAGTAAAATGTTTTACAAACTGCCGCTTTCTTACTAAGACAACTTGTTTACTAGTTATTTATTTATTCACTCGTCTGTTTCCACCACCAGGTCACTGTCTTAATCACATTCAAGTGAATTGCCCAACTCTAAGAAATGAACGCATACAATATGCTCTCACTTCCTACTAATGCTAATGCTTCAGTATAGGATTGCTATATGGTGCTCTATCAAATTATTCTTTATGTGCCTTACCTTCTTCCTAATACAGAATCAGTGTTATTTTTAATTATCTGTTGCTACGCCACCAGTTATTTACTTACAGACTTGTCAGTTTCCACAACTAATTTCTGGCCCACCTGGCCTCACCTCACCAATGCTAGTTTTGAATGCAAGTAATATGTACAAGTAACTTTCCAACACAATTCTCATAAACTCTCAGCTACCTTTGCTTTTGTGCGGAAGAAGAAAAAAAAACCCTTCTAAATGGGAAAAAACCTATAAATATTCCAACACAGCCCCTTAGCAGCAACCAAAAAATAAAGTTTTTAGGAGCAAAATTTGTATTTTAATTAACTCTCACACAGCAGTAACACAAAACACACAGCACTTCTTACATTTCCACCTATAAGGATGACATCAGCACATCAGTATATGTCAATTTCCAATCAAAGAATGAAAATAAGATACTGCTGCCATTGCGTACACGGGCCTTACAGCGAAAAACTCATTGTTACAAATTACAGTAGACAGACAGAACTAAATGAAAAGACAGGTATGCAAAGTACAGAAGGCAAGGCATTCTCTACTTGAAACATTTCAGAAGTTAAAGATAAGGTGGTCCATCAGAACTGTTTCAAGCTTTTTCACGCAAACATATCAAACTTTAAATTCGATAAATCTCCCACCATTCATCCATTCATCTCCTTAACCTGCTTATCCAGGGCAGGGTCACATGTATAGGGTCTCTTCCATTAAGCAAATGGTTGGAACAATCCCCAGACATGGTACCGATCCACTGCAGTCAATAAACCTCTGTATTTTAAAAAGCAGAAATGTTTTGGGATTCCATGCTGTCTTCTTTATTAGAAGCTACGATGCATCCTTGTCCTCAGCTACTAAATGGATGACCATCAAGCAATCTATGAATGCTTTGTCTGCCTCCACAAAACAAAAAACTAACATATTGTAGACAGGGATCCAGGAAATGTAATCTTTATTTCAGGCCATACACACAGTTTCTGTATAATTCAACAAGGTTGACTGTTACAAACCATTAAGCAATATTAAATGCTTTATCTTTATTTAGTTATTTTGTAGTAGATTGGTTCAATGTAGCAAACGTTCACCCACATAAAACAAAACACCAAGCATATCTTGAACAGTCATTTTACAGGCAAGTACCTTCAAAACTTTGTAAATAAACAGACATTAAACACTTTGTGATGACTTTTCATTTCAAGGCTACTTTTTCCAATATGAAGTGCATTTTCTGAAATAGTACTTTCATGATTAATTTAAAATCATTCACTTGACTTCATATTTTATATTAAATGATGGTGAACACAATAGCATAACAAAGATATTCAGTTTAAAAATGACAGCATCAATTCAAGCATCTAACGGGACAGATTAAGATTCTATTGAAATTTATTTTCTCTTTAGAGCTTTATAAGTTTCCTGGATATCCATTTTTTTGTTAAGGTTCATGAAAGTGTTCCAGTCATATTATCCACAAAAGCTACATTAGTTTGTTAGTTCTTTCATTTTATTTTTGTATAGGTGGTAAACAAAATTTAAAATGCAGCAAGTGAACAATGGGGCTATTAAATGGTTTATATACTGTTTACATACTATACTTTAACAGATTCAAGACATTTTGGAGAAATCCATTTGGCGTCAATTTAAGGTTTAATATTTCTATTCTTTTATTTTTTGAAGTGTATAAAGTAACAAAATATCAATCTGTGACTTTAAATGTGTTGTGATCATACAGAAGTGATGAAACTTTTATGTTTCCCTCAACGGAGTCTGCTTTTAATTTTCTGCCTTTCCAAATCAAAAAGTACTCTAAACATTTTCTGTATGCACTGCCTATTACAAAGAGATGTGCACATTATGTAGGACATCTGGATCAAAGCCTATGTGAGTAAAAGAACAGTGAGCATTTCTCTTTTGTCTTGCTCCTCTTCATTAGACAGACCCCAAACATTTTGGAGGGATTACATTGTTCAGCTGCTCTAGAAACACCTGGTGATCACCAGATGAGGGCTGGAACGTGCTGTTGATCTACAAAGCAGGAAATGCAGATTACCCTGTTCGACGTGCGATGGGTCAAGATAGTTGAAAATGGAGGTATGAATGACAGACTTGCTCATAAACAGAGGCATAGCTAACACAATGCAAGAAGCAATTCAAAAATGAATGGAAAATTATACAATGCAATGAATGTAATAATAATAATTGAAGTCAATTAATAACTGATTAGCACATAAAAATCAAACATTGTATGTATATGTATTGTTTGATTTTACTCATTGAAATTTATGAGTGTATGAAATCTTACCTGACACAGACAACTGATAATATGGGTAGAAAAAGTGGCAAAATTCCAGGACCCTTTATTATCTGTAAGCAATAAGATGCTAATGTAATGCATATTCAGGGGTCAATCTGATTTATAGTTCACACAAGCTTTGTGCTAAATCTTCCATGAACTCATTCTAACCTGTATTATTGTTTTGAACTTTAAAATGATTTATTGTCCATGAATAGTGTATATGCTTCATTAAAGAATAAGTACCATAACTGAAGTTCTTGAACATGACAGCACCACATATTCAAGGCCAGTAAAGCAAAAGAATAAATATCGCTTAAAACTTGCAGGAGGAATGCAAATTTGCTATACTCTCTGAATACCTAGTGGTTTAAAATGATGATTTTTCATTTTTTACAGCAATATCACTGCTTGGATTAATATTTTATCTCTAGATTCCATTCTCTTCTAGAAGAGGATTGTAAGCATATAATATACTATAAAGATTGATTAATTGGCTTGCATCCCTTCCACATTCTGAGGCAGTCAATATTGGAGAGAAGTCCTACAAAACATTCTGGTTTTATTTTGTTGTTTTATTGCTTATTTTTTAATGCACTCTTCTACACTGTTTTCCTTCATAAGCAATAAACACTATTTTATCCAATTCGTAGCCTCAGTCAATTGAAAATGTAAATACTGTAACACCTTCACAGCAAAAACACCATAAGAAGATGCTATGAAAAGTAAATACTCAATATGAAGTATAGGACAAAAAGCAATATATTTGCTAACTAAAACAAAACCAGAATCATACAGTTAAGTGCATTATTCAAAAAACAAAGAAACCAAATATATGCTGATTGATTTAATTTTTACATTGTAGCTAAGAAGCTTCCCTTAATAGAAAAAATACTAATTAAGATTAATTTATCTAAGCCACATAATTAAATACATCTGTATATTATTACTAACTCTTTTCAAAATGACGTTTGAATCCCTGGCGCCAACAACAGCTTGCGATTTAGGTGGATGGCCTTCAACACAAAGTATTTCCTGATGCTGCTTTGAATTAATGATTCATACTGATCACTGCTACATATATTGAGTCTCTTGGAGGAATTTTAATAGATCTCTGCATTCAGATATACTTGAATAAGTGTGCACTGTTCCCAGGTAATAGTCCTGTACATCAGACTAAACTAGATCACTTTCCCCATATTGTCTTAGAACATTTTAAATACTGTATCACAAAGTTGTAGTTAAAATTAAAATGTTACTTTTTGTTGGCTGATGCAAGACATAAAACAAGTTGATAAAAGATAATACATCTTTTTTATCTCATATGAGCTGAGAGAATAAAAATTTTAAAATGAATATTCTTCAAAAGTTCCTGCTGCTGTGACCAATTGATTTCGGTCAGAATGCACATTGTTTGTAATGGGTAGACATTAGTATAGAAATGGCCATATTTATTATCCATCTATCCATTATCCAATCTGCTATACCCTAACTACAGGGTCACGGGGGTCTGCTGGAGCCAATCCCAGCCAACACAGGGTGCAAGGAAGGAAACAAACACCGAGCAGGGCGCCAGCCCACTGCAGGGCACACACACCCCAAAGAATATTTAGAATCACCAATGCACCTAATCTGCATGTCTTTGGACTGTGGGAGGAAACCGGAGTACCAGGAGGAAATGCATGCAGACATGGGGAAATCATGCAAACTCCACGCAGGGAGGACCCGGGAAGTGAACTCAGGTCTCCTAACTGCGAGACAGCAGCGCTACCACTGCCCCATCATGCTGCCCACCTTTATTACATTTATTTATTTATTTTTAGAGTTTTTATTTACTCATTCCTGAGGCAGTTAGATTATACAAATTAGATCAAAGTGAGTCAGTGATGAGAACCTGAAATCAGTTGAGATATAATACAGGCCAAAAACTAAAATGTTACTAAACTGCATGTACAGTTTATCACACTACATCTTTCTTTAAGATCTATTTATTTGCATTAAATTTACATTCTAAATTACATCACCACCATGGCTTCTTCTCAAGCTATGTCACTGGCATTTTTTCAGATTATTACAAGAATATCAGCATATCATTTTTTTATAGTTAGTCACATTCCAGACATTACATGGATAAAAACTATTTTAAGTCTTATGTTGCCTAATATTTGGCACTTACAGTATAAACCTGCATCCATTTTGTTTCCCATACCCCTTCTTTCTTATTTAGCTTTTCACTGGGACACATTTAAGCAACATTTATGCTTTAAACAGCTGAGTTGACTTGCAAGTCAAGCAGTTTCATCTGAGCATTTCCTTCCTCAACCCAGGGGAGGCCATCATAGGCTGTGTCATTCTAGTATTCCCATTTTAATGCAACAATAAGCTGTGTTCATATTGTTTGGCCAAAATAAACAGTAACTTTCAGGCTGAACTCAGAGTAGTCACTGAACTCACTGTGGAATCTGAGCAACATATAGCGTAATTCACCAAAAAAAAAAAAAAGTCAGGTCATTAATCCACTCAAGACATGTAATTCTCAACTTAGCCTAATTAAATATTTTTGCAGAGTTTGATGATTGAAAGGAACAGGTTCTGAAAATTTTAATCCTTTGTAACAAAAATGACATTGTAAGGAGAATGTTACACATACATCTGCCCATTCCTCACATAAAACATTTTTGCATTGCAAAGAGATTACCATCTCCAGAACTAATTCATAACTAAACTACTGATAGGTCAACTGAACATTATTTCTGGCAAGAAAAACTTGTTCAGGATTCTGAAGTTCACTGTACTTGATTTCAGCCAGAAATTTATCAGAAGTACCTCAGTTTCAAATTGAAGATTTAAACTTCAATATAGTTTAATATAGTATTTCAGTATAGATGAAGTACTTTCCTTTCACTTAAGTTTATTAGCACAACTGTTTTGTAGGCATATCTCTTGGGAATAGAATTTATTTCAATGACAGCATGAATTTTTATCATTTGCTATATTCTCTGCAGATCTTCAGTCAAGATTCACTCATTGTTTTAATCATTTGATAAAGTAAAAAAAATATTCAGGTGCATCGCTGACGTGTACAGAATAGATAGGCATAATGCTTTCCAAACTCCTAATTCATCCATCCATCCGTTATCCAACCTGCTATACCCTAACTACAGGGTCACGGGTGTCTGTTGGAGCCAATCCCAGCCAACACAGGGCGCAAGGCAGGAAACAAACCCCAGCCAGGGTGCCAGCCCACCACAGGGCACACATACAAACACACACCCCCACACACCAAGCACACACTAGGGACAATTTAGGATCGCCAATGCACCTAACCTGCATGTCTTTGGATTGAGGGAGGAACATAATTGAGAGCAAGAAAATTTGAATTGCCTTTCTTCAGTCAAACTTAAAAGATGGGTTTTAAAAATGCTGTTTATGGAAATGAGCAATAAAAAGTCAAATTTTGAATCAGGAATCAGCTATGCATTTTGACTGTGCAGTTAAAAAATTAACAACATAAACTAAGAATTGTTCTCTTGGCTCCAGCATTGTTTATGCTGGAACCAGTTTTGCTGAGTTGTAATCAGATATCACAATCACCAAAAGTTAGTCAAAGTTATTAAATAACATAGTTTGACTGATCACATGTGTGCATCTTTTACTAAGCACAGCAAGGACATCATTTTGCCTTATAAATTGCTTTGTGATATTGCATATTATGAAAGATGCTATTGTAAGTAATTTGCTTTTAAGGTAAAATCAGGCCCTAAAGAAGGTTGCATTTTCAGTTTATTTTACTGTACATAAATGTTTACTACCTGTTAGTCAGACTGTGAAGAATAAATTTCTTACTTCTGTTTGTTCCTAGGAAATTTCTCATGACAGGCTTCATAATAGCAACTTTACACAAAATGTATAATTTTTTTTATTTGCAAGGTCAAACACCTTTAACACCATCCTCCAATACCACCAAATCTCTCTATTATAAAAAAAAATCTTGGAAGGTTGGAAGGAGATGAGACATGATTTTCTCAGAGAGACACTTTCACGTCCTGCGAGACAAGTCTTTGTGCCAAGAGATTTAACCACGCCCGGGGTCAGAAATAAAACAAAAAGTAGATGACAAAGTAGAACATAATAAAGAATTCAAAAACATTGTCGCGGTACACATGCAGAACAGGTCAGAGATAATGGAAGTATGAAAATTCTAAAGTCTCAAAAAAAGTATAGTAAAGATCGCATTAGCACAAACAAATGGAAATTATTACTCGGTGAAATAACTGAACATCAAAAAGAGATTGAATATATTGTTCGGATTTAAACTTTAGGTCAGAGACTTGTAGATTGTTCATGTTCAATGTTCATAATTCATGTTGCCATCAGGGAAAAAAAAAGTAGTGTTTCTTCCCAATAAAGAGACGTATCCGCGAGAATTAAAAGATTTGTTGTTTGGTGAAAGCGAAATCCCTTGAGAGAAATCATTTCTCATTTGTGTGAATGCTATTGTCAGACACATTTCTTGTAGAGAGAAAGAGACCATATTCACTCACGGGGAGTTACATCATGACAACACAATGTATAATTCCAAATACAGAATCAAAATTCAATGCAATATTGATGAAAAGGTAAAAGCCAAAGGAGATTGAATATATGGACATAGGTGAGATGTAGATCACGCAGCACGGCAGCATCAGCAACCCAGCAGCAGATCGAGCAAAGAGGAAGAAAGCAAATGTATTTGTTTCCCATTGTATCACCGTTTAAGAGGGGGTTTCGGATTAGGGGGGTTTGGCGAGTGAAGCACCCTAGTGATATAATAATATTAACAAAAAGTCAATTGGTTAGTTGGACAACTGTAGCGAAAAGAAAACAGCCATTTCAGAAAAACATAGTTCAAACTGTTAGTAATACTCTGCTAGTCCTAAGAAGGGTTTGATCTTCCCTGTTATTTGTAACTACCAGGGTCAGGTCTGTAAGACATGTATTTTGATATCTGAGGCTTAAACAGACCTTGACCAACTATCTCCCTTTTTAGAATTTCATGCTAAGCCTTTATCAGATCAAAGAGGTAAACTGGTTCCAAACCATGTGGAATGAAATGTTACAGCTGAAGCTGCATTTCAAAACGTTAAGAAAGTCTGTGATGAGGCGTGTTAGTAGATCATGATAGTGTGCTAGTTTTTAACTAATAGCATTGCCACTCCAGCTCAGTGGATATGGGCATGGCTGAGGAGGATACCTCGGGATGATAAAAAAATAACAGCTGCTAATGGAGTTCTGCCTCAGACGTCCATCTTCCGTAACGAACTTAACCCTTCTAAAAAAACATCAAGTCTAGTTTTGAAAGTTCCTATAGTCTTACTGTCTAACAAACTACTTGGTAGCTTATTCCAAGAGTCTATGATTCTCTGTGTAAAGAAAAATCCCTATGCTTTGTGGAACTAGATCCAGACACAGACAGACGGACATCGTTGTTCACCCAACACACGTTTATTGACCCTTAAATAGCAACCCAGATGGGCTCCAGCTGGTTTCCCGGCAATCGCCCGCGGACACACCCCCATGTGGCGGAAGTGCCGGCTGTGCACCCAGAAGACATCCGGGTGTCCCCAGTCTTGTTCCTCCCAGCACTTCCTGATGTGGCGGAAGTGCTGAGGTCCAGGGCTCTTCAGACATCAAGGCGCCACCTGGCGGTGGCCACAGGCCCCTACAGGGTTGGGCTTCCAAGCTCTCTACCTGTGGCTCCCAACACAACCAGGCCAGTCGCCCCCTCGTGGTCTGGAGGAGGCACAAGCCCTCCTCCAGTCCTGCTGGGCGTCCCGGCTAGGCTCCACCCCCAGCCGCATGCGGCAGTTTGTACAAAATTTACCCTAAACAAGTTTCCAACTGTGTCCACTTCTTCTTGCCAAACTCGTTTTAAAATAACAGTCTCGATCCACTGTACCAATTCCCTTCTTAATTTTAAAAACTTTAATCATGTCTTAAACTGAAAAAGCTTAGCTCTTTTAATCTTTTCTCATAATTCATCTTGTGTAACCCTGGAATGAGCCTAGTCACTTTTCTCTGGACCTTTTCTAGCATTGCTATGGCCTTTTTGAAATCTGGAGACCAAAACTGCGCACAGTACTCCAGATGAGGTCTCACCAGTGCATTATAAAGCTTGAGCATGACATCCTACTCTATATACCAAGCTATATAACCTAACATACTGTTAGTCTTCTTAATGGCTTCCGAACACTGTTTGGAAGTTGAGTCCACTACGACTCCTAAATTATTATTATTAAGTGTACTCTCAATTTTCAGACCTCCCATTGTATATTCAATCATAACATTTTTACTTCCTATGTGTAATACTTTGCATTTAATAACATTAAGACTTTATCTGCTACAAATCGGTCGAAACCTGTATGCTGTCCAAGTCCCTCTGTACTGATTTAATTGATTCCACATTATCTGCCAATCCACCTATCTTGGTATCATATGCAAACTTAACCAGCCTGTTACATCTATTCCTATCCAAATCATTTATATATATTAAAAATAGCAGCGGCCCCAACACTATACCCTGTGGAACACCACTCTTAACATCAGCCATTTCTGATAAGGTTCTTCACACATCATCCTTTGCTTCCTGTGTCTGAGCTAATTATGCACCCATTTAAAAACATCACCCTGAACTCCCACTTCTTTTAATTTGATACCCAGCTGCTAATATGACACCTTATAAAATGTCTTCTGAAAGCCAAGATACAGTAAATAATATTATAAGGTCCACTTTGATCATATTATTTTGTTGCTTGCTTTCTCATAAAATTCCAGCATGTTAGACCTCCCTCTTCTGAACTCATGCTGACTGTTCGGAAAAACTCCTGTACTTGCCATGTGCTACCCAATCTTATCCTCTTTCATAAAACCCCTGTATGCATTTAGGTGTCCATGTGTGTGTGTCTTCTGGTGAAGTGCACATGCGCGGGGCCGGCCACACAGCACGTGTTCAGTCTCTTCCTGTGCATTCCTTGTACAGAGAGAGAGACAGACACACACATACACAGGTGCGCGAGAGACAGACACACACACAGGCGTGCGCGAGACAGACACACACACAAAGGCGCGCGTGAAACAGACACATACACAGGCGAAAGCAAGACAGACACACACACACAGGAGCGAGAGAGAGACACACACACACAGGCGCGCGAGAGACAGACACACACACACACAGGCCCGCGAGAGAAACACACACACAGGCGCGCGCGTGCATTGTTGCAATGTCACTTTTCTTGGTTGTTTATTAAATTACGGATTTTTCAAATGTTCATTTTTTTGCCTGTGCTTAAAACTCATTAAAAAAAGTGTTTTTAGCGAGCGGGTCTTAAGGCTATAGCGCGATGTCTTGCAGTGTTAGTTTTCTCTGTTTTTCAAGGTTTTCTTAGTGATATTCAATGTTTTTCCATTTAATTTACTGTTACGCTGTGCATTCAATGGTATAATTAACTATATTTGTGCTTAAAAACTTTAAAAAAATATATATTTACATTCACTTCATACGGTCTGGAACGGATTAATTGTATTTACATACAATTTTATGGGGGAAATTACTTCACGACCAAATCAGGTTACAACCAGAGTTTTGGAACGAATTATGGTCATGAACCGAGGTTCCACTGTATTACTGTCAGACAAAATTACAGGCATTTTACGGAAATACAAACCAGTATTACTGAGAGAGAAAATTAAAGGCACACAATACAGTGACGCATATTACAGCACATACAAGGTCCCTTGCCATTTAATATAGACTGTTCCTACTAATGTTTTGCACTGCTGTTCTAGCACCCGGGCTTAATGTCTAGTCCTTAAAAATTCCTTCCATTAATTTTCCTATGATGCCTGTTAAGCTTGCTGGTGTATAGTTTCTTGGATTTGCCTGGTCACCCTTTTCATATCATGGGATAATATTTGTCATTTTCCAGTCCTTCAGAATTTCCCTAATGTGTAGTAACTTCCAAAAAATAAGGATTTATATATGTACTCGCTAACCTCCGTAAGAATATTATCTGGTCCTGGAGATTTGTTTGATTTCAGCTTATTTAATCTAAGCAGTACTTCTCCCTCTTCAATTTCCAAATTAATCAGTACCTACTTAGTAGTAGTCCCATTTACCGCTGGGAGGTTATCTATGTCCTCACTTGTGAAGACCTCAGAAATATGCTTATTTAGAGCATCCACCATTTCACTGTCTGCATTTTTTAATTCCCCTTTACTATTTCTGATGCACTTCACCTCCTCTTTGTTTGACTAATCTTTTACTACTAAAATACAGTAAAAGAAAGAATCTCTTTGGGTTGTCTTTTGCCTTGTCTGCTATATTCCTCTCCAACTGTCTTTTAGCCTCCCTAATATCTTTCTTAATGGTTGCCCTCATGTTCTTATACATCTTATGACTCACATTGGACTTATTAATCTTATATGCCTTACACAGCTGTTTTTTTCCTTTGCAGCTACTTCTTCTTCTTCTTTTTTAAACTCTTTATTTACCCATTGCAGAGTTTTTTTAATAACTTTTAATTAAAAATATAGGTATGTACCTGTTCTGCAATACATGCAAAACATTTTTAAACTTGTTCCACTGCTCCTCAACTGTCTCCACACTTAAAAGCTTATCCCTGACTATCCCTGCCCTAATAAAGTTAAACTTAACAGTTTTTGTCTTTGCATCTGCACTCTTAACAAAATACTGAGAATGGTATTATATTATGGTCACTTGGCCCTAGTGGTTCAATCACCACTACACCCTCAATTCTATCCTGATTATTACAAAATACTAAATCTAGACAGGCTTTTCCATACATTGGTGCTTTAACATACTGAGTTAAAAAGCAGTCACTGATTACTTCTAAAAACTCCTGCTCTTGTGCTCTACTATTTGCAAGATTATCTCAGCCAATATACAGATAGTTAAAGTTCCCCCTGACTACAATATCCCCATGTAAATTTGCATTTTTAATATTATTAAAAAGATTTGTGCTGAAATTACTATCTGCATTGGGCAGTCTATAACACATTCCTAAAATAAGGCCTATTTCCCTAATGCTTTCCATGCGAAGCCACATGTCTTCACAAAGATTATTCAACTGAAGAGAACTTGCATTTCAATTCTGTTTGACATACACTGCAACCCACCTCCTTTTCCGTTCTGTCTGTCCTTCTTAAAAAATGTATATCCATCTATCCTCCTCATTCTCTAGTTTAAACAATCATCAACTAACCTACTCATATGCCTTCAACATACTGTTCTGAAACAGTAACATAAGTCACTGAACAAATGTATCAAAATGTATCAAACAAAAAAATTCCACACGAGGCACTGGATTTCACAGTTAAAACAACTGAAAGTAAACCAAGCAGGCTAAGAATAAACTGAAAATCAACAATGGGTGACCAAAAAATGAAAGATTAACGGCATGTCATGGAATGAAGTAACTTGGCATGCTGACGACAGTTTGGAGAGGGAAAAATTTATTGCCCAATGTGCCAGTTGACAAGTTTTTGTGGTATGAAATTTTGTATACAAGTTGATAAATATTTTGTTTGTCTTTACTTGTAACTTAGATAAAGCAATGTGATATTAGTGTTATATCATTGATAGGAACAGTGGTGGCTTGATATTTGGCTAACCAACCCCCTACCCTGAGTCTTTGTAATTTTATGATAGGGTCAGGGAAAGTGCATAAAACCTGTTAGGCAAGTGATTCTCTACAGGACTCTCTTAATCAACCCCAACAGGAAAGCCAAATTATTTGGGGGCAGCTGTGAAAGCTATTGTGTGCCCCCAATGGTCTGAAGTATGGCTGTTTGGGATTGGTTTGAATCAGAGCTCATTCTGTATCACCACATCCTATTGATGTAAGGATTTGGGCAAAGAATGCATAAATTTGGTTGCTTTATCACTCCCTATCTCTCTCACCATCATAATGAACTGAGAAACACAACTCGACAGCCATTTTGAGACAGGCATGTGGCCTGTCCTGAAGAAAGTCATAAAATGATGACTTAACTAGAGACCTTTAAAGTAACTGCAAGTCTACGTGCTGCCTGAAACTACATATCAGCATTTATCAGGTTGTATGTTTGCTAATATTCACATGTACTTTACTTATTGTTATTATCGTATTAATATTATCAATAATATATTATTTAAAGTTGTAACTTAACTCCTGCTTGTCCTTTTAATCTATGTAATTGCCTGAGGTTATAGATGTAGAAGGGAAGGATGGGAAAAGTACAATACCTTATAAACAGTGCTAAATCTATGGGATCTGAGGCAGTCTGACAAAGGCTACACAATAAATAATACAAAAGGGGAAAGTAGAGTAATATAGAGCTCTACCAAGACAAAACAGCATGTGAATTGAGTAGCAGTCATATAGTGTTAAGGACTAAGGTCCAGGCACTTGGGTCCAAATCCCAGCAGCACAGTTTGGATAGTTAATCAAAAGAGAAACAATCATTTTAAAGGCAAACATGATAGAAGTGTGTGAAACATGTAAGTAATGAGTTAATGGTAAAGCTTTAAAATTGAACTAAAATTGCACTGCCTCTCTTGTTCTTTCCTTATCTTTTGCTGCCTTTTAGCATCTGACACAACCATCTTGCATGTTAATATTCTCTGAGAAAGACTCTGAGCTGATCAAATTGGAAAACTGCTATTTACTCATATTCTTGATGCTCCCTCTAATTAAGTGTTTAACTGCAGCACTGAAAGCTTCCTGGAGTTGAAATTCTGATTTAGGAAAACTGCCAGATGAAAAAGTGAAGGCTTTTCTGTCTAGTGCATGCTGTATCAGCTTATCATTATTACATAAAAATGCTGCTTTCATTAACCACATTTTTGTCGATTTAATTCCTTTCTGAATTCAGAATAAATACATTGATTTTGTAAGTGAAGAGGGAAATAAGGGCAGATGTGAGAGAGACATTGAATATAACTTTTCATTTACACTAAAAATAATCTAGCTTTTGCATATTGTTTGTTTTTGCATTGGTATCTCAAGCACTGATACATTTGCTCTGCACTGCTGTTTCTTGATTATTATAAATGAAGTACTATACACTTGGTGTAATACCCAGGTAAAACATTTAGTTTTTGAACAGAGGGAGCGGTTAAAGAAGTTTGATTATATTCAAATATTTCTGAACAACATTGCTGTTTTGCTACCATTACAAAACATACTGTAAACAATTTCTGTAAGATTATTTGAAATATATAAATATTTTACTGTTTATCAAGATAAATCATATTTGTTATTTCAGAATACATAGTACTTTATAATTCTTTTAAACTCCTTTTTAGTAGAAATTATAACAATATTCTATAATGCATTATACACATCCATTAATAAAAGTTTTGTAGATTAGATTAGAAAAGACCTTATTTCAGCAGTAACAGTTGTAAGACATTCATTTTGGGTGCCCTTCATCTATAAAGGTTTTCCTATATTATGGATAGAAGACTAATGTTCATGCTGATTTTACTCCCTTCATCTAATAACTGCACATTTTTCTAGGTGGCTTATTACCTTCAACCTTATTGCCCTACAGTATATACAGTATGATCCTTTAATTCCAAATAACTGGTTTGGGATTATTGGAGAGTCAAAGAGTCTGACAGGAGCAATAGGTTATAAGGCTATATCATGGTATAAATAGAGAACAAAAGCCTAATAAATGTAGTGCATAATGAAATACACAATTGTTGCATGTCCTTGGCCTCTAGGGTCTCCAGAAAAAAAGTCATGTGACCATGGTAAAATGAAAGAAATTGCATAAAGTATTCAAATTAGCTCTGATCTAAATCAGCTAAAAGGCTATGAGACATTCTGCTTCTCTGTATTTTGAAACTTTATAATACATTATTCATGTATTTTTCCAATTATTAAATGTCTTTTTTTTCACATCATGTAAAATAAATAGTTATTAAAATGTCTTATTTTAATGCAATAACTTCTACAGAATCCACCTCTGAGGTTCAGCCGCTGCAAACTAATTAATGACTTCAAATTTCACTTGACACATAGGCAGGATTGCAAAACCTTCCTGGTACATTTTTATATGCAAGTATTATTTTTTTTTTGGGATTTCAGACTGTCTTAAAAAAAAAATCGTGCTCAGACATATGATGGGTAGTGCAACAATACAGTAGAGTCTCGCTTATCCTACCTTCACTTATCCAACATTCCGACGTCCCACCACAAAAAAACCCCAAAAAAAATATGCATCAATCGGCAACAAGAACTGCAAGTTGCGAGCGTGAACGTAGTCTATTCTTTGTTGCTCCCAACTCTACCGCAGCTAATTACAGTGGAACCTCGGTTTGCGAGCATAATTCGTTCTGGAAATGTGCTCACAGTCCAAAGCACTCGTACAGTATATCAATGCGAATTTCCCCATAAGAAATAATGGAAACTCAGATGATTCATTCCACAACCCAAAACTATTCATATAAAAATGATTAATACAGAATATAAAGTAAAAATACATAAAGCAAATTAACCTGCACTTTACCTTTGAAAAGAATCATGGATGGTGTGAGTGAGTTTCTAAACTCTTGTGGGCTTCCACCCAATGGGGCGACACGCGGAACAGCGTCCCAAAGCAATCGCAGACTCCCAGTGCTGTAGCAGTTCGATGTAAAAGCCAATCCGAAAAGATCGCGGACATGCTATAAGTGCCTGCCGTCGATGGGTGATACAAGGAACAAGGAACATTATACATGCGCAGGGCTCAGTATTACTTTCCCCCCAACCCTGCCTGACTGCTGTGTCTGTGTATAGGAGAGTGGCAGATCCCGCTACAATAAATAACCACGCTGTTGCTGTTTCAAGCTTAATAAAGCTGGTGTTGCTAAAAGTACTGAGATTCAGCTTCGAGTTTTCGGGTGCAAGACGGGGACTCGCAAGTCACAGCACAAACACACACACAGAGTCACAATGTTATAGTAAACAGTATACGCATGTACGGATGTTGACTATATTAGTGACGGAGTTAAGGCTAGAAACTGCAATCAATTACATTGAGCAACAAGAAGAAGCTACAGGAATCAACATAATGATGCTGCAAAGATGGTGAGACTTCACAGGGAAAAACGACACTCATCAGTAAAGCAGACTACGATCAAAAATGTCTTTAAATCATCACAGGACTGAACTTTTTAAGTACAGTACATACTGTATTTAACGTCAGACAGTTCTGTAAGTGTAAGTTAATTTTTTCAGTTTATTCTGTTGTTTTGTTGTAAAACATGATTATTAGGTTCGGAATGTGTAAAATTATAACATAGTTTGATGTTTAATAGGCTTTTTTAACATTTGCCATTATCCAACATTTTCGCTTATCCGACGTGCGGCCTGCTCGTTTATTTCGGATAAGCGAGACTCTACTTTAGAAGCAAGGAGTTGATTTGCATAAAGTCCCACTCAGGCTATTCCTTCTGTAACTCCATGTTGCCACCACCATTCTTGCCAACATTCTTACAAAACAAGTGCATTTCTGCACAGATCTTCCTGGGTCCCCCACGTCCCAGGCCTCAGACAAGTGTTAACTTCCCAACTTTGGTGTCCTTACTTCACAGTAAACACTTACATGTACAAATACAGGACCAACAGTCAAACTAAACTGTACAGTAATCCCTCGATATACTGTGCTTCGACTTTCGCAGCTTCACTCTATCGCGGATTTTATATCTAAGCATATCTAAATATATAACGCAGATTTTTTGCTGCTTCGCGGGTTTTGCAGACAACGGGTCTTTTTACTTCCAGTACATGCTTCCTCAGTTGGTTTGCCCAGTTGATTTCATACAAAGAATGCTATTGGTGGATAGCTGAGAAGCTAACCAATCAGAGCACGCAGTTAAATTCCTGTGTGCTGATTGGCTCAGCGACGGAGCGCCGAATTCGATTCTGCTGCGTTAACCAGGAAGTCTCGTCTTGCTCATTCAGCATCAACGTGTTTCGCTGTGTAAAGAGTTAACTTTTGTGCTCTTTTGTGTTTATCTTTGTGCATAGTCAAGCCCTTCATTATGGCTCCAAAATGATCTGTTCCTGCTACTGCTTCAGGGGCTGTGCCGAAGCGCCAACGGAAGATGTTAACGATTGCCGAAAAGGTAAAAGGTTTTGGATTTGTTGAAGGAAGGGATAAGCTACACCGCTGTAGGACGCCATTACGGCATCAATGAGACTACGATTCTTTTAATTTAAAAAGTAGGAAAGGAATATAAGATCTATGGCCGCAGTGTCCTTTTAACCAGGGTGCAAAACGAGTTGTAAGTGGATGTAATAAGGCAGTAGGTTTGATGGAATCTGCTTTAGCGATTTGGATTGAAGACTGCCGGAAGAAGAACAATGGCGGTGCTTCACAGTCGCTTGAAGAGGCTCATTTAGAACAGCTGTAACGCTCTCCTTTGTTGTGCAGTAAAACTAAGCTCATCGTTATCGGACAAGTCATCATTGGTGAGTAACCATAATTAATTTTCTACTTACAGTACTTAGTACATGTACGTACGTTTAGTGTCACTGTACACACATTTACTGTATACAATTTTTCTTGCATTGTACGTATTTATTGCTGGTGGCCTGTCTATCGTAATGGCTATAACGTATGTGATATCAGAGACACTCGATATCTTTAAAATAATATTTAGGTTTTACTGTATATAAACAGTGTGTTTACATACATAATTTCAATGAATCTTACATAATATCTAAGAAAATACAAAGGGTTTATGCTGTATAACTGTGCGGGGAATATTTATAAACAGTGTGGGAGAGTTTATAAGGGCTTAAAATATATAAAAATGACCATACAAACATTTGGTTTCTACTTCGCGGATTTTCACCTATCGCGGGGGTTGCGTTCCAGAGGGATTACTGTATGTCCTTTCAATGTAAAATAAAGCCATGGTATCTGGTGAAAATTCACATTGACACGGAGAGAAGGTGTAAATTGCTCACAGGTAGTGTTTTACTTAGAACATGAACTCTGGTGCTTTGAGTCAGAAATGCTGACAAGTTTGATACTGTGCTATATCTATTGTGTTCTATTCTGTAATGGTGTTTAGCACTCCTTCTGTGCTAATCCTATCATTTCTCTTTCTCCTATCAATCAATTTTGCAATTAAAACCTAACAAAATTGAACTAAAGTCAAAATCTCTATTACACTGATCATCCATTTTCTACCTATTCTAAAATATTTGGGGTACACAAAAAACATATGAAGAAATTACAGACTGTTGTAATTAAAGCTATATTTGCTCAGACCCGACAGACTGGGATAAACAGGAGCTTAGACAAATTTCATCAGACACTCAAATAAGAAGAGCTACTGCAAAGACAATAACAACCGCATCACCCTTGTTGTCACCTACAACCCACATCTTGAAGAACTTCAAAAAATTATAAAAGAACTTCAGCCAATGCTAAACAATGACCAAACACGGAGAAATGTATTTCCTGAACCTCCCCTCCTGGCATACAGACAATCACCAAACCTACAGCAACTAATTATCCGAAGCTCACTAAGTGAACCAACAGAAAATGGCACACCTCACTGCCAAAAGAAAAGATGTAAAACGTGTGCTCACATTTATAATACAGATCATGTAGTTATACCACACTGCCAATAGAACATCACCTAAGGGGATCATTTTCCTGCAGATCATCTATTTTGGTCTACCTCATTCTCTGTATGAAATGTCCTGATACTGCATTCTATATGGGAGAAACTGGACAAACACTCTGCCAGAGAATGATTTTACACAGGTTCCACATTAAACGTGGCAACACAGATGTTCCTGTAGCGGCCCACTTCAACAGCCATGGACACTGTAAGAGGGACTTGAAAGTCACAGTGCTTATGGGCAACTTCAGATCACAGCAAAAGAGAAAAGAATGGGAATTCAAACTCATGCTAAAATTTAATACATTACAACATGGTTTGAATAGAAACAAGAGTTTTATGGCCAGGTATAGACAGATAGATAGATAGATACTTTATTAATCCCAAGGGGAAATTTACATATTCCAGCAGCAGCATACTGATAAGGAACAATATTAAATTAAAGAGTGATAAAAATGAAGGTAGAACAGACAGACGTATTAACGTTTACCACCCCGGGTGGAATTAAAGAGTCGCATAGTGTGGGGGAAGAACGATGTCCTCAGTCTGTCAGTGGAGCAGGGCAGTGATAGCAGTCTGTCGCTGAAGCTGCTCCTCTGTCTGGAGATGATACTGTTCAGTGGATGCAGTGGATTCTTCATGATTGACAGAAGCCTGCTAAGCAACCGTCGCTCTGCCACAGATGTCAAACTGTCCAGCTCCGTGCCTACAATAGAGCATGCCTTCCTGACCAGTTTGTCCATGCGTGAGGCATCCGTCTTCTTTATGCTGCCTCCCCAGCACACCACCGCGTAGAAGAAGGCACTTGCCACAACTGTCTGATAGAACATCTGCAGCATCTTATTGCAGATATTGAAGGACGCCAGTCGTCTAAGGAAGTATAGTCGGCTCTGTCCTTTGTTACACACAGCATCAGCATTGGCAGTCCAGTCCAATTTATCATCCAGCTGCACTCCCAGGTATTAATAGGTCTGTACCCTCTGCACACAGTGGGTAAGTAAGTGAGTAATCCAAATCACCATTATTGCTGCCCGGGTCTAGATAGTCTGTGCTGTTACCATAGATTACAGCAGTTCACTGGAAATCTTAAAAAGTGATGTGGGAATGAACACATTGCAGAAATGGAAACAGTACTGTGCAGTACTTTTATTTATATGTATTTATTTAGATTATATTTAAAACAATACAGAAATCACAACTGTGCAATATATTTAAAATTATATTTATATATATTACAATATGAATTACCTGGCTGATGGTTACAGACAGAGTTGAGTTAAGTGGTGGATATTGAAATGAGAAACTTGAAGTAAAAAATTCAATGTGTTACCCAGGTGGCCATATGGCAGCACAATAACAGCATAGCAAAAAAAGCACCTGGAACTCAATAGAAATTTGCTAGTCAAAATTGAAAGTGAAATTTCACAATATTTAAAATGAAGACTCACTGCATGCACCTTATTTGTGTGTCTTACATACAATATCTCCTGTCAGTTGACTAGAAGCCCGAAAATCTGGTACTGGATAGATTAAAACTGTAAGAAATCTTTTGACATAGGAGTACAGTATAATAAGAGAAAAGCAGCATAATGTCAATCAAGGGCATTGACAAGATCAGAACACAGAGCTGTATAAGCTAGACAACATTTACACACTGGTAGAGGGGAAGTCTTAATTAGCCAGAAAAGTAAAAGTAACGTCACACAACGCTTGTTGTCTAAGAACATATTATCCCTATTGCCAATTAATTATTCTCTATTACAAAAGCAGAGCAGTTCACTGCCATATACTAAGTAAAGAGTAACGTCAGGTTAGTATTGAATTAATGTATAACAAAGCATCATTCTACTAACCTCCCCAAAACATGTCTGTGCCACATGTAGAAACTCAACAGGATGTTATTTCATCCAATGAGTTCATACAATGAGAAGGGTGATAGAAATATGTAGAAAACAAACTTCTCAAAATACTAAATTGGTTATTTACTTTTCTTGCGGCATAACCTGGTCAATGACCTTCTACAGAAACATATCTTTCACATTTTCAGCTCTGGCCAGGACAGTTAGTTACCTGTTCCATTCTAGCTAACTCACGTAACTTCAACTTAATAAAAACTCATCTACTATCAGGATCAAGTTAAATTTCTTTTACTGCACTCCCCCATAATGATCTCAGTACTGACAATAGGAAAAATGGCAATCAATTACCAATAGTCAATGGCAATTCCACAGCATGTAAAATGACCTCCTTGGTGGCCACATCTACTTTGCACATCTCATTACTAAACCCATTTATACTATGTATCCTGTCCATTAGCCACACATCTGACTTTGGGCTATTTAGTAAATGTGTTTAATCTGCAGTCCTCTCAGAACCATTTTTGTCACATCACCCGTTAGTTTGTTCCAGTCATTTCCTGACATACTACTAAAAATTTTTTGCCAAAATGTCTGCACATCCTCCAAATCTCCTATTTTCAAACTGGCATCAACATGATGGCGGAGTGGTGGCTCTGATGCTAGGGATTTGCACTGGCCATCGGAAGGTTGCAGGTTCGAATCCCATAAATGCCAAAAGGGACTCTGCTTGAGCAAGGCCCTTAACCTGCAATTGCTCCATCCTGGGTATGACGCTAATCTGCTAATGCAGGCCCTCCAACCTGCAGGGAAAAACTTGGGGGTTGGTGGCAGAATTGGCACTCCAGCCACTATAAAAAACCTCACACTGTTCCATTCCATCTGAACTAGTGTGGTACTGAGGTATCACCCATTGCATGGCTGTACTCGGGTCCTAATCTGGATCCTGACTTGGTCTGTGGTGGGTGCGGCACTGCACTGTATCAGTGCCTGCTCCTAACCTTAATCGACATGATGGAAATAGTGTGTTAAATCTCTTATTATTAACTGACACCATGTTATCTATATGCTTTTCCTTTGCCATATTATTTGTAGCTTTGGACTGAGTTATTACTTTTACGCAGGTGATACCCAACTCTATTTTTGTGTTAAAAAGTGTAACTTCATCAGAGCTTTTATCTAACAATTTGCCACAGTGAAACTTTTGCCATTTTTGATTCCTCCTCTTTTCTTATTCCACTTACATAAACTGCTTTGAGAAAGTTTCATACTTTGTACTCCTTTGTTTGCTCATTCCTCTCCTTTTCTAATGCTGAGAAACTTGTCCATGCTCTTATCACATCCATATACTGTGTATATATATATATATATATACACACACACAAACAGTATAAATATTCATGTAAGTCTTATATGTTACACAGTTCTTTATATTATTATTGAAGATTAATCTGGTAGTAAAATTGCTCAATTGAACCTAAACAAAACAAAAAGAAATAGCCAGATATTCATCAACCAAGGTAAATGAAAGTGCACTTTTTCCTGAAATATAGAGTATTTGTGTAACACTACCTGCAACAGCTTAGTATTCTCAAATCAAAAAGAATCTAATAGATTTTTTTTTTATTTTCTTTCACTCAAAGCTTGTATAGACATAAATACCAGAACAGCCACAGACTGGCTTGGTTGGATTTTTCTCTTTAAAGGAACAGTGCATGGTGGGAGTTAGCATACATTACATCTCAGCAATTACAGATGAGGTCTGATTTTTTTCTCAGGTGCTTATAGCCAGCACTACTGTATCTGCACACTATTTCACTACTTGAATGCTATTGTTTTTCCTTTTTTATTGCACATCATTATGCGCTAGAAAGAACTGGAGATGTGCAACCACTCCATAGAACCAAAACAGGTGGCAGGTGAATATCTAAAACTACTATTGAGAATTTTAAATGTTTTTCATTCTTTTCATTTGAGGCATACTGCCAGATGATTATAAGTTGAGTGTTTAGTGAAACCAGTTACAAATGATAAATGTGTGCATTATAAAACTTAATTCATAAGTGTGCTTAAATCACCCAAATCTTTTCTGATGAATAAATGACACATGGTAAAGTTTTTGTGAATTTGAAAACATTCAAAAGCTGATACTCAAAACATTGATCTGTGATTGCATGCAGAATTTGCTCTGTGAGGTTTCACAAAACCCTTAATAGTTCTTTTATATAAAAAATGATAGTATAACACTAGATCTTTCGTTCCTTGTAACCCCAAACATTTCTAAAATAAATTATTGAGATAAGTTATGTGGTTTAGCAATGACACTATGCAAAAAAATGTTCTAATGCTATTGTTAAATTTGTGAGGCATGGCTCAATATTAGTTAAACTAACTGAGTAATGTTTTAATGAACTAAACCAGCTGCAACTCTATATTTTATTTTTTTCATCAATAACAAAATAAAAGCAAGCAAGCAATAAAGTGTACATATTATTCCTTCACTGAAAACCATATTTGTATGAAGGTGGTTCAAAAGTAAAACCAGGCTTTGATAAGTTTCTGTTTACTCTTTTAATTGCTTAATTATCACCGGAACAGCTTACCTAAATAATTTTCATTCAAGCAACATCTGTGTACACAATACAAGCCTTGCTATTTATAATTATGAGCATCTCTAAAATCTCCTTCCATGGGGACACTGATGAAATTTAGATGCAAGTCAGATGCAGAGTAAACATCACATGCACTTTTCTGCAGATCAGTGTTCTTGATATTTTACTCTGAACTGTTATATAAGCAACGCATCATAAATCAACCATTTAAACAGCTAAATGTATGGTGTTGAGAAAAATTCCTCAGATTAACCTCAGGTATAAAGTAAATATATTTATTTTATAAGCTAGCAAGTGGTAAGGAATGTCATGTACAGTGGGAATGGATTCGCACAAACTGATTTTTAAATTTATTTGCACTGTGGCTTCATAAAAACCCTATTGAGATCACAGTTTCAAGCTGATTATCAGAAAGTTGAAAAACATTTCTCTTAAAAGTGAGTTACCAAAGCCTGTGTGGATTAAAATGTGTTCAATGAAGACAAATGAGCATAAGGACTCTACCGAACAATGACTGTCCAGTGACTAGCTATCATTTTATTTCAAAAAAATATTCTTCAGTTTTACGTACAGTAATATCAGTTGTCTAGTAGCAGTCTTTACTGTACATGCTGTAGTCATGAGTTAATGAAAAATGAAGATCAAGTGAATTAGGTAATAGGCCAGAAAATTAGTCAACTTTTTTCTCAGTGGAATTTGACATAATATATGCATATTTAGTCACTCCTTAAACATTTTCTAGCAACATACAGGAAGTTGTGTAATTACTTGATTTGTTTTCCAGACATGAGTGACACTCCAATTCTCTAGTCAGAGTCTGCAGGCAACAATAAAACAGGTATAGTTATTCCAACACATATTTCAAATGTGGATTATCATGACACAATGAGCAGCTTAAATTTCTCCTACTAAAATAATTATAAGTGACATTTACTGGGTATCTGGGTGTTTATAATTGTGTCTTCTGCTATTTCAGGTGGGAGCAACACTGACCTAAAGAGTAGATGGAATTCCCGTTGAATGAGAAAAAAGCAAAACAAAAGCAGGACACAGTCAATCAATGGAGAAACACATTATCTGGCCTGAAAAGATTGCACCTATTTTGGAACATCCTGATAAAAAAAATACTTCAATTGAAGGTGGAATAATTTTTAGAAAAGGAGAGGACCAGGAGATGAAATGTTATTTTTAGCAAGACATACATTTCCCAGGAGAGACACCACAGTGTATAATTTTGGTTGACTTTGAAATTAGACATGGGGTGTCCTTAGTGCATTCCACATTGTCCTGCCTAAGGCAAATTACTTTTATTTTGGGATCAGATGAGGAAGCGAAAACAAATCCGGGAACAGCTACAAAAAGAACCAAAAGAGACAAACCGATCTTTTGCCAATCCAAACAAATGAGCCAAAAATCAGAATTGTAAGCCATAAAGAAATTCCGAAAACTGAACATAAGTATACCAAGAAGCACACAGCAAGTATTTTTAGATTTACCCAAAAACAGATATCCAACAGTGCATAAATTACCTTTTTCTGTCAGATTGCACTGATTACATCACATGAGCATGCTCCCAGGGACTACTGGGAGATTTCCTTAGTAATGGCCGACGCGAAAATCACAAAATGGTGCCTCCCATAAGTATTTAAAATTGTACCACAGAAAGATGCAAAACAATTCAAACTTAGTCAGAAGCAAAGTGTCACAGATGTACGGGGACACTGCCCGGCCGGGACGCCTGGACAGTCCCCAACTGGGACAATACTTCTCCTCGGCCACGAGAGGGCAGCCGCCCGGGTCTATTTGGGGGCCACAGTGACGGAGCTGGGATGCCCGTGAGAGGACGTGGCCACCGCCAGGGGGCGCCCGGACAGTTGTAGAATCCTGGATGGCAGCACTTCCGCCACACCAGGAAGTGCTGCCGGAAATAATTCCAAGAAGACCAGGGGCTTTCCTGACACTTCCGCCACACCAGGAAGTGACGTCAAGGGGAGCACCTGGGGCTCATCTGGGTCCTGATAAAAGGGGCCGCCTCCTTCCAGACAATGAGCCAGAGTTGGGAGGAAGGAGACAAAGCTTGTGAGGAGGAGGAAGGAGGTCGAGAGAGAGAAAGAGAAAGGAAGAAGAGGAAGAAAAGAAAGAGAGGTGCTGAAAGAAGGCATTGTGGTTGCAGTGGGAAAAATAAATAAACAAGTGTGTTTTGGACATCCTTGTGTCGGTCTGTCTGTGTTTGGGGGTACAGTTTCCACAAAAGATAGGATGAAATAAATGTTGGAATCACACTCCTTGACCTCATAAATCCCTGAATAGCCACCAAGAAGTCCCTGAAACGTTTCCTCAGGAATGCACAGAAAATTAATAAAGAACACCAATTACATTACAATACCCAATCTTACCCCAAAAGAATCTGACAGAGATTATTTCAACCAAAATGGTTACTACTTAATTTTCTGCCAGGTTATAACTAAATATCATTTGTACCATATACGCTTGTGGTAGCAACATTGGACAACCTTGCATATTACAATAGATGGAATAAACACAAATAAATATGGAAGATCGTTATTTGTGAATCAACCATCCTTACTGTTAAAAAGTTGTTTGCCAAAATAAGTACTCTAAAGTAAAAATAATAAAAAAAACATACTAACTCTCCGGATATTATTCACAATTTTGGACGATCAGGAAGTATACAGCGTTATACTGTTGCATTGATGACACCACAGGCTGTACCCTCCTAGTCATACATGCAACTGGAAACAAAACATCACAGTAAGAAGTTAAATAATTTTAAAGTTCCTAAATACATTTCAAATAATTTTCAGACTGACAAAACAAATTATACACATATCAAAACACCACAAAGTAACTCACTTAGACCAAAAAAGACACAGGAAAATGACAGAAAAAATTAAATATAATTTCAGATTATAATAGAAACAGAACCTTTTTAACCATAAAGAGACCTAATCTAGGCCTTTAAAATGTTAAAATAATTCAATAACAGTTCAAAACATTTTTTTCATTCTCTCTTTTTATTCATTTTCAATCATTGAACAGCTTGGGTTCTGTCCATTTTAATAATTATTTAATGAATTTACTTTGGTGTAATGGAAAGGCAAAACATGCTTGAAACTGCTTGCCTCTTAAACAAGGACATCCTGTTTTATAAAAAAGCACACAGACAAATCCCAAAAGTACTACTGAATCAAAAAAAACCTCACTACTGATATCTTTACCATTTTCAACATAAAACAATTGCTGAAATAAAGGCTTAAACATTACTATAAAAATATGACTCTCAAACTCACCACCTGCAACCGACAACTGTATATTTTGGATTGTCATCTAAAAAACGAATGAGCTAGACTACATATTTGGATGGTTAATGAACAGCGGGTCCAGAAAATTCATGACACTGAACATGTAGCAAGACCAAAATTTATGAAAACAATTGAAATTAAAGACCACAGCAAACATAGACTAAAACATTTCAAAGTTGGGCTCAACTAGTCAAAATAGTATTAAGAAAACACAGCATTCCATCAGCAAATAAATGCATATAATATATAGGTATTTTACTCTGTGTACTGACTATACAATAGGTAGTTAGTTGAAAATAGGTAGCAAGAATCAGAAAAAAGAATGGAGTTAAAATAGCAAAACTGCAAGTCAAAAAGACAATTGTCAAAGTCAAATTAAAAAACTGAAAATCAAAGGCAAAACTTGTGTCCAAAAACCAGTAATAAAAATTGTCAACAATAAAGAAGATATATTTGGTCCAATTGCAGATAAGGAATAGCTGTTATGGGGCACTTTATAGTGGAGCCCCGATGATGTCAAAAACGGCAATTACTGGGAGCATTATGGGATACAATTTCAATGGAACCAGCAGGAGTGATAAGGGAGGGTCTACAGGACAGTAATGCGACCATCTTTGTTATATGGGTTGGAGACAGTGGCACTGACCAGAAAGCAGGAGACAGAGCAGGAGGTGGTAGAGTTAAAGATACTAAGATTTGCATTGGGTGTGATGAGGATGGACAGGATTAGGAATGAGTACATTAGAGGGTCAGCTCAGGTTGTTCGTTTGGAAGACAAAGTCAGAGAGGCGAGATTGTGTTGTTTTGAGTATATGCAGAGGAGAGATGCTGAGTATATTGGAATAAGGATGCTAGGGATGGAGCTGCCAGTCAAGAGTTAAAGAAGAAAGCCTAAGAGAAGATTTATGGATTTGGTGAGAGAGGATATGCAGGTGTTGGGTATGACAGTGCAACAAGCAGAGGAAAGGAAGATATGGAAACAGATGATCCGCTGTGGCAACCCCTAATGGGAGCATCCAAAAAAAGAAATGAAGAAGAAATAAACTGCTCAAAAAAATTAAAGGAACACTTTGAAAACACATCAGATCTCAATGGGAAAAAGAAATCCTCCTGGATATCTATACTGATATAGACTGGGTAATGTGTTAGGAACGAAAGGATGCCACATCGTTTGATGGAAATGAAAATGATCAACCTACAGAGCCCTGAATTCAAAGACGCCCCAAAAATCAGAGTGAAAAAATTATGTGGCAGGCTAGTCCATTTTGCCAAAATTTAATTGCAGCAACTCAAAATTGTACGCAGCACTTTGTATGGCCCCTGTGTTCTTGTATACATGCCTGACAACATCGGTGCATGCTTCTAATGAGATGACAGATGGTGTTGTGGGGATCTCCTCCCAGATCTGGACCAGGGCATCACTGAGCTCCTGGACAGTCTGAGGTGCAACCTGGTGGCATTGGATGGACCAAAACATAATGTCCCAGAGGTGTTCTATTGGATTTAGGTCAGGAAAGTGTGGTGGCCAGTCAATGGTATCAATTCCTTCATCCTCCAGGAACTGCCTGCATACTCTCACCACATGAGGCCAGGAATTGTCGTGCACCAGGAGCCACTGTACCAGCATAGGGTCTGACAATGGGTCCAAGGATTTCATCCTGATACCTAATGGCAGCCAAGGTGCCTTTGTCAAGCCTGTAGCGGTCTGTGTGACCCTCCATGGATATGCCTACCCAGACAATCATTAACCCACCACCAAACTGCTCATGCTGAATGATGTTACAGGCAGCATAATGTTCTCCATGGCTTCTCCAGACCCTTTCACTTCTGTCACGTGCTCAGGGTGAACCTGCTTTCATCTGTAAAAAGCACAGGGCACCAGTGGTGCATCTGCCAATTCTGGTATTCCATGGCGAATGCCAATCGAGCTGCATGCTGCTGGGCAGTGAGCTCAGGGCCCATTAGAGGACATGGGGCCCTTGGGTCACCCTCATGAAGTCTTTCTGGTTGTTTGGTCAGAGACATTCACACCAGTGGCCTGCTGGAGGTCATTTTGTAGGGCTCTGGCAGTGCTCATCCTGTTCCTCCTTGCCCAAAGGAGCAGATACTGGTCCTGCTGATGGGTTATGGACCTTCTATGGCCCTCTCCAGCTCTCCTAGAGTAACTGCTTGTCTCCTAGAATCTCCTCCATGCCCCTGAGACTGTGCAGGGAGACACAACAAACCTTCTGGCAATGACACGTATTGATGTGCCATCCTGGAGAAGTTGGACTACCTGTGCAACCTCTGTAGGGTCCAGGTATCGCCTCATGCTACCAGTAGTGACACGGACTGTAGCCAAATGCAAAACTAGTGAAGAAACAGTCAGAAAAGATGAGGAGGGAAAATGTCAGTGGCCTCCACCTGTTAAACCATTCCTGTTTTGGGGGTCATCTCATTGTTGCCCCTCTAGTGCATCTGTTGTTAATTTCATTAACACCACAGCAGCTGAAACTGATTAACAACCCCCTGTGCTACTTAACTAACCAGATTAATATCCCATAAGTTTCATTGACTTTATGCTATACTCTGATTAAAAAGTGTTCCTTTAATTCTTTTGAGCAGTATATATACACACACTACATATTTTTTTTCTTATGGGGAAGAATCTGGATGAAATCGTTAACCTAATTTCCATTTGCACTAGAATAAAGAAGCGCAACCCACAGGAACAATGATGTCACCTTCCACCTGAGCCAACCAATGCTCTACCACTCCACTTTCGCCTATGTATATAAGGTAACTTTTCATCAGAACCCCGTTGTAGCAGACCAAGGGATCACGAAGAGGGAGAAATCCTGAAACTGAGACCATTTCCATAATTTTAAAGCCTTTTTTTTCTCTTTACTGTTTTTTTTTTTTTTTTGCCAACCAGACTTGGACAAATATAGAAGACATATGCGGCACCCCAATTCTTTCCCTGTTTATCTTGTCCCTCTTTTACTGTTTATATGTCATTTTTGTAACAACTCCACAGAATACCTTAGTTAAGATCCCAGTACATCTTAAAAAAACAGAATAAGCTCCAGTAATTTGTACTTGGCACAGCAAGCTATGTAGTACATCTTGTTGTATTTCTTAAAATGTTTTGTATACTCCCTGGATAGCAACAGTGATGGGCTCTTGCAAGTTGTACTTTTCTTCTAAGTACGTCCAACTCAAAATAAATAATTTTACTTCATAAATGTAACACTTTACATTTACAGTACTTACATTAAATTTTACTGGCCCAAATCTGAATTCTGTTCTAGTCTATCTGTAATCATTGTACTAACCAACATTTCCATGGTTTAAAAAAAATTAGCAATTGCAGTCATTGAAGCTGAGCAAATGTTTGTGGACCACCTATAACTTTACCCAACAGAGCCTAATTCATAATTCTGTTAATTTATTGCACTGTAAGTTTATTTTTAAGTGTTTGAAAAGGAACAAAATTATGCAATGCAGGAAAAAACAATGCCATAGAAGAGATTGTTTGTACCTTCATCCACAGACATTTTCTCAAACATTTATGAACAATTAACTTCATCAAATGAAATGTACATACACACTTTTCTTTCATTTTTTATTTTTAGTCATGTGCCTCATTCTTTGTGTGCATCTTTTTTCATTCAATTTATTTTATCTAATGTTAGTATCACTTATCCCACAATAAGATTTAATTTTTTTGCATTGTTGAATAAAAGAAGTCTACTATAATCTCAAAACACTATATTCATATTCTTGAATTATAATTCGTATTCTTCTTTATAATCTTCTGTCACTCCACTATTTAGGTGCTCACCGTTATCCATTTTGACATACTTATTTATGTCCAATCTTCTCTCTAGCGTACAGCATAACTACTTTTTACATCCAGTGTACCATAATTGTTTCTAGCTCACAGGAACTAGGAAGAAATGAGGTAGTTTTAAATTTTACTGCAGATAATGACAATGTAACTTATTTGGCAAGAACTTTTATGAATTTCCCTTTAAAACTTAATACATAAGATGGGAACAAAAGAGAATTAATCAAATTTGGTTTATATTCTCCTAAATGCAGAGTCCTGTTGGATATTTTTTTTCAATATTTTTAAATGAGCTATAGATTTGTCAAAATCGCTTGCTTTTTTCCTTTGTTAATTTATTTGGTATTTATTTTACTTTTCTTGCCTTTTCATTATCTGTGTTTTAAGGGTAGCTGTGGTAGAAGCAAAGACATCAAAGTGTGGAAATGGATAGCTCATAACATTAGAAAATGAATAACAAGACACCAGCACTCTCTGACAACCTCCGCACATTAATTTGAACGGCCTGTTCTTTTTGGATAATGGTTTCCTTGTCTTTAGGGTATTTTCTGTCTTTCAAAGCAGGGCTTTTTTTTCTCATAAAATTCCGGCCTCTGAACACATCTGCAGTTGCAATTCCCTAAGTTTACTTTCTACTTATTTTCTGGTGGATTAGGATTTTCCTTTCCCAATCGCCAGATTGCTCAACTAGCAACTGAGGAGTTATGCAGCACTTGGCTTGTTTCCTCGCAAAAAATCTGGAATAACAGCAGAACCTTTGTCTTGTTGTTGTTTGAGTTTTGTCTGCATTGTGTTATATTTGAAAGGCTGTGGAAAACATCATTACATATTTAATGTGTTTTCAATTTCTTATGATAAATAGAAACAATATTGTTATAATTTCTGCACTTTACAGTAAATGTAAAAGGCAAAGAATGATTCAGCCCACAAGCACAAATGTGCAGCGCTAAACCTTGCTCAGGTTTTCATATTGCTAATAGCAACGCCAGATGTTACATCAACGTTATGTTTATTCAGCGTGGCAACTATAAAGAGCTCACAAAATCATCTCTCTTTTAAAATCCAGCCAGATTATTGTGATTTTACAGTATATTGCTTTACAGAATAGTTTTCTATAAAGTTTGCTTAAAGTAAACATTTCTTGATTGCATTACTTGACTGATATTTTTTTTTTTTGGTAAATTAAACTTTATCACTGAGTTCTTGCTGAACAGATGTATTATAAAATGAGGATGAATTAACTTGCACCAGTTTTTATGGTTTTGATTGTTTGATTGACTGACAGATAGCAATGATGTTTGAATAAAAAAAGATTACAAAAAGAGATGGATAAATGACTGATTGATTGAGCTGCTGATTGATTGATGTTAAAATTTGTTTTAAATAAGTGCACAAATTTCATCAGAAAGCATACAGCTGCTTTTATATTTTAGTATATTGTAAACCTTCAAACAAAATTAAATTCTTTTTTTCTTTGGGATGCTGCAAACCACTCAGTGCAGCCTGACAACTGCAGAGAACTGGAAACAGAGTCTGCACATTCTGCCCATGCCCCTTTGAACTTTTTCCTCGTGACTTGCTTTTCTCCTATAAATGAAATATGAATCTGGTTAATTGGCAACTCTACATTGGCATGGTAAGAGCAGATGTAGTGGCATATGCCACTTATATCAAGTCCATGGTGGTCTTGTGCTCAGTATTATAGGCGTACACTTTGGCTCTAAACAACTCTGTAAAGAAAAACACAGGTTTAGAAAACAGATACTTTTTTTCTTTCTGGCATTAACCTACAAAATAACTCTGAATAACAACTTATTTGAAAATGTTGCCTTTTCGAAATTTAGTTTAAAATGAAAGAAAGTATCTACTTTGCCTTGACATTCCAAATTCAGCTCAAATAATTTCAAATTAAGCTCAAATGAATTGAGCTTTTGAATTAATTTACTTATCACTATAATTGGCTTGGATGCCTTTCATAAACCTGTTTAGATAAGGTCCTGCAAATAATTGTTTATAAAAGAGGTCAAACAGCTGTCCATACAAGTACACAGTTCAATTCTATAACAATTTCCTATAATTATGAAAGGTCTAGTAGCAAAGAATCTAATGGCCATCATGGCAGATATTCTACGTAATTCAATGGCCGGGATTAAAGGTTGTCTGAGTCTGCTGGTGAACTTCTCCTCGGACTGCAAGGTCCAGAAAGGGATAAGACGAGGAGAATACAGTTTTAAAGGCCACTGAGATTTAGTGTTTTTAAAGACAGTTTCCTGCTGTGTTTCAACAGATTATTTATGGATTTGTTTTTAATCTCCACCTGTTCACTTTTTACAGGATTATTTCATTATTAAATTTTGCACTGCACTTTTTGTCTTGTTGGTTTGGTTGGTTTTTAATAAAAAAACACTACAGCACTTTTTATACCTTCCCCTTGCTTTGTGTGTTTGTCCTTAACTTCCAGCCTCATTCTTGTAATGACTAGTGACAATATTGGGTTCAAAAGGCTCCCAGAGAGAACCGGAAGCACTGTTACAACCACCAATGGGAGGATGACTAGCATCACATTGTGATTTTGGACAAGTCCCAGCTAAACTTATTAAACCATGAAGGATGGATCAGTGTATTGAGGCACTCTGGTGAAAGGCTCCTGGAGGGCATGCATTTTGAAACACCTTAAGGTTCCATCACCAGGTGTTTTGGTGGGGGGTCTCTTTCGGTTCCCAAAAAGCTTTTGGACTAGGGTCTGTGATTTGTTTGTTCTGTCAATCATCGACATGCACTTAAAATGCTTGTCCTCCAATTCATTTGTCCCTTTACTTTGGTTGGTGTAATCATCCACTACCCACTTGCTACATACTCTTGACACTCTCGCTCACATTTCAATCAACATAAGCACAAGATGTCCCAGGATTACCTGCCTTTCTGTATACCCATAATTCTCTTTCTTTTGAGAACTGGATGTATGGCTGTCGTTCTCTTTGCAAGGGGAATGTCTGGTCCCTTTACAGGGATGGCTACCACTCAGAGGTTGGCAGCTAGTTTGCAGGCTTGGCAAAACACCTTTACCTGACAAAACTGCCATCCAAGAATCAAGCACGAAGACAAGTTATGTGCTGGCATTCAAATTAGCAAAGACCAGCAAGCATTTCTCCGAAGGGGAGTTTCTCAAAGAGTGCATGGTAGAAACAGCAGGTGTATTGTGTCCTGAGAGCAAGAACAAATTTGAAAAAATTAGCTTATCATGCAGGACAGTGACTTGCCGTGTTGAGCTAATTGACAAAGGCTTACCTAGCAAGTTAAACAAAAAAGTGGAGTCATTTGCATTATATTCCTTGGCATTGGATGAAAGTAATGACATAAAGGACACCGCTCAGCTTTTAATTTTTATCAGAGGGATTAATGACAATTTTGAGACAATGGAGGAGTTTTTGGCCATGGAATCCCTAAAGGGGAAAACGCGGGGAGAGGACTTGTATGACAGCGTGTCGGGGTCATCAATAGGCACAAGCTACCTTGGAGTACGCTCGCCAGCGTTACCACAGATGAGTCGCCAAATCTGACTGGAAAAAACGTTGGGTTGCTCAAAAGAATCTAGGAGAGGGTGAAGGAGGACAACCCTGAATAAGAGGTAATTTTCTTACACTGCCTAATCCACAAGGAAGCACTATGTAAATCCGTACTGCAGCTTGACTACGTAATGAAGCCAGTTGTAAAACTCGTTAATTTTAACTATTTGAGCGAGGGGACTTCAGCATAGTCAGTTTATTAAGTTTTTTGAAGAAATTGACGCTGATCACCAGGACTTGCTTTCCACTCCAATGTCCACTGGTTATGTTTGGGGAAAGTATGTCGACGAGTGTGGGAGCTCAAACAGGAGATTCTCATTTTTGGAGCTACTTGAGAAACCTGACGATTTTCCTGAGCAGAGTGACACAGATTGGCTTTGTGATTTAGCTTTTGCTGTGGACATACTGACACACATGAATGAGCTGAACATGAAGCTAGAAGGGAAAGACCAGTTTGTGCATGAAATATACACAAACGTCAGAGCCATCAAAACCAAGCTAGCTTTATTCTCAAAGCAAATGTCAAACAACTCATTCGTTCATTCCCCCACACTGGCTACGCTGAAAGAGGCCCCTCGACTTGTGAAAAAATACAGGAAATCATTGGACGACCTGCATGGAGAATTCTACTGTTGGTTCTCTGATTTTGGAAGAATGTCACTTCAGCTGGTGTCCTGTCCCTTCACACAAGACCCTGAAACGGTGCCACAGGAGTTGCAGATGGAACTGATTGATCTCCAATGTGACACCATCTTAAAGGAGAAGTTCAACTCTCTTAAACTGGATGGGTTTTATGCTTCATTAAGCGCAGCCAAATTTCCAAACATCCAGAAGATGACACAGAGGATGCTGGTGATGTTTGGCTCTACGTGTGTGTGTGAACAGATTTTTAGTGTGATGAACACCAACAAAGCACCCCACAGATCCCAGTTGAGCAATGAACACCTCAGATCTGTTCTGAGAACTGCCACAACAAAACTAACACCAGACTTCGATGCACTGGCAAAAAAGGGTGATCAACAACACTGTTCCCACTAAAAACGAATGTAAATATTAACACTGCAATGCCTTTTTATGTTTATATTTGATATGTATGCATCTAGTGCTGGCCCGGCCCGTCTGTCAAATTTTAAAACTCAATTTGGCCCCTGAGCCAAAAGGTTAGACCACCCCTCGGACTAATATGAAGTGATTTTCCCAGTGTTGCAATTTTAATGGTCAGCAGTGTATTAAGTAACACATTCTTTGGTGCAACAAAGAAAACGGCACCATCTTATGAGGACAGATTTAGAAATACTGATTGTGACATTTATCAGGATAAAGAAACAAAAACAGAGCCAAAAATAGCAAATCCTTAAGCAGCATGATTACAGATACTGCAGTGTTTCTTTGATATGCTCTTGTTACACAATTAAAAAATTTTGCTGTACAAATTTAAATGAGAAATTAAGAGAAAATATCCCTCTATTAAATATAAAGAGATTAACAATTTAGAATTAACAAGGAAATCTAAAACAGCTAGAGGAACAGTATTACTCTGTAATAGTACTAATAGTATGATTGATGATATTCTTTATTATTTTGGAAGTATAGTATAAAAGATGCTTATGCCAGTAAAACAAAGATACTTTGGTTATTCAAAATGGCATTGACTGATTAAAAGTTGCTCTTTTACTTTTCATAGTCAGTTTCATTCACTATAAAATTTAAAGCCTGCAATAAAAAAAAATAATTGTGATTAATTGCTTTTTCTACTTTTTTCAGACCAGTTCTATGGTAGAAGTAATTTGTCTGAGTGTTTGAAAACCTCTGCTTAAATCATGATTGCAATTATAACTTTATCAAAGTTCATTCACCTAGTCACAAAACTCTACCCGCTTACTATGAATGGTTTGTAAAACCTGAAAAATTCCCTAAAACATCTTGCACATGATTACAGACATCTTGATCAATGGGAGACAAATGGACTAACTAACCCTATTAGTGACCATTCACCCCACAACCATTTTTGGGAACAAGCACTGGACTGTGCTTTGGAGAAGTGATTGTAAATGGGGCCACAGAGATTGTTTCTCAGACTATAGATTTTAATCAATATTTTTTTAATCCATGCATTATGTAATTTTACAATTTAATACAAGTATATACTTCTGTGAAGTTATAACAATTAATTATTAAACAATATTAAATAAATATTAAACAAGGATAAGAACTGAATATAACTAAAGGGTTAACTAATTGGGGCGGCACGGTGGCGCAGTGGTAGCGCTGCTGCCTCGCAGTTAGGAGACCCAGGTTCGCTTCCTGGGTCCTCCCTGCGTGGAGTTTGCATGTTCTCCCTGTGTCTGTGTGGGTTTCCTCCGGGCGCTCCGGTTTCCTCCCACAATCCAAAAGACATGCAGGTTAGGTGGATTGGCGATTCAAAATTGGCCCTAGTGTGTGCTTGGTGTGTGGGTGTGTTTGTGTGTGTCTTGCGGTGGGTTGGCACCCTGCCCAGGATTGGTTCCTGCCTTGTGCCCTGTGTTGGCTGGGATTGGCTCCAGCAGACCCCCAGGACCCTGTATTCGGATTCACCGGGTTAGAAAATGGTTGGTTGGTTGGTTAACTAATTGTTGCTTCAATCCTGGGCACATGATGCTTTTGCCTCATTTTAGAGGAGCCACCAAGATAGTTGCTAAGGTTAAAATGAAGTAGATGAGTAACAAACACCCCTCTAGAAAGCAGGAATGTAACAGAAAAGCATAAAAGCAAATGAATTATTTTACTGAGTGCTCACCCCATGGAATGAGACATTTGTGCATACCTATGTGCAAATAAAGAACCATTCTGCATCTTCATCTGGTCTCATGAATGACGTCTTAAAAATAGAGGAATGTGTTTTCTACTACAAGACTTGAAATACTGCTCACAATTTCAATTACATTAGTTGATTCTTTAAAAGCCAGCTAATAAAAGAAAACACATTTAATAGCACACTTCTACAAAACTGAAAATTACCCAATAGCTTGCAATATTTAGTTTATTGAAAATACAGAAATGGCAAACTTTTTTGGCATTGCTGGATGTTTTCTATATAAAGGCATTGATGCCAAAGAAAATTCAATAATTTATAGCACACAGGTATCAATAGCAGAATCCAATCTTTACTTACTGTACAACCTTCATTAAATAATAACATTCATAACATCATAACACTGATTGGTGCTGCTGCCGCTCTAACAGGTACATACAGGTACTTTAACTTTTACAAATGCATCCTAAAATATTTCATGAAGCATAACTGAATAAATTTTCATATAATGTAACCTGTTCATTGTATTGTGAAGTCACTGATTGGGTAAATAACCTAACAATAATCTGAATAAAAATGTTGGTAGATACACTGCAGATTATTTTAAGGGCTATAATATCAAAAACTTGCACTGTTTAATATTTATGTCAGTAAAGAAATGTCTGGACCTTTCCTAAATTTGCATGTGAAAACATGAAACGATCTACTTATTTGCTTCTTAGTACCAGAGCACCACAGTATGACATCCCACAACCAGGGTTACAGTGATTGAACTGTATTCTAACTACTAACTTTATTTAACTTCTGAAGTCTGACATCTCAATGCTTTAAAACGACTGCATTTTTTGTCTGTTTCCTTGACAATATATACAGTACAGTAATTCCATGTTTTATTTTTACTGGATGTGAAGGTAATCTTTGAAAACCTCATATGTTTTTTACTTATGAATTTACTCATGACACACTGAGTAAACTAGCATTAAAAAAATGAGACTAGGTATATGAATACATAATTTGTGTAAGTGTCTTCAGGTAATTTTTTGGGTAAATACATACAGAGTGGCAGCATAAGAGTAGAGAGTGGGTAATAGTAAATCCATTGCGGAAAACAGTAATCAGAACTGGCTTTTAAATACAACACCATTTTACATCTGTAATGCTAATTGTAGCTACATGGAGCTAACTGTAAATTCTCATATTACTTCTTTGCCCTTTAAGTTTCAGAAAAGCATGACCACATACTTTAAAGCCAAAACATATTTTTTTCCAGTTAATGTTGCTTGATATGACATAGGAAACTTACAAACCAGCATGAAAGTGCAAATGTCTCTCCTCATCCCTTGCATGTAACATTCTGGAAAATTAAATATAACATTTTCTCACACCAGGGGTGAAGATTGCTGGGTGGGCAGCAGGCATTGTCTTTTGCATTGACTATCTCTGCAGGAAGCCTAGAGGCTCTAAAAATGACAGGAATGTCAATCTGTCACAACAAAGTGCAAGAATCTGTGATGGGGAAAATGAGGGGGTACAGCCTGCTGAGAACCTCCTGGTAATACACATACCACATTAAGATGGGAATAAAAGGGCAAATGAGTCATGCAAACAAGAAATAATTTAATGTTACAAGTCTGTTTCATTATAAATTTCACATTTTGGGTAGCTGAACATTTACAACTGGAAATACTCCATGCATCACAAACAAAGTTTACAAGGTCAGCATAAATCAGTCAGCAAAGTACTACAAATTAATACATTACTAATTAATTTTACTATTAAATGACTGTACTTTGTCGGAAAACTTCATCACTGAGAAGTTTTTCCAACTAATCCATTTGAGATATTAAATATTTTAAAATTCAATTCATTCAGTAGATAGCACACAGAGAGTGTGCTTCAATTGAAATAAAAATCTACAGCTAAGTAATACAAACAGGGATTACAATCTTAATATGGCATGTTAGGCAAAAAATATGTTCACGTCTATATATGTATGGCTGGAGGATTTTGAAGGAACCCAGAGACACGCTTTACATTCTCTGTACAAGCACATTTTGGAGACTGGAAACATAACCTATCATAACATATTATCGTACCCAAACCTCTCTTTACACAATATGTACTTGACCTCAAATGAGACAAACAGTGTTGGAATACTTAAAAATGTAAAATGAAATTGAAATGTATTGGGGATAAGTAAAGTAGTAGGAGGTAACACTGTCAGTTGTCCGCTAGCTTCTGGCAATAGACCTAACCCTTGACATCCTGTAACCCAGGACAGAGTATACATGATTACTTTGTGCTAAAATCACGCAATCTATAAAATCATGCTTCATGAAGGACACGAGAGCCAAAGTTGAAGGAAAAGCAGAAAGGGTTGTGAGGAACCAAAAGAAAATATATATTCTGCACATAAGTACATTGTGCTGCTTTATTGCCTCACAGTTCCAGGAACACTGATTCATTTTCCCAGTCCAATCTCTATGTATGTGTGTTTTAAACATTCTCTGCATGACAGTGTCTACTTTCTCTGGGAAATCTTATTTTTTCCTAAATCCAAATAACATGCAGGTAATGCTAACTGTCAACACTACATTGACTGAGTAAGTGAGCATGAGTGACTTCATGAGTTTTACCAGAGATGGACTGGCATCCCATGCAGAATTGACTGCTGCCTTGAATTCTACGCTGATGGAATAATAACTGCCGTGAGAAGACTATGTGATAAAATAAGGCAGTTCAGAGTATGGATGAGTTATAAATATATCATATATCAGTTAGTTTTGTCTTGTCAGAGTTTCTATATTATCTCAGCATCTGTACAGGTTATTTTCCAGATGCTGCAATGTTCTCCCCAAGTCCCAAAGATAAACCAGTTAGATTAACTGGCAATGTGATGTTGGATTCAGCTTTGTACCTCTGGGACAAGCTGTAGCACACGGACTCCTTGATTGGACTAAGTGAAATCAGAAAATAGATCCTGGGTTGAGTAAATACATGGATGGGTGCATGATTGTCAAAGGCAATGTTTATGGGAGAAAAAATTCCAATAAAACACTTTATATAAATCACTGACCTCTGCATAATTTGGCTACATCTGAAATAACCATGACACAAATCTTAGTCTCTAAAAACAAATTCCTCAATACCTCACTACAATAATTTGTGATATTTTTTTTACTGCAGGATATTCATATTACCTTTTTGTAACACCAAATACAAAAACTGCTGCATACCTACACATAATTTGTTTACAATCCTATACTAGAACATGCACAGCACAGTTTTACTAATCCTGCAGAAAGAGCACTCATAAAAATTTATTTTTTTAAGTTCATACATAACTTAGAAAAGTACTTTCCCAAATCTTTTGAAGAACAAATTCTTTATGAATGACCATGACTCTTAGCTCTCCAAGGACAGTAGTAATTTTATATTGCACTGTACTATTTTTATTGCTGCCTTTATTCAAGAATACATAAATCATTGTTGGATAAGACATTATAACAAAAATTATAACAAAATTGAATGCCATGTATTTAATATGGAATGCAAGAAATGCAAGTATTGCAGTTAGTCTAATAGCTAGGTGGAGAAACTTGCCACAAGATAACCACACCCGTTTCTCACCTGAGAATCTGGCCAAGGCACAGCTTGGATAACCTACTTCAGTTGATCCCAGTTTGGAGGTTTAAGAACACAAAGACTGAAATAGTCACGCAAGCATGAAAGATGTTTATAGCAAAGTATTGAAGAGCAAAGTGGCAAATGACAGAATAGATGTTGAGCACACTGATGCAGATTAATACTGCCTGTGTGCTGTAGTATAGTTACTTGTTAGTTCATTTCTTAGCTTTAACATAGGGTGGAAAGTTCTCTTAGTACCATACCAAATGCCCATTAACCACTCAAGTCTTTTCAATGGTAACTGCTTGGTTTCCATAGGCACTTTACTTCTCTTTTCAATCATATGTACTATTTCTCTTTCATGAAGTTTTCCTTTGTGTCTTTAATGCTCCACGACTCTGAGCAGGAAACTTAGGTTTGAAAATGACAGATGAATGGAAGAGTATTTTGTAAATTGAGTGAAACATGTTACACTTTCATAAACTTAATAATAAGGTAAATTTAGATGAAATATAGCTAAATCTAAAATAGACAAATTTTTTAACTATGAAGCCAGTCAAGGAGAATAAAAAATAAAAAAATAAAAGCCAGCAGAATCGAAAAAGATCTAAAAAAGGAAATTGCAGAAGAAAAAGGAGGTGTATGATGCAAACAAGACAGTTAACTCCAGTATTAACTGGAAAGCTTATGAAAACATTAGATCAGTGATTAAAATGGATGCTAAGAATGCTAAAAGGCATTTAGAAAGAAATACTGTGGGATTGTAAAAGTAAGTCAACAAGAACGTGAAGTGCAAAAAGAAATCCTTTAAATTCACATTTTTAAAGGTTATATACTGTATATGAAGGGGTGGATAATCTCTCAGTAGGTACAGGGACTATTAAGGATGCATGCACTGACTTGAATATAGCACAGAGAAGATCTACTAGGTTAAAATGGCTGAAATCAGAAACAGTAGAATCTATTGGATATATACATAAACCCTTGACATGTATTTTACAGAAATCACTGCACTCTGTGGAAATCCTGTAATACTGGAAGCTAGAAAATGTTCATTATATCAAAACATAATTGGGTCAGTTTTAGCAACCATAGGCCAGTAAGCTTAAAATTCAATACAAGCCAAGTACAGATGTATTTGTTAACAGTCAATATGGTTTTAGACAAGGAAGACCGAGTTTCATTACTATGTCAGAATTCTAGAAGGAATCCTCAAAACAATTTGATAAAAAGTGCACAAGGTTTTATTTATTTTGATTTTCAAAAAAGCTTTTGATAAGAGTGAAACGGCTTACATAATAGAATCAACAGAATTATTACATATGAATGTAGGCAGAATTCTAAATTGTGTAGATAGATGGCACATTAAATTTAATGTCAACAAATGAAAAGCATTGCATTTGAAGTGAAATATTAAATCTGACTGCAAAATGGAGGGATCTAAAACTTATAAGTCCTTCTCATAGAGTGTACTTTTATGTCATAGTGGACTCCTTATTATCCACATCTAGACTGTACAAAAGCAAAAAGGCTAACGTAATGCGAGCTCTGCATCAGTCTGTCATTGTGAAAAAGAAGCTGAGCCGTAAGGCAAAGCTCTCAATTTACCAGTCGGTTTATGTTCCTACCCTCACCTATGGTCATGAGCTATGGGTAGTGACCGAAAGAACGAGATCAGAAATAGAAGCCGTTGAAATGAGTTTCCTCCGCAGGGTGTCTGGGCTTTCCCTTAAAGATAGGGTGAGAAGCTCAGTCATCCGAGAGGGGCTCAGAGTAGAGCCGCTGCTCTTCCGCATCGAGAGGAGTCAGATGAGGTGGCTCGGGCATCTGATCAGGATGCCTCCTGGACGCCTCCCTGGTGAGGTGTTCCAGGCACGTCTAATCAAGAGGAGGCCCCGGGGAAGACAAAAGGACACGCTGGAGAGACTATGTCTCCCGCCTGGCCTGGGAACACCTCGGGATTACCCTGGAAGAGCTAGAAGAAGTGGCTGAGGAGAGGGAAGTCTGGGCATCTCTGCTCAAGCTGCTGCCCCCGCGAGCCGATCTAGAATAAGTGCAAGAGGATGGATGGATGGATGGTAATGTAAGCTACACATTGCACTAATAAGGCTTCATTTGTAATATTTTGCTAATGCCTGGTCTCAGAATTAAAAAAGAAGATATTCTGTAACACTAGAGAAGATCAAAATACTAGAGAAATAAGCTATGACGTAAAATTAAAAGAACCGAATCTTTCAGTTTAAACAAATGAAGGTTAAGAGGAGACATAACAGTAGTGTTCAAAATTATGAAGGGACTTACTACAGCAAATTCCATTTGTTTAAACTGAGTTCAAGCAGCTGTAGTGACTGCATGAGGTGGCAGCAACCTTTAAAGAAACTGGAATTAGGAGATTTCACCAATGCAAAAATGTTAAGCCAAATATCATAACCAAAAATCTAATAATTAAGCAAACAGAGCTTAGGACATCTTTCAAGGGTTGCAGCCAGGAAACCAAAAGAAAGGAGGAACATGTAACCAGTACCAAAATCGGAAACTACAGTCAAAATATTCATATAAATGCAAAGGCCTTTTGGGAGAATCCAATCAAGGTACAACCAGCAAGTGAACAACATAACTTTTATAGTCTTGACCTGGAAACATTACATGCCATATACTTCTTATTGAGCATGGGTAGAAATGGCATAGCAACTATCACAAATGGAAGTGCCCAAAAGAAAAACAAAATGGTGTCACAGGAGGTCACTTATTTGCAACACTGATAAAAACATATCAACCATGTAAATATATGTAACATCAACATTCCTTGACCTATAAAACCCCTAAAACATTATTAAAATCATTTTTAGTGAAGGAGAATTTATAAAAAAAAAAGTCAAAAACAGAAAGCCTTATCATGACCTTGGTTTTTAACAGAGAAGTATAGATGGAAGAATACATTTTGCAAAAATGTCAGAAAAATTTTATTCACACAAAGAACCATAAATATATAAATGTTGGGTTGAATTACGTGTTCTCACCAAAACTGTTCTTGTGTTTTATTTTAAAGACATGCATTTTAACTTAACTGGCAACTATAAATGATCCCATTATGTGAATGGGTGCACAATTGTTTGTTCTGTGATTTACTACCATTTTGCCCTTGACTGTTCCTTGCTTTGTGCACAATACAGCCAGGTCAAACAATTATAAAATACATAAAATATATTCAAATATAACTTGCAATTGACTTGTACCTTGTCAAAGTTACTGTTTGCTTTGCATAAGATGCTTCTGGAATAGTTAACCTGAAAGTTGATGGACATTCAAATCAAATATTATTTGTTATTAAATGGCCAGTACCTCAACTCTAATGGCTGTGTCTTTAAGAAGAATATACAATTTTAAGAAGAATATACAAGATCAAACAAGGATAAATAAGCTAAAATTACATTAAAACAAATCAAAATGTAATATTTCAAAATTCATGTATCAAAGTAGTTATAGAATATATAGTTAATAGGTATTCTCAACTTAATAAAAATCATTTTAAGGCAGATTCTTTAATTGTAATCATTACTGAATTAATAAAAAACAGGTAATTTTGTGTAAGTTGCCTTTAAAATAAATTTGAAAAAATGCAAATCCACAGTTTTCCAACAATGCTGCGGCTGTCAACATATTAATCAAATCCATAAAGTCCTCAAAGCAATTACACCAACTAATGCATTTTGGTGCACAAGTTATATAATTCATGAATATTATACGCTTAACAGAGAGGTATGATAATGGAACAGCTCTCATCTGCTTCTCTAATGTATTTCCACTGTATATCCTGATAAATGGCTTAATGGGAATTAGGAAATATAAACTGTCATATTCTAAAACAGCTTTGTCCTCCTGACCAAAAAGATTTTATGGTAGGACATGTCCACAGTGCATACACTAAGGTGCCACTGAAGACTCTTTCTCAGGTTTGATGGTATTACACATGCCTAAAGTAGGACTTTCAAGAATGATTTTACACTCAGCCTATTTTCAAATTAAGTCTATTTTTTTTTAAAATCAGATCCAATATATGCATAACAGAGATCATTCAGCTGATGGGGATGCTAATTTTCAGTTCTTTAATTCCAATATTTGTCAGCACAAAAACAGTATACTTTTAACAAATAATAGTGTTACTCTGTCCATTCTTTCCTTTCAGTTCTTCAAATCATATTAGAAATTAATTCATGCATTTATCTCTAGTAGGATTGACTACTGCAATGCAGTGTTCACTGGCTGTTCAAACTGTTCTCTATACAGCCTCCAGTTAATCCAAAATGCGGCTGCAAGAATTATTACAAGAACAAGAAAATATGAACACATAACTCCAGTTCTTAAATCTTTACACTGGCTCCCAGTTAAGTTTAGGGCAGATTTCAAAATCCTCCTTTTAACATATAAAGCATTAAATGGCCAAGGTCCGGCTTACTTGTCTGAACTTATCATGACTTACAAACCTGAGCGCTCATTAAGATCTCAAGATGCCGGTCTGCTTAGGATTCCAAGGATTAATAAAATAACAGTGGGAGGTCGAGCTTTTAGTTACAGGGCCCCTAAACTGTGGAATGGTCTTCCTGCTTCCATAAGAGATGCCCCTTCAGTCTCAGCCTTTAAATCCCGGCTGAAGACTCACTACTTCAGTTTAGCATATCCTGACTAGAGCTGCTGATTAACTGTACACACTGCATCTCTGTTGTTAGTCATTAGCACTATAACATAAGTAACATGATAATTATAATTGAATACTAACCCTCACCTATTCTGTTTCTTTTCTCGGTACCCAAATGTGGCAATTGGTGCCACAGCCCACCTGCCAAGTTGTTTGCCTGCCTATGGTAAAGTCATCCCTGATGGAGGATCACAGGAATCATGGGAAAGAGGGGTCCTTTCATCGGAGCAACGCTTTCAGCCGTGGAATGGCCAAATGGGGAGGCAGCTAGATGGATGAGGTCTCCAGGACTCTAAAAATATCCAAACCTAATTATGTCATATCATCTACTGTTAAACCGTACTTCTAAAATTTTTATTATTATGCTGTCTTAAGGAATTGTTCTGTTCTGTATATTGTATTGTATTGACCCCCTACTTTTGACACCCACTGCACGCCCAACCTACCTGGAAAGGGGTCTCACTTTGAACTGCCTTTCCCGAGGTTTCTTCCATTTTTCCCTACAAGGTTTTTATTGGGAGTTTTTCCTTGTTTTCTCAGAGAGTCAAGGCTGGGGGGCTGTCAAGAGGCAGGGCCTGTTAAAGCCCATTGTGGCACTTCCTGTGTGATTTTGGGTTATACAAAAATAAACTGTATTGCATTGTAAACTGTATTACTAAATATTACCTCAAATGTAATTTTTGAATGTTAAGATGCTGTTATGACATATTGTTTATTGTTTCACCGAACTCTCAGCTCATATAAACAGTGTATTATACCAGGTTGGGTACAATAAGAGAAGATTCAACCACTTTTTTATTTTGTGTTAAAGAATCATCAATATTTAAAGTTTATTTAGAATAATATCATATAGAAATTAAAGAAAGTGTTTTCTATATTTATGACTTGTTTATGCAGCATCCCTTTAATACAATCTTTAATTATTAATTTTTAACAGTAAATCTTGAGCTGGGAGATATATACTATTTTGAGTCAGGTGCATGTTTTCCATTACAAACTATGTCTTAATATAAAGAAATTCAGCATATTTATTATTGACTACTTTTTATTACACAAGAAACATGAAAACAATTCTCATCTAATTCAACTTGGAGAAAATTAGGAGTCATGGCAAATACAATGAAAAATAATCCAAATAAGATATGAGTTTTTCATATCTTCATCCACACTACCACTATACATCTGTTACTATCCTTTCATATATTTCATAAGCAAAGTTCATGGAAGTAAATGGAATTCTAATCACAATACACAGGCATCAACAAAAGCTCTCTTTTGAATGACAAACAAGAAATTAGTATTTGCTACGGTTGGACAGAATTGATAGAGCTGCAAATACGTTATTGCTAATTTATACTACTTATATTAAAGCTTTTAACCCTATTAATTATATGAATGTCACAAGCAAAAAGCTCCAAAGAAATCCTGCAATTTACTGTACTGTATTGGTGAGGCAAGACATCCTTAGTGTATTAAGTTGAAAGATGTTATGTATCACATAATACATCCTTAGTTTTTACTGAGAAAAATAAATGATTCATGATACATTGCCCTTACCAACTGCAAAATGTGATTACAGAATCTGTACTTTAAAAATGCATAAAGTAGATAAGGCCACTTTACTCTGTCAAAGGCTTTCTCAGCCTCCAGAAATACTTGTTTGCAGAGAGAAAGGTTGCCTCATGTATTACATTCATGTTCTCATTAACATCAACTGAAAAACTCTGCCTCATTCAAATAAATTAGAAAAGGTACAATCTTGGCTAAACATAAAAACAAAACTCACACCAATCATTATTGAGTATGTATAGAGGGTGTTAATTGCTTATTTCAATGCCACCTGTAGTGGGTTTTGGAAGGTTACAGTGCAGATAACATTATATTATAGATGAACAGACAGCTAATACTTTGTGTCCCAAGGGGACAATTTAACCTTTCACAGTAGCTCAATAAATAAATAAATGGTATAACAACCAAACAATAAACTCTCTTAAACACATACAAGAATTGCCAAAAAGAAATAAAATTTCAAGTTTGACTACAAATAAAAAGAGCAGTTATAGTCAGAGTGAGGTATTATGCAGGCATATTGCAGCATATTGCTGTTGGTATAAAGGAGCTCCAGTAGCGTTTCTTGACACACTTCTGCTGAATTATTCATTGGCTGAAAATTCTCAGTGTTAGTGTGAGGATATTAGAGAGAGGATATGCAGCAATTATTCAAGCATTGTTCTAACACTGAATGATCAGATGAGTCAGTCAGTCATTGTCCGACCCGCTATATCATAACACAGGGTCACAGGGGTTTACTGGATCCAATCCCTGCCAGCACAGGGTACAAGGCAGGAACAAATCCCGAGCAGGGTGACAGCCCACCGCAGGGCGGACACACACACACACACAAACACACTAGGGACAATTTAGGACCGCCAATGCACCTAACCTGCATGTATTTGGACTGTGGGAGGAAACCGGAGCACTCGGAGGAAACCCACGCAGACACGGGGAGAACATGCAAACTCCACACAGGGAGGACCTGGGAAGCAAACCCAGGTCTCCTTACTGTGAGGCAGCAGCGCTACCTCTGCGCCACCGTGCCGCCCATGATTAGATGAGAAATAGCTAATTTTTTTCTGGATTTTTAGCTTACTACCTTAAAAACGACCACTTGCTCAGTCACTGTGGAATACTAACTGGTAACTGTGACAGCCAAGAGGCAGCTAATTTGCATAATAGTTTGCCACCTGCCAACTGTCGCTGGTCCTACCATTGTTACTTACCCTATGCTGCCATTACAGTATCGTCCACTTTGAAGTCACCACAGTACACTCTGAAACTGTTTTAAAATTACTATATTGTGTCCATGTGTTCCTGGACTATTCAAGTGAATTTCTTTCTCCAGTATGTGCACTTTTAAGCCAATAAATTATTCATTACTACCACATGAAGAGAAAATTCTGTTAAAATCAATTCAAGTCATATGCTACATTCACAGAACGTAAAATAATTTGTAAGGCTAAATTACTGGCACGTTGATATGTAATAAGTTGCCTACTCCTGTTTTTGTGGCTGCTATCATGGCTGTTAATAACTGTTCCCTAATTGTTTTACATTTTGTTCTAACATTTTTTTCAACTTTGCTGCTAAGTTCAAACTGTTTCCTTTGAAAATAATGGTTTCTTTATAAAGAACTGCTTGCAAGACTGATCTGACTAAACAGAATTTGATCTTTTAATAATGATTTTGCAATTTTACCATATGTTTCATTTTAAAAACAATAAAATTATTAAATCCTTATTTCTATCCAATTCTTTAGTTGTGTATGCTAGAATATAATTTGTGAATCTTAACAGGATATGTCTGAGAGTGTGTGAGTATATCAACGAGTGTGACAAGGGAAGCACTGGTGTTCCATGCAAGATTAGTTCTTGTCCTGTGCCTGATAGTAAAGTGAATATTTCAAAAGCACACAATCCTTGCATTGGATTAAGATGCATTGAAAATGGATGGATGGATGGATGGATAGTTCTGAAGAGCAGCTGAACATCCAGACAGTGCTGCTGACTTTACTCATTTTTTTGGCTGACAACATACAACACAGATACAATATGTTACATTTCTTTTGTTTTTCCAATTGGAGCACAGGCAAGTGAAATGACTTGCTTATGGTCACACAGTGTCAGTACCAGGATTTCAACCTACATCCTCAGAGTTTGAAGTCCAAAGCCTTAACCAGTATGACACACTACCTGCCTAAATATTGCTAACACTCTTTAGATCAATGTTGATAAATTATATAATTTCTATTTTAATTACTCATGTTTAAGTACAGAATGATTGCATTTACATTGATAGTTAAACCCAAAAGAAAACAAACTATAACTATAGCAACAGAACATGTTCAGGAATAATGATATCATATACTAAGAAGTCTGTATTATTCACATTAAGTGATTTAGAAAGAAAAAAAATATGGTCTGTTTTGAAGTATGAAATGTGTTTGAATAAAAGTATATTTATATGAAACAAAAATTAGAATAATAACACAGACAACTATTCAATCTCTAAGAACCAATACATTTTAAAAGCATTGGACAGTTCTGTTTTTGATCTGAAAGGCTGCCTAGATTATTGACATATGCATTATGATATATGGCCGGCAGTTTATCCTGGGCAATACCCCCAAGCCGCCAGATGGAGCCCTCCCTGCCACATGGAGGTGGTCTGAATTCCTGCGGGGCATCCTGGTCAATGGAGTTCAACTTCGCAGCCCCACTGGATACCATGGGGGCCACCAGAGTACGTTACAGAGAGGCATGAAAGTTTGTATTATAGCCCAGAAGTACTCCCTAATCATGGGGACGGAAGGAATGATGTACTTCCAGGCTGAAGAAAAGAAGGAGTTTTCATCTGACCCGGAAGTGCTGTGAAATCACATGGATTGAGGGATAGAAGCACTTCCGGGTCAAGAAATATAAAAGGACTCTGGGAAACCCCAGCAGGCTGAGCTGAGTTGGGAGGAAGGGTGACAAAGCTGCTGGGTGGATTGGAGGATTGTTTATTGTGATTATTGATTTATTATTGTTTAGTAGAGGTATATGTGCTTTGTGCACATTATTGAAATAATAAATTCATTTCTTGGACTTTTATCTGGTGTCTGACGTGTGGTCTATGGGTTGAAGGGGACAATAGCGCCCCCTATCTGTCACAACATATATGTCAAGGTTACATACTATGTTAATGTAACTAAAGTTACTAAAAGTAACTAAAAAGCAAAGTGGAGTTAAAAGATGTTTGTGTATTATTTCATTCACATATATTAATTAATAAGTGAAATTTGTTTCTGCTATCAATAAGTTGACACTTGTAGTTGCTACTGTAGGGTAATAAAAACATCTTACTGTAGCCACCACAGTCTAAACATTAGCCAATCAGCCTCAGTATGTTTCTTTCAATAGGTTTAGTTTACTACTGCCAACTTTCTATTTATTTTGTGCTAAACATACTAATTCCTAAAATGTGAGTGTGAAAACCTATGATGGTTTGTGTAGTGCCAAAGAAAACAGTGGAATAAGCATAACACATAAAACAATTTATAGACATTAATTCAAAATTAAAAAAAATAAGTAATGACTTCCATCAGTGTCCATTAATCTAGCTGTTGCAAACAAAGCAACCACAAACATTAATCAAAAACAAAATACTTAAGCTACTGAAAGCAAAGTGGAGTAGTTTCTTTCATTTTCCATCTAAAATGTAATCACCCTTTCTATTGTTCATGAAATTAGCCTAGAGACAAAATTAAGCATAATTTCACTTCAATGCATGTGACTAACATATTTTGAAAGTATGTTTAAAAGGTTTGATTGGTAGAATGAAGTAGGTAAATTTGATTAAACAGTTATAGCATTCTCTCCTCTAAATTATTGGCCAGGTACTCCCTAGAATGAAAATTTGTCTTGCAGGGTGAATGATTACTTTTTCTACTGAGGATCACTGTAGCTGAAGGAAGGAGGAAGGAAGCCTTTATTGTCATTGTACCAGTACAATGAAAATGTAAAAGTTACAACTGTAAACGGAGAAACTACATAAAACAACGACAAACAAATAATATAAAAAGTACCCATCCTATGACAAATATATACAATACATAAATAAATAAGGAACAGGAAACTATTATTCACTAAAGTAATCATATGTACTGAAGGAAAGAAAAAAAAGTAGCAGTTCTATGAGTTCTTAAAATTTAAAATTCTGATGGCCCAAGGATAAAAACTATCTCCAAATCTTTTTGTTTTACTTTTAATGCTCTTGTACTGCCTGCTGGAGAGCAGTAGTGTGAACAGTGAGTGGCCAGGATTGTAAAGGTCTTTAATGATTTTTCTGGCCCTGCGGAGACACTGGGAACTAGAGATATCCTCCAGGGAGGGTAGAGAGCAGCCAATGAATTTCTCCGATGTGGATATTACCCTCTGCAGAGCTTTCCTGTCGGCTACTGTACAGCCAGCATACCATGTTGAAATCCAATATTCTAAAACACTCTCGATGGCTGAGTGGTAGAAGGTCAACAGCAACTTCCCATTCATTGCCATTTTCTGGAGAAGTCTCAGGAAATGAATTCACTGCTGGGATATTTGATCACCTCTACAGTGTTTACTGGCTAGTACAGGTCCTCAGAAATGTAAGTTCTCAGGAACTTAAAGAAGATGACCCTCTCCACTAGGTCCCCGTTGATGTATAGCAGGACTGGCTCTGCTCTGTGCCTCCTGAAGTCAACAACCATCTCTTTAGTTTTGCCAGTGTTGAGTGAGAGATTGTTCCTAGAGCACTACACTGACAGCTTCTGCACCTCGTCTCTGTATGCTGACTCATCGCCACCAATTATGAGAAATGCCATGGTGGAGTCATCAGCAAACTTGATGACAGTGTTGCTGGAGTAATTACATGTGGAGTCATGACAGTACAGGGAAAGGAGAAGTGGGCTCAGAAGCTAGCTTTGTAAGTTGACTGTGCTAAGTGTTAAGATGGAGGAGCCATGGGGGCCAATTCTAACAGTTTGTGGGCAGCTAATGAGAACATTCTTTATCCAATCTAAGATAGAGGGGGAAAAGTTCAGGTTATAAAGCTTATCAATTAGTCTGCAAGGGATGATTGTATTAAACACTGAGCTATAATCATCAAATAGCATCCTTACATAGGTACCTGAGTGTTCTAGATAGCTCGTCATGGAGGACTGTACTGATTGTGGTGATTATGAAGGTCGAAAGTAGGCCGGCTTTACTGTGCCATGCTATAAGTCTTTCAAAACATTCCATGACTGTTGACATTAACGCAATCAGTCTGTAGTCATTAAGGTTATTGATGACAGACTTTTTAGGGACAGGAATGACAGTAGTCGACTTGAACCATGGTGGAAATTTGGCCTGCATCAGTGAAAGATTAAATAACTTAGTAAGGATTCCTGTCAACTGGTCGGTAGAAGTTTTAAGTACAATGCCAAATCTGTCATCTGGTCCAGCAGCTTTCCTTGGGTTCATTGTCTTGAGCACCGTCTCACTTGAAGTTCCTGAATAGTGACTATGTTGCAGCAGGGAGTCGGCAGGGGAAGAGTGTCAGTGTGAGACTATTTTGCCTCAACGTGGGCAAAGAATAGATTTAGTTCCTCTGCCAGTGGGGCATCAGTAAAGATCGACCCCTGTGTATTGCTTTTGTAGTTGGTGATTTGTTGTATTCCCTGCCATACCCGCCATGGGTTATTGTCTGTCAGGTGGGCCTCTACCTTGCTCTTTTAGGCCATCTTAGCAGTTTTGATGCCTCTTCTCAGATTTGCTCTTGCTACATTGTACCAGGCTCTATCATCTAACCTGAAGGCCAAATCTCAGGTTCTTAACAGAGACTGAACCTCACTGGTCATCCATGGTTTTTGGTTAGGGGAGACCCGTATTCATTTATCCACTGTAACCACATCCATGCAGAACTTAATATAGCCTAGTACAGTTTGTGTGCTCCTCTAAGTCTAATTGTTCTAAAAAGGACCGTTTTCTGTTTTTTTACGAAACAGTCCTGCAGCAGTGAGAGGGCTCCCCCAGGCCAGTTTTTGAAAGTTCAAATCGTTGGCTTGATGTTCCTCCGAAAGAGAGTGTATGCTGGGATAAAGTACAATAAGAGATGGTTTTAGAAGCCCAGATGTGGGAGAGGTAGGACTCTGTAAGCTTTAGGTTGGAATAAACACAGTCTAGTATGTTCTTCCCCTTGGTGGAGCACTGTACATATTGCACAGATTTGGGGAGTACAGTCTTTAGGCATGCTTGATTATAATCACTAGCCACCATGTGCACACTGTCGGGATAAGCCTGTTGATCACATCATGTAGGCAGACGAGAGGTGACTTAATGCTAGCATTAGGAAGGATATAAACAGAAGTAATAATAACTACTGTCAGCTCTCTTGGTAGATAGTTAGGTCTGCATAAAATTGTTATTGTTTCCAAATCAGGAGAGCAGTGCGTCTATAAAATCTTACTATTTATACACCAGTCATTGTTTATATATACACAAATACCCCTACCTTTTTTATTGCCAGAGTCCCCATTCCAGTCATAGCACTAGATTGTATGGCCTGCCAGCTGCCTTACTGTGTCCACGTTTCCATAAAGATCACACAATATTTTCAGACATAGAAGTTTGCAGCCATCAGTAATTCCAGATTGTCTAATTTGTGGATGATGGCTCAGGTATTTGTGAGGAAGATACTCTGTATCGGGGCACATGAGGCCCTCCTGGTATCCACGCTTCTACTTACGCTCCCGACACAGTCTGCGCTGCCTGAGACCGAATAACAATCCAAGGAAATCTCAGAGGTCTCGCTATAATCTGCAGTATGTTGTGAATCTGCTGGTAACTGCTTTTAATATTCATATGGCATTGTAATCTAATATTAAGCAAGTCTGTATGACTATACCGATACATCTTAGCACACTTTACACATAATACATACACACACATTAATACAATCAAGTCCGCCACCTAACCTAAACATTTACGTTGAAACCCAAACAGAAAGACTAGAAAAAATATTGATTTGCCATTCCTTATCATAAAAGCTTATACTTTTTTTTACCACCCTAGTGAAAATAAATATATAAATAGATAAAACACAAGATATTACACCATAAACCTGGTTATGATTAGATGCATGGATGAATTCACTTAGGAGGTGAAAATGTTGCCAATGACTACTTTAATTAATGTGCAGTTTAAACAAATTAGTGCGTTACTCTCAATTAGCAAAACTAGCTGACATAATTTCTATGAGATGGTAGAAAACGTCAAAAATATTCACAAACCAGACTGGTCAAAGTAGGCAGAAATCACACACTGCTGGTCATTGACAGTATACAAAACACTGGAAGAAGGAGGTCTCATTTCCTAAATGGTCATTATGAAAGGATAAGGTACAGGCTCAAGAGCTCAAAATACATGTTGATTTTTTCAGAATTAAAAATCACATGTATTATCCAAGTATGTGGGCATAAACTATTGATAAGAATACACTTTAAGAAAATAGAAAATAAGATGTATAAACATATGCCTGCAGAGTGAAAGGCAGTTTAAGAAATATTAAATGAGTTATATGCTAACAATATTGCAAGATATTTGGGATTTGTGGAAGGCAGCTTCTGCAGGAACATCTGAAATAACCATGTATAAGCTTTATGACCTGTGGAAAGAAACTTTTCTTATACAGTATATGCTTATTCTAGCATAGTTTAATCTCTAACGTCTTGGACAATTTCAAAGAGACTATGGTGATTTTCCTTGCCTGTTTCAAGACTCTGAAATAGTAAACATGTTGTAAGTTGGAAAGACTAATAATAAACTAAGACAGGAAGATTTCCTGTTGAGATAATGTCCAAGAACACAACAGATAACAGGTTAGCAATATTAATCCTTGACTTGAGACCAGTCTTCCGGGCAGTTTTTTTGATAAGTTTTTCACAGACATCGAACACAAACTCTTACACAGGCATAAAGGGGTTCCAATTAGGAAAAAGAAAAAATAGGATTTTCAGCTGTAATTTAAATTAGAATGTAGAAGAAAGTAGCAAGCAATAAGTTTAAGGCGTATAATAAAGCTTTGCATTAACAGCAAAATAAAAACCTCTTCAAATATAACATTCAAAGCATTCAGGACATACACAATTTGATGGTCAGTTTACATATTATAACAACATGAAACACGGTATTCATATATGAATAAAAAGATTTGTGAAAAAAATGACAGAAGTACCTATTTCTTAGAATTAAACTGTTACAGGCAACAGAAATAATACAAGAGGAATGACAGGGAACTGAATGTGGAAGATTGAAAACTTGACACAGATAATAACAATATTGAAGACCTTGAAGCTCTTTATGCCATGTCTGCTCAGTACTAAAGAGGTACTATCTTCAATAACCTGTCAGGGAAGTACATATTCTTTAGTCCAGGAATGCACTTGTTTTTTTTTACAAAGTAGCCAGTCATTTTATTTGCCTTTTTAAGTGCTTCTACACATTGCATTGACAATGATGCTCTCCGTTGTTTACCCATACGTTATTTCATAGGTTTCCTCCTGTAATAAGAATCATTCATCTTATATTAATTTTTACTTGTCCTTTTCCCTGCTTACAGAACTGTACACTTCTCAGATTTAAATGGTACATTCAAAGGTTCAACTCAGAGAATTAAGTGTCTGCACAATACTCTGTCTGCTGAGTATTGTTCTAACTACAAAATAATCAATTGCCACTGTTTGTTGTTTTCTGTAGCTTTTACAAGTTTATAATGATTAAAATATCATTATAAAACTATGAAAATACTGGTTATTTAATTAGTTACAGAACTATTCTGTAATGAAAATAATTTTAAACAAAGCAATTTACCATATGAACATTTACTATTTTACATGTTTCCCGGCCCCATAACACCCGCAACTTGATGTTGAAGGTTTGAGATGTCATTTTACACAAGTCATTCAAATATATATATTTTTTTAAATGTCATAGCTAATGAAAAGGTTTTCCTTTTCCCGTTAACCAAGGGTACTTTGGTGGGTATTTAAATGTACACAATCTATTTTAAAACCATCTTATTCAGGTTCAAAAATGGATCAAGTCTGATGCAGTTCACTATCATTAAAGGATCATTAAAGAATAATAATATGACATTATATAACAAACTGGCAAGAACTCATGTGAAGTATTATATGCATTTCTGGTCACTACACAAAACAAACTTAAACATTTGCCATGACAAAAATATAATAAAATTATAATGAACATTGTGTAAAGGTGGAAAAGAGAAAGATACATTTTCCAAGGGCTTAAATATTGATTACTGAAGATTTTGAAAAAAGTATTTGTGTTAGAAATTCTCACAACATCACATTCTTAGAATAACTTAATTAAATTCAGGGTTGTAATGTACTAGAGCATATGCTGAAAGCATTGGATGTATAATAATAAACAACCCTGTATAGTGTACTCATGCACTGTTACTGGACTAACTGACAAATGAAACACATGTCTTTGGGATGTAGGAGAAGAATGTGCAGTCTCCACGCCAACAGCAACTACGAGAGAGATTTAAACCCAGGGCACTGGACATGTGAGGCAGCAGCTCTAACAACTGCACTGCCCAAAATATCACACAGACAGTAAATTAGTACATAACCTGGAAAATGTTGTGTGCCTTTCTTGAGCCTAAATGTCTCTCTCTCCTTTCAAAGTTTTAATGTATTTATTTCTTCATTAAACATAAAGTCTAACCTCTAAAAGATTTGGATGGAAGAATAACACAAACCAGTCCTGACAGGCCTTTGCTTGGGCTTTTTTTATAGACACATTTAGAGTGGTCACATCTACCTGGATAGAGAGTTTCTTTAAACTGTTAAACTTTTTTCTTCCAGTTTACAGTATGAGAAACGTGGAAGTATCTAACCCTCTTTCATTTCTGTAATGACTTATTTTACATGCAAACAATTTTAAGAGGAACAGTTTCAGATGTTTGCGATTATAAGGACACAGGTAGGACAACAATCTGCATAACCAACTTGTGCAGATTTTTATGATATTTGTCTTATGTAATACAAGAAATCTAACAAAGATGACAACAAAATTTAAAAATTATATATACATGTTATATCTGTGTTCTTTAGAAGGGTTATTGAAAACAAAGTTACTTCCATTTTATTGCCAAAGGGTTCATAGGGAGTATCATCTTAACCACCCAAACCACTCACCACCCTGTTGTTCAAAATATTGGTACTATGAACGAGAACTCAATAAAATCTCCAAGACAATCATATGCAGGCCAAAAAACTTATATTTCCACATGGGCACTTCTGTATATCTCATTGACTTCACTGCTGAGTTCACAAGGACTTTTTGTGATTGATAACAGTGTTACAAGTCTAACTGAATATCTTAGGACACTAACTACTGGTAGATACACTAGGAACATTCATGAGACAATAGCATACCAGAAGCATTTTAAGCAACAGTTAAAACAGAGGTATTTTAATTAGTTCATGAGATGTTATAGAATGAAGAATACGAATTGAGCAAAAAGTGTAGCAATAACAATAATATACTTTAAAGGAACAAACTGGGGACCAGTGATATTGCAGTGGAAAAAAATAACAGATAGACAGAAGTATATATAAAGTAAAAAATATACTGAAAAAAAAACAAGACTAGCTGTGTGCAAATACGGAGTAGAAAGGACTGGAATATCCTTGTTTATTAAGATGCACTGTATGGCTAAAAGTGTGGGGTCACCTTCTAAATTGTTGAGTTGAGGCATTTCAATCACACCCATTGTTAACAATTCCGTAAAAGAAAGCACATAACCAATGCAATCGCCATTAACATACAATGGCTATAGAATGGGTCATAGTGAAGAGAACGTTGACTTTAAACATGGTACTATCATACAATACCTTTACCACAAGTCAGTACATGACATTTCTGCTCTGGTGGATGTGTCAACTGTTAAGTGCACTAATGTGAAGTGAAAGTGTCTAGAAGCAACAACAGCTCAGGCACAAAGTTGTGGACCATGCATATTCACAGAGCATTGTCACCGAGTGCTAAATTGCATAGCATGTAAACATCTGTTGCATCACTGACTACACAGTTCCACTGCCTCAGGAAGCAACATCAGCACAAGAGCTGTGTGTTGGGAGATTCATGAACTAGAGTTACCATGGCCAAGCAGGTGCACATGAGCCTAAGGTCATTATATGCAATACCAAGCACAGGTTGGAAAGGTGTAAAGCACATCACCATTGGAATGTGGAGAGATGGAGAAAATATTTTCTGGAGTGATGAATTACACTCACTATATGGCAGTCGGACAAACAGACAAATCTCGGTTTGGTGGATGCCATAAAAATGCTACCTTCCAAAATGCATAATGCCTACTGCAAAGCCTGGGGAAGGAAGAATAATGATCTGGAGTTTTCAGTTTTTGGGCTTGGCCCCTTGGCTCCAGTGAAGGGTATTGTTAATGTTACAGCATATAAAAACAATTTAGACAATTGTGTGCTTCCAACTTTAAGGTAACCGTTTGGGAAAGATTCTTTTCTGTTCCAGTATGCATATGTGCACAAAGCCAGGTCTATAAAGATATGGTTTGACGAGTTTGGTGTAAAAGAACCTGAGTGGCCTGCACATGGCATTAACCTCAACCCTTGTGAACACCTTTAGGATGGGTTTGAATAATGATTGCAAACCAGGTCTTCTCATCCAACAGCAGTACCTGACCTCACAAATGCTGTATTGGCTGAATGGGTACAAATTCCCAAAGACACACAAACCAAAATCTCACGGCAAGCCTTCCTAGAATAGCAGATGAGTGGAGGCAGTTATAGCCACAAAGGATTTGAGGGTGGGGGTTTGGGCTGGGGGGGCTGCAACTCCATATTAAATCATACCATTTTGGAAAGGGATATCCAACAAGCTGCTACTGGTTTAATGGTTGGGTGTCTAAAACTTTTTGGCTGTATGGGATATGGTGTAAATTATGCAAGCAAGAGATATTGAAGCTTCAACCTAGGTATGGAGAATGCATTTCAGTTAGCTTTTATCTATATTTAAAAGGTACTGGAAATACTGGAATCTTAAATAAAATCTGCAGAATTTAAGAACATTCAATAAATGTACAGTATACTGTGGAAACTATTAAATACCTGTATGTACAAATGATATAATGAAACTGAAGATTATCAATGATAAATATTGCAGTCAAAACTGAAATAAAATAAAGATGTTCACATTTTTCGGTGATGTCTATATAGTTTACAAGACAAGGACCTAAGAAGCTAAAGAACACAGAATGACAGATAATACCCAGTAGCAGATCTGCGGATATGAAAATCCTGAGCAGAGACAGAAGACGGAATAGGCAAGCAATATAGCATGCAACAATATGTGGGGAAAATCCCAGGATGTAAAATCAATAATGAAAAATATGAATGTGCATTATGAGGCAAGCGGTGAACTATAACACAGAGCAAAATGAATGTAAGGCAAAGAGCAAAAGTGAAAATTCAGCACTGAGACTGACTAGCAGAAAGTGAAACTTGGGAAATCCTGGAGGGAAATATAAGAAAATGGATTTATAGAGCTTAAGAAGACTGACAATGGATTTAAAGATTTCATTAAGAAAAATGTAGTGATTTTGTTAATGTAGAATATGGAAATGCTGTCGTGTTCCAATAAGTAAAATAGTCTAAAGTAAGCATGTCAAACATGCGGCCCACATGACAGATCCTAGTTAGCACTAAACTTGTACAAAATGATTACTATCATTTGTGATTGAATCATTCTGCATCTTCGGTGTTACTTATTGACTTTTTTTACTTCTGCCTTCTGACAAAAGCTCGTTTTGCCATGGCATTACGGTACCGGAAACGACATCTGCTAGCATAGTTGCAGCCGTGGCATCAGCTCCTTGATAACCTAGACATGACACTGCCCCCCAAGAGCCTTGACCAAAGTTAATGGGCCACAACATCGCAGCTGAAGTGCTAGGCTGCAGCAGCCTGGAATGCTAAACTACTGGTTGGGCTGCTGAGACTGGCCACTGGGTAGAACTAACCATCACGAGTAGTAATAACTTGCATACTTTCACATAATGGAGCGGAAGAACGACAGGTGGATCGGTGTGGCGTCCACAGTGATGCAGGCTCTGCATCGTGGTGATAAAGGAGCTGAGCAGTAAGGCAAAGCTCTCAATTTACCGGCCAATCTACGTTCCTACCCTCACCTATGGCCATGGGCTGTGGGTAATGACCGAAAGAACGAGATCGCAAATACAAGCGGCTGAAATGAGTTTCCTCCGGTGGGTGTCTGGGTGTCTTAAAGATAGGGTGAGAAGTTCAGTCATCCGGGAGGAGCTAAGAGTAGAGCCACTGATCCTCCGCATTGAGAGGAGTCAGATGAGGTGGCTCGGGCATCTGATCAGGATGCCTCTTGGACGCCTCCCTGCTGAGGTGTTCTGGGCATGTCTAACTTGGAGGAGGCCCCGGGGAAGACCCAGGACACGCTGGAGGGACTATGTCTCTTGGTTGGCCTGGGAACGCCTCTGGATTCCCCCAGAAGAGCTAGTAGAAGTGGCCAGGGAGTGGGAAGTCTGGGCATCTCTGCTCAAGCTGCTGCCCCTGTGACCCGATCTCGGATAAGCGGAATAGAATGGATGGATGAATATTTTCATGTTTTTTTTGCTCTAGTTTTATGTAAGTTTGTGCCAGTATTGTAACGAACTGTTAGTGCAGACTACAGCTGAAGATCTGAAGTGGACACGAGAAGTTAGTGAGTTATTTATTAACAAATTTTTGTGATTTTGAGTTTGTAAAATTAGCGTAGGTCAGGGGGCTTTTTGCATGTCGGCTTATTTTACAATATAAACTTTGAAGTCAACTTAGTTAAGTAAAATTAGATTTTTGGAGGATTTGTTTTACAACTTGAATTACTGAGCAATGAATTCAGTGAGCGTTTTCATGATTTCAGTTCACACGAACAGGACTTTGCACTGTTTACATCACCATACTCTTACACTGAGAATGCGCCTGAGAATGTGCAAATGGAATTGATTGAACTGCAGTCAAATTTCTATTCTGAAGGCAAAATACACGAAGTTGGTGTGCCAGGCTTGTATGCTTACCTGCCACACTCGTATGTGCAGATCCATAAGTTAGCATCGAGAGTACTGACCTCTGTGAGCACTTGTTTTTGTTAAAGAAAGCTACCAAAACCCCACATCACTCATGACTTACTGTCAACCATCTTTAATCCCTCATAAAAGTTGCAGCTGCACAAGATTTCAAGCCTAAAATTGACAAACTGGTTACTAATAAGAGATGCCAAGTGTCGTGACAAAAGAAATAGATCTCAGACTGTAAGACTCCTATATAAGGACCTAGCTAAGAGGCTAAGACTCTAATTGTAGTTGTACAGAGATTGTACAGAAATAAATTGCTTTTCTTTAAACTTTAAACTTTAAGTGTTACATTTTTGAAAGTTTTCAGTATTGGAAAGAAAGCTAAAGTAACTTAGTATAATAGTATTTGTTACAGTGCGGCCCACTGATGCATGTATGGCAGTCGAAGCGGCCCACCAATGGTAGTGATTTTGACATGCCTTGTCTAAAGTGTTTGTTACAATTTCTATGGGGATCAAAGTGAAAAACCATCATGATAGTGTTGAAATAAGTTTTCTGATTTTAAAGAACTGGATATTTCTGAAGTTTACTGAAGCTGTTGATGTAGATTTGCGAGTGACTAAAACAGGAAAACAGGAGATATCATGCAGCATCCAGTGGAAATTCTGGAAATATACACAGTGCCCTTTTACTAATATTTGCAGTTTTGGTTAAAAGTTCCAGTAAAGACTGACAAACTATAGGCACTTGAGTTTGTTGTTTGATGACAACAAAGGCTTTTGTGGTAACTCTCCCAAAGAAGCTGTGGTTATGTAGGTGGCATCTAATTATCTTTTTGGAGACCTTTTGACCTTAAACACCAAACTGATGTCTGCAATTCTCCATCTGTGATTTTTGATAATTCTTTGGTCACTCAAACTATCCGCCTTACTGTATGTGGTATTAATATAGACACACATCCTCTTCCAAGTCGATTTTTACATTTCCTGTTGCTTTAAACTTAATAAACTTTCCACATTGTGGAAATAGGCATTACCATTTATAAATAGGCATTATAGACATTTTCTGATTTGTGCAGGTTTAAAAACTTTTCCCACACATTATTACTATGTTCTTAGGTCTTTCTCATTGTGATAGATGACTAAGGGAATGTGGCCTATGGGCCACCTCATATTTATACCCTAGTGACACAGGAAGTCAGGACTGACCCCTTGTGTGTTCCTACTCACAAAGATGAAATTTTAATATATAAGTTTTAATATATGAATCGGAATATAGTACTTCAGCAAGATTTCACTCAAATGACTTTCTGAGTGTGTCAACAGCTGTCAAATGTTTGACAAAAAATTGTTTTATAATGAGAATTTTTTTTGCATCCAATTATATTATTTCAATCTAATGTTTGTTAATATTTTGAATGAAAGATCAAAAGGATAAGCAATAGAGACAATTTTTAACAGGACATTTTGTTTTTATTTACAAAGGGTGTCAATATTAGTGGATTAAGTGACAGAGAAACCAATAGCATTTTACATAAATGATCAATGTTTAAACATTAGTCAGTGCTTCAAATGTATAAGGGTGTATAGAAAATAAAAAGAAATCAGAGAAAAATATAGTTAGATAGATTCATATACCATTTCAGTGCTGATATAATATCAATAATCAAAAAGTATTTATCAAAACCTATTCTCATCATTTAGATTGAGCTAAAAAGAATGTCAGCATATTAAGCATGAGTCGGAAATAAGGGTCCCCAACTTTGGTCCTGGAGGACCCCAGTGGTTGTAGGTTTTCATTCTAACCCCTTTCTTAATTAGTGACCTGTTTTTGCTGCTAATTAACTTCTTTTGAATTACTTTCATTTGACTTGATCTTGAAGACTCAGACCCCTTGTTTCTTTTTCCTTAATTAGCAGCCAAACGATAATGATATATAAAATGAACCAAAACATGAAGGGTGAAGGTCTCAGGAATGCTGATCTGCTCAGGTCCTCAAAACATTAACACTGATCTTAGAAAAGAGAAAATCAACAATTGCAGAAATGTCTACTATTGCACAATGAGAGCAGCAAAAAGCCATGGAATTAAATAATGGGTTTAATTAAGATGAACTGGGGCATAATTAAGCAACTGGTTGGAGACTGAGGCCCTGATTTAGCTGGTCTTCTGTTGGCTCACTCACTTCACATTTCATTTCTGTTTGGGTGCCATTTAAGGAAAGAAATGAAGCAATTCAGAGGAATGATGAAGAAACTCAGGGGAACAAATTTAAAAAAAAAGAAGTCAATTAAAATTAATTCAAAAGAAGTTAATTAGCAGCAAAAACAGAGCGCTACTTAAGAAAAGGGTTGGGGACCCCTGGTCTAGACATTTATATGTTACTTCTATGCAAACTAATATGCATGTCTTTTAAGCTGTCACATGTCTAAACTTTCTAAAACCTACTTTACAGTATTTAGAAATATTGCAAAGTCAAGGCAGTTTCTTGAGTTCGGGAAACTTAAAAAGGTAAATCTCTCATTTGTTTCAAACAGAAATGATAATTATAATGCTTTGTGGTCATGACATTTAATCATTCACTTACATTTACAGTTGCAGCAAGGATTAAAAAAAATTGAAAAGTCCAGTTTTTAAAATAACCTCACAGGCTTCAAATTACCGTATTTTGCGCACCATAAGGCACACTGGATTGAAAGGCGCACTCTCAATTGCAGGGCTTATTTCTGTACTTAAGCCATACATAAGGCGCACCGTATTATTCAGCGCATGCAAAAACAAGGTAACAGAAGCAAAACAATGAGTTTAGTTAAACATTATTCTACTACGTATTTAAAAATACACTCACATTGTTTTTTGATCAGTCTCTTGTCACAAATCCATCAAAGTCCTCACCTTCTGTATCTGAATTGAACAGATGGGCAAGTTCGCCATCAAACATGCCGGGTTCCCTCTCGTCATTGTCGGAGTCAGTCTCGTTGCCGGGTGGCTGTTCAGCAATGATTCCAGCTTTCGCATAAGCTCGGACAACAGTCGAAGCAGACACCTTAGCCCAGGCATCCACAATCCATTCACATATGGTGGCGTAACTCACCCAGCGCTGCCTCCCAATCTTAGTAAAGGTGTGTTCGCCATCTCTCATCCATCGCTCCCATGATGCTCGCAACTTCACTTTGAACGCCCTGTTTACACCGATGTCCAGCGGTTGGAGTTCTTTTGTTAATCCTCCCGGAATGATGGCAAGCTCCGTATTCATTTGCTTCACTTGTTTTTTCACAGTAGCGGTGATATGGGCACGCATGGAGTCGCAGATCAACAAAGACGGTAATGCATGGAAAAACCCGCCCGGTCTCTTCACATACACCCCTCTCAGCCAATCTCTCATTTTCTCCTCATCCATCCAGCCCTTTGGATTAGCCTTAACGATGACTCTGGCTGGAAACTTTTCTTTTGACAGCGTCTTCCTCTTAAAAATGACCATAGGTGGTAGTTTCTGTCCATTACCGTGGCAACCAAGAACAACAGTGAAAGCTGACTTCTCATGCCCCGTGGTGCATATGGATACCATGCAGGTCCCCTTTTTCTCCACAGTATGGTTCACGGGGATGTCAAAAGTGGACCTCGTCCATGTTGGTGATGTGGTTGGGCTGGATTTTTTTGTCGGTAACTTGTTGCTGCAGTAGGTGCGGAAGATGGTCAGCTTTTCTTTGTAATCCGCTGGCAGTTGCTGCGCCACAGTAGTTCGTGCGTGGATGGCGAGATGGCGCCTTTTCATAAAACGAAAGCACCAAGACGGACCTCCTTGAAAGTGTTTGAGCTTCATGTCTTGTGCTATCGTTATTGCCTTCAGTCGAATGGTGACTGTAGAGACGCTTCTCCTGGCTGCTCGTTGTTCAAGAATCTATTGTTCAAGTTGGTTTTCCAACTCTGGCCACCTCGCCTTGTTCCCGCGGAAACTGTTTTATCTTTTTAACTTGGCGCAATTCATTCTCCTGCTTCCTCCATTTCCATACCATAGATTCATTGATTTTGAATTCTCTCGCTGCTGCTCTATTCCCATTTACAACCACGTAACTGATAGCCTGTAGTTTGAATTGTGCATCGTAAGCATGTCTCTTCTCTGATGCCATTTTCAGGGTCCTTAGCCAAACAAATGTTGTTTTGCAGCGCACCAGTAGTACAATATACCTACCTGCTGTAGGCGTGGTGGAGGTAAGCGCACGTCTGTACGTGGCTTTACGTAATGTTCTACAAGTTTAGACCCATATATAAAATGCTCCTTCTTACATGTACAAAATGCAGCCTCAAAGTGCAGGCCTGCTGAAAATGCCAAGGATAAATAAAACTAGTGTAAGAGGAAGAACCTTTAGCCATAAAGCCCACAAACTCCAGAATGATGTATTGACCGAAATTAGAAAAGCCCCATCAGTCTTAGCATTTAGATCACTAGCTGTGAACTTTTTTAAAACAATGAGCCTCAGTTATAATGCTATCAGTTAATTGGATGTAAAAGAAGTACTATATAACTGAATATGTGCTTTTTTAAAACCAGTTGCTAATATTAATTAGTTCAATGGACCTCTGTACTCTTTAACATGCTAAATACTATTGTCCTTCAGTAAAACATAGATTAATTCCTGCTTTTCCTAGTTAAAACATTGGCACTGGCTTTTGCTGATGGCCATCAGAAAAAATTTTTACAGAGAACTGTATTCTGTTGAAATCAATCAGGTAATTGGATGAATAATGGGCATTTTGGGTGTAAATATAATTTCAACCTGTAGCACATCATGTAAAAATTGTATCTTCATTAAGATTTTAATGTAACACTTTGATCTCTAGTCTTATACCGTTACAAAGTTTTAGGGGGTTTTGATAAAAAGCAATACAAACACAGAAAAAGGCCTAGTGTAAGGGTACAAGAATTTAACTCAGAGAAATTAGGGAACTAAAAATTAAAACCAGGAGGAACTGAAATAAACCCCAAATAAACTTACAATATGGAAACAATGGAGAGTATAATAAAAAGTACAGCAAACCACAAATCCTAACCTTGAAATGAACACAATGCATGAATCATACAACCATAGCAAGCAAAGTGAACTAACTCAGCTTCAAATGTAGGTTTTCACTTTGAGCATTCAAGAATTTGTTATAAAGTTTACCACCAGTTGTAAATTCACAGGGAAGGGGAATGAAGTATTACAGTATTTATAATAATTATTTTAAAAATTTTATTAATATGCTTTTATGGCTTAATCATGCTTTATATAAACTTGTTAGAAACAGTAGATGATTACGGGCTGCACATTACATAGAACATTTTAATTAGTGGACAGAAAAGAACAGCTGAAAAGAAATAAAGAAAGCATCAACAGTTGTTAGTGTTGGTGTGGAAGAGATTGAAGCAAAACTACAGTATATAGTGTTTTTGAACAAAGAAAATTTAAAGTTGATTCATTCAAAGCTAAAAACTGCTAAAAATCTCAAACCTAAAATTAGTACTGCCTTATTATTCAGTGGGTCTAAATAAAAGTCTACCAACAAAAATTAAAAATTGCTAATTACTTTACTAACATAAAAGCACTCTTATGTTCTCTTTTAATCACATTCATGAAAGATAGCCTAAATCAGCTATAGAAAAAAAAGTGCTTTATTCTTTTCCATCATGGTTTGGCTCCATTGGTTAATTTTTTATCTCCTCTCTGATTTTGTCTTTTACTTCAAAAAGGGCTTAACGCTAATCATGGACTTAATGATGATATGCAAGTGGACAACAAGGCTATGCCCTGATAACAAAAAATGTAGTATAATCAGTTTATTTCTGAATTATTATCACATAAGGAATACACAGTACATAAAGCGCATGCTTGGCCAAGTGTATCATGCCACCACTGCCCAGCTATCCAAATCACACTTCAAAGATTATGTTGAATATGACATCACAAAAGGTTATGATAAACAAAACAGCCAAGATTCCTTCTGAATATGTTAAATTTCATATGCAAATTTAAATATACAGTGTTCCCTCCTCGATCGTAGGGGTTGCATTCCAGAACCCCCCCCCCGCAAAAGGTGAAAATCCGTGACGTAAAAACCATAAGTTTAGTTATTTTTATATTGTCACGCTTGGGTCACAGATTTGCACAGAAACACAAGAGGTTGTAGAGACAGGAACACTGCAAAAAAATATTTGTCTCTTTTTCAAAAGTTTAAATTGTGCTCTATGACACGACAGAGATGACAGTTCCATCTCACACCTAAAAGAATGCAAAAGATTGTGTGTCAGGAGCAAAGAATGTCAGAGACAGAGAGAGAGAGAGACAGAGAGAGAAAAGCAAACAATCAAAAATCAAAATAAAAATTCAGGCTTTTAAGTATGCGAAGCACCACGCGGGAATCATATCGTATATCATTGAGCAGTTTTATTTAATACGTAATACATGCTCTGATTGGGTAGCTTCTCAGCCATCCGCCAATAGCGTCCCTTGTATGAAGTCAACTGGGTAAACCAACTGAGGAAGCATGTACCATAAATTAAAAGACCCATTGTCCTCAGAAATCTGTGAACCAGCAAAAAATCTGTGACATATATTTAGATATGCTTACATATAAAATCCGTGATGGAGTGAAGCCGTGAAAGTCGAAACACAATATAGCAAGGGATCACTGTACATATATATATGTATATATATATACAGATACACACATACATACCTACACAGAGAGATATTAGACTCATTATTTTAAGAGAGTCCTAAACTTGATGGAACTGCTAATAAGGATTTCATATTGTACTCCCATATTGCTTTAAACTGATTTTGTGCATTAAATTACTTTGGATAACACACAGAAATATCAAGGACACCATCAATATTACATTCCACACATCTGTTATACATGAATCTGATATACTGATACTGAGATAATTACTGTGTTAAAAAGATTAACAAAGACGCATCTTGTTTAATTTAGAAAAATATTAAGAAATTATTGCCAAACATCGGACCATTACTCAAAGAAATTTTCACTTTTTCTAATTGCAAGTAAAATCTTTTTCCAGGTAGGTTAGATAGGCAACATTAGGATTATTCTAAATAAGAAGGATAAAAACAACCACAGCTGGAGTATCATTTACACTTCCTGATACAACATTACAAAAGTGACATAACAGGAAAAAAAAAGCTGCACGGAGAAGAGCATCACACAGATTAATGGCAGACATACAGTAGATCTTGTTGGAAATGGCTTAATGTTAATATAGTAGCCCGTGGAGGTACAATTACATGTACTCAGCTAATTAAACTTATGACTAGGGGTGTAATCTTTTGTGATTTAATATTCTTTCAGTAGCTAGAAAAAGTAGATACCATAGAGGTGAAAAAACAAGTAAAATGAGCAATGCCCCAAATATGAACTAGACACATATTGCTATCAAAAATCCAACATAAAAAGACAATGGTTAGGTGCATTGCCTCTGCTGTTGTTATTTTTAAAGACTTAAAGTTTCTCTTTAAGTTGTTAAGTGTATTTTTCCCCCCATTATTTTAAAAGCAACATCACAAAAACTTGCAATTTAGTATACAAGTCTGCACGGTTCCTGACCTTCTTTTTTCTCTGTCTAAAATGTATTTTTCCTTTTTTCACATGGATTTTTGACAGAGGAAGGCAAACTTGGATTCTGTAATAGCTAAATAATGAATATAAATACCAACTATGTAATGGAACATCTGAACAACATCATGTAATACTGTACATGCAATATCAGGAAAAATCCTTCCGATGTCTGTTTTTTCAGCTTCTGTTCTTAAGAAAAATTGCAATTTCTTTGGGGGGAAATAAATAAACTTGGATATGAAGTAACCACAAAGGTGCATTTATGTTAGTTTGGAATTACTACAGATTGGACACTAACATGGCTAAAAAATTGAAATAAGTTTGTAACACCTTCTTCTATCAGAGTTAGCAAATCCTCCAGAAAAGTAAAGATTCAATATGTGATCCTTGAATAGCAGTTAATGAGGAGTGGATCCCCAAGGTTACCATATCTTGGAACATTACAAGGATAGAGGAAACCAGAGAAGCAAAATATGACCTGGCTTAAGACATTCGTGACATATCTGGCAACAACAGGTCTAACTTGGACTTTCTCATAAAGCATCATCAAGGACAGGAACTTACTGTTGTTTTAGGAAATCCCTAATGGGACAAAAGAACGCTACAATAAATGCTGAGATATTTATTTTTAGCCAAATGTAGTCTGTGAAATACAACTAAATTGCAAGCAGGCATTACTGTCTGGATAAAGTAAATCTCTTAAAATATTTTACAGAATTTCAAAGGTTTTTTGCTCAATTCACATATATGTTACAAGAGTGAATTTATTCTGCTGTAAAGAGTATCAGTGAGCCAGCTCTTGGAAAGCTACTGCTTGGGTTTTATATTCCAATTAAGGTCTTAATTACCCAATAAACCCTTTAATTAAAATACTAACTTCGTAGAGTAGGACATTTAAATTGGTTTTAATTATCAGACGGCAGCTTTAAAAGCTCTCTATGTGGACGAAAAGCAAAATTAAATAAAAGCCAGGTCCATGGAGAGCTCTTGTATTGTGCATTTCAGATCTTGCTATAATGTCAGGAGCTAAAGTAAAAGAATTCCTGCAAAAGTAAGTTGACCTAACAACCCATGTTGTTCAGCTTCACACCTGATCTCCTTCTTGCTGTAGAGTTCAATTTATGTTGATAATCCTATTTGCATCTCTGCTTGACATTATGATAATAGTTTTTATACTATAAAAGTCAGATAAAAATGAAACATTTTTATTTCTATTACTGCTTATACAGAAAGGGATAGTAACCAGGTAGTTACATTGCTTTACAATGCTTTTATAATAATGAGTAATTTTTATGTAAGATGAAAACTACTGTTTAGAACAGTGACTATTATTTATTTATATAACAAAAATAAGGGAAAAAAAACACACAATCAGATGAAAAAACATAGCAATGAAAGTACAATATGACATTACAAAGACAATCCATGAAACTCAGCAGTTAACCTTTACCCAAACTAGAGAGCTATGCAGCAGAACAGCCCCATCTAAAATTGTTCCTTAGGCAGAATAAAGCATAAAATAAAATAAAAAGGTTCTGTACTAGTCCATTAAAACACAGGCCTAGCAACCTTACCTTAGAATTACACAAACGAGTTCTTGTCAAAATCTGAAAAAATTCTGAGCAGATCCTCATCTACAGACTCTCTTCAGTTTGACTAACAGGACCACATAGGGGTGGATGGTGCTATCAACAAGAGAAACAAGGTGGCAGACAGAATCTTGTTTTTTGACTTCTCTAGTGGATTCAACACCATATAGTCTAAACAGCTGGAGGAGAAGCTTCTGTCAATGAGGGCTAATGCTGTATTGTGTCTTTGATAATGGATTACTTAACTGGTAGGCCACAGTTTGTGTGGTTTAAGAACTGTGCATATGACATGGTCACAAGTATTGTCTCCCTTCCTGCTTACCCCGTAAGACCCAGACTTTAGATATAATACTGAACCATATCATCAGTAGAAATTTTCCAATGACATAGCCATAATTAGGTGAATCAGCAGTAGGAAGGTAAATGAATACAGGACACTAGTTATAGACTTCGTTGAACAGTGCAAATTGAACGACCTGTACCTCAATATCAGCAAGAGAAAAGGGATAATTGTACACTTCAGGAGGGTCGATGGTGAAAATCTGGAGGTGGTGAAGACATGTGAATACCTCGGGTGCATCTGAACAACAGACTTGAGTGGAATACGAATACAAGATGGGTCAGAAGTGTTTCTATTTCTTAAGGAGATTCAGGTTGTTTGGTGTATGCAAACCCCCTTATGTTTTTCTGCCAGTCTATACTGGTCAGTGTACTTTTCTATCCATTAGTTTGGTGGGGAAATGGCATTAGTGCAGATGTAAATATACTGATATTAACACTAGTCCAATTTTGAGTGTTTGGCTGGACTCACTGGAAGAAGTGGTAGAACAAAAGTCACTTAGTCATTTTCTAGGAGATTAAGCAGCTTCCTTTCTCCACCATTTGACGTTTTTACTAAATAGATGAGCACATTTAGTAAGAGACTGAGACATCTACATTCCTCCAAGGAGTTCTATGTGAGGTCATTTCTACCCTCAGCCATCTGACTGTATGAGTCACCCCGTGAGCTGTGGAGGTCTTGTTCACTATTTACTGAATGGTACTGAGTTCTGTCCATTTCTGTAACCCTGCAATTTCCTTTGGGATTGAAGTAATTTCTTTCCTCTCTCTATGAAGACAATTTGATTTTTTTTTCAATTTGAGGTAATTTTCCCATTCAGTTATAGAAGGTGCATTGGAAATCTTACAGTGCAGCAAAAACATCCTTCTTGCAAGAAGTGTGGTGAAATTGATTTTACATAGCACACTTTTATGCCATCAGCCATAATAGCATTACCTGTAATACTGATATTAATGCAGTCAGAGAGATTTACAGAAATCTTTGTCCACACTGGTTTTAAGTGTTGAGCATTCCCAAAACGTGATCTTACGATATGGTACTTGATGACATTCTTCACAGATTGGATTTTGACCTGGGCACATGTTTTAAAAATTTATACCAGATATACAGTTGTATTTAAAAAGTTTGGAATCAACCAAAAATTTTTATATTTCTGATAGAATTTCATACTTTATCAAGGGACCAATGAAAATATGTCAATTATTATTCGCAAATGATTGTGAAGTTCTTTTTTCAGCAGCAATTTCTCTGTTGTCCTGATGGTAAATTCTCTTTGCTCATCTTTAATTAGTTTTGTTTAAAACTGGTTATTAGAGAATGCCTTTGTCTTTAATAAAGAAAGTAAACTGAATCCCTTGGGTTACAAGATAGTGGAATTAAAAGCTCAAACATTGTGGGTTAAGAAAATGGATGGATTGACCAGAAACTTAAGAATTCATACAAAGGTATCCACTACTGTCTTGAGTGAAGAGTGGAAACTAGATCTAACCAGAACATGAAAAGAAATGAAAGCCTCAGATGCACAACTGCATAACAGGATAGGTATATCAGAGTACATCGTTCAAGAGACAGACACTTCACAGGTCACCAGTTGCTTGCTTCCTTAAATAATACATTCCAGACATCAATGTAATTTGCTACTGTGAAATAAAAGGTTATAATGGTCAAAAGAACACAGACATTGGATGATGGATTTCTGGATGTGTCCAAATTTTTGCCTATTGTAATACATACAAACACAGGGAGAATATAAAACTCAACACAGACATTATTAACCTTTACAAAACCAATTTAATTTAGTATGTGAAAAAATTTATTAAGAAAATAAAATTAAATATGGCACTGAATTAATAATTTAGCCTTTAACGCTCAGAAGCATTGTTGTACTCTTCAGTACAAGGAATGCTTGTAATGTAAATATTGCATAATTTTAAACTGTGTCAGAACCATTCTTATTCTGACTATTTCAAGCACATCACTTCTTTCACATCACTTTTTATCTTATAAATAAATAAAATAAAATAGAAAAAAAAAATTTGGCCCTAAAAGAAAATAGAAAGTGAAAAATAAACTTAAATGCAGCACTTTGCTTGTAAAGATTAAGACCACATTATTAACAGCTTTGATTGTCGCTGGAGCTCAAAAACTTCTTTGCTTCCTCAGAGCAATAAACTCATGCGCAATTAATGTTATACAGAATCTTTTTAAAACAAAACGAATTTCACCATTCTTCTAAATTCATTCTCACCTCGTAGCTAATACCTTTTAATCCTGGAATCATCCTAGTCTCTCTCCTCTGGACTTTGTTTAGTGCTTCTGCATCTTATTTGTAATATAGATCAAAACAGAACAAATGTTATTGAGAATGACACAAATATTAATTTTCACAAAGTTTGCTGCTTCAGTGTTTTTAATTTTTTTTTTGTCAGATGTTTCAATGGTATACTGAAATATAATTACAAGCATCTCATAAATTTCAAAGGCTTTTATTGACAGTTACATTAAGTTTATGCAAAGAGTCAATATTTGGAGTGTTGGCCCTTCTTTTTCAAGACCTCTGCAATTCACTCTGGCATGCTGTCAATCAACTTCTGGGCGAAATCCTGACTGATGGCACCACATTCTTGCATAATCAATGCTTGGGGTTTCTCAGAATTTGGGGGATTTTGTTTGTTCACCCACCTCTTGAGGATTGACCACAAGTTCTAACTGGAATTAAGGTCTGGGGAGTTTCCTGGCCATGGACCCAAAATTTCAATGTTTTGTTCCCCAAGCCACTTAGGTATCACTTTTGCCTTATAGCACGGTGCTCCATCATGCTGTAAAAGGCCTTGTTCATCACCAGACTGCTCTTGGATGGTTGGGCGAAGTTGCTCTTGGAGGATGTTTTGGTACCATTGTTTATTCATGGCTTTATTCATGTACTCTAGGTGAAGCCTCATTAGTGTGTTATACACCTTAAACATAACTGCCTTTGACTTGTACTCCGCACATCATGACATACAGTGCATCCAGAAAGTATTCACAGCGCATCACTTTTTCCACATTTTGTTATGTTACAGCCTTATTCCAAAATGGATTAAATTCATTTTTTTCCTCAGAATTCTACACACAACACCCCATAATGACAACGTGAAAAATGTTTACTTGAGGTTTTTGCAAATTTTTTAAAAATAAAAAAACTGAGAAATCACGTGTACATAAGTATTCACAGCCTTTGCTCAATAGTTTGTCGATGCACCTTTGGCAGCAATTACAGCCTCAAGTCTTTTTGAATATGATGCCACAAGCTTGGCACACCTATTCTTGGCCAGTTTCGCCCATTTCCCATTGTAGCACCTCTCAAGCTCCATCAGGTTGCATGGGAAGCGTCGGTGCACAGCCATTTTAAGATCTCTCCAGAGATGTTCAATCGGATTCAAGTCTGGGCTCTGGCTGGGCCACTCAAGGACATTCACAGAGTTGTCCTGAAGCCACTCCTTTGATATCTTGGCTGTGTGGTTAGGGTCATTGTCCTGCTGAAAGATGAAGCGTCGCCCCAGTGTGAGGTCAAGAGCGCTCTGGAGCAGGTTTTCATCCAGGATGTTTCTGTACATTGCTGCAGTCATCTTTCCCTTTATCCTGACTAGTCTCCCAGTTCCTGCCGCTGAAAAACATCCTCACAGCATGATGCTGCCACCACCATGCTTCACTGTAGGGATGGTATTGGCCTGGTGATGAGCAGTACCTGGTTTCCTCCAAATGTGACACCTGGCATTCACACCAAAGAGTTCAATCTTTGTCTCATCAGACCAGAGAATGTTGTTTCTCATGGTCTGACAGTCCTTCAGGTGCCTTTTGGCAAACTCCATGCGGGCTTCCATGTGCCTTTTACTAAGGAGTGGCTTCCGTCTGGCCACTCTACCATACAGGCCTGATTGGTGGATTGCTGCAGAAATCGTTGTCCTTCTGGAAGGTTCTCCTTTCTTGACAGAGGACCTCTGGAGCTCTGAGTGACCATCGGGTTCTTTGGTCACCTCCCTGACTAAGGCCCTTCTCCCCCGATTGCTCAGTTAAGATGGCCGGGCAGCTCTAGGAAGAGTCCTGGTGGATTCGAACTTCTTCCACTTACAGATGACAGAGGCCACTGTGCTCATTGGGACCTTCAAAGCAGCAGACATTTTTTTGTAACCTTCCCCAGATTTGTGCCTTGAGACAATCCTGTCTCGGAGGTCTACAGACAATTCCTTTGACTTCATGCTTAGTTTGTGGTCTGACATGAACTGTCAACTGTGGGACCTTATATAGACAGGTGTGTGCCTTTCCAAATCATGTCCAATCAAATGAATTTACCACAGGTAGACTCCAATTAAGCTGCAGAAACATCTAAAGGATTATCAGGGGAAACAGGATGCACCTGAGCTCAATTTTGAGCTTCATGGCAAAGGCTGTGAATACTTATGTACATGTGATTTCTGAGTTTTTTTTTATTTTTAATAAATTTGCAAAAACCTCAAGTAAACTTTTTTCACGTTGTTATTATGAGGTGTTGTGTGTAGAATTCTGAGGAAGAAAATGAATTTAATCCATTTTGGAATAAGGCTGTAACATAACAAAATGTGGAAAAAGTGATGCGCTATGAATTCTTTCCGGATGCACTGTATAACCTAAAATTCTATTAGTCTTTTTGATCATTTCTGTACACTGTCTTGATATAGAAAGTGTTGAGTCCACTATGACTGCTAGATTCTTCTCGTAAGATGTAGTTTCAGTTAAACAGTCTTTCCATTGCTTTTTTAACAGTGCTTATTTAAATCTAACATTTCTACATACTACAAGTAGTACTTTACATTCACTTAAATTAAATTTCATCTGACAAAAATCTGCCTAAGCCTGAATGTTTTGCAAGTGCCTTTCTAACATGTTTTGCTGATTCTACACTTTCTGCCTTTCCACATAGTTTGTTATTGTCTGCTAATTTGACCAGTTTATTGATTATACTCTTCCCTAGATCATTTATGTATATTAAAAAGAGCCCTTATCCACTTTCAACATCACTTTATAATATAAATTATTTTTGCAAAAAACATGGGCTTTAAAAAAAGCACACAAAATAGGCATTAAAAACAATAAAACAAATCTTGTTTAAAAAGATGTATTGAGTTTTGTGATTGTGAAATTGAATGGAAAATTAAAATGCTTTATTTTGTTCATCCAAGACTCTCTTGTAAATAACTTTTCAAACTCTGTCCTGTAAATTAAAAGGTGGCTGCCTTTTAAACTAAGCATATGCGGAGCAAACTTAGGAGACATTAAACAGTCTGCAAGTGGTTAATACTGTAATAACATTCCAGAAATGTACAAAATATTACAAAATGACAAACATATGCACGATACAATATGAAAATCATGAATGCCAATACAATGCACTAACCTGTTGCGTCAGAATGCTCATGCATTGTTTTGATTATTTGTTTAGATTTAATGTGAAATTTGAACATTAAAAATGTAAAATATTTCAGACAAATGTAGTATAAGTAATACAATGGATATTCATTTAATTAAAGTTCATACTTAGTTTTTTATTTTTTGTACTATTATTTTGTAATACAGTAATCCCTCCTCGATCGTGGGGGTTGCGTTCCAGAACCCCCCGCGATAGGTGAAAATCCGTGAAGTAGAAACCATATGTTTGTATGGTTATTCTTATATATTTTAAGCCCATAAAAACTGTCCCACACTGTTAACATTATTAGAGCCCTCTAGCCCTGAAATAACACCCTTTAGTCAAAAGTTTAAACTGTGCTCCATAACAAGACAGAGATGACAGTTCTTTCTCACAATTAAAAGAATGCAAACATATCTTCCTCTTCAAAGAATGAGTGTCAGGAGCAGAGAATGTCAGAGAGAGAGAGAGAGCGTGAGAAAAGCAACAATCAAAAAATCAAAAAACATATGCCGAAGCACCGCGATAAAGCGGCATTTTGTAGAGGAGAGTCCGTATCCTCTAGGCAAACAGCCCCTATGCTCACATGCCCTCCATCAGGCAGAGAATGTCAGATAGAGTGAGAGAGACAGAGAAAAGCAAACAATCAAGCACCGTGCGGGAAGCATATCGTATATCATTGAGGAGTTTATTTTAATACGTAATACATGCTCTGATTGGGTAGCTTCTAAGCCATCCGCCAATAGCGTCCCTTGTATGAAGTCAACTGGGTAAACAAACTGAGGAAGCATGTACCATAAATTAAAAGCCCCATTGTCCTCAGAAATCCGCAAACCAGCAAAAAATCCGTGATATATATTTAGATATGCTTACATTTAAAATCTGCGATGGAGTGAAGCCTCGAAAGTCGAAGTGCGATATAGCGAGGGATCACTGTATTAGTAAAACCACTGTTGCATGAAATTTTTCAAAGTACCATCTCAGGTGATTGCCGCAACATTTCATAGAAAACAGCAATTTATTATTATTAAAATAGTCCTCGGTTCTTGAAGAGTATAAAAATGTACTGTCAAAAAATGTAAATTGTCTCAAATAAATATGGAGAACCCCATATTAGTTATCTACTCTATATATATAAAATCCTAAGCCTAAAAGTGCAACGATTTTATGTGACGTTTTTATGTCACATTTTTTGGCACACTTTAAATCAGGCTTATTTTTAAACCTACATATATATGTTTGGTATCATTCTTTTCAGAATTTATCAAATTTTAATGTGATGTTGTTAGATTTTCAGATTCTTATTCTGTTTTTAAATTATTAACTAAAATATCAAGAAAGTTGTGGTTTTTATTTTTGATCGAGTAAACTTTCTTTCACAAGAACAAACTATTAAAAAATAAATTATCCATTCATAACACCAATGTTTGTATTTAGATGATTAAGTTAGCTGAAGGTCAAAGCACCGAAGGTGCCAGGGGGGCTTGCCCCCCTAGTTTCAATTATAAAATTATTGAGATAATTTTAGATAATGTATTTGCAGTTACTGATATAAATAACATGATTTAAACACAGTTAAAATTTCCTCCTATTTTAAGTTCTTACAAATGTGAAATGCAATTAGGGGAAACAAATCTAGCTACTGCAAGAACCTTTTTGTTTGCTGTATTTTAACTTAGAATTTTGTTTCAGTATATTAGGCTTTTGATGATCAGTACTTTTAACTTCCATTCACCACACTTGGTTTTATTTCTGGATAGCCAGCTCATGTTCTCCTATCCTCTAGCATACGTCTAGTGCCTCCCTTAGTGTATGATTATTGTCTGTCCTGTTTGATTGCACTCTGAAATGTAGGTAATCACACCAGGACTACTAGAATGCGCAGAATATCTTGAAAAAGTGTGGAATAATTAAATTATACCACTGTTGCTGTGAAAGAAGCCCATACCATGCCTGAGTGAAATCTAACTTTCAATCAAACTTTATTCATATAGCATCTATCACTGCATGCACTATCACAAGGCTCCTTAAAAAGAAGACATTACAAAGGAAATAAAGAAAAAGGTTGTGTCAGTGTGTATCTGCAAAGGGAAAAGGATCAAGGTTAGTCCAATTATGAAAATACAAAAAAAGGTTAATGGCTGTACACCCAATGAAGATCACACAGCCAAAAAATTGTATCTGTAACTTTCTAAAAAAAATTTTTCAGCATAAGAATAACCTTTACATTTTTTTTCTTTTTTTGACACTAATTTAGAGACTAACCTTGTCATTTATAGACTTGTGCAAAGAATATCCACAAATGTTTTATTTAATAATCTACTATTTGAAAAGCTGTTAAAGTAAGGGATTAGTAGATCAATACATTTTATCTTGTAGCACACAGGTTTTATAAAGAAGAACATTAAGATTGAAATAAAACGTTGCACAATTTTTTATTGCTCAGTTTGTGATTATAATGGTAGCTTAAATCTTACATGTCAGGGAACTATGCTATTGCAATCTGACTTACCAAAATCATTTTCTTTTTGAATTTTGAATATCTCTTATTAACAGTCTGAGCTATTGGGGTACCTTTATAGTAACTCCATCCATCCATCCATTTTCTAACCCGCTGAATCCGAATACAGGGTCACGGGGGACTGCTGGAGCCAATCCCAGCCAACACAGGGCACAAGGCAGGAACCAATCCTGGGCAGGGTGCCAACCCACCACAGAACACACACAAAGACACCCACACACCAAGCACACACTAGGCCCAATTTAGAATTGCCAATCCACCTAACCGGCATGTCTTTGAACTGTGGGAGGAAACCGGAGCGCCCGGAGGAAACCCACGCAGACACGGGGAGAACATGCAAACTCCACGCAGGGAGGACCCGGGAAGCGAACCCGGGTCTCCTAACTGCGAGGCAGCAGTGCTACTACTGCGCCACCGTGCCGCCCCTTTATAGTAACTCTAAACACATAATTTGTTTAATTTTTAAATTCACTTCCCATTGCAAAACTGAGTTCATCAATGGTAATTCTTTGAAACACAGAGAAATCCCTGTAATCAAAATGTAAAGGTAAGTCAAAAATGATAGCAGTGGAACATTGCACCAATTTAAGTCATCTACAAGTAAACAGATAATCTGCGATTTAGAAGGTACTAAACATCCTGCAGTAGAAGGTGTTTCACTGTAAACCTGAATTTAAAACATATACATTCTGACCCAAATCATTTTCATCATAACATATGCTAAGATTACTTCCTTTTGTAAGTCAAATCTGCAGTTTCATCCATAGGAGCACTGCCCAAATGCAATTATTTTAGCAAAGAATGATATACTGTAGAATAAGGAAATTAATACTTGATTATAGGTAAGTTGCAGTATTACATTATTGCCCACACAACCAATGGCAGATGATTAAAATTAATATGAAATCATTTTATATAACTGCAGCTTCTCTCTGCAATAATCATTTCAGTTTCAAACTAAAAATAAATCCTGTTCTAAACAGACATGTCAACCACCATTTATGTTACCAAAAGATAAATGGGACCAAAAACTTTAGTTCAGTTTAGGGGCTAAAATGAATACAATTGAAGAGATCTCTACAAATTACTTAACTTTGACTATCATATTTTCCAATCCATTGCCTAAACTACTGGCAAGGTTTAGTAATGCAGCGTTTTAGTAGCTGTTTAGCTGCCACACTGATCCAGCATCAAGAATTTAACACCTAGCCCTATATCTGTGTGAATTTGTTCAGATGTGTAACTTTGAGTGCTCTGGTTTCCTCTCAAAGAATATGTACATTGGGAAGTAAGAAAAAAAATATATTTTCGGTAACAGCTTAATACTTGTCAAAAAGTTAAAAAGGAACACATGTTTGAGGTAAAGTTCATATCCAGTTTGTGACCAGAGATAACATTTGCAAATAAAGTGATGTAAAATAAAAAACTACAAAGAATTGTTTTAGGAAAAAGAGGGAAAGATGCAATGACACCTATGAACTACAATGGCACTGGCTTGCAAAGGAATTATTTTGGCAAATATTGCTATAAAACACTCAAATATCTTAAGTTACCATATATTCTGACAATTTCCTGTAAAGACTGCAATTAAGCTGAAAAATATGGTGACACTCAGTCAAGTGGATGCATTCTCTCTTTTCTTTGTGAGTAATTTTCTTTTGAATGTAGCCTGCATTGTATTCAGTAATCCTAATTTATCATTTATTGCAGACACATTTCATGACTAATCATTTCAAAGATGTTGTAGTATTTCACATGATTCCACGTTTTCATTGAAATAAGTTCAAAGATTTTATAGTATTGCACATGATTCCACGTTTTCATTGAAATAAGTTTTTTTGTAAGAATTAGGTGTCATACTTAATTACTTCAACAGATGCAACAATAATGTGTCATACTTGCACTAAAATCCATTTACATTGTGTCTAAAATTTCAGACAAAAGTGTATTACAGTTTTTCCAGTTGCTTAAACACTATATGTTGAATAATCAGCTACTGTAGATAACCATTTACTTTAATTCAGTCTTGAAAATGATCACACTATTCTCAGAATTACCAACTATATTCCTATCATGAGTGTCTTATCACAGATTGGTTGCACCATTTGAACAAATCTTCAAAAAAAAATCCCATTGGTGAAACACTTATCACCATAAAACCAATCTGAAAACACTCTTCTCTCTAATAAAGCACAAGGTGTAAAAACTTAAGCTCAATTAGCACTTAGCTCTCCAGCTGAAAACAACATGTGTCAAATTGCTTCACACTTGATGCTAAACTACTGATTGCTTATAAATGAAGCCATGTGTGTTTTTACTGTGGTTGTTTTTGGATTAACCTAATATAATGGATAATAGACAGGGAACAAGATTAGGACAAGGACAGCAAAAAACAGTAATAATAGATTATATTCATGCAACTGTGGTTGACCATGTGCTTGTCAATGGTTTGACAATGAATGCACATCCAAATCTCAGTTGTTACACAATCACTTCCAAAGTCCGCACCTTCAGAGCCGATAAAAGGTGACGCACTTTACCTTTATGGAATTTAGCAGACTTCCGTTGAATAATTACTGGGACAGTCTCCCTGGAGCTGTACAAAAATGTTATATTGCCAGTACTGGACCGTTCCTATACAAAAATTGCACTGTACTTAAACCTTACACTGTGTTTTTTATACAATGGACATCAATTACAGCTCCCAAAGATGCATTGTGTGTGTGTCTTTTTGTGTGTGTAGAACTGAAAGGTGACCTCATAATGGGGGCACAAAACTACTCCTGTCAGATGCAAAAGAACAAGAAACAGTGAATAGCTGTGGCCAATAACATTATTCACTATCAGGAAATTCAGATTAGAGCCATAAAAGATCAGCAAACATTCCAGGGTATAAATCAAATCAGCATTTCTACTATTGACCACATACTATGTTGTAAAAACCGGAACATGAAGCAGGTATACAAAGTCCCTTTAGAAAGGAATTCGGACCAAATCAAAATCCAGTGCCTGCAATATGTACAGGTAAGATCATTGCAACCTCATATAGTATGTACAGTAGTACCCAGTCATGCTTCAGTAAAAAGCACAAAACTGATGTAATATAAATACAAAGTTCAAACTTTTTGTACAGTGTGTTTATCTCTGTTCTTTCATTGTAGAGAATTTTTGAGATTGATGCCAGTGACATGCCACATGAATACATCTTTGTTGATGAGGATGGATTTAACCTCATTAAAAGAAGGAGAGGGGGCCACAGCATTATTTGGGCAGCATGCCATTGTCAAAATACTAGGGTTGAAGGGAGGCAAAGTGACCAATGTGTACAGCCATACATGAACATGGGGTTCTCCACCACCATGCAATTTGGGGCACTTACAACACAGCAAATCTGTAAATTTCCTAGATTGCCTTTTTTGGAATGTTGAGCAATGACAACAAAATGAGACTGCAATGACACTGTAGTCACAGTACATTATGATTTGGGACAATGTCAGTTTTCAAAGAGCTGCAGTCTTACATAACTGGTTCACTGATCATTCCAGGTTTTCCCAATTTGTTCTTACCAGCATATTCCCTATTTCTCAACCTCACAGAAGAATTCTTCTCGCCATGAAGGTTGAAGGTTTATGACGGGAAACTTTATGATGCAGGGAATCTTCTGTGGGCTATCGAGGAAGGCTGTGGGGATTTAACTTTAGAGTCCATCCAAGCCTGGATGAAACACAGCTGAGCATATTTCCCTCACTGCCTTTGAAGACCAAACAACTTGTATGGCATACTTGAGGCTTTGTGTCCTGATCAAGTCCAGGACATGATGATGAATAATGTCTGTAATGGCCAGTATTTGGAAGACATTATTCATCAGCTTCATGTACATCTTCTTACAGTTTTTTTTTTTCATTTATGGACTTTACTTCCTGTAAGATTTTTTATTTTTTATTTTAGTTATACAGCATGTATAAAACTTTTCCTTTTGCTGTGTATGACTTTACATACTATTGCATTTGGAATAGTGCATTTGAGAAAAAATAAAAATTTGAAACTTGGTCTTGCACTTGGTGCATCTGTACAGTTTAATTATTGTATTTTGAGTACAGTAGAGTCTCGCTTATCTGACATAAACGGGCCGGCAGAACGTCCGATAAGCAAAAATGTTGGATAATGGGAGGTGTTAAGAAAAAGCCTATTAAACGTCAAACTATGTTATAATTTCGCACATTACGTACCTAATACAGTAGAACCTTGGTTCATGAATGTCTCTGAACACGTACAAATCGGGTTATGACCAAAAAGTTCGCCAAACTTTTGCATCTGTTCACGACAACACACTAGGTATACAAACGAGCCAGTTTCCCTTTCGGTTTGTGCGCGCCGATGATTTCCGCATGTGTTCAGTCTCTCCCTGTGCAGCAAGAGAGAAAGAGCGCGAGAGAGACACAGACAGACAGACACACACACGTGAGAGAGAAAAAGCAACGCACGAATGCGCGCGAGAGAGACACACAGGCGCACACACACACATGCGAGAGAGACACAGGCAGGTGCACGCACACACACGCGCGCTAGACACGGGCAGGCGCATGCACACACGCATGCAAACAAGATACAGCCACACGCGCACACACACACAAGTGAGAGAGACACAGGCAAGCGCACGCACACACACACAAGCGCGCGCGAGAGAGAGACACAGGCAGGTGCGCGCATGCACATACACGTGCGAGAGAGACACAGGCGCGCACACACACGCCAGAGAGGGCTGGCCACATAATCCACTGTAATGATGTTTTACAACAAAACAGAAAAATTTTACTGAAAAAAAGAACTTAACAACAAAAAATAGACTACGCTCACGCTCGCAACTTGCAGTTCTTGTTGCCGATTGATGCGTTTTTTGTTTTTTTTGTGGCGGGACGTCAGATTATACAGAATGTTGGATAAGCAAAGGTTGGATAAGTGAGACTCTACTGTACTATCAATGGAAACCTTTAAGTCTGAAATGTATGATTCCCAGTTGTATCAAGCTTTTAGTGTTCTGAATAGTCTCTTGTGGTTGTGTGTGAGGTCATTTCTGCTGGCTTGTGTGTGTCATCTGAGTGAAATGTTTGCTTTAAGTGACAGAGTGAATGACTTTGAGTTGACTGTTTGCATTTTGACTGGAAGTCTGGGATTTGTGTAGATGAGTGAGATGTTATGATATTGTGTTTAAACTTGTAAGAGAATGAGGGCACTTTCACTGAAATGAGTTTAAGCAGTTGGGGAAAACTGTAGCATTAACCTAGCTAAGCATGTCAAAATAATTATTAGATTGATCTACAAACATACAGCACTTTAATGAGCTAAATCACAAGAAGTGTTTTCATATTTCAGTTTTTTTTTATTATTTAATCTTAAAAAACATTGCTTCAAGATATTTAGCTAATTTCAGATTTATTTTAGTAGAACACTCACTCAACAGAACATGTATCCATGGTTTACATGTGAGTCTGACAAAACCAGCTCTAAAAAGGGTGGTCTCATTAATTTGCATAAGATGTACAATTAAGTGATAAGAATGCTCTGTTATTTAAAAAAAAAAAAAAAAAACACTTTCTTAAACTTTACATCTCTATCAGCAAAAAGAGCTATGGAAATTCTTTTTAAATTACTGCCACATATTAGCACTCGTTTTGCTGGTGCCTAATCATTTATAATACACTTTCTAATTTGTTAACATGCAAGTTATTAATGCTTGTCATGCTGATTAGAGACAAGAGCTAATCTTCATGAAAGATATAACTGTACTAAAGATTTGCATATTTATCATTTTACAACAACTTCCATCCCTCTTTTCTAATAGCATGAATACATTTACAATTCAACAATTAAAATTGTCCATTGCATCTTTTGCACTTCACTCTTATGACAGTCTGAGACTATCAATATTGTAAAAAGGAAAAACATTAAAAATGTATTATTCCCCTCCTTCATACACGTTTCGGACTCCTATGTTCAGATTCTGCTTTAACTCCAATATAGATATGGCAGTCATTTCAGTTTTGTTTAAGCATCATAAGAATGCATGCACAATTGACAGGCTACTTTTACTTGTATTAAAGAATTAATACAAGTATTAAAGAAATGTATTGTATTAAAGAATGCAAACATTGAACTCACTGCTAAATACTCAGCCATAATCTGCACACTGTCACTACTATGTACCAGTTCATCTTGACCAAACTTATTTAAGTAACTTTAAAGTGATCTCCGAAAATATTTGTATCCTTTTCCAAATAACTGATCCTGTCCCCACACTTTCCACCTCCTCTACTTTATTATTTTAAGTTGCTGAGAAATTATTGATCACATAATCTGTTGCTGTCTTTGGCAAGTACTACATCAGATAAGCTTCACGGGTTAAGTGAACACCTGGTGGATCAAAAAATGAAAGCCCAAATTTAAAAAATATAAGCTGGGAAGAGATTTAAAAAGCCAAGTGTTACTGTTTATTTGGTTTTATTCAAAGGGCTATGCAGGTAAATATTTATTTAAGCTAAATCCACAATATACTAGGTACAGACAGCAAACATAACTCAGGCACCTGTACTGCAGGAATAAATATATAAATGTATAGATAGGGAGAACAGAAATAAGAACAGTTTAAAGTGTGAACAAATGTGCAATTCTAAGCGACATTTCATAGTTATTGACAATCTTTTTTTGTTTCATCGAACAGCTTTTCAGTTTCCCCAGCAATAAGCCAAAGGTTGGTAGAAATGCAGTTATTTTAAAAATAGCCACAATTTATAACTGCATTTCTGCTATACTCCTTTGCTCTGATGTGATATACCATATGATCCCAATCTAAGGGACTCTGGTTTTCTTGTATGTTCTGCATTATTGAACACTTGCCTCCTTCAAAAAATGTGTGTTAGAGTTAGGGTTAGGGTGAGTTATACCACTGTGAATAATATCCAGAAGATGCTGTCTTTACTGGATGCTGGCTTTGTGAGGCAAAAGTGTAAATCACTGCTCCTCTCTACTACCCCAATAAATAAATGAAAAACGTATATCTTTTGTTATAAACCACTTCATGGCATTCTAACTTTAATCACTACAGCCTATTTGATACATTTTACTGTAAATCTGTGCGTTCGCCAGTTTCTGCGTTCTTCCGCTACATAAATCCCGGTCAGCGTGAAAAGTAACGCTCGTCCATGCGCCTGCTGTCCCACCCCAACTCCTCCCAGAATTACGCCTCTTTGAATATGCAAATCAATATAAATAGCCCTTAAGCTCAGTGTTCTGTGAAAAGGCAATGGGAAAAGCAAGAGGGAAAATGGAAGGATTTCAGCAAATACCAAGTGGAGGCAAAGAAAAACGCACTATTTGCTGGTTTAAACAGTTGTATAAACAACAAAAGGAAGTTGATCAAGTGACATAGCGTGTCAGAAAAACACGAAAGCTCAAGTGCACAAAGTCACACAGTGCCCGAAATAAAAAAAGAAGTTGTCAGATATCAAAGTCGCCGTGAAAAGGCGAGTCGTAGCCCACCGCCTGAGTGTCATGTGAAAGATTACTAGGGTACAGAGAAGAAAAAATAGGCACACAGTGAGGAAAAAGCGCGAAATGTCAACTTTAATCTTGAAATTTCCACTTTAATCACGTAGTTTATTTTGTCATTAAAGCAGAACATCATAAACTTCATCTTAAAATCGTTTAACTAGCTTCTCAAATCACATCATAATTAAAGTAGCACGTTAAATGCTTTGTTTTGTATTTGATCTTCTATGTGCTTTATGTGTGTGAATTACTACGTGCTTCCAGGCTTTCTCTTCCACTGACAGGACAGAGAATCCATTACATTCGTAATATTACATCTCTCTGAATAACTAAAATACTGAGAGGTATACGTGATATAATTTTCATGATGACAGGAGTTAAAGCACGTTGTTAAACATGGGAACACGGTGGCCCAGTAATTCTGCGTGACCTTCGATGAAATAATTTATTGCAGCAGTAACCATGGGTGGCTCTAGGCTTGCGGCGGCCCTGGGCAGAGAAAGAATCAGTGGCCCCTTCGCCCGCCAATGTCAATATGGTATCTTATGCACGGCAGATGGCCACGTCCATTGCAGACAATGCATAGCCTCCTCGTGCTCATGACACAAGCGTTTAACTTTTGCCGAAATTTGCCACTGCATTTTTAGCTGTGTCGTTATTTTCTCTTTCTGTTTTATATTCAGTATATATTGGCGTGGTGGCCCTGTGCTGGTGCAGTTTTCACATGCCTAAGGCCGCCCCTGCAGTACTGTCTCTTTCAAATGTACTAACCTCCAATTCCTGTCCTTCTTTTTCTTTCTCCAAATACCCAATCGCCACACAATCAGCTATGTAATAGATGTTAAGCTGCCTGTAAGCTTAGAACACCAATTCTTCAAAACTTTTAAGGAACATTGAAATATCTTCGTAGTACATGTTTAATTATTCTATCCTTCACGCCAGTCCCAGTGAAGCATACAGTGCGAGGCATGATTATCGCATGAACAATCCGTGAGCAGAGTGCCAGATCCTTGTTAGCGTAGCAACACCGTGTCCTTTAATATATAGATAATATAGAATATTAATATAAATATTAATATAATACAGATTATTTAAATGAAGTTAAAGTTTTATCTGTATAATATAATAAACACATTTTGCTGCATTTCATCTTAAAAATGATATCGTCATCATATGTAAATACACTCTTTATAAAGTGGCTCAGGTTGTGCAATATTATAACTGTTGTGCAAGTATACAGTGAGGTGATTGTACTTAAAGTACAAACAGTTCTACAAGGAGCACTTGACTGAGGGCATTTTAGAGCTCTTGGGATGAAACTCTTTCTGAACCGTGGGGTCCTTACAGGAAAGGTTTGAAGCGTTTGCCATTTGAGAAGCAGTTCAAATAGGAAGCATGGCTGAGGCAGTGTGTGCTTGATGCTGTATACTGATAATTCTCTTTCCGATCAGCTTATTCCGAGTGGTGCAGTGAGAGTAATATGGAAAAAGATGATCCGCTGTGGCAACATCCTAACGGGAGCAGCTGAAAGAAGAAGAAGAAGGTGCAGTGAGAGTAACAACGCTAAAGCAGCTATGGTATTTGGAATAGTTTGACCATTCTGTGGACCATTATACTGTTACTGGTTAATTACAATCAGATGCATTAAACTAATAAACAATATGTGGTTAATTTCAGTGTATTTATAAAGCCACATCAGGAAAAGAAAGGAACAGTAGTACTGTTTTGACGCTGGGTGCCACAAGTCTGCAAAACCGAGCAGAGAACTTGCGTACGACAGGGTTTGAGGTACCGTGGAAATGTGAGTGGCTTTACACCAAGTTTAGGTTTTATACATAGTGATTTGAACATGGAAATGTTCGCACCATTTATACATGAGGCCCCTGGAGATTTACTGTTGAATGTTGTACATGTCTGTCCAAGTTTAGCCACCCGATTTGGGACATCACTGTTAGAAAGAATTCTGAAGTGCATTCGGAAGGTGTGTTGTGTAGGAATGATGGATTTGTTGTTTTTGAAGTACGCTTTGAATTCAAAAGCATGGTGTGCACCGGACCAAAACATGTTGCCGACTGAAAACTACAAGGGATCACCTATCAAAGAACCCCCACCCCAAACCACTAGGTTGCCTCTACCTCGCCTTGAGAAATGTGGTACTTAATTTTGGCTTAACCTGTATATACTTTACAGTGGATGGAATCTTAAACGTTAATGAAACAACAACTAACAATATCATTTACTTCAGTTTATACAGTTACAAGCTTAAAAACTTAAACTTAGGTTCCTGGCATCCCTCCACTTCTGCCTAGCAACCAAATGAAAATGCAACAAGCAATAAGTTTGAAATGAAAATAATTTGTTTTACTACATAGATTTCACATATAACAAGTAGTTAATAGCAATACTAGACGTGAAAATAGCTCTTCAAAATTTATCAAAGAACCTGTCATCAGCTATTTACGCATGCATATAACCAACCACTTAGGTTTGCTGCTTCAAGTCATTCTGAAGTCTCTGAAGCTGACTGACTGTGTAGTGCAACAATTTTAACATTTTTCCAAAATGAAATTACACCCCATTGGAAAAATTAATTCATTTAACTTGGTACTTTAAATCTCCTAAACTTGGTCAATTCATTTCATCAGACTAATTCAACTTACTACACAATCTAAAACAGGTTCACATTTTGCATAAGTATACGACAGCTGAGAAATACTTTTTTGATTTCTTCTATATTCTGTCCTTGAAATGATGAAAAACTGTTTTTTAAAGTCTTGAAATATGCTAAAAAACATATAAAAAGAGTAAATAAAAACATTTTAATGAAATTTATTATATCAACATATGGTGAATTAACTTAGGATCACATACAGGTACAAATGTAAAGAGTTCTGGATATGGACATATGTTGAATATGGACTTTCCAATTTCTGTCTTCTATAGGTTTCTTTGATAATGTTGTTTTAGAAATTATCACTAATTTAACATTACTTCAGCTGCACAGAGTAGTTGGCATGTGTAACTAATTTCAGGACAAAAAAAAAACAACTAATGTGAATTTTTTCTTTCAAAAACACAATATGTTCAGTGTCATCTGTCAAGAATATTGTTAGTCTGCAAGAGGCATTTTGAAACAGTCTACTTTAACTATTAATTATTTTGCAATAATTAAGGAAAGATACAGTGCACACTGCTGGGCACCCAGAATCCTCTCTCTTCAGTTTAGTTTGATATGGAAGCAGTATGTACATACTTTTTCTACACACGGCTTCTATATGTTGTTTTATTTTTTGTTGTGTAAAAATGATAAAGTAAAATTTGTCATAGTGTATGTTGTTTGTTACCTGTTATTAGATGGGGGCTAGATGCTCATTAGTTATACAGTATATCCTGAAACAATAAAAAAATGTGCATTTTTCTGTTATGAGGAAACTATGGTCCTAGCGTAAGTATTTTGGCAGAGTTATACATCTGTTTTAGCCCTTTGAAAAAATAAAGCTTTTGCACTGAGGTATTGCAACATGTGCATTTTTACCCAATTAGGTCCAGGTTGAACACTTTCTGATAACCTTATCTTTAAAAAGTCCTTAATTTACAGCTTAGATCACAGCAAGGTAAAAGCCACATTTAGTTTTCTGTGCATTCTTTAATGCCTTGAATGTCACCAGAAGCAAGGGAAATGGCCATTAGTATGCTTCAAGTGGGCATATCATGTGCCAGTATTGCCAGATACTACAGATTGAACTGTTCCATTGTGTCCTAACTCCAGGCAAGGTTTCAACAAAATGGCAGGAACAATGACTAGGATCTAGTCTACCTAGACTAACCACAACACAACAGGACTGACACAGTAAACTAATCCATCAGAGAGACTATTTCAGATCTCCTACCTATACTACTACTGAAACTTCTAGGAGATTCAATATCCAAACCAAGACAGGCTCCAAACTGCTAGTACTGGAAGAAGGAGACCTGTTAGAGAAGAAAAAGTAAGCCAAAGTAATACTTAACAAAAGGAGGTCTTGCAATCTATAACATCTTGTAAAATGTGATTCAGATTCTCCAATAGAAAGTGAATGAATGAAATTTTCATATATCTGTTCATTTAGGCTTAAAAACATAACAGCATGAAAAAGGCAGGATGGCTTGTTCTGAATTCACCCATCCTGAGTTGGTTTGTCATGTGGTGGGTGCTGCAATGCGCTGTATCAGCGTGTGCTCCTAACATTCTCCTCCTTCTATTGTAATTAAAGCAGAGATGAGAGGAGAGTTTATCCTACTCCTAACAGACCTTGGCAAACAGTAAATTGTAAGTTCTACGATCTAGGACTTTTAATTTTGCACAAAGTGAATCTGCTCACACCGTACATGACCTGACTCTATAGCAGGACAATGTCAAACCTCACATGGCTGCTATGGTCACAACTGTCCTGAGTAACAAATGCTCCCTGGTGTACAGGTGCTACATCCCTCTCCCGACAATGACCTTGTGGGGCACCAATGGACTATGGGCCACCTTATACTATGCCTTATTGTATATATGTCTAACATGAGAGAAGAAGAAGAAGAAATGTATTGTTTTATATTTAGTTCAAAATCCATCACATTAATACAAGCTGAATACTGTATAACACAGTAACTTATTGAAAGTGAAAAGTTTAGATTAAGCTTTTGGCAATACCAGTACCTTTTGATGTTAAATTTTATAGGTGAGGATTACTGTGTTACCTTTAATTGGCTTCTCTGCACTTTTTTAAAGTGGTGTCTCACAATTGTTTAAAGGATATTTACAATGTGTATTTTGTACTCAAATGTTCTTTTTTTGATTTTAAAGCCTTCCATTACAGTCACAGCTGCAAGCTTTATTTCACCCTGTATAGGCCAGTAGGGATTTGCATTAGCCAGGAATTAGCTGGAACGTTAGTATTGTAGTTCTTTGGCTGGTTATTACTGAAAATGCTGCTTTATTTTCCATCACATTTTTGAAACCTATTTCTTCTTGGTCAGGGTCACATGTGGGTCTCAGCCTATCCTTATGGTAATACATGCAAATCAGAAATCATCCCTGAATGGTAGTTTAGTCCATCACATAACACATTTTAGAAAAAGCATAACTCACAGTGGGCTAATTTAAGCTGATCAAATTAACAATGATAAGCGTACATTATTCATAAGAAGTATTATTCTTGATTTAAGCATCATAGAAATAGCTATGCTTCTGTTCGATATTCCATATAATGGCAAACAAATATTAACATGGGTTAACATGGGTGAATTCAAATAAACTATAATTAGTACTCCTTACTTATCCCATCTTAATTGAAAATTTCTTCTATTTTTTTTATTGTAAATACACTTTTCTAATATACATCCTAAAATGATGTCATAAAAGTGAAATGGTGTTATGTGATTTTTTTTAATCATTTTAATTTTTTAAACTCTTTGTCCTCACCATGGCTTCTTTAAATACTGCCATTTTGTCCTTACAATCTTTAATATCTTTTATCATTTACAATAAAATAGTGCTCCCTATGAATGACCCTGACAAGTACTTCATCATCCAATTTTGATATATTTTAATCAATGGTGGAACAGTAGTATAGTTTTTAATACTGCAACTCTGCAGTTCAAATTATGTGATGTTTTCACGTTGCTCACAGTCGTTGCATGTTTTTTTCCCACATACTCCTTTACCTTCACACTTTCTAAACAATTCAGTATCTCTGGGAAACAATGCTGGCAACATTGGGCAAAAGACAGGAACCAGCCTTGAACATGCCAGTCCATCACAGGGCCTCTACAAGCATTGTGAAAACAATGTCAAGTCACCAATTAAGCTGACATGCATGTATTTGTTGGTGTGAGAGAAAACTGGCAAATTCATGGAGACATGTGAAAGAGGTACATATAACCTTCATACTCAGAATGTCCATAGAAACTGAAATTAGGATACTGGATCTGTGAGGTAGCAGTACTGACCACTGTACCAAAGTTCCACCCTTGTAATGACATGCATGCTGCATTAACTGTTGACTCTAAATTGCCCCTATTAGGTTAAATGACCGAGTGAACCTAAAATGAACTGGAATTCCATTCAAATTTGATTTCATGATGATGCCAAGATAGTCTCCAGTTTCACATGACTCTAAGCTTGATAAGCAGAGTCAAAAATGTTGAGATGATATATTTCCTTTAAATGCTGTTGTTTTACATTAATGTTATGAAGAAAACTTTAGTCTCACCCTTATTCATGCTTTGTTATTTTTTATGATTATTCTGAGTTAGATTTAATTAGGATATCTACCTCAGTGGTCTACAAAGCTTTGCATGCTTTTTAAAATTAAAATGTCAAAAAGTCTGACAATTTACAGAAAAATTAAAACCAGAAATCATCAGAGAAAAATAAAAAAAAGGTTCACCCCTTTGTGATTTTAAGCTAAGTTTTTCTCAGATACAATACACCATCTTAATGATTCACACAATCTGGTGATGGATTACCTGCTTTAATCTATGAAGATAAATTCCAGGCTATGGGAGTAAATGTGAAAAAGATTTAAGGGCAATTATACAGGACACAAGGACTTGAGAAAGAAGAGAAAAACAATTAGATAGAATAAAGACTGATTGACTAATTACTGTTTATCATAAGTGTTAGACATTCAAATTGCACCAAGAATGTAAGGAAATGCAGTAAGTTAATGGTATTTATCTTTCTAGGTTTAAAATCACAGAATTGGCAGAATAAACAGTGTTAAAAGCAAGCAATGTCATTTGCAGAAACTCCAGTCTCTCTTGTTGGAGATGATTTTTGAACATGCACTGCAGGAAGCTTCCACTTATTGCCATTGAAAAAAAATAGAAGTCAGCAAGAGCCTCAGCATAATACTCTGCATGTTTCTGAAACTGGCATAAAATGTTTCTCTGTAATTTAAATTCTCTAGGTAAATCTTTCAAGCAGAGACATGTGCATGAATGGCACAGCTCAAGTTTGTGGTGTATGGGAGAGAAATAACACTGTAGCACACTTCATAATGTAATGTCCGTTATTAATTTAAAATTTTAACATGTGTTGAGGGCACTCCTACCAATGCTTGAAAGACTCTTTGTCTTTATTAGCCTATGTTCCATCTCAAATGGTCTGAAGGTATATTAAATCACACAAAACGGGTATTTTTCAGCAGTTCATCTTCATTAATGAGTCAGAAAATGATCTATGCCACCATCTACAAGTTACATACTACTCAATATATTTCTAAGACAAGCATTAATCTCCACACAAGATCACTATCACAGACAGCTGCCCTGTCAACAAAGCAGCACACACCACCATACGAGACATTTATTTCTTCAAGTCATGGACTGCCAACTATAATTGTAAATTAATTGGCTTTTCAGCTGGCTGCACTGGCATTAAGAAACTTATATTTTGAAAGAAACTACTCTTTTCACCCTGGTGTTTTCTTACCTTGAATAATCTACTCATAGTACACTGCTCAGGAACATTTTTTACAGTTTTTTGTTATTTTCTTTAACCATGCTCTTCAACAATCTCATTAACAATAGTGTGAATAAACAAATTCACGTTGAATATGTTGTGTAAAATAGACTGAAAGGAAATATAAAAATGATTGTTTTGCCTTTTATCCAGTTGAGCAATTATGTGTACCACTACATATAATATTATATTACTTATCTGTACCATTGAATCTGCTGTGCAAGCATTATTTATACATATACATTGTAAACATCCATGAAACAGTTAAAGCTTTGTGGTCTACCCATGTAATAAAGGAGGAATCCAACATAAGAAAGACATCCCCATAGATGATCATTGTGAAAATTATTTTGACAAACATTTCTACAATTTGTTAACAAAGTTTAAAATAAGACTACATTTTGGGCATCACTTTTTACATCTTTTCATTGTCTCTCGATTCAGATAAAGCCCAGGATGCCACAGCTAACTATTTCAACCTGTATAAAATTCGTCTGGGGCAGCTGTTTCGAAGGACTGTAAGGCATTTTTAAAGGTTGCTTTGCTCATTTTGTGGGAATATTCTCTTAACCTTGAGATAATATATATATATATATATATATATATATATATATATATATATATATATATATATATATATATATGTGTGTGTGTGTGTGTGTGTGTGTGTGTGTGTGTGTGAACAGGGCTAGCAAATTAAGCATTTCCTGAATGAAGAACTCTGTAATTCAAGAAACTGGTCCGTTGTTATGCCGCTATATAGGCATACATTTCTCCTTTTAAATGATGTTTCTTAAAGTATCCAGTACATGCTTTGGTTCTTGCCACAATATGTATAAACACATTGTATAGGATACCGCACTTCAAGTTTTTTTTTTTCCAAGACTGTTACAGGACACTCTCACAAGGAAGATACTGAAATATTCTTTAGATTACTTTTTAGGATGGACGAGATTAAAATAATTCTACAAAAAAGATGCGTGATTGCAGATACAAACAAACAAACACAAGAAAACTAGCCAAACCTGAAATGTTTATTTAAAGCTGTATTGTTATGGTATGTACAACTCTAATAATTTTACTACAGCCCTGAATGATGTGTCTCATTAGATATTTCATACTTTTAAAAATATACATACGCAAATGAATATGCATTTTGCCATTACTGGTTAATGCGTGTATTGATTTCTTTCCCATACTAACCAGATGCTCTTTAAATGTGCTGCCTTCAAGTTTTCAGACCAAACATTTTTGTAGAATGATAGAAAGAATGCTGGAATTACTACATACGAAAAATGGGAGAGATAAAAGAAAAAGAACTTTTAGAACACTTTTTTTCTCTTGAGGCGGCGGTTCGCACAGCCCGCCCATTGTAGCCCATCGCGTGCTGCTGATGTCCACGCCAGGTGCTCCTACCTTTAAGATGAGCACGTAATGCGGCGGGCCGGCTGCGCTTACAGCTACTGTGATGGGATGGGACGGCGCGGCTCTGCGGTCGTGGCGCCGTTTCGCACCACTTCACTCAATAGTAATGCAGCCCAGCGCTTCCCAAAAGTTTCCACTCACCTCTTTGCGGTGCGCAGCTGCCTCCCCACAGAGCCGCGATTAATGTCAAAGCCAGGAGCAGGGATTTCATTCTGGATATTGCCGTTTCATGGACAGTTTCTCCTACTTTGCGCTGCACCGAGACTGTGGGGGATGTCAGACAAGTAGCGGCTACAACTTCGAACTTCTTGCAGCCGCGCTCCGCCCGCCCAGACTTCACGAAGTGCGTTCAAGTTGCCACCCATATGCTTCCAGCCCAGTCTGGGTTCCGTTCGCTGGTATTACTTTTTATTGCTCTACTTGTAATCACAGGAAACCTTCATGGATGAAAGCAAAAACGTTTCTGTGGGGAATTAATTTTTCTTTAAACGTCTAATCTGAGGTAATAATCTAATAGCAGCAATTTGGCACGATTTATTTATGAATTTACATGCCAATCAATGCTGTGATTTTGTTGCAAAAAAAAACACATTTATTTTATTTAACTATTAGGTGAGTTAGTTGTTGCTGCCCAGGTGAGGAAGTAATAAGGTGCAACAGTAAATGGCACTTAGAAATGATATAGAACGAAATTTATTATACTTAATTAAAAAAAAAAAACACTACCCACATTGCTAGGATTAGAAAGCTTGTGTTTTACGTTCTGATGCAAAGAGCTGGGTGGAGTGGAGCTTTGTTCACATATCGCAAAAATTGTCTATGGTGGGAAATATCAATTCCGTGACTTATAAAAATAAAGCTGTTGGGAAAGAATGGATAGGTAAACAGAGTTTGTGCTTTATAAATACAAAAATATTTTTTTCTACTGGATATGGCAAAGTTGGGGCAATACTTCTTAATGGCTATGTTGACTCTTCCAATTTATTGGGCTAAAATAGAGCTGTTGATGTCCAGTTCCTTTGCTTTACAGTACACTTCAGAAATCATTTGCAGTATCAGGTACCACTGTGGTCCTTGTGGTTAGACATGCCACTACATTGCTCCAAGACCAATGGTTTGTTTTCCATTTCAGTAACAATCTGTGTGGGGCTTGCCATTCTACCAGTAAACATAGATTTTCCAAGTTTTAGCTGTTTATTCCTAAATCCCAAAGATGTAAACATCAAACAGACAACACTTGTATTTCCAAGAAGAAAAAAAACAGAAGATCAGAAGCTGTCGGAGGTAAAACAGAAGCAGATCTCATATCTGACCACCACCTCTTGGTTGCAAAGTTGAAACTCAGACTGAAAAAGAAGTGGTTGACATCAGAATCAACAAGGAAAATAGTCAGCGTTAACCTATTAAGATACATGCAGACCTAATAAAAATTCAAATTGCTTCTTAGCAATACGGTCAAAATGCTAGAAGAACTTCACAAGTAAGAGGACATAAACAGCAAATTTCAGAAAGTTAAAAGACACTGATCTTAACCTGTCAAGAGGTACTAATACTAAAAAGAACCAGTAGAAGGAATGGAATTCACCTCAAACATTAAACAAGATCAAGGGTAAGGAGGCAGAAGAAAGCAGAAGTGAAAAACAATAGGAATATAGCTGGAAAGGAAAAAGTCAAGAAAGCATATACAGAGTAGTAAAGAGGAGAGTAAAAGCTGATTAGAATAAATATAGCACGCAGTCTAGCAGAAGAAGACGAAGAATAAGCAGTGGAATAACAACATCAGAAAGCTGCACAGCACCACCAAGAAACTGTACTGCAAGTACAGCAAGCCTGAGAGGGTAGTTAAGGATAAGGACGGAAAAGCCAATATGGGAATAGAGCAGCAGCTGAAAACTTCAAAAATCTGTTTAACAGATCTTCACCTTTGAACTCATCTAACATTATTTCTGCTGTGCTGACCTGCCTGTAAACTGCAATAACCCTATCAGAGTACTGGAAAACAGAAAAGTTTCTAAAGAATAGTAAATCAAGCTTTCTTGTAAGGCTGGGAAACCAGAGGAGAGATTCTGTACCCTCTCTTTCAGAAAATCTAGGAAGAAGAGTGAGTACCAACACACTAGAAAGGAGGCTACTTTATGAAGATCCGAAAGAAGAAAGATCTCAGCAACTGTGTCAACTAGTGGGAAATCACACTTTTGTCAGTTACAGAAAAAGTCTCCTTTAGGTTTGCTGCAGAGGGCGAAGGATGCTGCAAACAATAAACTATAAGATGAACAAGCAGGCTACTCACACGAACAGATCATGGATTGACCAAACAGCCACACTGCTCATCATAATCAAGCAGTTACTTGACTGAAACTCTTCCCTGTATATCATCTTTGTTGTTTATGAATACGCTTTTGACAGTACAGTATAGACAGAGCAACCCTGTGGAGAATCCTGCACTATTATGGAGTGCCAGGCAAGATAGGCAGACTGATCAAAAACTCATACAAACAAATGTACTTTTGCAGAGTCATACATTGTGGATAGCTCATCAGTGGTCCTCAACAGGAGTCAGACAAACATGTCCAATGTTCCCTTTCCTTTTCATTCTGGTCATATACTGGAAAATAAAGGCATCCACCACACTGAAAAGGAATGGGGCCCAGTGGGCTCCATGGAAACACCTACATGACCTGGACTTCACTAATGATATAGCCCTCCTGTCTATACCAACAAACAGACAAACAAAGATTTTAAAAAATCAGTCCATGCAAACATATTACCATACAATATCCTCAACGTACACAAAGATGAAACTAAAGTCCTTAAAGTCAACTCAACTTGTGTCAGTCCAGTCTCTCTCAAGTAAAGTCTACTTGAGGAGGTAAAACTCTTCACCTAACTGGGTAGTGTCAGACAGGGTGGCATTGATGCAGACATGAAAGCAAGGATCAGCAAAGCTACAACAGGGAAGTCTTCATCAAGCTCAAGAATAATTGGATCTCTAAGAAACTATCACAGTGCACTTCAATGTAAAGTCATTTCTTTTGTATGGGGTAACGGTTAGTCATCGGTAATACTGATTTATAAAAGAGAACACATAGATAACCAGTGGAAGACAACTTAAGGAAAAGAAGATATGGATGGATAGGGTACATGCTCTGAAACCCAAATACCAACATGACTAGGCAAGCACTACTGTAGAATTCTCAGGGAAAGCAGAAGAGAGGCTAGCCAAAAACACTTGGCAATGCAAATTTTAGCTGACACACTAATATGCTTCAGCCGTGTGAAACAGGTTTAAAATGGAAGGATGGATATTTTTTTCAGAGTAGGCAATATACTCCAAGTATCCAGCAAGCAAAAAGTGTGTAAAAATCAGTTGGTGCTCAAAATTTGAAATATTATATTACAAATTGGAAACCTTTGAATGACATAGTTGCTGCAAAGATGTTTACACTTCAAATGTTATAATTTTGCATTATTTTTGAGTGAAGTGGGGCAGTGGTTAATAATGCATTCTCACAAATGTAGGACCCTAGGTTTAAATTTGACATCTTGATAATACTGTATGAAGTATCCCTGTTTTCTTCTTGTCGTGTAGTAAGAAGGGATACATTGAGTGTGTTTGCAAAGCCAAAAATACAGTGTTGAGAGAAAATAAAATAATACAGAAAGCAAAACACAATAAAGTAGAAGCCTATGCTAAAAACAGATTTATGCACTACTGTATATGAAATAAGGCAAAATGTCTAGTGACTCAGATTTAGAGCTCATCTTGAATAAGGTGTCATGCACTAAAGAACACTTTCATATCCGCTGTATCTATTACAAATGGTCCTACAGTACATTCTGTTGTCTTTAGTTTCAATAACATATGGAAAATATTGGCTACTTACCTCTTTAATTCTGAAGACATTATGAGAAGCTCTATGCCTGTGATTATCAGTTGGTGGTCTACATACTATATCTAGCCTGTGTAAAAGTTTTTCCTGGGCCCAAGTCATCCTCCACTAACACTTTTTTCAGTTATATTAAAATTGTGCAGATTCTACAAATATCAGGCTTCTGAGTGTAGAGATTGAAAGGAGCAGGTGCACAGTTCAGGTTAAAGAGAGATGCAGGGCAGAGCAGAGAATTCTTAAAATTCATTCATTCCTGTTTGCTTCTTTGATTGTGCATGGTTTAAATTTAAGTTCAGGATTTCTGGTATCACACCCTTTATTTATAACTCCTGTTTGGTTTATCTTAATAAAGTTAAAATCATACTGGTCTTTCAAGGCAAAAAGGTGTTTGTTGTTGCCACGTTTATCTTCTTGTTCTTCATCAATTTAGAAAAGATAATCCATGGTTTGTGTTTGCTATTAGAGGGTGACAATGTCAGTTTCTGGCTAGTCAGCTGTGAGTTCTAATCTCTTTAACTTGTGTCATATATTTGAATGATTGAGTTATAAAATGATAAGATAACAAATTTCTTTTTGAAGCAGCACCATACATAGCCAAGATAAATAAACTAACAATTTGCCCTCATTTTCATATAATGGACTTGTCTATACTTCTTAGTATAACTATTCATCAGTTTTCTAACCTACATATGTGTATCTGTAACTTTTATACAAAAGTCTTGAAAATGAGCTGCCTGGTATGCTCACTGCAAAATACTTTTTTTTAAATTTGATGTTTCGAAACATTCACACTGACATGACCAGATTTTCATGTGACTAACCTCATACTGATTTAAAGCATGAGGCAGACCACTCTGATGATACAGTCTCAAATGCATTAACAGAACCCATAATCCATGAGATGTGTATTTATGATTCAATCGGTAAATGCTAAATTTGTGTATTTTGGGTTTCTGCAGCCAAGGTAAGTATGGGAAAGAATGTGATGTTGTCTCAGTCAGGAGTAATTTTTGCTTGTGTCATCAGTCCAGTAGGGAGCGATGTGGAACATTAAAGCATCAGGAGATTCTGACATTTCAAATTTGAAATGATTTGATTTGTCCATTAAATTTTATGATCAGTAAATTGTATTATCCATCTAATTTTTTCCTCTATAGGCTAATCTCACAACAGTAAATGTTACAGACCTGACAAAGTGATTTTTTGACAACCTCATTTGACAAATATGCCATTACAAAGCAGCTTTGAAGAGTTTGTGTGAATTAAAATAACCTGAATAATCATGGTATTCAGTTTATGTAGCCCTTTCATTACAATGTTTGAATTTTTATTTTTAGCGCTGATTTTAATCAGTATTTACTGAACAGAAAATACCAGTACATGTTTTACTACCTTTACAATGTAAGGTAAATAATATAGTCCCTGATGATCATTTCATTTCTTATAAATGCTATGCTGAAATCCCTCCATTCCTTATCTTGTAGACTTAACATGTGGGTGATTTAATGAGAGTTTAATGGGAGTGCATCCTTTAAAATGTGCGTATGACTTGTGTCAGGGGTCAGATGGGGGTATGGGAGGGGTCTTTGTTATGGGGAATCTAGCCCATGAAATACTTGACTGTAAAATTCTATCCCCAGGTCAACTCTATTTGATGATTCTTACTGTATGCCATCTGGATATTGAATGCCTTTAGAAACCTTCTGGAGTCAAATGGGTTGCTTGTGAAATTCAGAATTGATAAAGTTTTTGTCCACAACTGTCATCTGCCAGAGACAGATGCTTTACCATAAAGCCCACTTTCTGTAACCTAAAGGTGCTTGAATGTGATAAGCTGAACTAGTAGTAAAAGTCAAATTATGAACATTTTTTCTCCAGCAATCAAATATCTGAAGTTGAGAGTAGAGGGTGGTTTCCATCAAAAGGTTACAAGTAAAAGAACCCTAAGTTAAGGCACATATATGCTTTGAAGAATACAGTATGGTTCCAAGGCAGCAAAAAAATACTGGATTAGTTCATTACACAACTGGCCAACTCAGAGCCAAAAATTAACTTAGCAGGCACATTTTTTTCATTATTATTATTTAATATTTAGCTGATACCTTTATCCAAGGAAATTCACAATATCACATTGAAATTTTATTTATTAATTTTTTGCAATTAGAGCAGTGGCAGGTAAATTGGATGGAATTGAAACACTTGGGTTCAAAGTCCAATGTTTAGTTTAGTCCAGTGTTCATGCTGCCCATCCTTTTTTGGAATACTGAAGGAAACTGGAGTATCTGAAGAAAGCCTACATGGAAACGAGGAGAACATGTGAACACAGACAATGATCAAGCTAGCAATTGAACTCAGAACACTAGCCCACCATGATGCCCTGACTCTAAAGCATCACAATATCAACTGATTCCAATAAAAAGTAATTTAACTTATTTATCTGAAGCCAGTTTTACTTGCTCCCTTAATGCCTAGGGGTGTGCCTAAATTCACTACACTTATACTTTGTTAGAATCTTGAGAAAATGCTCCACCTTGTGGAAAGACTGGAGGTGTAAAAGACCCAGCACACTACTTTCGTGTCTCACGTAGTCTCAGATTTGTGACATTTGATGCCTGCTCTAAATATTATCCAGAGGGCTTGATCTTTATTTACCAATCGAAATTCGTCAGTTAGCAGCACTTTGTTAATAGTTACTTTCGTCTTTCATTTAAAATGTATACATGCAGCAAAAAAAAAATGTAGTAATAACTTTACAATCTCATTTTTGCAAGTGCAAAAAGAGGAAGCAATGAAAAGAAAATAATTCAATGATTATTTTAGAAAGGAACAAACATAAAATAGAAGATGATATTTGGGGACTTTAAAAAGTGAAGAAGATTGAACATTTCAGAGTGCCAAAATAAATATACAATTTTCTTTGCAGCACAATGAGTTTGGACAGAATGAAGGTAAATTTGCAAGTTGTTATATTGATAACACATACTTAAGGAGTTCACTTATTAAGACTGATTGGCTTATTTATCAATAATATAGATTTTTAGATAGGTTGACAGTGATGCATAGACACTGGTGAGATTCTAGGCTGTTCTTCTTCTGTTATGAGATTACATGGGTTCACTGTTTATCTGTAGTTTTACTCATAGGTGGCAAAATCACTTCATAAGATAAAAGACATGCTCTTAGTCTAATTGACAAGTCTGAATTGGCCTAAAGTGAGTGAATGTGAGTGTGATGGCGAGCTGCACTGGACATTTTATTAACAATCACTTCGCACTTTACACCAGCACTTGCAAGGATTAGCTTTTGTCTCCCATTGGTGTGAAATCCAGTAACAGAAATCTTTAAATAAAGCATCAATTTGAATAAACATATTTATAAAACACAAGAAAATTAACACTAATGTCATGCTTATTTTCAAATTCTTAGTGTCCAATGATGACTTTAACTCTTTTATTTCTGCGGTTTTATGATGTCAGAGCATTTTGCCAAAGAAGGACTCCAGAAGATTACTTTGGGAATGTAAACAGTTTTTTAAGAAACAAGGTTTCTGCCTTAATCAGGATATTTATTCCCTTTAAATCAATTATGTGGGTGCCAAGGTTATTATAGTTAACGAAAACTAAAATCAAAACTGAAACTATTATTAAAAAAACATTTTCGTAAACTGAAATAAAATAATTAACAAAAATGAAATGAAAAACTAAAACTAAACGAAACTATTAAAGTAGCAGGAAGGACGAACTGAAATAAAATAATCATTTACTAAAATATTTTTAGTTTTCATTTTTGAATGAATATTGTTGCCTTTAATCTTTAACCCTTGTAAGTTGTAACTCTAAAATAGAAAGTCATCCACCATGAGCAGCCCGCACATATTCATCCAGTGAACAGAGTGAGCTGAATACGGGTGCATAAAGCGTGTGAAACAGAAAATGATTTACGTGCCGCCTTTCTTTACGCTTGTTGTATATCAAGATGTAATTCAAACGGCTGAAATCAGAATGTGCTGGTCAACAAAACCTTTAGCATATGAATGGAAAAATCACAAGTGAGTAACGTGACTGCTTTTTGTTGACAGCAATTCACCTGCCACTTTGCACAGGAGAAATCATTTTTACTTTCTCATAAACAAAGTATTGAGTAAGTATAGTAATCATGAAAAAATTCAACCTCGATATTTTGATGAATCTTGACGTTATAGACTTCCCAGAGTTCAAAAGTACCGTTTTTTGGAATTATGTGTGTGCATGTGGGTGTGCGTGTGTCTGTGTGTGTGAAAACACGATAACTCAAATACGCAACATAATGGGTGAAAATCAGCATTTGGTTGCTACACCACAATTGTAGTATTAGTATTAACTTTTGGGCCAAATCCATCACCCGGAAGTGGTACTTTACCCAAACACATACTCAATTTTTTTTTTTTTATTCATGCAGCTGCAGAGTCCGATTTATTCAACTTTACTTTTATAATAATTGTTCAATATATGGGGGGCACGGTGGCGCAGTGGGTAGCACTGCTACCTCGCAGTTAGGAGACCCGGGTTCACTTCCCAGGTCCTCCCTGTGTGGAGTTTGCATGTTCTCCCCGTGTCTGCATGGGTTTCCTCCGGGTGCTCCAGTTTCCTCCCACAGTCCAAAGACATGCAGGTTAGGTGTATTGGCGATTCTAAATTGTCCCTAGTGTGTGTGTGTGCCCTGTGGTTGGCTGGCGCCATGCCCGGGGGTTTGTTTCCTGCCTTGCGCCCTGAGATTGGCTCCAGCAGACCCCTGTGACCCTGTAGTTAGGATATAGCAGGTTGGATGGATGTTCAATATATTATTAATTTAATTTGATTTGTTGTTGATGGTTCCTTAATGTACATAATATAAAAATATAATGATTGTCTTGCGGTTTACTCCTCAAATATCCATCCCCATATCCGAGTATACAAGAAAGTCAGGGGGAGACCACTCCCGGTTTTTGAAAATAAAACGGCAGTAATTGAGAGACTGACTAGGTCATCATACAAGATCAACATATTGTTGCTGACTAATGACTTTTGCTTTTAAAACATCGTTTAACAATGAAGTGATACAAACAAAGGTAGGTAGGCAAAGAGAGTCTGCCAAGTGATGAAAAACTAAACATACTAATGGGTTTTTGTATTTATTCTATATTTATTAATTTATCCTTTTTAGTTCATATTCACAACTCAAAATACCCGATATTGTGAAAGTAACCCATTAGCAGAATTATATTTTAAAATACAGTAGTTGTCTCCCTTTTTTCAATGTTTTTCTCTCTCTCTCAAAATAGATAGTTGAAATATCATATTCTTTTTGTCCTTATCATACATATTGCATACCAGGGATTTTTCCTGCCTTACATCCAAACCTGCTGCGGTAGGCTCCAGGTTCCTGTGATCCTGCTCTGGATAAACAAGTTTAGATAATGTTTACTGTATATTGTTCTTAATCTCACATGCTGTGTCTGTCATGTTATGCCTGTCTGTACTCCTATTACCTGCTCTTGCTCTGCTCATTATAGGTTTACTGTCCTTTATGTTGGGCTATTCAAGTCTCACTGCCCCTAACCTTGACACTTGTTTTTCTTTGTTTCCCACAAAACAGCTAGGTGGGGTCTGCACACTGAGTCAAGCCTAAGAGCCCTGTTCTTCCTGAGCCCCCGTGATTTTCATGAGAAAATATTTTAAAAATTATAAAATTGTGTAAAATTGTTCATATTCAGTATCTAGTTTTGATTATGCTTATTTTTATCAGACAAAAACAAAACCTGATAGTAAACCATGTACTGTAGTAAGTTTCCACTAACATTAAACTTGTATCCAAATCTGTTTAGTGTACAGATCTGTTTGATTGTGACACAAAACTAAACTTTGTAGGAGCTCCATGCCATAATTACTAAAAGTAAAACTGAAACTAATAAATATAAAAATAAAATAGAAATGTCTTTGTGATATAAAAACTAAACTAAAACTAAAAATACACGAAGAAGGAAAACTAAAACTAAACTGAATTTCCAAGTAAGGTCAGAAAAAATATAGAAATAAAAACTAATATAAAAAGGCAAAACTATAATAACCTTGGTGGGTGCATGTAAATGCACTCACTTGAACCTTCTTATCCAAACACATACTGTATAAGCCAACATAACTGGAATTACCATTTACTTTGAGCTTTACTTTTCATTTAGGTTATCCCACTGGAGTTAGTCATGTGGTGTTGAACAGAACTATTTTAGCAGAAATCAAGAAATTTGGACTAGATTTTAAAGACGTACAATAGACAACAATAGAATAAACTTATTTTTCTTTTTGCTAGTATCACCTAAACAGAAATGTAATTTGTTCCATGCCTATCTGTTATTTATCAGATCCCCTTTAATATATGCTATATACAGTATAAGTATAGTTTGCATTACTGTTTTACTGTAAGTAAATGCAAAAGTAACAATGAGTGTTTGACAGGAGTAGTTTAAAGAGAAAAGCTAAGAAAAACACAGTAGCTTTCACAGGAAACAGAAATAAAGGTTAAAATGAAAAACCACACAGGATTATATCAGAAAAGCATTGGTGATATGTTTGGGACAGCTATTTCATCTTAAAGGATATATGCTTATACAAATAATGGAGGATCAGATGTTTAAAGTAAACTTTAAAGTTAATATATTGAATTCTATCCTATTTTCATTCATTTCCTATACTTTCCAAGGCATACTAAGTGACAGTGTCAATTTATAGTTGGCACTGAAAAGAAAGGAGGAAAAGTGGAGCATCTAGAGAAAACCTGCACAGGCTCAAATGGAAAATGTAAACTAAAAAGCAACATTGACCGGGCCATAGTTTGACGTCAGTTAGCTGGACTTGGGAGGCACCATTTGCAACCATCAGGCCACCATGCTGTACAAGCAAAGTATATACCAATTACTATTATTTCCTGTGCATATGTAATTAAATTGTATTAGTCTATTCAAGTGTGCTGTAAAGAATGCTGCCTTTGTTAGAAAACTTGTTAGGCTTGGAAGCATAAGCAAAATCTTTTAAAACCAGTTAATTAGCTTGCCACAGAACCCACTTCTTCAATACCGACAAAACAATAAGCCATTCCTTAAATGGAAATATTTATTCAGCCAAGTTGACTTTCAACAAATTAAAATAAGCCGAAGGCAAAGTTTTTGACTTGTATAGTGTGTATTCTACAAAATTAAGACTTTCTCAGGTTCTTTATATCATAATTTAGCTTTTAGTGAATAAATAAATAATAAAAAACTTCTAGTTCCCAGCACTAATTTTAAATAAGATCATAATTAATTTAAAAAGTATGGAAATAATAGTAAAAATGACACTGGCATCCATTAAGTTATTTTGTGCTTTCATTTTGGTCTTGGATTTTTTGGTTAAACTGCCAAGTATTTTTATAGCAGTTTTATCAGAAATCTTGCTCAGAAATACTTATTTTTCCAAGTGATGCTTAATCTGTCATTTTAACCACAACAGCTTCAGTAAAATGTTTAAGTAAATGTGCATTTATTGTAACAAACATGAATGCATAATCCTAGTCAAGATGGTAGGGAAGTCAAAGCCACACCTACAGCTAATGGGTGGAAGAATCTATACACACATCAAAGACCTTTTTGGGATGTCTTTCTGTGTAGAAAAAACAAATCTGCAGGTTAGATTAACTTCTAATTCTAAATTGGCATCTTCATAAGTAAGTGTGGGCATTATCTGTGTGGGTTCTCCATTTCATCTTCAATATCCCCAAGACATGGTAATCTGGTTAATTGGCTATTCCTAATTGGCCAACGTATGTAAGAGTGTGTGTTCACATGGGCAGTCCAGGGTAATGGACTAGTGTCCTGTCTATGGCTGCTTCCTCCTACAGACATAACCTTTATGCCCTGCTGTGGCCCTAAATAGGCTTTAGTGGGGTTGCAAAATATTATGCCATATTATATTTTATTCATACATCTGTGTGCTCTGGAATAGATTAATTAGGTTTGTGGTTTTTTTATGTCCTGTTATGTTCTTTACCTATTCTACTGTAAGTCACAGTTGCAAAGTTAAGGCTTACTACTCTAAATTATTTTTTTCAATTATTTGGCGTAGGTTACGTCTAGACCAACACAGGAATGAGCACCTCAGCATATTCATTTTCAATCACTTAATTCAAACAAAGCACACTTCCACTTGTAAGCCCAGCACACTATACAGAAAATGAAAAAAACAAATGCAATTCTGAAACAATGAGGGTCCCCAGGGTGATCCTTGTTTTTTTATCAGCAATGCTTAAAAAAATACTGTAAGTGAAATGGCTTAATGCCAAAATGTTCAGTGATTGTCAGCCATCATTTCTGAGTGTTTCTGTGTGCAGTTTGGTTCCAGCAGTCACATTCTTTGGAATGAATAGACATCTAAGGTAATATATTGGTGTTTCCAAGGGCAAACCGGAAACGGCAATCACTTTTGGATGGTTCCTTGAGGTAAGGTATGTTAGGGGTCCGTGGTGGTGCGAATTTTAAGATAAATACAGATGTGTGCATATGGGTGTGTGCTGCGGTAGAGCAAAAGGCATGGTGCTCATGGGGTAGACTCACTCCTGCTGAGCAGGTGAAGGGCTCAAAAGAATGTCTTGCGAATGCCAGTGAATGATGGTGCACTCTTAAAAATAAAGATGCCAGAGAGGTTCTTCCGAGCATTGCCATAGTGGAAGAATTTTTGATTCCCAAATGATCCATCCACATGCAGGCTCCAAAAAGAGCCTTCATTTATTTAGATCAGTAAGAGGCTCCATATAGTAAACCATGAGGAGATTTCAACAGATTAGTGAAATGCCAATGGGTCGTGATTTTCAGATAACTATTGCTGCATACAGTAACACAGGCCAAGTCCAATAGTTTTTCTTGATCTGTTAGTTTCCTGCAAGGTAGATTACCATACATTAAAGATTTCAGGTTACTTCTGCATATTCTGAAATTTTTCAAAACACAAAGAACCAACTTCATATACAAAACTCTTTTCGAATCAAATGGTTCTTTGTCAAACAAGGAGGAACCACAACACCCAGTAAAGAACCATATAATGCCACTAAAGAACCATTTTTGTTCTTTAAGACATCAAAATTCATGTCTTTATTACTGCAAAACTATTTTCCAAAATCACCACACTCTTAAAGACCTCCTGTTTTTGTTGAATATAAAAACAAACTGTTTTGACTCATCACTTGTTTAATCTCACAAAAGCAGTTCGTTAAAGATCTATGTGATGGGCTTTCCTGAATCAATCCTCTATGAGAGAATAAGAGATATTTCTAATTTAAGATAATATATGACATCTTTTTCTCATTGAATTATGGTAGTTGGCTAAGGTTCAGTGGGAGAACAAGGGTTAGATATTGATGGAAGATGAGGAAAGTTAGGCAGGTTACTTTAGCAGATTTTTAGAATGCATGTGCATTTTCTGTACAGAAATCTGCAAAGGTCTAAATACCAACTGACTTTCATAAACTGAGAACTGCATACATTAAAGAAGGCTGCAATATATGACTATGACAGATGAGAATGTGGTAATCCGCCTACCAGGCCTTTCCACTTTAAAGGAAAAAAAGTCCAAAGGGTAGGGTAAAGTCGACTTTTACGGAGTAAAATGTTAAAGCGCTTATCTGTTTAAATCGTGCGGGGGCGCGCTTTCGCAAGCATTTTAACTTTGGCTTCGGCAGGTGCACGCAGCGGGACGATCGTGACAGGTTAGGCGCGCCTCCAGGTCCTGCCTGCTGGATGACGCTGCGCGTACCCCATCATTAAGTCGAGCGTCTTTTTAGCCACCTGCTTTAAGCAAATAGAAAGAGGCGGAGCGTTTAGTTAAGTTTGTGCATTTCTTAGTTTGAGAAGGGTGATCCCCCAAGAAAAAGTAACTTACTTTCATAGCACTTATCGGCTCGTCCGACAGGGTTGCGTTCATGCGCGTGCACGCGAGGCCGCTAGCCTATTTAATCCACGCTTTGCAGGTGTTGAGTGTAGTACCTGTGCAGAATGAACCTGCGACAGCTGCTATCGGTGGAAGAGAGCGGCGTGCTGCAGGGCTGAGTGAAGATTTGTTCCCCGAGAATAAAAGGCACTTCCTGCCTCCAGGGGTTGTCTTTTGATTCGGTGGGGTGCATAGTGTTGTGGTATAATTTATTCTTTAGTATACCAGAGAGGAGTTTGTGCTTTATTTGTAGATATTTTCTTGTATATAAATAGATATAGATACCCCCTAGTTGTAGTATCATTTTGGTGGAGGTATAGACTTTGGGTTTGCGGTGCAGTTTATTTTTCTTGTATATGCATTTTTTTCTTGTAAATATTTTTGGGATTCTTTTTACTGTGTTGTGTGTCGTTTCTTCCTGATTGTTTTCTTTCATTAGGATGACTACCGTTTTGTACATATACATTTTTGTCTTTATTTTGGGACTTGCAAATGTACTGCAAATATTGTTCACTGTTTTTGATTGAGAAATATTTTTTGTGTTTTGTGCACCTGTAAATAAAACCCACCTTTATTTTACAAAAGTACCACCTTTTTGTGTCTGTGTCTCCATATCTGACTCCTCTCAACTCTGATCCCGGTGGGTCCTGAACTACAAAATGCCCACTCTAGTCTGGTGCCAACATTGCCACTACACTGGGAGTCACAGAGGAGCAGATGGTAAGATTATTCTGCCAGATTTAATTAGTAAACGCATACGGAGAAGATTTCTTTTCCATGAACAACTAAGTATGTGTGGTTTTCAAGATCTCTGCCCAGTGTCACCCACTTCTTTAGGTCTTTACAGAATCATTTTTAATATTTGGTCATTCTGAATTGCAAATAAACCAAGTTACTAATGACTAAAAAAATAGATTTTTCAATTTATATTGAGGTGATCCACAGAAGAAGTATAAGTTTTGGAGGGATATCTGTTCTGAGGTGACAGGAATAGATTCCAGCATAGTTTTCAGCTTTAGGCCATCCACTTCAAAGTCCATCATGTTGTGCATGCAGAAATGCTCTTCTGCATGTCACTGTTGTGAAGAGCTCTTATTTGAGCATTTGTTGCCCTTCTGTTAGCTTGTGTGTGATGGTTCTCCTCTGATCTGTGTCATTTCTGTCATGTGTTCACACACAATACTGCCACTTACCCGCTCACACTGAGATCAAGTGTCTTACCCATTGTAATGTTTGTTCAAACAACCATATATATTTTTTTTTTTTCGAAAAGCAGAACTTTACGATGGCATGCTATTTAACCAAACAAATAAAAATAACATACCAGATACTACTTAAAATCAGCACTGAGAAAACAAAGAAAAAAATAGAAATACAATGAAAAAAAAAGCAAAAGATTCAACCCTCATCCAAGAGAAAAAGAAAAAGAAATCTGACATGAACAAAAGAAGAAAAAACTATTTTTAAAGCTGTTTTTCTGGCTAGTAAATATTTACTCGCTCATGATAGAACTATGTAACATTAAAATTAGCAAAAATAAACATACATAAAAGGTATCAATAATTTCTTGTGTTTATTACAGATAAGTAGTTTTTGTTGCCTTTCACTATGGTAAACTGCTGATTATAGACATGGAAAATGTGTTGGTGTCCTTCCATGAAAAAGAAGAACCCAGAATTGTTTCTGAATTAACTTGAAACTGACTGAAAACTGAAAAGTCATTAGCATCCATTATTGTTTATTTCATATTTAACAAAAATCAGACTTTGCGTTAGGGTTTTCATTTAAAGAGAATATTTCAAAATATAACACAAATGCAAATGGCATGGACAAAAATGATGGAACTCTTAACCTTAATATTTTGCTGCACAACCTTTAGAGACAATCACTGCAAACAAGCAATTCCTGTAGATCTCAATGAGACTTCTGCACCTGTCAACAGGTAGTCTGGTCCGTTCGTGCTGAGCAAATTGTTACAGCCGTGTCAAGTTTGAAGGGTGCATACTTTAGACTGTATGTTTCAGTTATTTCCATAGATGTTTTATGGGATTCAAATCAGGACGGTTTATAAAATGCCACTTCAGAATTATCCAATGTTTTGTTCATAGCCATACTTGGGTGCTTTTAGCTGTATGTTTTGGGTCATTAACCTGTTGAAGAATCCATGACCTGCGACTGAAACAGAGCCTTCTGCCATTGGGCAGTACATTTCGGCCTAGGATGTCCTGATAGTCTGAAGATCTCATTGTCCCCTGCACAGACTCAAGGCCCCCCTTTACCAGATGCAGCAAAGCAGTCCTAAAACTTAACCAAGCCTCCTCCATGTTTCACTGTAAGTATGGTATTCTTCCTTTGATCTGTGGTCATAGAGCAGATGTGACTTGTCAAAAAGCTCATGTTTTGTCTCATCTGTCCAAAGGACATTATCCCAGAAGCATTGTGGCTTGTCAATATGCATTTTAGCAAATTCCTTTCTGGCTTTTTTATGTTTTTCTTTCAAAAGATGAATCCTACTGGATCTCCTTCCAATGAGAACACTTTCACTAAAAAAGTGAGAAACAGACCTATCAGGCACTGATGAACCTTGACCTTGGAGTCCATCTTGTATCTGTTTGGAAGTTGTCCTTGGCTTTTTTCTTCTGTTCTAACTATCCTTCTACTCATTCTGGTGTCATTTTCTTCTTGCAGACTGTTACACAATTTATGTACTTGGATAATTATATTACTCCCCTGGAACACACAAAGGGCACTAAGCAATAATGATTTCTCTCCTCCTATCTGCTCTGCAGAAAGGAAGATTGGCATGCCTCCGATCATGTCTTCACTTCTGGGGTCACTCCAACTGGACCCACCTCCTCCTCCCAAAAATATCAAATATGGAAATGGAGCCATTTTGGACATACTCCAAGAATTTAACTTTTGTGCTTTTCAATATACAGGGTTCACCTTCGAGGTGTCCCAGACCCTTTATAATTGTCTGTCTTGTCTTTACAGGACACATACAAGGAGGTTGGCTACAGTCCCATGGATCCTAAACTTCTTAACAATATTTGTAACTTTTGTCACAGGAACATCGAGCTGCTTGGAGATTATCTTATATAGTCTTTGTCTTTAACATGCTGTTCTATAATTTTTTTTGTGATCTTCTTAGACAACTCTCTCCTTTCCTTTTTCTGGTCCATGTTCAGCATGGGACACACGATGATATCAAACAGCAGAAAAAAGGCCAAAAGAAAACAGCCATTTGAAAAATAAGTCTAATCTTTTCTAGAGGTACCCAAAAGTGTCTTCAGGCCACTTTAGAATATCTTTAGAATAAGGAAAACTTTATCTCTTTTCACACTTTGCTTTTACTTTGCTTTACTTGATGACATTACAAAAGCATGAGGATATACTGTATATAGGGGACAATTGCTTTCATTTAATCACTTTTCAGGATGCATAAAGCACTTTTTCAGTAAGCTGTAAGGGTACTAATAAATTTGTTAAACATAGAGTGTTGAAGTGGTCAGTGCAATATTCAAAGGATTATCTCCTAGTGAAACCCTTTAGAGGTAACTTTATTAATCCATATTCATTAAAATTCGTTGGACTAAAAACCTACAGCCACTCCCTGTCTCTATAGGACTCCCTGAGGACTGGAGATGAAAATCACTGGTTTAGGCTAATAGCTCTAAATGTAGAACTTCTGCTGACTGAATATGTGTTGTTTAATAAAGGTTTTGTTTTTCAAAGTTTGAGATTATACACATTAAGATGGTTTTAGAACAATAACACACATACATTAGCTGGACACAACAGAGGTGATTTCCCTTTTAATATGTTTTCTGTGCAATGTGGCAGAATAAACATAGCAGTCTGCTTTTTCCATCTTGATTGTTTTGGGTAGGACTTTATCAAGTTTAGTCTGACTCATCTCTGAGTTGGGAGCTAGACAAAAGTGTGGCAGATTCATATATGGATGTGTCATGGACAGAATCTAAACTGAGTAAACTCCAAAGTGAGTTACAGAATTATACAAATTGTGGGCGAGGCACAGATACCTGTATATGTAAGAGAAGGTGAATGTGTGCTGACTTGTTCTGGCAGTCATATCGACAGAACGATTTCAGAGGTCATCTGTGAGGTGATTTTAAAGACCTTGCAACACTCAATGAAAAGGCAATAGTGCATAGTTTTTGTAAGATGGGATCACTGACTGAAATGGCATGTAGTACTATTTTTAGTGTGCAGGAAGTGTTGTACTCCAGAGTTATCCTTAATCATATTATTACCTGACTTTGGAAGTACTATATCTCACAGTTTCTCTGCTGGGTTGCTGTATGTGAGCAGAGTGTACATTAGAACATTAGAACACTCTAGACGAGAACAGGCCATTCAGCGCAACAAAGCTCGCCAGTCCTATCCACTTGTTTCCTCCAAGAAAACATCAACTCGAGTTTTAAAAGTCCCTAATGTCTTACTGTCTACCACACTACTTGGTAGCTTATTCCAAGTGTCTATCGTTCTTTGTGTAAAGAAAAACTTCCCAATGTTTGTGTGAAATTTACCCTTAACAAGTTTCCAACTGTGTCCCCGTGTTCTTGATGAGCTCATTTTAAAATACAAGTCTCGATCCACTGTACTAATTCCCTTCATAATTTTAAACACTTCAATCATGTCACCTCTTAATCTTCTTTTGCTTAAACTGTAAAGGCTCAGCTCTTTTAATCTTTCCTCATAATTCAACCCCTTTAGTCCTGGAATCAGCCTAGTCGCTCTTCTCTGGACCTTTTCTAGTGCTGCTATGTCCTTTTTGGAGACCAAAACTGCACACAGTACTCAAGATGAGGCCTCACCAGTGCATTATAAAGGTTGAGCATAACCTCCTTGAACTTGTACTCCACAGATCGCGCTATATAACCTAACATTCTGTTAGCCTTCTTAATGGCTTCTGAACACTGTTGGGAAGTTGATAGCTTAGAGTCCACTATGACTCCTAAATCCTTCTCATAAGGTGTACTCTCGATTTCCTGACCGCCCATTGTGTATTCAAACCTAATATTTTTACTTATGTGTATGTGTAATACTTTACATTTACTGACATTAAATTTCATCTGCCACATATCTGCCCAAGCCTGTATGCTATCCAAGTCCTTCTGTAATGATATAACGGATTCCAAATTATCTGCTAATCCACCTCTCTTGGTATCATCTGCAAACTTAACCAGCTTGTTAATTTTATTTTTATCTAAATCATTTATATACAGTATATTAAAAATAGCAGCGGCCCTAGGACTGACCCCTGTGGAACACCATTCTTAACATCGGCCAGTTCTGATGAGGTTCCTCGCACCATCACCCTCTGCTTCCTGTGTCTGAGCCAATTCTGCACCCATCTAAAAACATCACCCTGAACTCCTACTTCTTTTAACTTGATGCCCAACCTCTCATGTGGCACCTTATCAAATGCTTTCTGAAAGTCAACATGAATAATATCATAAGCTCCACTTTGATCGTATGCTTTTGTTGCAACCTCATAGAATTCCAACATGTTAGTAAAACACGACCTCCCTCTTCTGAACCCATGCTGACTGTTCAGAATAACTCCTGTTCTTGTCATGTGTTGCTCAATCTTATCCTTAATAATTCCTACCATTAATTTTCCTGTGATGCATGTTAAGCTTAATGGCCTATAGTTGCTTGGATCTGCCCTGTCTCCCTTTTAATATAATTGGATGATATTTGCCATTTTCCAGTCCTTCGGAATCTCTCCAGTGCTCAGTGACTTGGGTTTATATATGTACTCACTAGCCTCCTTTAGAACACGAGGATAAATATTATCTGGGCCTGGTGATTTATTTGATTTCATCTTATTTAATCTAAGCAGTGTAAGATGTCTTGGGCATGAATGAAAGGTGAGCATCATTTGCAGGCAAACATCAGTATTGAAGGTAAACAGGTTTGCTTCACCCTCGCTGTTAGAAAGATAATTCAAAAACTATCATTTAAGAAGTTTATTGATTTGGATTTTTTTTTCATTATGATTCCTACCAAGTGACCAGTCTTCTAATAGCTGGGCATCTCTTTCAAATAAATTTCTTCTACTTTTACATCCTTTGGTGTTTCCGTGTTGATCATTGAGTGTACAAAATGGTTTGAGGTTGGTATACTGTAAACCTATAAAGATAAGAAAATTCCATAAGCAGTGTTTGCTTTGTTTTATGTAGGGCTACAATGCATCTTTGCACATTTAATTTCATTTCACTTGTGGTAAACTCTGCTCCTAGAAGTTAATAATTTGTCTTATGATAATACCATTTCAAAGATAAATATATTTTTGCAGAAAATAGTAATAGTTGTTTACTTCCTTCTGATAGTATTGTATTTTAAGCTATGATTGCAGTTATTTTTTTGTAAATGCAAACTTTGTTTACTGTTACCCCTAAAACATTAAATGACTGACAGCTAATCTGCAGACATTTCACATGGCAGCAGTTGAAATCAACTGTGAACTTCAGTAATACAATTTGATAATAATTAACAAAGTATTACATAAAATATTGTTTTACTAACTTTAATACATTTCTGTATCACATCCAGGGTTCTCCCAACCTCTACTCTCCCCTAACAAATACATTTTTGGGGCATACTGATATTTGTCAGAAGGGGGCAGGGTTCTACTCACTTGCTTGTTATCATTAATCTGGGCATCAGATTATGGTGAAATATGGGAGCACAGCAGGGAGACTCTAATCAGCAATTTAGAATGTTGTCTCTATTTTTTCAAATGCTGCCAAAAAGGTTTCATTGTTTCAAAAACCTAAGAAAATTGGAAAAGCAAAATAATTGAATACCTTACAGTATAAAATCATAAGTACAATTTACATATACATTTAATGCAAATAGTGTACATGGTTCATAAAGTGGCTCAGATTATGCAATTGTATAGTTATAGTGCAAGTTTTGAGTGAGGTAATTATAATTGTAAATACAAACAGTGCTACCTCAGGGACTGATTTAAAGCATTAATAGCTCTTGGGATGAAACTGTCTCTGAGCCTCGAGGTCCATGCATGAAAGGCTCTATAGCATTTGCCGAATGGGAGAAATTAAAATAAACTGTAGCATGGGTGAGTGGGAATCATGTAAATGCAGATGGCTTTCCTGAGGTTGCATGTGCTATTGATGTCCTCCAAGACAGAAAGCTGCACCCCAACAATCCTCTGCACTCTCGACACAAGCCGCTGTAGAAATTTGTGATCAGCCCCTATGTAGTTGAGATACCACACACAAATACAATAAGTTAAAATTCTCTCTGTGGTATAGTGATAATAGGTCAGAAGCACCTGTTGAGGGAGACCAGCTTTTCTCAGCATTCTTTTCTTAGCCGTGCTGTGGTGCTAGTTGTCCAGGAAAGGTTCCTGGAGATATATATCCCCAGGGACCTAAAGCTTGATACCTGCTCCACCCTGTCTCCATTGATGAAGACTGGAGCATAATCCTCTTCACATAATCCTCCGAAATCGATTATAAGCTTCTTGGTCCTCCCTTTGTTGAGGGACAGGTTGTTCATTGAGCAACATCTCACCAAATTTTGCACCTCCGCTCTGTAGGCTGGTTCACCATTATCTGAAATTAGCCCAATCACTGTTGTGTCATCTGCAAATTTTATGATGGTATTGGTGGTATATGAAGGTACACAATCATGAGTAAAGAAGGAGTAGAGGATGGGGCTCAGTACATGACCTTAAGGTGTGCCCATGTTCAGAATTATGGTGCAGGAAAAATGGGGGCTTGGTTGTACCACCTGATGGAGCTTTTACAGGAAGCTGAGGATCCAATTACATAGAGGTATGCTGAGGCCCAACTGATGCAGTTTATGGATGAGCTGGGAGGGTACAACAGTATTAAAAGCTGAGCTATAATCTATAAATTAATTTGAGTTCAAATTGATATGTTGGCTTTAATGTAAGGAAGAACCAGTCTTTTGAAGCACTTCATTATTATCAGTGTCAGAGCAATTGGACAATAGTCACTCATATTATTGATGTTTGTTTTCTTTTACACTGGCACAATAATGGCTGACACAAGGCATGCATAGACCCTTTCTAATGTCAATGAGAAATTGACAGCAACAGGCAGACATGACACCAGATGTTCCAAACAGTCCCTTCTTTTTTCTCTCTTCTTCTCTTTCTGCCAACCTCACTCCTCCACACACAAGCTTCATCCTCTTCTTCCCAACTCCAGCTCGACTAATGGAGTGAGTCAGCCCCTTTTATAACACCCCGGATGTGCTCTAGGTGCTTCATGATGATCTGCTGACAGCACTTACGGGTGTGGCGGAAGTCCCACACGAGTACCCGGAAGCACTCCGGGTGTGCCTGGAATCTCCATGCAGACCAGGGTGGCTGCCCTGTTGTGGCCCAGGGGAGTATTGTCCCTCTCTCGGTCCTTCCAGGCATCCACCACAGTGGATTGACCATCTGCAACTTGTGCAGTGCATCATATGTGCTGTACATCATATGCCGATAGGCTGTGGAAACTGAAGTATCTGTTTTATTAGAAATGTAATTGAGCCCAGTTAATCTTTTTTAGAGTACAATCATACTGCATAACTGCAATTACACAGTAATGGCAATGATGCCTGAAAAACTGATCGCCTCAAGCAAAGCTTGAAAATGAGTGGTGCAGGGTCACTAGCAGAGGAACAGAGTTAGTTTGTATGATTCAGTCTAAGAGGTCATGCTTCAGAATAAGATAATTTCAGTGGATCATCCAAATAATAGAATTTTTGCAGTATTCAAATCTGCCTTTACTTTATACAGTGAGCATTATAAATAACCCTTTATATAAACCTAACTAACAATTACATGAAACAGTTCTATATATGTACACAATAAAAGCATTAGACAGTAATGTCAAAGTGAAAGTGAAAACCAGCAAGTACATGACATATGTGTCAGGTTAATTACTGAGTCTCATATGAAAGTGTGTGGGTGTCCATTTGTGCACTGCAATGAACTGGTTTCCCATATGAGGTTGTTTTTTTTAATTTGAACAGTGATATTTTCAGCCAATCTCCATAACTATACTTGTGTCTTACAAGTACTTCATTCATCCATATTACAGAGTAACAAATCCATTTACAGAGTAACAAGAAGATGACACTGATTCCAGCAGCGTTAGGCACAGTTCATGGACCACCACTGTACAGGATTACAGTCCATTGCACTACACGCACATCCACACACATATAAACTCAATTAAAAATCACCTGTTAATGTAACATGGCCATCTTTGGATATGGGCAGGAACAGGACTACCCAGCAAAAATTAAGTGGCTGTGCAGAACTAACACAGATAATGGCTTGGCCAGAGATGAAGACCGGCTGTCTGCATTTGTGGGACAGCAGCTCTAACCAATGTGATCACCTCACCAGACAAAAAGCCAAAACCATTAAAAGTGTACAAAAAACAAATGCAGGAAACAGTCCCACTTCTCAATAACAGGGCATTCTAAAGTGAGCAATACATGCACCAGCTTGTCTTTGGATTCTAATACATTGCTAAAGTTCGTTGGGAAAATCAGTACCGGATGTGATGTCAGTCAGCTGCAGGGCACACTCATGTCATACCAGGAAAACATAAGGCCTCCAGTACAACTGACAACCTTTCATTTGACAGGAAGTTAGAGAACCCAGAGGGGACCATGACAGAAGGACATAATAATAGATTAAATTTGACATTAATAACAATGTCCAGCAGCACCAATTATATTTAATGTTGCTTATGAAAGGTTGGTACTAAGACCAGCTTGACAAAGCAAAGTAAATTTAGATCAATCCAGTCATCCAATTTCCAAACCTTCATTTTCCATCTATATCTTCTCTCTTCCATTACAGACCACACCTACACATAACTCTTAAAAGTTGAATAAGTCAAACAAACATTTTTGAGATGTCAGAGTATACCAGAGAAACCAGAGAAATTCCATATACAAAAACTTCAGTTAAGAGACTGGAATTAAAGACATGTATAGAAAAGATGTATAAGTGAGTTGAATATAAGCTTAATTATGGAATTCTGCTGTAGCTGTATCTTGAAGGAAATCTTTTAATGAATTTGAATGGTTTTAGTACAAGTAAACTGACTGGCTTTGCAGTGGCTGATACTGAAAATCCACCAATGGCCTCTATTCATACAATCAAAGATGTTCTTAACATAAGCATATTTTGAAAATGCCTACTATACTATATTAAAGTGATGACTAGTACAATAATGCAGACACAAATAGTTTATCTACAAAATCATTGCTAAAGCAATACCTTCAGCTGCTTCTTCATCTAGCTCATATAAAAGATGTCGAAACTGCTTACTCTGAGCAACACGTCTGAGTATCTGATTGAAAGATCTGCAGTGATGATAATATTTTATTAAGTGGCAGTATTAGCTTAGCTGAGCATAGCATAACCTCCCTGAAAAATATAATACCGTAGGTTTCAAATAAAGTGATCGTGTGTGAGACAAAACTCTGCTTTAATGCACTCTACTGTATGTTAACTTTGTTATGCCTATCAAGATGTATTCCAGATTTACTGGCACACAAAGTGTGAACTGCAAAACATATCATCTCCAATGACATATTATTCAGAAAATAAAAATAATATTCAGCTTTTTCTCTCTTTTTTTATTATAAGGTATAACCCGGTGGCAGCACCTTACGGGACACCAGTTTTTTGCAGGTCAAACTCTTACACACTCTGGTACTTGCATGTTCATGGCCATTCTTTATAAAATGAATGATTTACTCTTGCAAAATAATTATGCAAACAATACTGTTTTGTATTTCTGCATTTTAATGAACTTTTTTCGTTTGAGTTTATTCGATTAACTACAGTATATCAAAATAGTGACAATTTGCAAAAATCAGAGTAGACGCAGGTAACAATGACAATGAATAGAGCAGTTAATTCATTATCATTTCCACCTGTGTACTTCTTAATAAACCAATGGCTTAAACAATGAAAACATTTCAGAATAAACCATGGAGGGAAGTCTTAACCATCATGATCAGCACAATGTGCTCATCCAAAGGCATGAAAAACAACATCAACAATTTATTTCTTGTAGAGCCCAAAATCACACATAGGGCTTTAACAGGCCCTATTTTTTGACAGTTCCAAAGCACCACAACTTGACAAGAAAAAACTCCCCAAAAAAGACTGTGATGGGGAAACAAATGGAAGAAAAATCGTGGGAAACGTAATTCAGAGAAGAGAGACCCTTCTAGGTAAGTAGAGCGTCCAATGAGTGTCAAAAAATGGGGTAAATACAACAGACAAAAACAGAACAGAAGTAACCTTCTTCACAGAGCTAGATGGCCAATTTATCTTTGCCACCTCAGGAATACAATACAATAGTACAAGCTACACAGCAAAATGCAAGAACAGATTATATGACTCAACACAGAACTACCACATATGAGGGTACAGATTTGTTCAGAGTCCTGGATGACTCGGCCAACAAGTCACCTCACCAAGTCAGTGCTTGACCAGCCAGTATGATAAAAGGACTCTTCTACCTGATGATTCCAGTGATCCTTTATCAAAGATGAATTTTCCATATTTAGGCAAATAATATGGAAGTAGAGCAGTGGCACAAAGTGCCACATAAGAGAACCAAAAGGAGAAACAGAATAGGTGAGTGTGAGTAACAGTTCATAAATATCATACTACTTTGTACTTATATTTTAGTACTATGGCTAACAACAGAGGTGCAGTATGCACGGTTAATCATCATCTCTACTAAGAGTATGCTAAACTGCAGTGGTGAGTCTTCAGCCGGGATTTGAAGGCTAAGACCAAAGGGGAATCTTTTATAGTAGTAGGCAGACCATTCCACAGTTTAGGGGCCCTGTAACTGAACCTTCCACTGTTATTTTATTAATCCTTGGAATCATAAGCATCTTGAGACCTTAATGTGTGCTCTGGACCTTGGCCATTTAAGGTTTTATATGTTAAAAGGATGATTTTAAAATCTGTTCTAATCTTAACCGGGAATCAGTGTAAGGATTTAAGAAATGGAGTTATGTGTTCATATTTTCTTGTTCTTGCAATAATTCTTGCTGCAGCATTTTGATTTAACTGAAAGCTGTATAAAAACAATTTGAACAGCCAATGAACACTGCATTGCAGTAGTCAATCCTACTAGAAATAAATATATAAATTAATTTCTCAGTATCCTGCATATTTAGAAAACTCCTTAATTTTCCATTATTTGTAAGATGGAAAAAACAAGTTTTGGACAGTTTTGTAATGTGCGCTTTAAATAACATGCTTGTGTCAAAGATAACACCTAGATTGCAGGCTGATTCAGTAAAACTACTGGTTATTATTATTATTTAACTAGAGTTAAATAATGACAAAATATTGTTGTGATCAGCATCATTTGCAATAATTAACAATAACAATAATTCCAATAATTAACATTTTTGTTTTATCAGTGTTCAAAGACAAGTAGTTCTCATCCATACAGTCCTTTAACTCACCAGCAGATCTAATTAAGGACAACATCAGAGAAACGCTATTTGGTCTAAAAGTAAAAATTAATATTTTCTAATGATAGATCCCAGTTGAAGAATGTAATGTGAAAACAGTAAAGGTCCCAATACTGAACTCTGTGAGACACCCTATCTCACATCCATGTATAATGATGGAGTACTGTCAGTGCATTTCTGTACATGCTGGAATTGATTTGAAAAAGAAGAATTAAGCCAGGCAAGGACACTGCATGTGAACCCAATGTCAGTTAACAGCATGTGTAGTAAAATAGAATGGTCAATGGTGTCAAATGCTGCACTTAAACCTAACAAGATAATTACAGTGGAACTTCCTTCATCAGAGCGTATCAGAATATTGCTTTCAACATGTGTTAGTGCCATTTCCTGTGGAAGCCAGACTGGAATTTCTCAAATAAATTGTGATGTGTAAGATGAGACTGAAGCTGATTGGTGACTACTTTCAAGTATTTTAGCCCTTTATAGGACACTAATTGAAATTCTGGGAAATTAAGAATTTCAGCTGTAGAATGTTATTTGGAGTTATTAGAAGACTTTTTTTTTTTTTACTATTCTGACTTTTTTCCATTTGTTTTCATTTTTATGTTAATAATCAAGGTCAATAAAATTACCATATATGGTTCTTCACAGGTCTAGGGTAAACAGTTTTCCAAAAAGTGTTCTATATAAAAATATAAGGAAAACACATATAAACTTAAAGGAGCATTTATTTAGGAACAGTTTTTGCTAGGAACATTTTTTCTTGTTTTTGTTCAAATTTCACATACTTATCAAAGTCCAGTCCAGTCACTTAGGCAACTAGTTCATGGTGATTGATGAAGCAATTGCATTCAGCATTTAGGCACAGGTGAACTTTGCTTACCCTGCAGTCCACATTTGACCTTAAGATGTTCCCCTTCCTGCTGCAGGACTGGTGGGTCTGACCTTTGGTGTAGACATGGGCATGTAACAGAAACAGGGTAAAACCTCACAGAATCATTTAGAGTGTGGCTTGGGGACATCATCAGAGTTTCTGGAGCAGAATGGAAAGGGCAAGACATGACTGCCTTCTGGTACCTCTGAACACCTCTCTCTTGAATTTCGTGACAGGCTATCCACACCAAGAGCCTCACAGTTCTGGTTGTAGATGACCAAGGCATTTATGAGGCTGACATCAATTGCATATGCAAACATCCACATGTACCACCTCTTGGATTTCATGGGGGTACGGTAGAGGTAGACCAGAACTCTCTTATCAATGCTCCCCATGCTGGCATTGTAGCTTTTGATGACACCAGGGCAGCTCACTTGCTCCTTCCTCTTGGTGTCACTGCAGAACCGGTAAACTGAGGACATGGGCTCCATCCCCATGTCTGTTGACAGCAGAGTAATGATCTTGTTGTCCTTCCATCAGAGAGTCAGGATTCCATTGCCACTGGTAACATAGTCATACATACCACAATAGGCAGCATTCTTCTCTATTTCCTTGATGGGCTTGAGTGGAGGCTTGCAAATTCTGTTGTAACTGGCTGTCCCTAAGTACCTGCAATCCTTGTCCTTGAGGTACTGAGCCATCCCCAGACTGGTGAAGATGTCCGCAAATATGACTGTGATGGCAGAGGAAGACATGGTGCTGGCCAGAATGGAGACTATCTGGCTGGTAGCACCCATAGCTTTTTGTTCAAACGTCAGGAGGACACTGTGGTCCTCCAGCGTAATCTTCACCTGGGATATCAACAGGTCATTGAATGAAACCATCCTCAAAAGCCCTGGCAAACATCTTGAAGCCCCATTTGTCCAGCATGTTCTTGATGTACTACCTCATGTTACCAGTTGTCTTGCCTTTCTAGGCAACCATGATGTCATCCACAGACTACTTGGAGTACTGTGGCTCACTCTCGAAGGCACGAATTAGGGGGCTGAACAGTGGCCGGAAGAAGAATCAGTCAATGGTATAAAGCAAAACTAAGGCAACATCCAATACACTATTGAGTACTATTGTTCTAGGTTATAATATGTTATTTGTAAAAAAAATAATAATTAATAAGTATTGCTTACTAGATGCTTCGATGTTATGACTGTAGGTGTGAGAATAGGTAGGGGCACACAACTGTACTTCACTAATTCTGGAAGAACACTGAAGTTTGAAATGCTCCTTGCCACTGCAGATTGGTTAGATGCCATGATGTCACGATTTGTGACGCAGCCTGATCTTTGCAGATTGGCCTGGAAAAATCCATGTGATTATACGACCACACGGAGTGGCATGGGGAGGCCATTATTGTTGTCTGTTGAAGTTACCAAATACAGTGATTCACCTGATAAATTAGAGAGAGAAAAGGTAGATTCCAAATGGGTTTAAAATATTAAATATGGGTTGGTCTGGGTCTGACTTTTTAAGTAATGGTTTGATAACTGAAACTTTTAGTGCATCAGCTACTGTGCCCAGGGCTGTTTTAACAGATGGGCACAATGAGCACTGGCCGTGGGCCCCTATGCTTCTGATACCAAAGTATGTTTCTGTTTTGCTATCAAAACAGGGGACCTAGCGCACTACTTTCCTTGGGGGACAATAATGCTTTTAAGATGGCCCTGATTTCTTTGCCATGCAATAATGAGCTATTAATAATGCTAAGAATAGGTGCTACAAGAACATCCATTGTGCTTTTTATTAATTTTGTTGGCACTGCATCTAGGGAACAATTAGTAGGTTTCATTTTAGAAATAAAGTTAAGAGTTCCTTTTCTGTTACAAAATAAAAATTTCTAAGGTGTTGAATGCAAGGCGAGATGAAGTTTGCCAAGCTAGTATTAGGTTTGCACTGTAAAGGTAAGATTTGGGATCTTATAGTTTTGAATATCTTTTTAAAGAAGTTCATAATGTTTGTACTGCTAAAGTCTGCTGGTATTTTGCATTGTAGTTCTGAATTCCCATTTGTTAAATTAGCCACTGTTCTAAACAGTACACAAGGAATATTATTGTTATCTATTATTTTAAAATAGTAGTCTGAGCAGACTTCAGGGAGGGCTTTTTTAATTTTTTTTAACACTATCTGTCCGAACTGCAGCTTTGTTGTTCTCCATCTACACTCCAGTTTGACACCCTATTTTAAGAACTTGAGTGCTCTAATTAACACAGGAGGAGTGGAGGTGGAGGTTAAAACAAGCCATAAATAAATCCAGTAAAAACAAGGTTAAAAACCATCTGTCAGGAAACTGTCCTTTTCTAAGATCAAAGTGCATCTTAAAACTGTCATGTCCTCTGCTTATCCCGTACAGGCCTCACAGCAGAGGAGTCTCCCTGCCGACTAACACAGCTGACCTTCCACGTGTCCAGGTCCCTACCGTTCCATGGCTATAGCAAAGATCACACTCCGGGCATAGGCTTGGGTCCCCAAAGGCCATGGCGCTCACATTGAGGCTTCCAATTCCAAACCTTATTGACCCCTGCTGCATTCCTGAACTTACACAGCGAGTTGTCTCTGTCAACGTGTATCACTCTGGCTCCCTAAGTTGCTCAGCCAGAACGATTACTCCTTCAGCCCCTGGGCATCAGCCACTTGCTCACCTCCCAGCTGCCTGCCTTCTCCCACTCTTAAGCTCATTTTCTCTCTCACACTGGCTCCTTCTCTTTCTTCCTTTAACCTCCGTTCATTTCTTTTGTTCACCGGATCATTCTTTCTTTTTTTCCTTTCTGATCTTGTGCTCCCCTTTATTCAGTTGCGATAGCCTGATTGCCGCCCCGGGCTGATAATGAGACAATCAGACAGCTGACTGCCTTGCACCAACCCAGAGATGAGCCATCTTCTTACACAATTGCTCGCACCTACTCGACACCAGCGAGAGTGAGTCCAATTATTTATTCATAACAGACACTTTTTCTGAGCCGTGGATCCACTATACCACAAGGAGCAAATGCAACCAAAGCCTCTTTCAAGGTCCTATTATACTATGATGTTAACAGATTTAAATTGTTTTCTACAATTACACTTGACTTACTCTAAATATCTACAATTTCTGAAGCACTTTTACAGTCTAGATGTCACAATGTCTTTGTTTTAATCTGTGAATGCAGTGATCAAAAATAGCTTCATTTAATGGAGTAATATTTAAATTCTGAATTTCAACTCTGTAAGCTATAATTAAGTCTAATGTGTGGCTATGATTATGAGTTGACAGTCTAACAAAATCTCTACTGAATTTAACAAATAAGAAAAAAATTTGCTACAAATGTCAATTTCCACATCAATGTGTACATTAAAATTTCCCATCAACAATACATGGTCATAATTTCTAGCCAAATCAAAGGTTACCAAATTCAGTCATGAACAATGAATATGACCCTGGTGGTCTGTTGAGCAGCAATACAGTTCTACTGGAATCTGTTTTTTAACAGAAATTTTAGTGATTGGCAATAATGGATATAATGAGGTTAATAGAAAATAAACTTGATGCATTAGGATTAAAAGTCAAGACGGAGGTAAAGAATTTAGGGGTAACTGTTGACTGTGATCTGAATTTTAAATCACATATTAATCAGATCACTAGGACAGCATTTTTTCACTTAAGAAATATAACAAAAGTTAGACCTCTTATATTTTTGAAAGATGCTGAGAAATTAGTTCACGCTTTTGTTCTCAGTCAACTAGATTACTGTAACGCACTCCTCTCAGGACTACCCAAAAAAGACATAAATCATTTGCAACAAGCGCAGAATGCAGCTGCTAGAATCCTAACTAGGAAAAGAAAATCCGAGCACATTTCCCCAGTTTTGATGTCACTACACTGGTTACCTGTGTCATTCAGAATTGACTTTAAAATACTGCTTATGGTTTACAAAGCCTTAAATAATCTCGCTCCATCTTATATATCGGAGTGTCTGACATCTTATACAGTAGAACCTCGGTTCACAAACGTCTCGGTACACGTACAACTCGGTTCACGACCAAAAAGTTTGCCAAACTTTTGCCTTGATTCACAACCACACACTCGGTATACGAACAAGCCAGTTTCCCTTTTGGTTTGTGTGCGCCGATGATTTCCGCACGTGTTGCATTGTTCTCGGTCAGATGTGCCTGCCTGTGCATGCGTGCCTGCCTGCCTGCCTGCAAAAGAAACCCAAAAAATCACAACAGAGAAAACACCTGAAGGAAAACATCCCTCCATCGCGGAGCCGGACTCTCCCTCAAAATTGTAACCTCCTCTCCAACCAGTTCCTCCTCACTTCATGCCAGAACTCGACTCATGCAAGGTTAGCTTTCATGGTGGTTTAAAGTTTTTGTATTACGGATTTTTCAAAAGTTAATTTTTCAGTTCATAGCGTGAATTGTTCCAATGTTACTTTTCTCTTTTTTTAAATGTTCCTTTTTTCCCTGTGCTTAAAACTCATTTTAAAAAAAGTGTTTACTGTACAGTACATGGATTGGGCTGTAAGGCTATTAGCGTGAACTCCTGTTTTTAAATTAAAGTTTGGATTTGTTCAAATGTTCCTCTCTGTTCTTAGAGAGAGAGAGAGAGGCGTGAGCGTGCTGCTGGGGGTGGTTGGGGAGGGTGAGAGCTGAGAGAGAGAGAGAGAGAGAGAGAGAGCCTGCTCGTGCAGCTGAGCAGGGAGCCTGGGTGTTTTGTGTCAGTGTTATTCAATGTTTTTACATTAGTTTACTATTACACTGTGCATTCTATGGTGTAATTAACTATATTTGTGCTTAATCTTTAAAAATAATATATTTACATACAGTTCGTATGGTCTGGAACGGATTAATTGTATTTACATACAATCCTATGGGGGAAATTGCTTCGGTTCACGACCAACTCGGTTTTACGACCAGAGTTTTGGAACGAATTATGGTCGTGAATCGAGGTTCTACTGTATTCCAAATCGTAACCTTAGATCTTCAAATGAGCATCTGCTTAGAATTCCAAGAGCTAAACTTAAAAGAAGTGGTGAGGCGGCCTTCTGCTGTTATGCACCTAAAATATGGAATAGCCTGTCAATAGGAATTCACCAGGCTGATACGGTGGAGCACTTTAAAAAACTGCTAAAAACACATTTCTTTAACATGGCTTTCTCATAACTTTACTTTAATTTAATCCTGATGCTATGCATATTCAATTCATTATCATTACTATTCATGGTGGCTCCAAAATACGTACTAACCCATACTCTCGCTTCTGTTCTTTTTCAGGTTTTCTGTGGTGGCGTCCTGCGCCACCACCACCTAATCAAAGCACTGTGATGTCCCTACAATGATGGATTAAAGGCCAGAAATCCTTGTGACCATCATCATCAAGTCCTTCCATGAGAACCCTGAATACAATGAGGACTGTTCATTTATATTAGGTAGAATGCCTAGATGGGGCTGGGCGGTCTTATTGCCTGGAACCCCTGCAGATTTTATTTTTTCTCCAGCCATCTGGAGTTTTTTTTTTGCTTTTTCTGTCCTCCCTGGCCATCAGACCTTACTTTTATTCTATGTTAACTAGCAGAATACCCACGGTTCATGGCGGAGAAATGAAGTTATGTTTTAGTGTAATTGTTTTGTCTTTGATATGAGTGTTGTTGTCATATCTATATATCTATATCTATATCTATATATATATATATATATATATCTATATATATCTATATATATATAGCAAAATACCAGCTTGGCAGTGGAGAAGTAAAAGAAAAGGAAACATTTTAATAATAATGTAACATGATTGACAATGTAATTGTTTTGTCATTGTCATAAGTGTTGCTGGTATATATATATATACACATACATACATGTGTACATATATACACACACACATATACTATGGGGTGCCAAACAGGCAAATAAATAAATTTTGAGAATATATAAAGTCGGCTTCAGAATATATAAAGTCATTCCCGAATATATAAAGTCAAAACTTGAATATATAAAGTCAGCGCTGGAATATATGAAGTCAAAAGTTGAATATATAAAATCATTGCAGGAATATATAAAGTCAAAACCTGAATATACAAAGTCAGCGTCGGAATTTATAAAGTCATTCCTGATTATATAAAGTCAACATCGGAGTATATAAACTCACTCCTGAATACATAAAGTGAAAGTCAAAATCTATTGATTGAAACGACTCTGAACGGAACTAAGTTAACAAAAATGTATTCAGAAAAATAAATTAAAAAAACACTGTTCAGTTAATGTTTTGAAAATGATGCATGTGCCGTGCCCTGCCCTGGATTGGTTCCTGCCTTGCGCCCAGTGTTGGCTGGGATTGGCTACAGCAGACCCCCGTGACCCTGTGGTCGGATTCAACGTGTTGGGAAATGGATGGATATTCCAGCGCTGACTTTGTATATTCCGACACTGACTTTATATATTGAAGTTTTGACTTTATATATTGCAGCGCTTACTTTATAGCCTGTATTCCGATGCTGACTTTATATATTCAAGATTTGACTTTATAGATTCCAGCGCTGACTTTATATATTCCGATGCTGACTTTATATATTTAAGTTTTGACTTTATATATTCCGAAATATTCCAACGCCATCTTTATATACTCAGGTTTTTACTTTATATATTTGGGAATGACTTTAGGCTATATATTCAAGTTTTGACTTTATATATTCAAGTTTTGACTTTATATATTCAGAAACAAGTATTGACTTTATATATACCGACGCTGACTTTATATATTAAAGTTTTGACTTTATATATTCTCAAATGACTTTATATATACAAATTTTGACTTTATATAGTTAAATGTAGTCATCATTGCATAACTTTTTCTTTACCATAGAAATTTAAATACTAAATTCAACTTCCATTCCTAACAAAGATATTTCTGGCGACTAAATAGAAGCTACTTATATCCAAATTCGAGCTATTGAGCTGTCGCCTGCCTGCCTGAATAAATCACCCTCGCTTGCTCTTACTTTTTTACCATTCATTTAATCATGGCTAGTGGCGGAAAAATTATAAAATGGAAGGAGGATTACACTGAGTATGGCTTTACCAAAACAATTATTGATGGCGAATCGATTATTCATAAAGCTTCAATTGGTGATCTTTTTTCCTGTGTTAACCTCATATTTTTTCATACTTCTTCTCAAACCAAGGGGGTGCGAGGCTAAAATGAATCGGGAAGCACTGATCAATGTAATCCGTGTACCAGGAAATCATGCATTGACAGAAGTTCCCCTTTGCTTGTGATTAAATGTGTGATTTTTTAACGCGTTATGGAGCACATGCATCGAAGCTTCTCAGCTGTGCTTGTGCTAAGAAAAGGAACTATTTTAAAAATAACACGATTGTCAATGTAACCTTTTGTAAGTAGTGCCTGGAGGATTCACTGTGGAGAAACTCTAGACACAGCGTGTGCATTAACAGCTCAGAGCGAAATGAGATAAATGGGAGGGGAGATGATGACGTGACTCCCCCCGCCTTAACTGTCAATCCCCCACAAACAAAGTCTCTCGGAATTTGCATAAGCACAGCCACTAACCTGCAATTTTAATTTAGTTACAAAGTGATCAAAACTCTCGTTTATATCCTGCGTCCTCTCATTAAACTTGTATCCCGCATTACCCGTGGGCATGACAAACGCCAGCGGCAGCCTGTCTATGAACTTAATTTAAAGTTTAGGTTTACACCGTGCTTTGTTTCCGAAGTAGCAGCACTCATGAATATGGTTGTATATGTCACTCGCTCGCTTCTTATTGTTTCACTGCCTTCTGAATTATATAATGCATGTTTTCTTCAGCGCTTTTTGGAGCTCTTCCTGGTTTTCTACGTACTGCGTTGACAGTCAGTTCACGTGATTACGTGGGAGGTGTGATGATGTCACACGAATCTCCGCCCCCCACTGCTTTCGAGCTCAACTCCATTACAGTATATGTAGAAAAATAGCTTCCAGTTATGACCATTACGCGTAGAATTTCGAAATGAAACCTGCCCGACTTTTGTAAGTATGCTGTTAGGAATGAGCCTGCCAAATTTCAGCCTTCTACCTACACGGGAAGTTGGAGAATTAGTGATGAGTCAGTGAGTGAGTCAGTGAGTCAGTGAGTGAGTCAGTGAGTGAGTGAGTGAGGGCTTTGCCTTTTATTAGTATAGATTAGGATTCTCTGATTTTAATTCTTACTTTGTCTTTTTTCTCTTTCTTCATCATGTAAAGCACTTTGAGCTACATTATTTGTATGAAAATGTGCTATATAAATAAATGTTGTTGTTGTTGTTTTAACATATAAAGTGAGTGCCTCAAACAATGTGAAGCATTGCATTTTGTCACAATGAATTATTCCAAGCTGCCTCCTTTCTAGATTAATGAAGGAATGTGTATCCATCTGGTGATGCCTCAGTGAGGGGAACAGAGTCATATTTACTAAACCAGGTTTCAGTGAGAAGACACAGATCAGATTTTTTTTTATAAAATCATTTACCAAAGCTGCTTTACTTCCGAGAGAGTGTATGTTTACTAAACTGCAATTTAAAATTGTATAGATGTTTCTGAACATTTGAACTAAGCTACTGTTACAGGAGCCCGTGGTGGAGGATCTGGTTTTATCTCTTGGTCTAATTATACACGTTACTTTTTGATTATCAAGTAATTTACGACTTGTTTCAAGACTGCATTTATAAGATGACCCACAACAGGGATTATTACACACATATTTCTTAAAATTCCTATATGAAGAAATGAAAACCTTATAGAAATTCCAGGTTGATACACTAAACATAAAGTGGTATATGGCGGCATATTTAATAAAACTGGTGTCCACTTAATGAAATTGGTTTTGAGAAAAACCTTCTATAGAAAACCTTCATAATGAAGTTCAACCTTAGATTCCTCAAATATTTAATAACTAAACATACAAATCTGAATTTTCTGACCACTAAGGGTTGCTTAATAAAGTACAATATATGAAGTACCTTTGTGAGATCAGGTTTGTTGGATTGTCTATTTTTTTACCACCAGAGTGTTTTTCTCCCACAGGGATTTGTGGAACAGTCTTTCAGGCAGAGTTCTCACCTTCTTAAAAACTGTTTTCTTTGGTTTATCAATTTTATTAATCCCCAAAGAAGGAGTGGAACTGAAACCGCTGGTCCTTGGAATTTTACAGGGCCGTGCTGAATTCTTGCAATCAGAACAGGAGAGTCCCTGAGGCATTTGAAATTATCTAAATCCCCCCCAACCCCCACAATACACCCTTCCCACATAAATTTGTGATTTAAGCAATACAATACTGCAATATAATACAGTGTATATTATTTTATCATGGGAAATGGAATTGAAAGAGTCAAATGTTCTTGAAAAAAATGTATATTCTTCCCCACTTCAGGCACAAAAGTTCAGAAGAAAAAATCATTATCTCTGTAGTGCAAAATATAATGGAGAGATTTTGCACACAATCAATAGACTTCTAACATTTTACAGTGCCAATAACTGTGCCAAGGTATCCATTCCAGTTCAGTGATTCATTTTTTAGTTATCTTGTCCAGACACACATAGACACACACATGCATTACTCTGAAAGTAGTCATGTTAGGTTCAGGGATGGTTAAAATGTGTTAATCCATTGAAAATTCAAAGCTACAATTTGACCCCATTACAATATCTCCCCTAAATATTAACAAATATAATATAATAAATGCTGTACAAATATGAATATATCAATATACTTGATATATGGAGCTGAAATGGCGTTCTTATGTCTTTTTTGTTTACTTTTGATTCCTTTGTTTGTATTGGTATTGGTGGTTATTTGGTTTCTGTGTATCTTTTATTGTTTCATGTGTTTTGCTGGTGGTTCCACAAAAGGCAGGGCCACCTGCCAATCACTGCAAGAGACTGCGTCGATGCCCTGAGCCCTATAAAAGCTAAATAAAACTCATATTCCCTTGTGGTTCTCTATGAATGTGTTTGTGGTGTGATGAGTCCTCTAGTGGTTTTTTTCTGTGCTTTTGTGTTTTCCTGGATTTTTTAACCCTTGCTCTATTTTTTGACTTCACCCTTGGATTATGGATTAAGAAATTGTTTGCCTCTAATCTGCCTATTTGGGAGGCATTTCGTTCTGTGACTTTGCACTCTTGGGATCTTATTTTGTTTCATAGCATTTTTTGTGGGTAATAATTCTTTTTTTATTAATAAACATTCTTTGGTGCCCTTTGTGTGAGTAGTTGGGTTTTGATGATGTTCCCCATCTAGTGGGCATTTAGCATTTTTTGGGAGTGTATGTGTTTGGGAACTTTTTCATAACAATACTGTATACCTATGAGTAAATGCCATTGGCTCTTTTTTGCTCAGGATGACCGGAATTTGAGCATTTTGCAGCTGTAATATTTGCGTCAACTTTCATTTGAACTTTGTTTTTGCATTATTATTTCCATAACCTCAGAATGTAACACACATGCAACATTCCAAAAATGGTCAAATGGTGTTCAGGGATGTATAAAACATGTAAATTCACTATTAAAAAACACAAAGTTAAGATTTTGACTCTGCTTCAGTACTTCCCGTAAAGTATATAAAATAAGATTATTGTCAATCTGCTTCTCGTATATGTGATGTCACAGCTCGATCATGAATTAAAAATAAAAAAAAAATCTTGCAGTATTTTAATTTAAGGGGCACATTAGTTGACCATTACAATAATATTATGAGTACTGCCACCAGTTATATACCACTGATCTCTACAAGTCAAGGCAAACCTTAAAGAAGATCTCTACCTCTCCCCTTCCCTCAACATAAAACACAGGAGACCCTGTGAAATAATGATGAAAGATTTATTACTATTTACAAGGTGTTTTTTCCTCTTAAAGAAAAAAATGTGAAGTGCCTGCACAGATAGATTTTAAACAAAAAAGGCATTGCAGACACACCTGGGGCTTCATGTATAAATGGTACTTATGCACAAAAATGTTGCGTACGCCTGTTTGCACGCTCACATCATGATGTATAAAAGCTAAACTTGGTGTAAAGCCGCGCACATTCTCACGTCAGCTCAAACCACAGTGTACACAAGTTTTCGGCTTGGTTTTGCAAACTGCCAGCACCCAGAGTCAAAGCAGTGCTACTGTTCCTGGGTGGCGTCCCTTTATGTTTTAGATTCACATCCCTGACACGGCTTTATCAAATACATTGTCATTAACCACATATTGTTTTTTATTTTAAGGAATCTGATTGTAATCAACACGTAACCATATAACAGTGCACGGAATGGCCGACCAATTCCAAATACTATAGCTGCTTTAGTGTTGTTACTCTCAGTGCACCATTGAGTATTTTACCCCACCACATCTGAGTGTGGAATCACAGCTCTACAGTAGCTGATCAGAAAGTTCTACCACACATTGTGTCAAGAGCTGAGAGAATTATCAAGGTACAGCTTCTAGCACACGCTGCCTCAGCCATGCGACACAGTCTATTTGAACCTCTCCCGTTCTCCAAACACTTCTGAGCCTTTACTGTACAAACCTTGTGGTTCAGAAACAGTTTCATCCCAAGAGCTGTAAACGCACTCAATCAGTCCATCAAGTGCTCCCGGGAGAACTGTTTGTACTTATAAGTACAATTACCTCACTGTAAATTTGAATTACAGCTGTAATATTGCACAACCTGAGCCACTTATGCTTTAAACTTATATATTTTTCATTTTTTATCATGTTATTATTATTGTTGTTGTTATTTTACCATTTTATAGGAAAATAAGTTTATGGAGGATTTGCATATTGAATCTCATTGGACCATGTTTAAACAATAAGGGATTTAAATTACATTCAATATAAGAGAGCACTTATTTACAGAGGATGATGACTGGCTTCTAAGTCGATTTAGATTTCCAGGTGCTATTTTCTTGGAGCTTTTGATATCGTTTTTCAGATGAAATGCAGTAAAGTATATGTATTACATTACACAGTAACGCCCAGGAGGACCGGAGGAGGGCTTATACCTCCTCCAGACCACGAGGGGGTGTCCGCCCTGGTTATGTTGGGGGCCACGGGTAAGGAGTTTGGAAGCCCAGCCCTGTAGGGACCCGTGGCCACCGCCAGGCAGCGCCCCGGTGCCTGAATATCCCTGGAGCCCAGCACTTCCGCCACACCAGGAAGTGCTAGGGGGAAGACGATAGGGGACACCCGGACGGCTTCAGGGTGCGCAGCCGGCACTTCCGTCACACTGGGGCGCGGCTACGGAGGAGTGCCGGGAAGCAGCTGGAGCCCATCCGGGTTCCTATTTAAGGGGCCGCCTCCCTTCAGTCGACGGCGGAAGTTGGGTGGAAGAGGACAGAGCTAGAGAGAGGACTGGAGGCGGCCAGGAGAAAGACACAAAGAACTGTGAGGCCTGGACTTTGGGGGAACGGTGCAAGAGGCACTGGGACATGCACTGAATTGTAAATATTAATAATTGTAAATAAACGTGTGTTGGGTGCAAGAACGATGTCCGTCTGTCTGTGTCCGGGCCAGATTCCACAACAGATAATTTTTTAACTTCATTTAAATCATTTATACTGTTATTAAATGTTTGGACATAGTGGACAGCGGACAGCAGTAGTGATGAAATGGCACCCCAGATTGTTCCTGCCTCGTGCTGTATGCTTACTGGGACTGGTGCGACCCTGGATGGATAGATGGATGGAATAATTAAAGATTTACTGCAAAGATATTTCAATGTTCCTTAAAAGTTTTGAAGAATCAGCATTCTAAGCTTACAGATGGCTTGACATTTATTAAAGGGCTGATTGTGTGGTGATTGCTTACTTGGAGAAAGAAAAGGAAGGACAAGAATTGGGTGTTAGTACGTTTGAAAGAGTCAGTACTGCTGTAATAAATTATTTCATCGAGGGTCACACCCAGCACAGCAAGCATCTTGCAGGAGGCAGGAACAACCTCTGGATGGGGCGCAAGCGTGTCGCTACCATTGCGGCACTGTGGCCCCATGTTTAATACATGAATTAATTAATTTCATCATGAAAATAATATCAGGTATACATCTTAGTATTTATATTGTTCAGAGAGCTGTAATATCATGAATGCAATGTATTCTGTGTCATGTCCGTTTAAGAAGCACGTAATGATTCACACACATAGAGTACATAGAATAACACACAGAATACGAAGCATTTAATGTGGAACTTTAGCTATGATGGGATTTGAGAAACTAGTAAATTAAAAGATTTTAAAATTAAGTTCATGACATTCTATTTTAATGACAAAATAAATTATGTGATTAAAGTGGAAAGTTTAAGCTTTTTTTCCCACTATGTCCCTATTTTTTTTTCTTTTCTCTGTACCTAATAAGCATATTAGACTCAGACGGCAACTTTGATATCTGACAACTTCTTTTTTATTTCGGGCACTGTGCAACTTTCTGATCTTGAACTTTTGATCAACTTCTTTTTGTTGTTTATACAACTGCTTAAACCAACAAATAGTAAGTTTTTCCTTGCCTCCACTTGGCATTCACTGAAATTATTCTTTTTTCCCTATGCTTTTGCCATTGTCTTTTCTTAGATAACTGAACTTAAAGGAATATTTATATTGATTTGCATATTCAAAGAGGTGCAATTCTGGTAGGAGTCTGGGAGGGGCAGCAGGTACGTGCACAATCATTACATTTCACACAGACCAGGATTTATGTAGTGGAAGTGCGTGGAAGTTGGCTTACACACGATTTTCTGTATTTGAATTTTTTAGTGCGTAAGCACATTTCGACTTTTGTCTGTACGCCATGTTTTAGTGTGAATTCTACGCACGGTGTATGAGGCCCCTAGAGACATGAAATCATACAATGGAAAACTTAGCCATTTTGTGCCCCAAAAATGGAACTCTATGATCTCAAAGACATACATGTTGTATATATTAATTGCTAGTTTGTGACCATCTGTTGTATGGTGTTTGTGGTATTCATTCCATCTCCTTTGTTGTTTGAGACATGATGTTGCAGAGGTTAGCACTGCTGTCTGACACATTTTTTGCTACAATAATTGGTTTGGCATAGTTGAAAGATGCTTCCCTATCCCTCAGGGACACTTGAAAGACTATCACATCTTTATAATTCACTCAAAAATAGTTCAGTTCTTTCTTCCCTTGACTTCAGTACATTTTGCAGAGTTTGGCAAAGTTCCAAAACATTTCCATGATTTCACCAAACTAGTGAAAATTTGTGGGGTTCATTCATCACTACTAGCAACAATAAGTTTGCACTATACAGCTGATTATACTTTATGGTGAGCCGTAATATAGGAATGTTACCAAAATGTCAGAAAGGATAAGTTATACCTTAGTCTTCCAATATTTTACAGACGGGCAGCTTGTGGTCATGATATCCTTAACTAGATCTAAGAAGATTTCATAACATGTCATAATGGTCATTCAACTCTTGTCCTGCAACCCCAGGAATGATCTGTAAAATAAGTCCTTTATTACCAGCCCCTTGACCTTCTTCTTGGATCACATTCTTTCATACAGTGTTATAAAATAGTTAAATATGATTTGAAATGAGATACAATACTACCCACAGGGATCTACTAAAAAGATTATAGCTATTGTTGAAGTTTGTTTCGGTATTCTTCATCTGGCATCCCAAATATGGTGGCAACCCAAAGTACTTTAACAATTACAAACTTCTGTCCAGGGAAGGGTACGCCTTTGGTTTGGTACATTAAGAACTAGGACTATTTCTAGATGAGTGATGAACTAGAATGGTTAATGGAATTGTGCGCCTTTATAGCCCTTTCACACCTCAATATACAGTAAAATAGAGAACCTTTACAATGCATAATCTTCAACAATAACACAAAATAGTACCTTACAGTTTCAGTTGCAAAAATCACTGGTACTGGAAATGAAGTAAAGGAAGCTGCCATGACATGAAATCATTATAACCATAGTGAATGGCCAACAGCATCCTGAAAACTGGCTCATGCTGATAAAAACAGAAGCCAAAAACTGATTGAAAGCAGACCTATGAAACTTTATAGTAGGGGGTGGAGTACAGTCATGCACTGACTTATAACTCCATTTGGGACCGGCCATTTGACCATATGTTACTCACAAAGTGTACAGGTCATTGCAATTGATTCTCTGTAGGTCTGGTGTAGGTAACCGGTGCACATACTTTAATTGCCAGTAGGGAGAAGTATAAACCAATAATCAAGTCTTGGCTGCTTTTTTAAAGGGTACTTTTAGAGTTCAACTCTGCTGTTATCATGCGCCTAACTCCCCCTTCCTGGGCAGCTGTACGGAACTGCCATGCAGCTGTGTTCCTAAAACTATACAGGAGAAGTTCTCATTATTTATGTGTATTGCTTCACAGAAATTAATCAACACTTCATGTGGAGAAAGCTTGTTGTACATTTGTTGGTGGTTCATGGTGATCAATACTTCATGGGAGAAAGCTTGTGTGGTGTAGTGGGATTAAAGAATTACATAAAAGTCTCTGCTCTATTATTATTCACACCCACTCATAAATGAAAAAAAAAAAATTCCAGGAAATGCTGGCCATAAGCACAAATGGCCTCATCTTGTTCAGCCAGAATGCAACACAAGGCTGTACTTCCCCGTTGACAAAGATGGCAAACAATTCTTAAGTGCGCATGGAGTGTTGCAGAAAATCAAGCGATAGTTTACTTCGAGATAGCTGAATTAGCATTTAGCTTCCAGTTTTATATATGTAGATAAACATTGTGGCGAGTGGCGGGGTGGGGGGCTTACCCAGCCGGGACACCCAGGAGGACCGGAGGAGGGATTGCGCCTCCTCCAGACCACGAGGGGGTGACAGGTCTGGTGGCTTTGGGGACCACGGCAATGGAACTTGGAAGCTCAACCCGTGGTCACCGATAGGGGGAGCCCCAATGCCTGAGGAGCCCTGGCCCTCAGCACTTTCTCCACACCCAGAAGTGCTGGGTGGAAGAAGACCAGGGGCACTCGGAGTGCTTCCAGGTGTGGAGCTGGTACTTCCGCCACACTGGGGAGTGCCAGCGGAAGATTGTCAAGAGGCACCTGGAGCACTTCAGTGGCTTGAGTCGGGAGCAGAGAAGGACGGGGCTCTGGAGGAGAGGTAAGGAGACGACCTGAAGAGAGTGAGGCATTTTGTTGAGGCCTGGACTTTGGGAGGGTTTGGGGTTGTGCATGCACTTGTAAATAGTAGCAATTGTAAATAAACGTGTGTGGGTGAATTAAAACCATGTCTACCTGTCTGTGTCCAGGCCGGCTACCACAACATATAATTTAATAAATGGACAAATTACAAGTGTAGAATAGTAACCTAATAGATGGTGACTGCAACATCATGGATACAACCAATTTATGGATTGACTCCAGAATTAGGCAAGAATGATTGAAATGGGGTATGTGTTGTTGGAATAGAACCTGTCATTTTGCCATCGGGTGAGAGAACTTACTCTAAAATAAAACTTTTCAAGAATTATCCCAAGATAGACATATCTCAGTAAAGGCTATTTGAACCCAACACTTTTTTTGGTTAGGGGAACCAAAATGGGACTATGGAGGCTCTAGAGCTTGTTCTTTTTTTTAAGAGAAGATCAGAAGAGCATTAACAAGGAGCCATCAGTAGTGGGTGAAACTGAAGTTTCAAAACACCAGTCTCAGTCACAAAGATTGGAGGAGAGAAGTGAGCACTGACCTATCTAGTCGCAGGGTTTCAGAGGTATATTAAAGGGAGCCAAGAAAAATGAAAGACATTTCAGCTGTGGGTCCTGCATTCACTGCAACTCTAAAGATTGGTGTAGATATTATAGTAAATGTGGACTTACTCTGCTAAGGCCATTGATTGGTTTGTGAGAAAATGTATGCATTCACCATGACTAGATTTATTGAATTTGTGGATGGTTCCTTGAGTTTACCATATGTTCCTTAGTGATCATACACTTTAATGACAGAGAGAGATATTGCTTTGAATATGGACTATCAAAATGTATCTTCTTACAGCAGTAAAGGAGACTAAAGAGTTTAAATGAACAAGCACCACAACAGAACCCCAATTTAATTTTCCAATATTTAGCATTTCACACATCGGATGCTGCTATTGAAAATAAAAAGCTGCTGTCTGAACAAGATCAATCCTTTTAAGGCTATGTTCACAATGATTTGTATTTTTGTTTGAACGTTCAGATAAATTTTTCAAGAGATTCAAGTATAATCTGAGTGTGTACAGATACTTTATCTATTTAGAATGTGCCACACATGCACAAAGTGGAAAAAAAATATTTTGTCACACAGATGCAACCTAACAGACAAATGCTGCTTTCTGATCTACACCCCATCATTTTTGTGTAGAATGTATGCAATTTAATATGTAAAGCACTTTGAGCTACTGTTTGTATGAAAATGTGCTATATAAATAAATGTTGTTGTTGTTGTTGTTGTTGTCAGCTCATGATGGCAAGGCAGAAAAACTGAACATGAAAATCTCCATCATTGTTTTAATCGCAGTTATCACTTGTCACACACGTGCGACTAGGAAGATGTTGTATGGACCAAGCAAAGGTAATTCCACGCCAGGCCAGGGGGTGGCGGGGTGCACTAAACCTTCTCCTGTTATCTCTACAGACCAGCTGCAGGAAAACCCGTCTGATTTAAAATAGATGACGTCACTTCTGGTTCCGGCGCCCAGAAGAATATCACTTCCAGTTACGGCTGACTAATGAAGAACATCTCTTCTGGTCCCCTTACATGACTTCCTGTCCTATCCCTTAAAGCCGCCATCTTGACAAACCTTAATCAGTTCTGTTTTGGACTCGATATAGAGAACATCTCTGTATTTATAACAGACTCTTTTGCAGCCTGGAATAATATACGGGTGGCTGCCCCAAACCTATTTAAGTGTGTCGAGTGAATTCCTTTTACACACTGCAGTATCTTAATGGAGAATCCTGTGGACTCAATAGAAGGGCCTGAACTGGTGGCATAACTATATCAAGGTTGTGGAGGGAAATCAATGAATTGAAAAGTTGTGAAATATTGTGTCATTTTTTTCTAAAGCGTTTTGATCCTCTGTTGTTTTTGCTGATGACACTCTTCTCAAAAGATCATAACTGTGTAACATATGAATGAGAAAATTAGAATTGAGCTGCAGTTTGAACATGCTTTGTTTTGTTTTCAAAAATCAAATGCAAGGTTTTACATGCCATGCTGCAATTGGGGTTCAGGCGCTTTGGCTCTCAATAAAACATTACCATTTCTGAAAAGGCATAACAATCTGAAACAACAAAAATTCTAGAAATTATTGTAAATAGAACAAATATGGACTCATTCAAACCAGATTTTAACTAGCAATTACTCAATAACTACAGTAAAATATTAAAAAAAAAACTTCACCAAAGTGAGCACAGGCCTATTGTAATGAAATCCTGACATATCATTAACAATTTCCTTCATTTAATGCATTTCCTACAATAAAAAAATAAATGGGTGTTCTACTGTATATTTTTGTCTCCTTATATTTATAGGCTAATCTACTTGTTTAGCAGTTGTATTTTTGTTGTGTAGTTGTACAGTTGTGTATAACAGAGCTGAAGTATATGTGGGCATACAACAAAAAAAATTTTGATTTATAAAACTTGCATTTCTATGCAATTTACCCTTTATAAATCATAATCTCCTTGCAAATATGCATACAAGAACATGCGTCAAACACCACCCCAAACATCCATCTATGGAGAATGCTAATCAACCTCATACATATATAATCGCATTGCTGCAGAACTTCATTGGCTGGTGGAGAATCCTCACTCCTACTCACAGATACCCCACCCACTGCATTCAAGAGTATCAGGCTATGCTCCACAACTGAGAGCTCAAGATCATTTAATGACATAATACCTGTTACAATGAATAGTACAGGCCATATGAAAACCTAAGGGTTCAGCCGTCACTTACAGCACCAAAACATGTGCTTATGCTACTTTGCCTCAAAATAAATTAATCATGGGTTTACCATGGGGACACAACATCTCTCAGTCACTTCATGGCATTAGAGATGTTACTTGTGTAACAGCTTATGGTTAATAAAAGAAGCTTCATTCTTGCTAGATGCCCTTTTTGCAATATGAGGTAAAGTGCTTCGATTACGTTAGGAGGGTCTGACACTGCTGCAATTTTCCTTTTCCTGGTGACAATGATCAAGGGTGTCCTCTGTGAAAGATGCCCCAGACACAGACAGACACAGATGCCAAATGTCCCAGAACACACACATTTAATTCCTTCTGCACCTGCTCACACAATACAGTACACAAATTACCACCAATAAAGTCCGCTCAGTCCTTTCTTTGTCTTTTTTTCTGCCACCTCTACTCAACTCCTTGCAAGCTCCATCCTCTTCCGTCCAACTCCGGTTCCTCAATGGAGTGAGGTGGCTCCTCTTATTCAGGTCCCAGGAGTGCGCCAGGTGGTTAATCAGTATTACCTGAAATCACTCCCAGGTGTGCTGGAGGTCCTCTACAGGGCTCTGCAGCTCCCCCTGGCGGCCCCTATGGAACCCAACAGGGGTTCACCAAACTCCAGTTCCCGACATGCCCTGCGTGAATCTGTGGTGCCACAGCCGCCCAGGAGGGCTGCCCTCTTGTGTCCCAGGGGAGGTATTGCCTCATCAATGCCCTCTCCCCTGGTCCTCCCACTCTGCTGGCATCCCGGCCAGGTAGTAGCTATGGCCGCCCATCACACCTCATATCCCAGTTTCTCTGAAATGTTATGAGAGTTAACCGCAAATATTCGCGTGTTCCCTCCATCAAGTTTACTTTTATAAATCCTGAAGTTTTTGTCGAAATTTGCATACACACATTTCTAGATACTTTTTGTGCGTACACAAGCTTTAGAAATGAGGGGGTGATGGGGATGGGCACCACACCCGAACTGTTACTTATACCATTTCAACAAATAGTCATGGGTTTCTTGCCTCAGTTACTGCACATGATCCTTGTCTGTTAAAACAGTATGCTGACCAAGAGAAGTTGTGCATAGAGTAAAAAGTCAGAAAGGGTCCATTTTAATCATAGATTATGTCAATGCAGGCTCAACTGGATCCGTACAGTTAAAGTGGAGTAGATCCCGCTAGGTTGGCAAAGAAATGCAGAGAACTCCCAAACAGGAGCCATGCATATTTCTGTTTTTTTTTTCTTTATCATTACTTAGTCCACAGCCTATGATAAAGACATGAGTTTGCACTTCGCCTTCATGAAACATTTTCGTGGCTTAAAATGATTTATTTCTTCCAGGAGGCAGCATACTCCATATTAAACTTTAGAAGTAAAGGAAGATAAGTTTCCTTTTCTTCCCCTGGTCTATTTACGAGCAAGATTGTGGGTTGAAATGTCATTTCTTATCTTTTTTTCTTCAAGCAGCCTATTTTCTTTGAATCTTTTTCTTTGTTTTGACAAAAGTATTGCTTAAGCATACGCCTCAGGGAAAAAAAAACATTTTAGTAATTACAGAAAACACAAGAGACACCAGATAACTTAAGTCAATATAATAATAAATACTATTAACTTTTTATCATGAATAACCCCATACATTTTCATTCATTTTTCCATTTTCTCCCATTCTGAGTTCATTTAAAAGTCACAATGAGCTGGGACCTATTCAAGTAGCATTTTACGCACACATATTGTCATACAGGGGATAATCTCTTTATTGATTGATTACTTGTGATCACATTTTTATCAAAGTCATCAAGATTATACAGCACATCCTTGACCTTCTGCTCTGCTCCTCTGTTATACAGGAATATCTTTAAGAATATCTCTATGGTCTCCAAAAATTCTAATCACCAATACATTCAGTTAAATTCATACCACATTTGAATCTTATGTTTTAAAATCTGTGTCTCTGTACCTAACACCAAAACTGTTTGCTTCCATAACCCTTTTGCAGACATTTACAAATTGGCCTTGAACGCCCATTTATTTTAGTTTGAGTTCTTATCAAATTTGTACTAAAAATCAGGGCCGAAAGATTTTGTTGTTTGCTCATAGAATTCCAGCATATTCATGAAATGCAATCTCTCCTGTCCAAACCCATGTTTACTGTCCTCTAATACAACTATTCATGCCATGTGCTGCTTGATTTTTCCTTATAAAAATGTTATACCAGTTTGTGTGATAGGTGCCTCAAAACACAACAGCTTCAAGCACAGCTTAACAGTGGTTGAAAAATGCAAGTCTCTTTTTCTACTGTAAAGTGGAGACTTTCTTCCAGTCTGCAGTAGCCCACAGCTGATATTTCAACACACTATTCTGTCCTTTAAGGAAAGGCATTCTTACTGCCACTCACACTGTCAAACCTGCAATCTCCTCTCTATAGTAGAAACTGAGACTTGTTTTTCTCAACCACTGTGCTTGAAGCTGTTGTGCTATGATCACGCAAGCTGATCACCTTTAGAAACTTGTCTTCTGATTGGGATATGACTTGGGGTCTGCCAGATCTCTATCTATCAGAGTGTCTTCCAGTTTCCAATTGCCTTTGCATTGTGTAGGACACTTGACTCACTGACACTTTGAATTTTTTTGCAATTCCTTTAAATGAAAGGCCTACACTTCAAAAGGTAATAATGTTCTGTCTCTTCTGTCATTTAATTTGTTAATTGCCATTTTCTTGCCATTATCACTAGAATATTGCCCCAGTAGTACTTCAGAAGGTGTAGTAACAAAGTCTATTCTAACTCTGCTTTAAGACAGAGAGTGGGTTTTTAAGTTGTCACACCTGTGCAAATTGTTTCCTTCAAATTGAAAGGGTTAATTTAATTTAATTCCTGCAGAACATCTGTAGGACGTTAACTATTATTTGTTCAATGAAGAAGGCCTATTTAAAATTGTTATTGCTAACCTAAACTTTAAATTTAAACCTCTGGCAGTTTACTGATTACCGTTTCACTATTTTAGGTCAATCATCTTCTTATATTATACTCTACCGTGACTGTCTGTTTGTCTGCCCAGGATTTGAAATCACCTATAGCTCACAAACCATTTGACCTATTGACCTGAAATTTGGTACACATATACTACATGACCTCTACTGTCCCCAGCTTAAGTGGAAAATTAAGAAAAACGTACTAAGTAATTGCAACACAAAAACTGACGTAATCATTTTTAATGCCAATGGAGGAAAAGGAGAAGCGGGCCACAAGAGTGGAGAAGAGAAGAGATACTCAGGAAGCAGCCAGCGCATCAACCTCTGAGCAAATGAATGCTAAACGTACAGAGAAAGAGTATGAAAACTATAAGTCAAGTGTATTCACCAGTGCACCGTTACTGGTAAAAAAAAATATATATATATATATATATATATATATATATATATATATATATATATATATATATATATATATACATAGTGTGTGAGTAGGAGGCAGCTAAAGGGCCTGAGTAATTGCAATAAAACATCCAACCAGGGGGCGGCAGAGTGTGCTGACTGTCTTTCTCAGTTCCTTACAGACCTTTCCTGGGAAATCCTGCAAAGTTCCGGCGCCTCAGAAGACATCACTTCCAGTGCTGGCCCCTTTGCTGACGTCACTTCCGGACCAGAAGACATCATTCCTGGTGCCAGCCCCTTTGCTGACGTCATATCTGGTCCAGATTAACTCACCTCCAATTCCGGCCCTTTTGATGATTTCACTTACTTTATGGGCCTTTAAAGCCTCAATTTTTTCAGTAATAAGCAGTTCCGTTTTGGACTCTGTTCTATGCACATCGTGGTTCATAAACTTAACTTTTTGGAAAACAATATACGGGTGGCTGCCCCAAATCTTTATGATGTCTGTGTTTAATTATTATCACAGTGGCGTAGCTGGCAGGATGACATCCCAGAAGAAACTGGGACACGAACATGAAACTAACCAGATAGGAAAGTATCGGGACCAAGTTTCTCGGGGGGGTAGTTAGTTTGGGGGTCAGGAGGGACCCAGTACAGGCTCCGCTCCCCAAATACAAACCAGGGCTTGTAACTTACCAAGTGGAGAGTGTGAAGGGGACACACAGACGTAGGCTGGTTTCTGGGGATGAAACAAAAAGGGCTTATTATGCTCTCTCGGAGCAGAGAGCTGAGCCGCCCATTGTGGCTGAGATCCCAGTTAAATATGGCCTATCCCCAGTTCAGCAGGCAAGAATAATAAAAAATTGGGAATTTGATCCAGAGAAATCAATCCAGAGGCAGGCTATGACCCTCTGGGAGCAGGTGGCCTTGTGGCCTTATGGCTAAGGCCATTTGAACTGACCACCTGCCAAATAGTACAGCAGGTAGCCTGTTTTATTTTTCTGAAGAGCCTTCCCAAAAACTTTGCCCAGTTCATCTTATGGAAGAGCTTATACAGCTCATAAAATCACCTAAGCCGGTCTAAAAATCTGGGAGAGCAGAACAGTCCTCTAGTGGATTTCCTAGAAATTACGTCCTACAACATAAGTCTCTTCCACATAAATTGGACCCTGTTTCTGAGTTCACAGGCGACCTACCCGGGAACGAGGTGGGATGTAGGTGGCAGGGAGGAGACAGTTTGTGCACTTTTGCCAACCCCCTGACTTTATCGAATACGGGACATTTAATGGTTACAAACTCGATTCCTTGTTTGATTCCGGCAGCAACATTTCCATTGTTGATTGCTGATAAGTCTTACCACGACAAAAAATTCAAGAAAAGGACAGTATTAAATGTATTCACGGACACATCCATATGTACAATACTGCCCTATGTCTCGTGAGTCAGGGAGGATCACTAAAAAAATTCCCCATGGCAGTTCACCCTAATCCACCTTTTCCAGCGATTCCAGGGCGGGACTGGTCTGATAATAAATACGGTAAACTATTGACTACTCTCGATAAAAACTTAGGCCGCGTTATAGATGGGGATAACTCGTCTCAAGCTGTCTCCATTCCGTGTACACAGCCAGCGGAGAGAGATACGGAAGCCCACAAGGAGGCTGGGGAGATTCCTGGACCGTCGCAGGCGAATATGTCATCCGCCTGCGCCTCGACAAGCCGGGAGGAATCCCAGGCCCTTGAGGTCAGACCGGACCCTCTCTCTGACATACACTTTTAATTTAGAAAAACACTGGCTTCTTTTTAAAGGGAACAGTGGAATGATGACTCACTAAAATTAACAAAAAATGCAGTAGTCCTTGTCAATGCCCAATGCACACATCAGCCCATGCCACAAGGGCCTCACCTTGTAATAGAAAATGATCTATTATATCGGATTGCGGAACATGGGGCGGAGGTCCGAAAAATGTTGTTAATATCCATAAACCTACTGGCAGCAGGTTTGTGAATTAGCACACGCCCACCTTCTTGGAGGCCAATTAGGCTCCGAAAAAACTTTAGAGCGGATCGAGCTTAGATTTTATTGGTCAGGAATTAATGAGGAGGTTTGCCGTTTTTGTATTTCTTGTCCGGAATGTCAATTATAGCAAATTCCTAGGAGGGACCGTACTCCTCTCGTTCCCCTTCCCTTAGTTGATGTCCCCTTTGAAACAATCGGGGTCGATATTGTAGAGCCTTCAGCCTGAGGACATAAATATATATTAGTCCTTGTGGACCCGATATCCGGAAGCTGTTCTCTTGCACTCAGCTACATCTAAAGCAATTGCACGGGAACTAGTAGGGGTCCTTGTGCAGTCCGGCATTCCTAAAGAAGTCCTTATGGGCCAAGGAACGCCTTTTACCTCAGAAACGTTCAGGGAAACAGCCAAGTTACTGAAAATAAAGCACTTAAAGACCGCGGTGTATCATCCTCAAACCAACAGTCTAGTAGAGTGGTTTAATCATACTCTCAAGCAGATGCTTCGCAAGGTAGTCAGCGGGGATGGGAGGAATTGGGATCAACTCCTCCCCCTCGTTCTCTTTGCCTATCAGGAAGTCTCACAAGCCTGTACGGGGTTCTTACCTTTTGAATTATTATATGGACGACAACCCTGAGGTATATTGGATATTTGAAAGAAGACTGGGAAGGAGAGGCTCTTCCCTCTACAAATATTTTGGAATATATTGCGCAATTACGCGATAGACTTGAGAAAATCCAACCTATTCTAAACAGTCAAATGGAAGAGGCACAAGCAGCACAGGCCCGTTATTATGGCTGTGGCACAACGCGCCGGGATCGTGTCATGGTATTAGTTCCCACCTCCCATTCTAAATTACTCGGCCATTGGTAAGGCCCTTATGAAATTAAAGAGAGAAAATAATTAGTTGACTATTTGGTGAAACAATCCAATAGTAGACCAAGCGAGTGGATTTATCATGTGAACTTGCTGAAGCTGTGGAAAGAGAGGGAATCAGATCCCTCTTCCGCTCAGCCCTGCTCATTCTTTGCTCACATAGACACTCTTAATTTCGGCAAGGATTTAACTTATAGATAAAGGCGGGAGCTGGAATCAACTATCCTGTCCGTCTCTGAGGTGGTGAGTGAAAAACCCAGGAAGACCTTTCTGATTGCGCACGACATAGTGACTGAACCAGGGGTTATAGTCCGAGAGTACCCATATAGACTTCCTGAGGCAAAGAAAGTAGAAGTGGAGCTGGACATCAAGTGAATGCTAGAACTAGGAGTGACAGAGGAAAGTTATAGTCCCTGGTCCAGCCCAGTTGTCTTGGTTAGTAAGCTTGATGGCAGTTGGAGGTTTTGCTATAACTTCCGTTGGCTTAACCAGGTCTTTCTATTTGATGCGTATCCCATGCCTCATGTGGATGACCTCGAGAGGCTTGGCCAAGCATAATTTTTGACCACACTTGACATAACAAAAGGGTACTGGCAGATTCCTTTAATGGACTCTGGGAAGGTCAAGACGGCATTTAGCACCCCTAGCGGACACTGGCAGTATCATGTCCTTCCATTCGGATTACACGGGGCTCCTCCAAACTTCCAGAATCTGGTGGACAAAGTGCTCCGACCCCATAATGCGTATAGTGCTGGCTATCTGGATGGCATCGTCATCTATTCCAGCACATGGAAGGAACACATACAGTAGGTCACTGCGGTATTGCAGGCACTATGAGAAGCCAGGCTTCGTATCAATCCCAAGAAATGTTTCTTTGTCCTGAAAGAGGCTAAATATTTGGGCTACCTGGTGGGTCGGGGTACCATGAAACCACAGTGTTCAAAAATACAGTGGAACCTCGGTTCACGACCATAATTCGTTCCAAAACTCCAAAAGTAACTCCAAAGTAATTTCCCTTATAGGATTGTATGTAAATAAAATTAATCCGTTCCAGACCGAATGAACTGTATGTAAATATATATATTTTTAAAGGTTTTTAAGCACAAATAGTTAATTATACCATAGAATACACAGCGTTATAGTAAACTAAATGTTAAAACATTGAATAACATTGATTAAACCTTGAACAACAGAGAAAACTAACATTGCAAGAGTTTGTGCTATAGCCTTATGAACCGCTCGCTGTAAACACTTTTTTTAATGAGTTTTAAGCACAGGGAAAAAAACAGACATTTGAGAAATCCGCAATTTAATAAACCACCAAGAAAAGTAACATTGCAACAAATCACGCTACAAACCACTCGCTATAAACACTTTTTTAAAATGATTTTTAAACACAGGGAAAAAAATGAACATTTGAAAAATCCGTAACTTAATAAACAACCAGGAAAAGTAACATTGCTACAAATCACGCTACGAACCGAAAGATGAACATTTGAAAAATCCGTAATACAAAAACTAACCATAAACCACCAAGAAAACTAACCTTGCATGGGTGGAGAGGAGGTTACAGTTTTGAGGGAGAGTCTGGCTCTGCAAGGGAGGAATGTTCTCCTTCAGGTGTTTAGGTGTTTTCTCTGTTGTGATTTCTTGAGTTTCTGGTGTTTTTAGCTGTTTAGCTGGTGGATCAGACTTTGCGAAATAGCTGTCTAATGTGACTTGCCTTTTCCTACGCATTAAAATTTTTCGGAAATGCGAGACGACATTGTTGTTCATCATGTTTATCACTCTGTTCGTAGCCACTTTGTCAGGGTGGTTCTTCTCAAAAAAATCCTGGCACTCATTCCATTTTTCCATGATGGCTTTTATCACATCACCTGTTATATCCGCCCTTTCCTCTTCTTCCCCGGAATACTGCTCCTCAGTAAGCAACCTAAGATGCTCCTGCTGGAGTTCAGCAAGTTCCTCTGTCGTCAGCTCCTCCGCAGTTGAAGACTTCTTGTGGGATGTAACCTTTGTCCTCCACTAATTTTGTGAAATTTATCACAAATTCTTTCGCAGCTTCAGCATTTGAACTAGCAGCCTTTTCATGCCTTACCACACTATGAATGCCACTTCTCTTGCGGAACTTTTTAAACCATCCTCTACTGGCTTTAACTTCCTCACTTTTGGTACTCGTAGAAAGATAGTTTTGCAGCAAATCGCCATGAATCTTCCTGGCTTCCTCACATAACATTGCCTCGCTTACGCTGTCCCCTGCAAGTTGCTTCTCGTTCAGCCACACTAGCAACAGTTTTTCCACCTCGTCCAGCAGTTGAGGCCTCTGCCTGTTTAACACTTTAACTCCTTTTGCAACATGACTTGCTTAATTGGCCTCTTTCTGCTTTAGAATAGTGGAAATCATAAATTTTGACTTCTTGTACTTAGCGGCAAGATCAGTAACATGAACACTACACTCATGCTTTTCAATAATTTCTTTCTTTACTTTGATTTCAATTTTCTTCAAACCTTTCTTCTCACCACTCTTCACTTGCTTAGAAGCCATGGTTAACTGCAAAAGCACACGAAATACTGTAGAGCACAAAGAGTTCACACCAAAAGCATGCACGTCTGACTAAGAACAATGCACAGGGAGAGCCTGAACACGTGCTTAAATGCAGTAATCGACGCGTATGAACCAGAAGGGAAATGAAATAGAGCACAAAGAGTTCGTAGTGAAAGTATGCACGCATGTGCAAGCACGCACGTCTGACTGAGAACAATACAGGACGTGCAGAAATCATCGGCGCGCGCAAACCGAAAGGGAAACTGGCTTGTTTGTATACCGAGTCTGTGGTTGTGAACAGAGGCAAAAAAACATTTTGGTCGTAAACTGAATTCTACGTGTTCCAACATGTTCGTGAACCGAGGTTCGACTGTAGATGCCATTTTAAAATGGCCCCATCCGCGAACTAAGCAGCAGGTCCAAGCATTTCTTGGATTGGCCGGGTACTACCGCCGGTTCGTACCACGGTTTTCAGAGAGAGCAGCACCCTTGACTGATCTGACAAAGAAGAGGGCCCCTAATCATGTGGTATGGACTGATTTGACGGACACTGTATTCTGTGACTTAAAAGAGACTCTTACTTTAGCATCAATATTAAAAGCTCCTAATTTTTCTCTCCCTTTTATTTTCCAGATGGACGCTTCGGACACAGGCCTAGGGGCCGTGCTAAGCCAAAGTGTCGATGGTATTGAACTCCCCGTCATGTACCTGAGCCCTGTTGGATAGTGAAAAGGGAAGGGAGCCCTTGCGATTAAATGGGCGATTACGCAGTTGAGGTACTACTTCTTGGGCCAGGAGTTCACTCTGGTGACGGATCATGCTCCTTTTCAGTGGATGGCCCTTCACAAAGAGTCAAATCAATGGGTCACTAGGTGGTTTCTTGACCTCCAACCTTACAAGTTTTCACTTATTCATCGTAAGGGTTCTCTCCATGCCAACACTGATGCCCCCTCTCATGCCCATGACCTCTCAGTGCAGGACGCCCGACCCAATGGGTCTGGGCTGAGGGGGGGCCTTGTCATACACGTGCAAGTAGAAGGCAGCTACAGGGCCTGAATAATTGTAATAAAACATTTGACCAGGGGGCGGCAGAGTGTGCTGACTGTCTTTCTCAGTTCCCTACAGAGCTTTCCTGGGAAATCCTGCAAAGTTCCAGTGCATCAAAAGACATCACTTCTGGAGCCGGCCCCATTACTGACATCACATTTGGTCCAGAAGACCTCACTTCCGATTCTGGCCCTTTTGATGATGTCACTTCCCTAACGGGCCTGTAAAGCCTCCATCTTTTTCTGTAATAGGCAGTTCCGTTTTGGACTCAGTTCTATGCACATTGTGCTTCATAAACTTAACTTTTGCAGCTGGGAAAACAATATACGGGTGGCTGCCCCAAATCTTTATGATGTCTGTGTTGCATTATTATCAATATATATATATATATATATATATATATATATATATATATACAGTATATATACCCTACATGGCTCCGCGCCCTGTTTGCTTCACTCGCCAATCATTTGGAGCCTCGAAGGGGGTCAAAGGCGCACATCAGCTTAGAAAAAGTGATGTATTTAAAGAAAATCAGTTACTTCAGTATTTCCCTACAACTATCTATTTTAAATTCTAATGAATAATAAAATGTAGTAGAAAGTAAAAGTAAAATGTAATAAAAGTAAATGAATAATTGAATTACATTAATGCCTCATCAAAAACAATATTATGAATTACTTTACCATCTACTTGCATTCTATAAACGTTTCTTTTTTGTATTTCTGTTTGCATATTGTTTGGGATATTTTTCTCTTTCTCATTTATTGGATGATTCTCTTTGTTCTTTCTTTTTATTATATGCAGCTCTTTTTTGTTCATTTTCTTTTTTCGATGTTCATTATTAGCTCTTGCTGCTCTGATTCTATTACAATCTTAAATTTGACATTCTTGAATAGATAACTTGCTTTTCTGCATTGCCCTTAAAACTGACTGCGCTGAAGGGCAAGTTAGCACTGAGAATGTCATGGGTAGTATGGAGAGAGGATGTGCAAAGTTGGAGTAATGATTGGGCAAGTAGTGTGAAGGGGAGTAGTCAAGGCTGAATAACATGGACACGACACAAAACTTTTTTTAATATAATAGAGAGATAAATAGTGGATACAAAAAGTTTACGCACCCCTGCCAAAATCACAGATTTTATATAACACAAAAATGAAAACTGCAATTTACACAAAGAAGATGAAAACAAATCACAAACTGTTAAATAAAAAAGGAAAAAGAAAATCTTACAAAACCTGGTCGCATTAATGCATACAATTTAATAATCAAGTATATGGCTGCATTCAGAATCAACCAATCACAATAAGTCTCATCTTAAATAGTAGATAGTATACACCTGACATCAATTAAAGTGGCTCTGAATGAGCTCAGATGAGGTTTGGCTGTTCCTGTAACACACTTCAAAAGTCATGGTCTGGAAAGAGCTTTTAAAACATGAACAGGATCTCATCAGTAAAAGGTATCCATCAGGACAGGGGAACAAAAAAGTATGCAAAGCACTAAACATCTCATGGAGCATGGTGAAGACAGTCATCAACAAGTGGAGAAAATATGGCTCAACATGACTCCAAAATCAGGACATCCCTCACAGATTAGGTTCTGCAGTTAAAACGTTTAAATACAACACTGAAAGAATAAAAAGAGACGTCCATCTTCTGCAGCAGGACAGTTGTTGCTTCACTTTGGGTGGCCACATTAGATCTGTAGCTATAGCATAGCACCTTGGTTATCTTCTCTCAGTGAGCTGAGTGTTATCTCTTTTCACCCTGCTGGAAGCATAGAAAAACATTGATTAATCATGAAGTATTGCTTTCCTGTGTGAATCCTCCATCATTTACACCTATTTAATTCCATGGTCGTCTCACTGTTGCACACAGCAACCACAGAGTAGAATAACTTGCCTAACTGGTTACTGTCAAGAAGTCCATCACAACAAACATACTTTAGTCAATCACAATGTAAACAAGACCTAGAAAGATGTAAACAAATAAATTTAAAGATATATCCAGTACAAGTCTGTAATGTCTTAGACAGTAGAGGAAGATCTGAAATTGAATGAAACTGAAACAGACGAAGCAGTAGAAAGTGTGTGTGATGTGTAGTGTTACATCAGAGGGACACAATTTAAAGAGTAACTGTAGAGAATTCATAGAGCCAGTGGTCTGAAAGGATGAGAAGATCTCCACTCCATAACATCTCAGCTAATTAAACACTTTTTTTTTTTTTTAATCAGCCTCTTCCTTTTCTTTTATCCTCAGGCAGCCCCCACAGTGTCCAGTAGAATATTTATTTATGAGCAACCTATTTGCTAAATTGTTTCAATGCTGTACTTAGCATCTTCTTTTCTCTGGAGATGTTATTACTATATGTTTGCATTCTCAAAATCTAGAAAATTGCAGTCCACTCTGTTCAAAGGCAAACACAGATGTATTTTGCTTACACTGTAAAAAAGATGGGATGCTATTGTAGTGACCCTCTTACCAAGAATAATGCTAAAGAGAATAACATATGCAAAGGGAGAATTTATTAAAGAACTTGCCATAACGGAGTGCTTAACAAAAGAAGAGCACAAAATGTGAAATACACACACTGAAGTACACAATTACACCAACAACCTCTGCTGCAGATCTGGTCTGATTTCACAGATGTGGTGGCTTGTCATCTTGTCCAACTTAAAGTCCTTGAAAGTATTCAACTACAGGAAATGGTCATCAAAACAGGACCTGTTCCTGCTTACCAAGTACACCTGGAAGTTTATTTTCTACAGGAACTCTGTTAACTAATTTTTTTCTATGCCCCACTCTGTCAAAAGCTGGTAATATTTTAATTGTAATGTTTTTGAACTTAATATTATTGCATTAGTTTTAGATTACACAGTGAGATTTAAATTTAATTATACATCTCATTATGCATGATTTAACTATTTACTGTACAACAACCACGTTCACACTTGGAGGCATCAAGTTACATACTCCGGCTGTGCTGGAGCAAAGTACAGGCTTGGCCAAGTCCAACTGTACTTACCTCTTTGTTCTTTACCTGCCCTCCACTTAAACTCCCTAGTCGACTGTAAAAACAAACAAGCTGAGCATAGATAAAAGGCTCATTATGTAAAAAAATGTATATATTAAAAAAAGAATGAAATATAATGCAAAGAAATCCCCCATATTCCTTGAACCCGGTGCAGGAGCAAATATATACACTGTAAGAAAAAATAAAAAAAAACAACACAGCCCAGACCTCCCTTGTCATCCCTGTCTTAACCCAAAAAAAAACATGTATAATTTACAAAATGACAAACAAACATTCATATACACAAAAAAGTCCAATGAAAGCATGGAAAATGTGGAGATGAAAAATGGATGAAAGCCGGTCAAGTCCCAAATAATGAAAATGATAGAAAAAAAATATAAACAGTTCTATTTCAAAATATGAATCGACACAGTCTCACCGATGACTCCCATTTAGCAGTCTGACAGGCCTGGGAAACGGACGATGCCATGTGTAACTGGATAAGCAGTAATGATATGTGGATGTCGTCGATGAAAGAGTAACAGTGCTTGATTTGGTGGATCACAGTCGTCTTATGCTTCCATCCTTCTTCCTCCTTTGAAAATGTGGAGTCTTAACTTATAATGTACACAACCCCAGAACTAAACAAGAAATCCCATCTCCTAAAGGTTCAAGTGTAGTCCTTGGTAACATCCTTGCCGAAGCAGTGAAGAAACTCTTTTCCAGGTGCCCGTATATATACATTTCATACGCAAGAAAAAAGTCAGACAAGCACATCACTTACAAACATGAAAAAAATATGATTAACATTTTATGTAGCCCCCGCTACAACTGACAATGTATTATTGTTGCCTATTTTTGTAAAAAGTGGTGTTTTTTTTCTCAGTGTGTGAAACATGATTAAAATACAGTGATTGTTCTAAAAAATAATTTCTGGTTGCCACAATTGGATTGGTCAGATCTTTTCTACTTTGTTTCCTTTTACAAGAGTTTTTTTTGTTTTTTCAATTACTCAGAACCAAATGCAAGTCTAAGTGTATTTGGGGTGTTCGTATCTCAGCAGAGCATGCAGGCGATAAACTTCAGCAGCAAGCAGTATGTTAATAATTAGACAACTTTGTTTCTGTTAAAAAGGGCGGCACGGTGGTGCAGTGGTAGCGCTGCTGCCTCGCAGTTAGGAGACCTGGGTTCACTTCCCGGGTCCTCCCTGCGTGGAGTTTGCATGTTCTCCCCATGTCTGCATGGGTTTCCTCCGGGCGCTCCGGTTTCCTCCCACAATCCAAAGACATGCAGGTTAGGTGGATTGGCGATTCTAAATTGGCCCTAGTGTGTGCTTGGTGTGTGGGTGTGTTTGAGTGTGTCCTGCAGTGGGTTGGCACCCTGCCCAGGATTGGCTCCAGCAGACCCCCATGACCCTGTATTCGGATTCAGCGGGTTAGAAAATGGATGGATGGATGGATGTTTCTGTTAAAAGTAAGTGAGTGGATTTCCCAGGAAAGAAGGAAAAAAATTAATAGTTAGCTAAGGCACAATTAGGCACAAACTGCTGACCACTGATGCTATGAGGAGGAATAAACAGCATATTTAACAATGATGTTTAAATAGTAAGGTATTTGTTGCTGCGTTGGGATGAAGAAAAAAATACACCGAAGAGAGTTTCCAAGGGAAACAGACAGGCTCAATGGAAAGCTTACTAAAGAATAAAGCACTTTAACAGTAGTTACTGTAGTAGTGAGAGCACCTTAAACATTTAATACAGGGACTTAGAGATGGCCAGTAAGCATTGAACAGTTATTGTAGTTTGTTAAACTCATAATTAAATTATATTCAATATTTATAGGGCTGCACTATCTCTCAAATAAATTTTAATCATGTGCCCAGCCCTGTACAATGTTGGAAGTTTTGGAAGCTGGCTTTGATGAAGTCCAAAGAATGACAGAAGCTATGATAATGGAGGACTCAATCATTATAGGGACTGCGTTGCAAGTTTGCTCCAGAGACAGAGTCTCATACAGTGTGTGCACACAGGTAGAAGCTCTCCCTAGAATGGTGGATAGGCTCGAGGGTGATGTGAGGGTGGATCCAGGTGTCATTGTCCACGCTGAAAGAGATGACATACATAAGTTCAGGCTGTCCGTTCTACAGTCCAAATATAAAGAGTTAGGTGCAAAGCTGAGAAGTAGTACGGACAAAGTGATCTTCTCTGAAGCTCTTTAAGACTGAGAAAATAAGAAGATTTAATGTGTGGCTCAAATCTTTGTATAGGATAGAGGGGAATAGGTGTTAAGGGCATTGGGACTGCTTCTGGAAAACATGGAATCTGTTCCGTCATGACAGGTTATATTTGAACAGAAAAGGTACAAAAATATATTGGGGAGGTGGTTGGTTAGTTGAGTATCGTTTAAAATGGGGGGAGCAGGGAGTTTTGGACAGATCAGATTTACTAATCGGGATCACCTGATGGGATGAACAGTACTGTAATATCAATTACATATTATGACTGAATTTCTAGCCCAAAGTTAAAGTACCATAACAGAATAATACATTAAAAACTGCTTACCTTACTGCTAGGTATAATAAGAATACAATAATATTACAAAAAAATCAATTAGTGGAAATTATATGTAGCTGCTCATAACTGATATAATAGGAATAACAAAAACTTGGCTAAATAATAGAGATGAGCTGGAATATAACAAAGAAGGGAACACATTGTTTAGGAAAGACAAGTAAATCCAAGAAGGTGGGGGAGTCTCCATGTATGTAAAATCGAATTTAAAGGCAAGGCTTTTTTAAGTTGCAAGGTGAAGCACAGCTTAGTTAGAATGTTTAGATTCGACCAGACAACATCAGAGGTTGAGACCTTATATATGGGATGTGTTATAGAACCCCATTGCAAACAATAGGCTAAATTTTCATCCTTTTAATAATATTGAAAGTCAAGTTTGAAGGTTTAATGTTATAGTTATATATAATTAGGGACTTTAATTCGTCAAGTATTTAATTGGATAGCATTACAAATAGTGGAAGACAAGACTAGGAATTTTTAAAAGTAATCAGTGACTGTTTTTAAACACAGTATGTTAAAGCACCAATGACGGCTGATGCCTATAATAGTAGCATTCTGTAATAATCGGGATTAGTGGAATCAGTGGTAAAGGTGATTGAATCACTAGGATCTAGTGACATTAATATAACAGATTTCACATATAGTGCATATTCTAAAACAAAAACAGTCAAAATGGGCTAAAACTTGAGCAGATGTAGCAAAGTTTAAGGTTTTAAGTGTGAAGACAGTTGAGAAGATGTGGAGCAGGTTTAAAAGTATTTTATATATAATATAGGATGAGTTCATCCCAAATTTAGAAACAGTATGAAATTAAAGAAACACAAAGGTGCATGAATAAAGAACTGAAATTGAAGTTACAAAGAATAAAACAGCTGTAAAGTACGTAAGACTAGTAACTGCAGAGCTAACCATAAGGCATATGAGCACATCAGAGACACAGCTGAAAGGGATATTAGGAAGACCAAAAGGCAGCTGAAGAGAAATATTGCAGAAAAGGTGAAAGATGACCCTAAGAAACAGTCAAGGAGGGGGTGAAGAGTGTCAGGAACAGTAAAGATTAGCTGGAATATACAGACAACGAAAATGCAAATTTTTCAACTTGTATTTTATTGTATTTTGTATGTGCGAAGAAGTCAATAACATCCCAAAAGTAACAGGAACTACTTAGAATGTAGACAGTGGCTTGAACATTGTAAAGGGAGAAATACTGCTTAGATTAACTGGGCTGAAATTTAACAAATCACTAGGACCACATAACATTTATCCTAAAATGTTTAAGGAAGTTATTGAGTAGATATATAAATCCTTGGTGCACATTTTTCAAAAATCTCTGGATATTTGGGAAATTCCTAAAGACAATAGACTACCAAGTATTATCCCATATATATAAAAAGGGTGATAGAACTCATCTGAGTAAGTATAGGCCAGTAAGCTTAAAATGTATGGAATCAATTATAAAAAAAAGAAAGACTAGCACATGTCTAGAATAGGAGTATTAGTAAATATTTACCATGAATTCAGAAGAGGAAGGTTGTGTTTTCAATATTATGGTGGAAATGCATGACGAAGCAACTAAAGAATACATTTAGATGGATACATTACATTATTTACCTTGATTTTCAGACAGCTTTTGATAAAGTAACCTCATAAAAGGTTAGTGATCAAATTAAAAGAAAGGTGAATTCAGGACATAGTGTTTAAGTGAGTACAAAATTGGCTCAAACACAGAAACCATAGAGTTATGGTGAAGGTAACCTTTTCAGAGTTATTTGAGGTTAAAAATGGTCCCTCATTGCTGAGACTGGTGCTCTTTTAAATATAATATATGACCTGTTAAGTTAAGTTTGCAGATGGGAAAGGTGCTATATAATTAAAATGTATTATTATTATTAGTAACCAAATTGGGTGGAAGAGTAGATAATGTAGAATCAACTAAATTGTTACAGAGAGACCTGGATACCATACAGGCAGAATTGTAACAGATGTAATTTAGTATAAGTAAATTTAAAGAATTCATAATAGTCATGTGAACCACATATGACTCATATCCCTCTTATGACTATTATGGAGAAAATTAACAAGGATCCAATATCTACTGTAACCTGAAAAAAGGAAACTGGGGCCTCAACCTGGAGCCAGGCCTTGGCAGGTTGGCTTGTTGGCAAGCACCTGGTGGTCAGGCCTTTACCCGTGGGACACAGCTGGGTACAGCCCAAAAGAGCAACGTGGGTCCTTTCACTAATGGACCCCACCACCTGCAATAGGAGCCATAAGGGTCCGGTGAATTGTGGCTTAAATGGCAGTTGAAGGTAAGGTGGACTGATCCCTGGCTACTGAAACTGACTCTAGGAACATGAAATGTGACTTTTCTGATGGAAAAGGAACACAAGCTAGTTTGGGAGATTGAGAGATACTGTCTGTCCAGATGTAATCAGGATCACCTCAATACACAGCATGAGCTCTGAAACCAAACACCTGGAGAAAGACTGGACTCTATTCCACTCTCTAGTTGCCCAAGGTGAGAGGTGCCTTACATATAGCCCCCAGTTTAGAGCATGTACAATGGATGAAAGGGTCGACTTGTTGCAACTTCAAGTTGGGGAATGGGCTCTGACACTTATCTATGTTTAAGCACCGACAATTGGGCCACAGTATTTGGCCTTCTTGGAGACTTAGGAGGTGTGCTGGAAGGTGTTCTCACTGGGACCTCTATCATTCTACTGGGGGACCTTAATGCTCACATAAGCAGCAACAGTGAAATCTGCAAAGGTGTGATTAGAAGAAATGGCCTACCCAATCTGAGCCCAAGTGAAAACCTAAGAAACATTAATCCTCTGTAAAAAATGACTGGTGTGTGGAGATGGGGTCTGGTAGATGTGCCAGCCCTCTGCTGCCACTCCTCGAGGCTGGGTAATGATTCTCCACAGTTTCTCCTACAGAAAACTTGTTACAAGTTTTACTTTCTCTATTGTTAAAATTGATCATCTTCTAGGCATTCCACCAGAGGCTGTGAGCAACCATGGTAGTGGCAACCTAAAGGTTTCCTTAAACTATCCAATCACTAGTAGTGAAGGACGGTGTGTACAAAGGTCAGGGTCTTAATCAGTGTTAGCTTCTAACTCACGTTAATTGGGAATTCCTTGTTCGTAGGGAACAATTGCAAGCCCCTGCCCCCCATCATGAATGGGATTTAACGGCTTATCCACACCACGTATTGCAGGGTAGACACATGTTGATTCAGTTAGTGCAGCAGGCGTGCAATCCTCTGGAGATCTAAGGACATCAAAGACCTGTTATTGCTGCATGGGAAATCTCTCAGATTTTTTTTTCTACTGTGCAAGGCCGTGAATAAACAAGTACAAACAAGTAAACTGGGATGTGTAACAAAA